>NC_071534.1:68692363-69368363 GCF_026979565.1 Vidua chalybeata
TTTTGTTTTTACTTGCCACAGGAAATAGGCATCAAAGGGCTGCTCTGAGGAGGCAGAGTGAAAGCAGAGCTGCTCTCATAACAAAGGCCCTTTGTGATTCACAATCTTCTGCTTTTCCTAGAAGGAAAGTCAAATATTATGGTACTTGTTTATGAGGAAGTTAAAGAAGAGCCAGCCTCCTGGAGGCCTGGTCAGAGGATTTGAACCTTGTGGAAAAGTCTGTGACTCAGAGACTTCATGCCCAAATTTGCTGTGGTCACTCCATGACGCCAGCTCTTGCATGGTCCCCTGTACAAAAACGCCAGATCACATAATCTCAAAATATCCTGATTTTGAAGGGACCCACAAGACATTTCACTTGGCTCTGGGAATTATACTTCCAAGGGAGTCTTGAAGAGTAAAGAATGGGAGATCATCATCTCAGGAGAGACCCTGACTCTTGGTCCCTGGACCAGGTCCTTCCAGACCTTTGCAGACCCCAAGCCAGGTGGTACCAGTTCAGATTCAGGATGAGTGGGACAAGAAGTGGTGACTCAGACTGGTGGGGCAGGTTAGCAAAACACATGGAAATGGGCTCTGGCTGATGAGTGGGAGTGTGTGAGGGAGATAACAAAAGGAAAAATTGGCGTGGCCAAAAGTGCATAGCAACCTGGGCAGAATACAACAAAGAAACTCACCTCTAAAAAAAGGAGGAATAAAAGTGTTAAGATTTTGTATTTCTGCCTCTCTAAAAATGAAATTTTGGGGGTCTGAGCAACCTGTTCGCTGTGAGAAGCAGAGTTAACTGTGAACACTGACAGGGGGTTAAATACAGGGCAAATAAAAGAAACCACTGAACCTGACAAGGAACAAAACATTTCAACCTGACTTAAAGAGACCTTCTCTGGGTGGCTTTGTTGATTTCCAAAGAACTCCCCTCAACAACATCTTTCTCTGAAATCATCTCCCACTCCCCGTCTGTATTTTTATTTTATTAATTTCATTTACTGAGCTCGGAAGTTTATGAGTGCCCTGGTTCTGTCCACTTCTTAACTCAACTTGAACTCCTTTTCTTTGATGCTGGAGGGGCAGCTGGGAGGTAAAAGCCCTTCTGCACCTCTTCAAAACACAGTTCTGCACATATTCTTTCCCAGGCCCAGATGTCCATAATACCAACAGAAGAATGACTAGAGTACCTATAGTCAACAGAAAGCAGAACTTGAAATGACCTCAGCTGCTCGTGGGGATTCATGATGTCAAGTTCAGGTGTCACACTTCTGGCTGTGTCTCCCAGTTTTTCCTTAATGTGTCCTAACCATGTTGTCAAGGCTTAATTCTCAATCTGTCAATACTTTTTTCTTTCTGATGTTTCAGTTCCTGATTACTACCACTCTCTGATCTCTGATCAAGGGATCTAGCCTCCCACAAAGCAAGAATTTCTCTTCGACCTTAGATCAGCCACAAAGTCTTCCATGTTTTCACCTTCTTTTGATAATAGCTGGCTTAAAGGATCACTCTCACATGTCTTATGTGGAGTGCAGTACTCCTTCCATCCCTACTCCACACTTTTGTTGTTAACTTCCTCTGCCTGAGTTAGCTGAAAAACATTAAAAGAATGAAGTGTTTCACAGCCAGCTGCTGTCAGAAATGTTTTCCTGCCATGGCATGCTTTTCTAGATGATGCAAAATGAAGCAGTCACTCTCCTCTCTCCCTAAAGATGTAGTTCCATTAGTGCTTATTTCCAGGCACATCTTCCAGACACTGCATTGCTCCTTTACATTACTTTAGTTTATTCCTTACACCAATAAAAGTTCACTAATCACTCTCAATGGCTGTGCCAGGGCCCTGCTTTCTCCAGGGTCTGAGTTTCAGTTATTTCTCGCTGTGCAACCAGGATGTTTTCACACTTGGGGATTACTGTGAACTATTCTGTTACCACACATTAGCTGCTTCTGATCGACTGCTTGTGTTTCCACGTTTTCCAGTTCATGGGAGCTTGCCAAACCAGAGCTTTCCAAATGCAAGGCTCTTTGTTTCCTTTATTTAGAACCACTGAGGTGTCTCGCTCATACCTGGTGGTTTTCAGTAACTGTGATGTGGCTACATCTCCGTGCTCATCCTAGAATATTGATTGCAGAGTAAAAGCTCTCATTGTTGGGAAAAACATGTAAAACTCGCTTGGCGTATTGACTGGCTCATTACTGCCTTGTGAAATGAGATTCATGACCTGACTTCTGCTGCTGTGTTCAATACACACGTGCATCAGACTGCCGCTGGAATAATGTTTGAGCTGCCTGCCAGCCCTGTCAGACAATAAATCAAGGCCAGAAGAGATCTCAAAAGATTGAAAAGCTGAGAAGAATTTCAGTCCTTCATTCCTAGTTCCTCAGTCCCAGCAGAGTTAATCTTCACAAGGATTCTCCTCCAGCACATCTCCCAAGATCTGAAAAGCCGGCAGTGTTTAGGGAAGCTTCATTTTTGGGTCCTCAGCAAAGAGTTTTAAGAAAGCCTCATTTTCAGGGGTTGACACTCAGCCTTTCTAACAGATTATCCCTATCATGGACACAAAAATCCATCAGCAGCTTCGAAGTATTCTGAAAGTCCTCTCCTAAGAGGACTACTTGGATTCCTACTTTTCTCTTTGACTTCCAGGACTGGAACTCTGGCTCTCCAGACATGTTCAGCAAGAATGAATTTGACTCCAAGTGAACAAGCCTCTGACATTTCATGGTCGATCTATTTCAATGACAATTTCAGTGTGACCTCAGTGCTGCTGACCACGTCCCTTTAATGCTGCCCCTTCCTCTCAAGTGCCCATCTTTCCGAAACAGAGCATCGCTCATCTTAATAAGATCAAAAAGGAGAAACTCTCCCTCATTGTCAGGAGGGAAACTTTATAAAGTTCAGAAAGTAAATGAGTAGTTTAAATACTGCAGTAGATTTTTTCATGCAGTGCTTCTTTGTCCCATTTAACTTTAGACAAGTTAAACATTACCTGTTTTAGGATTTTGAAGTCAAGATTTACCACTCACTGTCTAAGAGCAAAACTTTGTTACATTAATTGTAATTAAAACTCTCTTAATTCAACATCCAGATGTACAGGCAGTCTGCAAACATCTTTTCTGTGGTGTAGTTTGGTCTGTAACTCAGATGCATAATTTCCACTAAATGTGACGTGGGTTGGAACCTTACGTTGCCCACTGAAACTCACTGAGGTTCCCATCTACAGTAATCACTCTTATTTGTGCTGTACACAAATATTTACAGAAAAATATTAATCCAGACTCAGAGGTGGTGTGAGTGTGTTCAGAGAAATCACAGAATCACAGTAAATTGGGATCTTAAGAGATCATCTCTTCCATCATCTGTCTCAGAGTGGGTTCAACTCTACGTGTCTCACTTCTCTGCAGCACAGAATCACACAATGGGTTGGGTTGGAAGGGACCTTAAAGACCCTCCAGTTCCACTCCCTGCCATGGGCAAGGACACCTTCCAGTGTCCCAGGTTGCTCCAAGCCCCATCCAACCTGGCCTTGGACACTTCCAGGGATGGGGCAGCCACAGCTTCTCTGGGCGCCTGTGCCAGTGCCTCACAATAAAGGTTTTCTTCCTAATATCTAGTCTAAATCTCCCCTTTTCCAGCCTGAAGCCTTGTCCCAAGCCTGACCTTGCTTAATTCCTTATTGAACTCTCCCACAAGTTTTTGTACACGTGCAGGTTCAACTGACTTGCTCTTCAGACCTCAGGCAATGGAACATCTCCAACCAACCTGGTCAGATTCTCTTGGTCACCTCTCATGAAGCAGCCCCAATGTGTGCCCTAATTCTTCCTTGCTGGAGTTTGAACCCATTACTGCCAGTCCTGTTCCTGTCTTTGGAGCCAGTGAATGCACCTCACAGCAAATGCCCTTTTGGTGGTTTAGGGTAATAATTGCCTTATTGTGGGTTCCTTTTTTACAAAGGAAGAATACATTATAAGGCACCATTTTTTTTCCTCTTAAGCACTTGCTGTCAAAGAGAGACAGAAAGTGATACTCTGACAGCAAGGTGGTGTGTCATACATTCATTACCCTATATGACTTCTTATTTAATTAATAGCTCCATCCTGCAAACATTTGCACAGTTTTATTCCAGTAAGCTTGTGGACTCATAAATATTGACAACATTCATTCAAAAAAACATATTTCTTCTTTTTTTTTTAAGATTATGTGCCGTTCATGTGCTTCAGGCCTGATTTAGAAGTCCAAACAGCTGAAGTCTGAATTGATCCTCATATTTCTGTAGAAATGTGCTAGAAAACAGCCTTTCCTTGAATTATTGCATTAAAAAAGAAAAGAATAATATACACATTTATAAAAAACCCTACATGAATAATAGGTTACCAGGATGTGCCATTATCCAGTCAGTTTTCGAGCTTGCATCATCTGTTTTATTTTGGCATGTCATGGTGTCAGACAATCTTCAAAATTTCACATTTGAGATCTACCTCAAACATAAATCCACTTTAAGTGGTGCATTTCAAGAGTCTGTCAAAAAATCCCAGGATTCAATGTGTTTTAGTGAAATTCAAAAGAAAGTACACATCCATACACATGCAAACACATGCATATATGTATATGCATCTAAATGTGTGTGTATATATATATATATATATATATTTAATTTATGCAGTTTGAAATCCAGATTTAGCCATAAAAACTCAGTTCACTGTTTTTCTCTTTGTATGGGAAAAGATAAGTAAATCATCAACACAGTGCTTGGGTCTGAATCTCTTCTCCCCAAATTTGGCATAAACAGAAGTAGCACAAATGAATTATTTGGAGTTACACCAACATGAAAGTATAGCAACGGAGAAAAGAATAATAATCCTCTGTGCATGAAGCTGAAGAGGTTTATTTTAGTTTCTTTTATTCCCAGGCTTTTCAGCTGGGAGCGCTGGAGTTTTTTTAACTTCATATGGTGTAACTGGAGGCTGCTGTAAAGACTCCTTTATTCTTTTAAATATTCTTTCTTCTTCCTTTGTGTCATCTGTAACCCTTGACTCTCTCATGGAAAATGTGTCCCTCAAAGACTCCTCACAAGAGGGATTGATTTGAGGTTGGTTTCATCTTGATTGCATTTTGTAGGACAGGAAATATAAGCAAAGTTGACCTAATCCTATGACCTGAGGTATGAAAAAACAAATAAATTAAAGGGAAAGATTTACATTTGGCTGTTTGCCCATGGGGTCAGTTTTAAGGACTTGATGGCCCCACATCCTGCAGGACCTGGGGGCAATATCTACATGGATTTTGCATAAGCCCAGGTCTGATTTATCCAGTTTGGATCCAATGCACACAGTGTAGATATCCAGAGCTCAGCTCACTCAGCACCCTGCTGTTACCTGTTTCATTGATAAGTGACAAAAATTACCCATGTCACCTTCCTCCAATTACATCCCAACATTGTTTAAGGCCATTCCTGCAGTTTCAGGCCAAAATGCTTTGTCCTCAGCAGACACAGAGAAACATACATCTCTTCCTTTGCTTCTATTGACTGATTTGAAAGAAGTTTGTGCATTACGCTTTGCTGCTCACTTCTCTTGACCTGAACATCCTCCATGGCTTCCATCTATTTCCATGGCCATGTTCCCTACACCCTAATCCCTGTTACCATCCTCTGGCCTCCTCAAAAAACACATTAGAGACCACCTGGCACTCACTGCAGCCAAAGTAATGGTGACTCCTAAATGGTCCAGCCTTTTAATACAGGTTTCCCAGCCTGCATTAAAACAGCAATTTTTCCTTTCCTTGGAGCCTGTTTCAGTGGGACTTGTCCATTACATCGAGCCTGGCTGGATATTTACCCTTCAAGCTGCAAACTAAGCTTTGGTTGCAAGTATTTCCCTAATATTTCGCTTTCCTCTTCCGTTCCTGACTCCCTTGTTTATTTTGCTTAATTTAATATCTCAGGATTCAGGAACTCACAGGAGCCCAAGGGAATTCCAGCCACCAAGACTGATCTGTTGCAGCAGGCCTGGAAGCAGCACAGAGCACCAAGCTGAGAGCTGTGCTGTGTTCAAGATCCTGCCCTCTCTTCCTGCCTGTTGCTCTGTTTCCACCAGATATTCCCATCCCTGGAGCAGAGTTGGTGGAATGAACATCAGACTGAGTCCTTACCTGTGAAATCACACTCTGCAGTGATGTTATCTAGTCTAAAAATCTCTATAGTGAAAGGGGTAGAATGGTAAAACCAGATGGAGTTTTTAGCTTTTGAAAGGTTTATAATCATAGAATCAGAGAAGGGTTTGGGACCTTACAGGCCATCTAGCTCCAGGACCCTGCCACAGGCAGGGACACCTTCCACTAGAACAGGTTGCTTCAAGATAGTTTGATATAGCACACAATAATAATTCATCCCAAACATCAGAAAAAAAAAGCCAAAGTGGAATCTCATTACCAAGGAATGTGCATTTCAAGCAGATTGATACACTGCAGATCTTTTTTCTTTATTTACTCTATTTTATAATGCCATTAATTTTATTTGCTTATCTTCTGACATGACATGCTTAGAGTATGGCATGCATTTATCTCATCACCACTTAACATCAATAGTGTAGATCCACAGGTCCAAATTACTCAGCATGAGGATGCCACTGTGACACAGTTGAAGGTGCAAAATGGAATCAACAGAGCAAAATCAGTACAAATTTTGAAAATGGACACTTATTTTGATGCAGGTGATCTTCCCTGGCAGAGTAAATCCATGAGAAGAGGTTAATGGCAACCCAAAATACATCAGCCTGTCAATGACAGGACATGCACCATCCCAGCAGTTTGCATTGACAGCAGTATGAAGTTAATTAGCTCAGCAGACAACAGCATTGCACAGCTTTTAACCTTTACATTGAGCACCTTTTCTCCATAAAAAAAAAAGGAAAAAGCCATGCTGGGGAAAGATGTCCAATCTTGTATGACACCAGCTAGCAACTGGAATATAGATAAGTTCATACTTACAAGAACCTTTCCCAAAAGGGTTTTAAGTTGGGCTTCTCTGTTGGTGTGGTTTAACCTGGCAGGAAGCTGAACAGAACTCCTCACTCACCCTCAGAGGGATGGGAGAGAGAATCAGTAAAAGGGTAAAATTCATGGTTAAGATAAAGACAGTTTAATAACACAGAAAAGGGATGAAAGAATAAGAATAAGAATAAGAATAAGAATAAGAATAAGAATAAGAATAAGAATAAGAATAAGAATAAGAATAAGAATAAAACAAGTGATGCACATTGCAATTGTCACCTCTTACTGACCCAGCAAGAGTTGAAGCAGCAGCTGCCACCCCCTGGACTATTCCCCCCTGTTCAGTTTTCCTGTTCAGAGTGATGCTGTATGGTCTGGAATATCCCTTTGGCCAGTTTGGGAGATCTCCTGGCTGTGTTCCCTCCCACTTTCTTTTGCCCCCCAGGCTCCTCACTGCCAGGACAGCTTGAGAAGCTGAAAAGTCCTTGACTTAGTGGAAGCACTGCTCAGCAACCACTAAAACATCAGTATGTTATTAACTCACCTGATCCTAAATCCAAAATCCAGCCCTGTACCAGCTACTAGAAAGAAAAATAACTCTATTCACCCAAACCCAAGAAATGCATCCACAACTCGGTGGGTTTTTTTACCTCTTTAAATCTATCCATTGCTCTAATAAAAACATTACCTCTCTCTACAAACCTCATGTTACTAATATCCTCAGGACATCAGGGCTACAGAAGCACTTCTAGTAAAAAGTCAGATGAATAATACATTAAGGAGAATTTCTCTGTAAATATGTCTTTCAGGTCTTGTGTTTACTCACTTGTAAAAAAACATGAAAGTGAGAGCTTTGATTTACAGCTCAAGAAAGGTGCAGAGAAAGATGACAAAGATGATAAAAATATAACCTTGGACTCACTTCCAGACTGAGGAGGTGGCTGAGGAGTACAAGAAGGGTCTATCACACTTCTATCCCTCTCCTAAATGTTTTTCCCTTGTTTGACATCAGACTGATACACTGCAAGGAGAACTCCCACAGCATCTCTCCTGGCCCTGCAGATGTTGTACAAATGAAAGAGAGATGGGGAATAAGCTCAAGAATGGGCTGCTGCTTGCTAATATATCCTCATGCCACATCCCAAGGGACAAAACAGTTGTTGACAGGTTCCTGCTGTGGAGCACAAGGGTATCAGACCCCACTGCAGCCTGATTGTTGTGATCTTGGCCTGAAAACAAGACCCTAAAGGGACATCTCGGAACCACAGGAACATAAGACATGTCATGGAGAAGAGCCAGGCCCAAGGGCAATGTAGTTTGGACATAGCCAGGAACATTCCCAGGACAGGCAAACAGTGCCTGGTTTGGTTAGGTACTAATAAACATTTTTAGGTGTTTCTCCACAGAGCAACAACCTCAGATGCTGTGTGGGAGAGACCAGAATCTGGCCAAAAAAACCCAAAGTTTGTGAGGCCACTCTACAGCAGAAAATACCTTTTATTCCCCTACCTGTGGTCTGAAGACTCTGTTAGGTGCTGAAGTTGGCTTCCAGCTCCTTCTTCCAAGCCACTGCTGTTTTTTAAATGTTATTCTCCTGTGTTTCCAGCCACTCCTATGTGTGCTACATTTTGGCCACGCAAACATTTTGCTTCCTCGAGACAGACCCATGGTCCTGGGCATCTGTTTTTTATTTCAGCCTCACAAAGGGACCTGTAATACTGCAACAGTGGTAACAATTCATTATCCCAATTAAATCAGGGTTTCACTTCTTGGTTTAATCTGATTTTTCCTGGCCTGCAAAGGCACCACTGGGATTTATTTCAGTGTTGGACATTGCTGAGGAACTTTTCTTTGCCGTGTCCCTGACTTACAGGGCAATAATTCCTCTGGAGCACATGTTTGGAGCCATGCCTCAGCCTCATTCCATATAAAAATGGGGATTGTGGAGCCTTATCTTGTGTGTATCCCTTGCTGCACACCTTTGGGTCAGTTTGAAGATCAGCCTGAGGGCTCTAAGAATTTCACCTTTCACTGAAATGCAGAAGATGGGGATCCATCCCTACCTACAAAGGTTGTAGCTGCAAACACAACCTTTATCAGACCTTGGAGAATCCACTCAGGCAAAACCTCTGTGCTGCTCCTTGCACCTTGCAAGTGAGTCAAAGAAACAAGTTCCCTACAGCAAATCCACAGGTAATTCATGGAATTACTTCTTTCCTTCTTGAACTGTCAGCTCTGAAATAACCCAGCCCACCACATTCTGCTTCTGTGCGAAAGGGGGAAATGGGAAAGGGGGAAACTGAGGCAGGGATCTTCCTGTGTGCTGTTGAAGGGACGAAGACCCCAGATTTCCTGAGCTGCGTGCTTTAGCCCTCACCTCATCCCACTGTGCAACACCTTGAGCTGTACAATTGCCATCTCTGTTTTTGTGGGACAGTGGTGCAGGGGGTGGTTACAGAGAACAGCCCCAAAAACCCCTTTTGGCAGCTCTCCTGTCATCTGCCAGCACCAGGACAGCCCACAGCTTCCCCTGTCTGAAACAATTCCCCCACCAACATCAAATATTCATTTCCTTGAGCTGGGGGAGGCCAGCTGACTTTTGTGGAGAGGAAGAAGGTAATGCTTGGCTATCATGTGGGAGGAGGCCAAATATGAAAGACCATGGTAGAAATTGTGGGTGAAAACCCAGAAGAAGACAGGATGTTATCTTCACCAGACATGGGTAAGAGCTTTGTTTTGGATGTCAAAGAATTGGTAAATCAATTTCTTTTGCCTTCCAGGAAAATTGTGTCGCAGGATTTCGGTTTATACCTGAGAAAACAAAGTTATTTCTAACAGCAGGTGTAAGACTGTGAGGTGTGAGGGACATATGAACCCAAGTGATATCCTGCATATTCATGGAGCACCAGGGAGCCTTTGTGCAAGGGAGTTTGTGTCATTCCCTTCCAAGTCTCCCTGAAGATTAGTGATGACAGGCTAGAACAAAAAAAGTGTGGGGAAACATCTGGAGATTATAATTTCAATGAAGAAGATGGATCACGCTTTAATTGCCTGTTTTATTTCTGTATTTCAGTGGAATGCTCCTAAAGCAATCATTAACAAATTGAATTCTCATGAGAAAGAGGCAGGGCTTCTTTCACTGACCTAAACTTAGATGCCTGGAACCATCTGAGGATACCTGAGACGTTCAGGTGAGGCTGGCTACGTAGGACCTGTGCCTTTCTGGACGTGTGGCACTCAGGAACATCTAAAACTGCACCAGACACCTAAAGAGAACAACAGTCTGGCACCCTCAGAGTCCAGGCCCCACAAAATTATCTCAATTTTCTGCCGAGGATGTGACATTTCAGTGCAATGCAGCAAGTGCTGAACCTCTAAATGCCGAGGGAAGTTAAAGAGCAGTCTGGCACTTCACAGCCAGCCAGCAAATCCCTAAAACAAAGTACTTTGCTAACTTTTATTTTAAGCTTTCCTTTAGCAAACATAGCATGTCTGAATACAAATTATCACAAAGATCAAGATGTTCAGATCTGAAAATACCTCAGCTGTCTGCTTTAACCTTTGTATATTTTACATATTTTTTTCCTGATAATCAGATTCCACCCACTAAGGGATTTCAGAAGCACCGGAAGGCAATGCTTCTGTAGAGGGTATTTGTTGGAACATAATATCTCCTACAAAATGTACCTGGGAATTATTAAATAGCATCCTGAAATATATGTTCCTCATTAGACCTATGCTAATTCAGAGGATCATGGCATTTTTAAACAAGATGGTACAGGCAAATAACATCTGTCTCATTTCTAGAAAATGGCCCCAAGCATAAAAATTTGAGTATGGATCTAGATCTTACACCTCATGAACTGTCAAGAGCTCCAGGCTTGGGATCTTGCTGAATAAAAGAAAAAAAGAAATAGAAATAATATTAACATGGAGGTCCCAGCACCCAAGGTCTCTGATGAGCCCAGCAAGCAAGGCAGGTGTGGAGTCACAGGTACCTGATAAATTCAGTGATCAGGAGTTCAATCACTGAATCTTTCTCAGCTGCAGGAATTAATTGCAGATGTACTGTACCCCTCTACTGGGTTTTTCACCTTATAAGTGACATTTCTTCCCAGATTTACCAGAGATGAGGTGATATGGGGTGAGGACAACTGGATGTGGATGACTACACCTTCCCAGGAATGGAAGGTAAATTCACAGGACTTCAAATGCCTGTCTTTTTTACCCCCATCAGCTTAAAAAAAAAAAAAAAAAAAAAAATCAGAAGGTGAGATAAGCTTCTTGTTTGTGGTGTTTTCTTGGTACCCATGGAGGGTGAGGTCCAGCCTGGAGCCTGCTCTTCAAGAAAGGTATGGAAAAGGAAAGGATGGCAAAAAACACCTCAGAGGCTAAGAAAGCAACACCTCCAAGAAAAAGTAGAATGAGTTGGAGCAATTTAGTGTTAAGACAAGACAAATTCAGTGCAGGCAAGACAGCGTCCAGTCTCCGAGACTTACTAATGCCCAATGAACTAAGAAAAATTATAATCAGCCAAACACACATGTTTCCTTTGATATTTTCCACCTTCAGGAACTTGCATTTCCTAAACTAGAGAGTCTACTGGAATTTAATAACCCTCAATGGATTTTTATCTGTACATTTGCTTTTTGAACCTGCTTAAGCTTTCAACATCCTCCAGTGAGAGGTTCCATAACTTAATTACAGGCCTTGCATGCTGCAAGAAGAACTGCATCTGCACATTTGTCTGAACATATTTCTTTCATATAATTTGATGGTAATTTGGTGTTCTTGTGCTAGAAAAGACTGTAGGCAGTCATCTCTTACGTGTTGTCTCAATGGCACTCGTGGTTTTTAGAGGTCTGCATCACAGGATAAGAAGTCAGAGGTTTATCAAGATGGATTTGTATTGCATGTTAATGATAAATTGTCTTTCCAGTGGTAAAGGGAACGAGGTGGTGAAATAGATTGTATGGTAGGAGGATAAGCTTGATTGCATGTGTCAAGAAGGCAGACAATCAATGCTGTTCATGATGCAGTTTATCCCATTCTGAAGTAAATGTCCACATTCAGTCAATTAAATTGCACTTTAAATTCCACTGACTATTGACTGGGTCTTCAGTGACAACCCTGAAGCTCCAGAAGCCTTACCTACAGAAAGATAACTAAAGTTAGAGGAGAAAAATACCATTCCTTTGAGTCCACTCATGCAGAGCAGGACTGACAAACTTTCATCTTGAGCCATGCTAAACTGTAGAATTATTGGAAGCTACAAAAATGCCATGACAATGATTTGAGTCATTGCTACAAAGACCAGCTTTCCCTGTGTGTTCTTTGATGCCAGACTCACAGCACCAGGTCAACTCCCATATACTTTGACAGATAAAATATAAATTGTGCAGGGCAGCAGAAAACAGCGGCTGAGCTCTGCTGGGTCATGGAGTGGAAGTGAAGCAAGAAGCTGAACTGTGGCAGGAAAAGATGGAATCACTTGAGTTCCTTGCTCTCAGCAAAGCCTGTAACAGGTATTTTTTCCCCCTGAGACCCCAGTGCTGTGGCTCTGCACACCAGGATGCTCCTTCCTTTCCCAAATCTCCACACCTGAGGGATCAACAGCTGACCTTCCTCACAAGGGCAGGCACTGACTTTCCGTGGCAGAAATGACTAAATTATTTCCGTGGTGGAAATGACTAAAAGATGACCTTGGGTTTGACAGGCACTGCCACCTCAGCCGTGACACAGCCATGGAGATCAGCAGCAAGGACTGACCTGGACTCCACAGCCCACATCCACACGAGTATTCAGGTTCCTAAATCAGTGCTACATTCACAGCAGCACAAAGGTGAAGCCTCAACAGTTCCATGTCCAAGGTCCCTCATGGAGCTGATTACTCAGCCAGTGCCATCACAGTGGCTAATTCCATGCCAGCTGGTTAATTCACCACCTTTCCACTCCTTCCAGGTGCATTTCATTGCCCCTACGGCTAATTAGCCAGATCTAAAGAAATGCTAATGTTTTAATTTATTTTTTTTTTGTGAATAATAGCCACTCTTAAATCTATGTACCATAATAATGGCAAGTAATATGAGCAGCATTTAACAGCCATTGAGCTCAGCACAAGCCCAATTGACATGCAGGAGCCTTTTACAACCAGGTACTCTCTGCACTATCATCAATTATCTCCTAATTAAACAACAAAATTCCCTTGAAATGCCCTGGTTAGACATCATTACTAAACATTTTGCCATCACTTAGTGGATTAATGTGTCTAATTAAATAACTTGCAGCGTGGAGGCAGGATCATGGCATGATACTTGAAATGAGGTGTGCAAACCTCTATAAATTGTTTGAAGTCAAAACCTGCTTGGCTTGTATTGACAGAAAGGATTACTTTAAAAATCAATAGCTTTCTTCTGTTATTTTTTTTTCCCCATCTGGGTGAATAAAAACAAAGAAACTGCACACAAACTCCAATGACAAATTGCCCCTGGAAATGTTGGCTTTTCCATGTTCAGAGGAGAGACAGCTCATTTGCTCAATTTTTTCAGGGGTGGGAGTCTGAGGATTTTACAGCAAGGATTTAATAAAATTTTCCAGTTAATTTTCCATCAGTGAGGAAATCTGAATCCTTTATACACTTTCTGGGATGTCACTCCATACTGGAGCCTAACTTCATTTGTAATAGGGAATTCTTGCACTGTTCATATAATACTATGTACACCAGAAAGAATTTGGGGATGATCTTCTCCTGGGAGTGACCAAACACAGGCTACTACTGCTGTGATCCCAGGAATATTTCTAGATCCAATCTACTTCCAGGAAATTTGTGGGTTTGCAGGTCCACCTTCAGCAGCTGCCAGCTTCCCAGTTAGTGATGCAGACTGTAAAAAAGCTCTTTTAGGATGGGATTCCCCTTTGGAGTTGGGGGCTATTCACATGTCACAGTGACCCTGATGACAGTGTTGACTCTCAAATCCATGACAGCAAAGGGCAAACACAAATCACTCTTCCTCTATCCTAGGAAACAATAAACCAACAGCCTGTCAGTGAAAAAAAAAAAATCTGAGAAAAACATGATTAGGTGGTAAGACATTTTCATGTCCTGAGGATGTACAGAGGGTTCAGATTTGTATTCAGATAAAGTGATCACAGTGAAATTGAAAGTCCCTGCATGGTAATTACTTCTGAATAATGTCAAGGTTGTTGCCTGAATTATTATAATCTCTGAGGCACCTACCAGAAGAAAGTGTGTCCCAGATGCTGGTTGGCTGGATGGGTCCTGAGCCCCCTGCTCTAGTGGAAGGTGTCACTGCCCAAAGCAGAAAGTTGGAACCAGATGATCTTTAAGGTCCCTTCAAACCCAAAGCATTCTGTGACTCTGTGATAATGTTGTTGGCTGGCACTCCAAAAATTCTGATGTCATGTCTGACACACTCTCCACCAGGAGGCAGACATTAAACCCCTTTATTTTGCAGTTGATGATCTTGAATTTTCACTTAATCTGCCCCGCTGGGTTGAGCAGAGGCTTCTCTGTTCTTCTCTTTCTGTCAAATTGAGAGCAGAAGGATTCAAAGTGAAAGTCTCACACACACACACACACACACACACGTATGAAAATGATCCCTTTGGCTTTCCTGTGGTCTGCAGTTTGGTCTCTGAGCTGCTTTGGAAGATGGATTGGCACAGGAGTGCACCTCTGGCAGGCTGGACAGAGATATCCTGGTTATCCCTCTCCGTTCTGCTGTGGTTTTTAGTGTGCTCACTGCCCTAGGATTCTGCTGCCTGCCCTCAGGCCAACGTGGTCATAGGTCACATGAGTTAGATTCAAACCTACTCATCTCCAAACAAGCACTTCCTGCCTTCCCTTCAGCCTCGCATGTGTCATCACCTTCTGCTTGTTATACTGCCCAGTGCCAAGTGATCAGTTCCCCTTTCTGCCCTTGCACTGCAGATACCACACAAAGAGAAAAACCAGGCTCTGCCCAGAGGGGACAAACTGCTCACAGGGAGCTTGCATTTTATTTGGGCAAGGGGTAAAAGCTCTTGCTAGTGGGCTTAGTAGAGCAGCCTGATGAAAAGCAGGCAAACAAACCTGTGCAATAATCAGAGCGATGCCTCGGGGTTTAGGCTGGAGGAGGGAAGTCACATCCAGGCTGTGGCTGCTGAAAGGTGTGGCAGTGTAAGTGACAGCCCTCTCTACAGCCAGCTGGAGAGACAGTGCCACCTCTGCAGCAAGGAATCCAGAGAGCAGGAGAGGGACTTTTGACAAGAGTAGTGATAGAACAAGGCACAATGGCTTCAAACTGAAAAATGACATATTTAGATCAGATATGAGGAAGAAATTCTTCCCTGTGAGGCACTGGCACAGGTTGCCCAGAGAAGCTGTGGTTGCCCCATCCCTGGAAATGTCCAAGGCCAGGTTGGACAGAGCTTGGAGCAATCTGGGATAGTAAAAGGTGTCCCTGCCCATGGCAGGGGGTTGGAACAGAATGATGTTTAAGGTCCCTTACAACCCAAACCATTCTATGTTTGGGGACACTTGGGCTGGTTAGACACGAGCAGCCACCTCCTCCACAGCCCCACAGACCTCAGCAGGAACAGCAAAAGCAAAATTACATCAACTTTGTTCAAGTGGGAAGAAAATAGCTCTGCAACTCCAACCTGAATTAAAGCTATAGTTGTTGGTCCTCTTCACCTCCCGCTCCACATCCTCTAGATTATCTCCTCAAAAGCAGACTCTCACTTTCTGAAATGTCTCCTACATCATCTTTAGCAGCACATGGCTGTGCCCATCTCTGCATTTTTTCTCATTTTCCCTTGTGTCCATTAGACTCCTCAGCTGAGGGACTGGAGCTGACTCGGACACTGTGCTGAGGCACAAGAGCAAGGACTACAGGCTCAAGCATGGAAGAGTCAGTCCATCCACTTCCACAATTCTTTCACATTAGAGGGGGAAATGTCTGCACAGGAATAACAGCCTGGAACAGCTCCCCTGGCTCTATGTCACTGCCATGGCACAGCACATCCCCCCTGGCTTCCAATATCTGGGCAAATGCATTGAGAACATTTGCAAAATTAATACTGAGAGTGGTGGGGAATACAAATAAACACATGCATGGGCAGATGGGGCACAAAACTGTTCTGCTCCTGCAATTCTCTTTTATCATCTGGGCATCTCTAACTTGTTGTCACCTCCTGTTTGCCCTGCTGCTGCAGGTGACAAGGCTCTCTCCTTGGTTTTAGATGCAGACACCTGTGATCATACCCTGAAGTGTCTGGGGGTGTACATCTGTAGGATCTTCTGATACCCTATGTAGATTATGCCCCTGCTACATCCCTGCATCTAAACACTTCTGCAGAGTGCATATGAATGTGGCTTGGCAGTGTTAGGGTTACAGTTGGACTTGGTGATTTAAAAAGTGTTTCTCCAACCTAAGTGACTCTGTGCCTGAATACGGATTTGCATTTATAAATACCTTGGGGTTTGTTACTTGTATGCCTCTAGATTAATGCACAATGGTTTCAGCATTCAGTTTTCTGGCTCTTAAAAAGCATGTTTTTTACTCTTAAATTAAGCTCTTGACCTTAACTCTTAAATTAAGATCTCACTCTTAAATTAAGCTCTTAACTTACTCTTCCAGCAAACCTCAAATACAAACCAGTCCATGTAACTTTTTGTTCCAGCACATTCCTTCTGCCCCCAGACTCAAACAAAACAAACCCTTCCAGTGACACTGAAGTAAACTCATACAAGTACTCCTCTTGATCCAGACTTCTAAAATGACTGGAGATGTTCATGCTGTGGTTTAAATGAGCACAAACCTCCTCAAGTCAATGAACTCCTTCTGATTTACAAGGAGCTGCCGCTTTGACTTCACCTTCTTGACAAGATGGATCTGAATCTGACTGGCAGTTCTTCATGGAAGTGAAATTCTACATGAATTTCAGAAGGAAAAGGCATAATTCCTAAAGGGAATACATACTGTCTTAGCATCACAGTTATTATTTAGCATTCATATTTCACCAGCACCTTGGTTAAAAACCCTCATGCTAGGATGTGTCCAGACCTGTAGAAGTGAAAATTGCTGCCCCAAAGAGCTCAGAGATCCAAATCAAAAGAACTGGGGGAAGAAAGGCACACCACTGGAATGAAATTACAAAAATAGATGCATGTATTCATACCCAGTGCTAAGTGTAGTGACATTACAAAAAGTCAAGGCCCTGTGCACCTCATGACCTTCCAATTGCAATACAGAGCTGATTCCCCATTACTGAACATGCAAGGGCATAAGAAATAAAAGGAATTAGGAGTTTGTGCATTGACATTTTTAAACATTCACTGACTTTTAGGGAAAGCCCACAATGAATATTAAACAAGCCCCTGCCTTTCCTAGGGTTGGTGGGTAAGACCTGACTTTCTCAGTTATGTGAGGTGACCTTTCAAAATCATTTTTGTGGCTGCACTGTTCCCCTGTTCCCCTGGCTCTGCAACCTTAGACACTCTGGGACTTCAAGAGAATTAAGTCTCTTTCATTGTTAATAAATGGAGCCCTGCATTCCCTCACCTGGAAAAGGACTTTTGACAAATGCTACTGTGCACAGCAGAGTGCTCACAAATTATAAGAGCACTTGAGTGCAAAGCAGAGGCACCAATGTAGAATTGCTGGTTTCAATTGTTACATTTAGTGCTACAGCACCTTGATGCCTTACACAACACCCAGATTAAGTCCAAATCTGCAAGGCTGTACTGGAAGATAAAACACAAAGCCTTCTTATCACCAAAGTCCCACTTGAGCCTCCAAAATAGATTTCAAGTACAACTGGAGTGCTGCACTCAACTCCTGTGTGGGGGACCCTCTGTAATACAGTCATTTAATTTCAGGGCATGTTTGAGCTTTTTCTTATGTATCCTGAAGGAAATCATAGGATCAACCACTTGGGATCAGAAAGCAAGAAAACAGATTGTAGTTTTGTTTTTCCTCTCCATCTTTTGTTTCTCCTCTCATTAGCAGGCACTGCCTAGCAGGCTTCCAGCCACCTAATCCTCTCTGCGAGCTCTCTCTAAGAATCAGACAAAGCTGGGGGTAAAAAATGATTCATACACGGATGTGTCTGTCATTGTCTGGAAAGCAAAATGTTCACATCCATCAAGACAAAACAGCCTGAGCTGACACTGTGATGACCTACTTTAAATAATAAATGAAAGCTTCAGGACTGTGTGTTTGGGGTAAATGCGTGAGGCCCCTAGAGCACAGCTAGGAGATATCCTACAGGAAGGATGCTCTGGGATATTTTCACCCTTCAGGTCCTGACCTTCTCCAGAAAGAGAAGATTATGCAACAATGCCATGGCTTTCATTTGTTGCCAACATACAACAAGAGCACTGAGGGACAGAGAATCATTAAGGTTGGAAAATACCTCCAAGACCATCAAGTCCAACTTTCAGTGAAGCAGCCCAGGATTTGTTTCATGCCAAGGGACCAGAGTACTTGCAGCCAATTGTTAGGCTATCCCAAAATTGCATTTTCATTGCTGTAGTGTCAAAGATTGTGATGCAATGCACAGATACCAATGATCAACCAGCCCTTCCTCCAGATCTGTAGTGTCACAGAGCAGCTCCCTGAGCTCGTTTCAGCTGAGCTCAGGTATTTCTGCACTGAACTGAGGGCAGCAGCACCGGCATCCCCAAAACCACTCTGAGTGAGGTGACATCCTCTGTGTTCACACCTGCCCACAGCAGTGTCCCCGCTGCGTGCTGCCCCAAACCCTCACCTCCTGACAGGAGCTCTTCCTGTGCCTCCCTCACAGCCCTCTGCTCTTCCCATGGCTTACACAGGGTACAGGAGACCACCTACAGCAATAATCTCTCCTTAATTCCTTTCCCTTTTTTCTCCCCCTGGTCTCCTAACAGGAGCGTGGAGGTTCCAGTGCTTCTGCCCACACTGCAATACCCCTTGGCCAGAGTGGACATGAGTGTCACACCAAGCTATCAAAGTTTCAAAGGGGTTGATGGAGTGGCCTTCAGGCATTTGTAGGAAAATAGAAACAGTGAGCACCACAGCCGTGAAATGTCTGGAGATCTCCCATTTATATTTACCTTTGCCAAAATCCCATTTCTACTCCAGCTAGCAATGCTGCAGACACTTGGGCACCTACATGGGTTACAAATTGGCTGTGGACAGTGACAGAGTGAGAGGATCATTGCTTACTTTAACTTCAGGTACCTTCCTAAAGCTGGAATTGCTCAGGACATTGTCCCAAGTGTCTCCTCCACAGCCTAGTTGAGAACTCTGGAGCATCTACCTCTGAGGGCCAGAGCTGGTCTGAGGGCACTTGGTTTTTAGAGGGAAGGTGACACATTATCACCATCTTATTTTGTTCATTTCTATACTGCTGAAAATTGAGTCCATTTGGTCTCTTTCTGTGTGTCCCAAAGCTGAGATCATTGATGGAAAAAGTCTCCTGGACACCCAGTGTCTTCCAGGGAACTGAGGTTATGCTGGCAAGTCATCATTTGGAGAATTTTACGGACATAATAGAAAGGATCACAGAATCACAGAACCACAGAACCACTTAGGTTGTAAAAGACCTCTGAGATCATCAAGTCCAACCTATGACCACCAATCACCACCTTGTCAACACAGAATCACAGAATCAATTAATGCAGGGTCACAGGATCGATTAAAATGTGTGGCAATGATGTGACAATGGTTCCCTTAACCAGGCCCTGATGTGTTTCCACCAGCCAGCCCTGATGGTAAATGCTCTCACATCAGAAATTTTCATAGCACTGAGAAAACGTTTTGACCTTTTACCTTAACCACTAAGAAAAAGCAAGCCAGCAAACCCACTCCTCACCCAAAATATTCACCACACAGAGGTCAGGTCTGAAAAGTTACCGTCAGCAGCCGCTGCGCACCCTGACTTACATTAACCTGCAGCAGAGGGGGATGATTTCTGGGAAACCTAGAAGGAGCGTGCAGACAACAGTACCCAACTGAATAACCCATTATTAGCACAATTTCACTGGGAAACAACACTGTCTGGCAGCGCCCTTGCTTCTTGTGAACAGGGCACTTCACAAGAATTAATACGTGAGCTCATGTGAGAAACACAGACAGAATTCGGAGAAATAGAACAAGCACCCTCACAGATCATCTTTGGCTCTCAGCTGCCCGTGGTGGGTTACAGAGGAGAGGTAAAACTCACAGGAAGGGCTGGGGTTTGGGTGGCTGGTCCTAGCTGGCGGGTGGCACTGGCAAAGCAAGCAGAGGGGGCAGATCAAAGCTCATTTTGCAGCACACAGAGGGGTAGAGGGATGGGAAGGGAGCAAGGGGCTGCTCAGCCCCTGTCTTGGGTTGGGGGGAGGCAGAATGGGCTGAGTCAGGGTCAGCACCTTCCAAACTCTGTCTCAGTTTCAAAGACCCATTTCCTAAACTACTGATGACTTGTCTCAAAGCCCTTCTTGGAAAAAGCACATCTGAGAGTGCGAAGGCCCCTAAAGCACCTGATACCATTTTGGTGAAGGGGTCGGTTTGGTGCTTACATCTTCATCAGTGCTGTGTGCACAGCTACCAGCTCCTGCCACAACTCCCCAAGCTTTTCCCTTGCTAAATCAGCTCTTCATTTGCCTAAATCTTCACCATCTGCAGCAGTTTCCCCCATTCTTTAGGCAGAGGGTGTTGAGGCCCTGGCACAAGTTCCCAGAGAAGCTGCCCCATCCCTGAAAGTGTTCAAGGCCAGGCTTGATGGGGCTTGGAGCAACCTGGGATAGTGGAAGGTGTCCCTGCCCATGGCAGAGGGCTTGGAAAGATCTTTAAGGTCCTTTCCAACCCAAACCATTCTGGGATTCTGTCATTAACTTATGCCTGTGCAATAATCTGAGGAAAGACTCTCCAGTAGGACAAGTCTCCACATTTCTCCTGTCGGGCCTGACCTGTCAGTTCTCACCACACACCTTACAGACGTGTCCAAGTGCAAAAGACACCTGGAAATAAAATGTCCTGGGACTTATAAGGTATGCCTGATTACCCAAGAGCCAGACACTGCCCTTCTGTGTCCCAAGCCTTTGACCCCTTGTCAGTAAAAGAGGGAAGGCTAATCCTTTTCAGGATCAGTAAGGAAAAATTCATTAAAAACTACAAGATATTAATATAGTGGATGTGAAAACCTTTGGTCCTGCCTTAAACATCTTGTTTGCTCTGGCTTTCCCTATCCAGATTATTTGCTGTTAGAAGCAAACAGCAATAGCAAAAAAAGGGTCCCTTTTTAGGACCCAGCACAAGAGCTTTCTCTATTGGACACTCAGCACTTCCCAATTATGAGTGATTAACTGCTTTGATTTACTACAGTGCATAGCCCAGAATCAAAGTTGTCAGGCAAAACCTCCCCCCTCCTCACCATTACATGAGATGGGCAGGCATCTAAGATCCAAATTGGATGTCTTACTGCTCTTTCTGACAAACTGCTTCAACTGTGTGTCTGCTGAAATGGTACGGATTAAACAAAAACAAAATTTTTGGATTCATGCGAGGAGTTTTCAAACCTGCTGTGAGTGCACACTCACTACATAAATGCAAGAGCCCTTAGCAGCTTTTAGTTTGAAGCAGGTGACTCCAAGAACCTCTGTCCCACCTCTGCAAGCATCAGCAGCATCTTCCAGCCGTGATGTTCATTTCAGATTCCAGATTCATTTCAGATTCAGATGCTGCAGATTCAATCTTGGTACAGACCTCAGTCATGAGAGGACCCCATGGCGTGAGCTGTCAGCAGAAAGGAACAAAATTCAGACATCCAAATCTAAAACTGAAAATTAAAAAAAAAATCAGCCTCACAGTCATCTTGCTTTTAGAGTACCCTCTAGAGGAGTAAAAAGGATAACAAAGATAGATGTAAGCATACTGGAAACCTTGCTGATCTCTTAACCCCTGTGACCTCCTTGGGCAATGCCTTCTACTGATTCCAAATGAAACCAACCAAAAGCTCTTTTAATTGACAAGACAGAGGATGTATAAACACATAACAAAAAGATCCCAGTGTCATTCAGATGGATTCTCCATCCTTGGAAGCATTCAGAAGCTGCCTGGACATGGTCCTGGGCAATGAGATCTGTGTGGCCCTGCTTGAGGAAAGAGGTTGGACAAGGTCCCTTCCCAGCTCAGACATTCTGTGTCTCTGTGATTTCTAAGCTGATTTTTGCATGTTGATTTTGCTTCAGATTTCCCTGTGTTATTAGTTAATGTCACCAAAAGAGACAGAAATGGTCCTGCAGCCCTCCAGGACCAGGCACTTTGTCTCCAGTTGTGGTGAAGAATAATGCTTGGAGTGGCTTTCCATGGTCCCCATTTCAGGGAGAATTATCAGGGGTTGTGTCTCTGCAGGAGTCAGAGGGGGGGTATTGTTTTCACACAAGTAATGGCAGACTGTTCTCCAGGACAGGAGAGGAGCTTTCAATCACAAGTGACTTTGCATTTCTCCAGCAGTTCCAAAGCAGCTCACCTCTCATGTCGTGTCACCTGGAGTGCATGCTCACACACCATGAACCTTTTAGAAATGTGGAGGTTTTCACCCACTCCCACCCCTCTACCTCTTTCCCCCCCATCACTCTGATCACTCAGCCCTTCACATGGCCATTTCCTGTGAAAATGATGCCTCTTACAGGCAAAGGGCAACCCCATTTGTTTTTTTGTTTTCTTTTCATGGGGTGTTGTTTTGTTTTTTTTGTTTTTGTTTTTTTTTTTTTTTTTTTTTTTTTCAGTTTTGCTTTGCTTGTGTTTCTTACGTTCAGGCTGTTGTGCTGCTCTGGCTGAGAGCATTGAGGTGATGGGTTGAGTCAGCAAAGTGAGGAAGCCATAGCCTGGAATGGGGAGGGAGGAGACAGGCAGAGTGTGGAAACCAGCAGAGGCTTTGCCTCCCTCAACCTGTGCCCTAAAATGCATTTTATACACCTGATTAAACTGATTACTTTGAGTGCTGCTGACAAACCAGAGTATTGAGCCCAAAATGACAGATAAAAAAAGCTTTGAAACTTTATAAAATCAGAGATGAGCAAACTTTATGGGCTGGGAACACATTTAGCACCATTTGCTCAGTTGATCCTTGGCGTGAGAATAACAATCTGAAGGATTTTCTAACACCAGCACCACTGTTGATTTATTTCTCTTTATAGCTTGAAAAGGACAAATATCTCCAGTCAAGGAGTGCCAAGGAAGTCAAATCAGGCTGGACCTCATAGAAAGATGTACTCAACATTTTCTGGTGAAACCTGGCAGATGGGCATCGTCACACAGCATTTTGCAAGTGGTTTGATTTGCTCACTGCATTTCCTGTCCTCTTCTGGGCAGGCCAGGGAATCCCTGAGCTGGAATTGTGTAACCTCCAGCTGGGCAGACATCTCATGGGAACAGGGGAAGTGCTGGACCTGCTGTATGGTAAAAGGGATGAAGTGACCTCTCTACTCCTTTCTGAGCAGTTTTTTTTTTTTTAGTCACTGCTAGAAGAGACTGAAATGTAAATTAAACCTCATGGCAACATGCAGTGCACTCTTGTGGAAGAAGTAGAAACCTTTGAGGGTGAAAAGAAAAAAAAACGAAAATACAAAAAAACTCTGAAAATAACTTGACCTGCTATAGTTTTTTCTTTATTTTTCAAACACATTCATTCATTCATTTCAATGAATTCAAAGCACAGACCAAGAAGAATAATATATCTGCTTTCACAGCAGTTATTAACTATGTTCCCTTGTTCCACCTCCTTCTCTAAATTAACAATGAATTACAAACAACTACCCTTAAAAAAACAAACAACAGAGACCAAATATTTTTGAGAATTAAACTCTTCAGAAAGGCCCACTGCCCAGGCAAAACGCTCAATTAGTTTTGGATTATTTTTTTTTTCTTACTGAAAATGTGGGTGGTTTTCAAATACAGGAAAGAAAATACGATGGCTTGTGGTGATATTTTCCACCAGAAAGATGCAGCTTTAAGGGCTTTTGGTTTCCAGATACCTCCACCCACAGGAGTGGCCTCCTCTGTTGTAGAAGGCAACACCTGATTAGTTGTGGAGTCAAGTTAAATGACAATAACAATGCTCAGCAGTCGTTGTGTGCTTCAGTGGAAGCTCAGTGTCAGCTAGGTAATTATCCTGAGTCTGGGTAATTAATATGACAGCTGCCTCCCAGACCACAGAGCTTTTAAATATGATAAAAAGCTGCTGTGGAAAAAAAAAAAAAAAGAAAAAAAGAAAAAAAGAAGTGGAAAGAAGTGAAGAATGTATCTGTATCCCTTGTAGACAGGATGGAGTTGAAGACGTCCCTGCTCGTTGCAGGGGGTATGGACTTGACAGCCTTAAAAGATCCTTTCCAGTCCAAACCATGCTCTGGTTCTGTGATCCCATAACAAGAAATGGGCTTTAAATCCCAGCAATGAAGGTTTAGGTTACACATGAAGGGCAGTGAAGGACAACTTTGGGACAGGCTGTGGCAGGCAGGTGTGGACCTCACCAGAGGTCTGGAGTGACAAGATGGGTGAATGCCCCTTCAGAAAGGGCTCGTGCTGATTTATTTTCCCTTGCACCAGGTATTGGAACCCTTGGCTTGACATGCCAACAGTTCTCCCTGATCTGAGATCTTGCTGTTGCACAGTCAAATGTGTTGCTGGGGGAGGATGCAGGCTCAAACCTTCTGCCAGACTGGAGGTAAGTGGCCTGGTGCACTGTTTTGTGTGTGATCCATGGACAGTAACCCTGAGCCTAAATATTTGCACATCTGCCAAGTTCCTGTAGGCAAAGTGATCTTCATGTAGCCACCTGCTATGTCATGCTCTGATCCCCAGATCACAGAATCACAGAATCCTAGGATGGTTTGGGTTGGAAAGGACCTTAAAAATCACCTCGTTCCAACCCCCTGCCATGGTCAGGGACACCTTCCACCAGACCAGGTTACTCAGAGCCCCATCCAACCTTGTCTTCAACACTTCCAGGGATGGGATCCGACCTATGTGAGTCAAGCAATGGGGTCAGGGAATGGGGGACAGACCATGGGGCTGCATCCCAGCTGGGGATATGCCAGTACAACACCCAAAGCTTGCTCCTAGCCTAAGTGCAGATAGATATGGTCCTCTAAACATCAGGCTCCTGTGCAAATTTCAGCAACAACATCAGCAACCAGCAGAGCTGAAAACTGAAGCTTGGGATGGGAATACATGGAGTTTTAATTATCTACAGCTCGCTTTCACCTGGGGTGAAAGAATCTATTCTTTTCATATGCTTTTGGTATCAACAGCCTGGTATAATGGACTCTGATGCAGACAGGAAGGGTGATGTGTAAGTTAATGGGGTGTGAGCAATTAAAATGCAAAATCATCTGCCTCATGAAATGTCTTTTTCTCTCCTGCCAGTGACAGGAATAGGTATTACAGTCAGCCCTAATTGTCTCAGAAAATAGAAAAGAACCACTTTTTGAAAGCAATTCATTTCTCCCGATTTCCAAAATCCCAGCAGCTTTTCCCTTCCCTTTCCTTTGCCTCCTTTTATTTTAATGCATAATTTACATTTTAGAGATTAGCATCAAGGACAGACTAATCACAATAATATTCAAAGGGCCATCCCAGCCTGCTCAAAGTGAACACTTACTGGCCCTAAAAATTCTAAGCACCTCATTTGGATGATCTCAAACAAAACATCTTTCACAGAACTGCCAGGTGTCCTGTTCTGTACATTGGCCTTTTAGAGAAACACTATTTGAGATTCTTCACTGGAGCCTTTGGAGCCATAGAAGGTGGCTGAACATGGTCTCATATTTTCTGTGGGTACTCCAGGAAGCTGAAGGACACCTTTAGGTCTCCTTGCTATAGCTGTGATCATATTGATTTGTCTGTCAGCAAAGCCCATGAGACTCACAGAGCTGGTGTGGCCCTGGAGGACAGGCGAATTTCCCACTGTCTTCTCCAGAATCCCTTGCCACCACATTTCTGGGGTTTCCTTTCCTTCTTGTGGCTCCTCTCCCTTGTTCCTGGACCAGTTTCCCGCTCCAGATCCACCCATCCATGACCGCCAGCATCACACCTTTTCTGACAGCACAGGAGGAAACCATGATTCCTGTGGAGCTGAGAAGGTCTCCTAGGGAATATCCTGAGCAAAACTCACTTTTGACACCCTCAGCCCCTGAAAGGAGTGCACCAAACAGGTACTCCCCGTCCTTCTTCCACACAACAACCTGGATTGAGGTTCCTAACACCTATGTCCAAGAACATAACACAGTGAGAGATGAATGAGGACAGGACTTTGCAGACATCTCCTCTGCACCCCTCAGCAACGCCCCCTGCCAGCCACGACAACAACGCTTGGCAGCCTGGACAGAAAAACCAGGTTGTTTCATTATTCTGGGAGAGAGTTTCACTGCAGCCAGTTTCCCTGTCGGCAACAGGGACCCCCAGCGCTAAGGCAGGGTCCTGTGCAGGATCGACACCATGCCCAGCACCGCCAGCCCCCAGGGTCGGGATGGGGGCAAGCGGAGAGGACACTCGGGGGCGGGGAGAGGGGTGGTGCCGAGGAGGAGGAGGAGGAGGAGGAAGGGCGGCTAGGGCAGCACTGGTGGTGGCTGCGGACAGCCCGGAGAGCTCTGCTTCCTTGCGGGGGCGGCGGGAGCGCCGAGCCGGGCTGGGCTGTGCCGAGCGGAGCTCAGCAGAGCCGGGCTGGGCTGTGCCGAGCCGGGCTGTGCCGGGCGGAGCTCAGCAGAGCCGGGCTGGGTTGTGCTGAGCCGGGCTGTGCCGGGCGGAGCTCAGCAGAGCCGGGCTGGGTTGTGCTGAGCCGTACCAGGCTTAGCGGAGCCAGGCAGAGCCCTGCAGAGCCGGGCTAAATCGAGCCGCGCTGTGCCGGGGGCTGAACCGAGCCAGGCAGAGCCGAGCCGGGCTGTGCTGGGCGGGACTGGGCTTAAGCCAAACCGAGCGGAACTGAGCCGAACCGGACTGATCCGAGCCGAGCTGAGCCGAAAGGGGCTGATCCGAGCCGAGCCGCGCTGCGCTGCGCGGGCAGCAGGTACCGCCAGCGGAGCGGAGCGGGATGCGCGGGGATGCGCGGGCAGGGCCGGGCAGGGTGTCCCGCTCCAGGGCGATGTGCCAGGGGAGGGTGGGACCTCCGCAGGGAGAACCTGTGCAGCAGCACCGGGAAAGTTGAGGGCACTGCTTGGTGCGTTTCAGTGTCCCTGGAGGCTCCGCTGCAGCCATCGGCGCTGCTGTGACGGGATTTTAAAGGTGACAACTTGGTATTTGTCCGGAGAGTTGTGTTTGATTTTTTTATCTTTTTGCCCTTAAATAAGAGTCTAAATTGCTTTCAGCTTCTTCACCTGATGTGTCTAGCGAGCGTTTGTGGTCTCGCCATCACATTTTCCTGCCTTTAAAAAAAGAGCGTTGTTTTCTCCCGTGTATCTTCATGTAACAGAGAAAAGGGAAAAGTGAGAAACACAATGAAAACCGACTACAAACAGTTTTAGTCAACAGAGTGAACAAACTGGGGAAGATATAGAGGGAAAACCCTTTCTCCTGCTGGGCTCAGTGATGATTTGTAGGTGTTTCATGGTTACAGCAGTATGTGATAGGACAGCCAGACAGAAGAGTAGTTTTAGATGCGACGCTGCATCTCAGCGGCTGGGTATATGGCTTTGGGGTCGAGTTTGTAATGTTCCAGAAACAAGAGCTGCGATAAGTTTGAGGGCAGATTTGGGCAGTAAAAGAGGAATGAACGGCCTCCATCCCTCCTCCACTCCGCAGTGTTCGAGCTGCATTTCCTTTCGGAGAGGGGACTCGAAGCCCCAGCCCGGCTGAGCTCTCTGCTACCCGTTGCACTCGAGCGGAGTTAAACTCTTGGGTGTAATCAGATCCTTTCTACAAGGCAAGTAACCAACTTCTCGGCTGTACTTTAATCTCCAGGAGTGTGATACTTTTCAGAGAGGAAAGCTTTTTACAAGTTTTTGTTTGGTTTTTCTTTTTTTTCATTTGCACCGATGAAAGAATAGTAGCAAAAAAAACTTCAGCTGCTGAAAGCCACTCAATTGAGTCATGCTAACAGCAGATTATTTAGTAGGGTTACTAGGGCAGGAAGAGATAAAGTTTCACTGAACTTGTTATTAAAAAAAAAAAAAAGGCGGGGGAGCAGCCTATTTGCAGAACTATTTGAAGTGAAAAGGGCAATGTTCAAACTTTTGTATTCTTGAACAGCCAAGTCCTCGAGGCCCTGCATGCATGGTTTTTTTTTTTTTTTTTTTTTTTTTAATTTCTCTTTTTATCCTTCTTTTTAATTGAAGAAAGGACTTCACATCCCTGTCGAGGCCACCAGGCATTGTGGGTTTCTGGGGAATGAGCTTTAGGAGCGGAGTTGAGGGACCAGCGAGGAGCACCTGCTCCAAGGAGGTTCTTGTCCCACCTGGTTGTGGTGGAGCAGGACTGCATTCAGCTGGAAGTACCAGATGGCCTGCTAAGATGCTGCTTTCCTGGAGTTCACCATGGAGCTGCCCTTGCCTGAGCACCTGACATCAGAGTTCAGTCTGAATCCCAGTGCTGTTGCCTCTGTCTCTTTTTTGCTGTCTCTGCAGGATATGAGACTTTGGTGTCTGCCAGCCTTTACTTGCCAAGGCTCCCCAGTCCCTGCTGGACCCCTCGTTTTCCTCATGTAACTCTTTACCCAAGCCCTGTGTGGACATGAGGTGAATTAAGCAAGTGATGCTCAACCTGTGCAGAAGTTTTTGGCCTGGAAAGAATCCCTGCCTTAAGATGGTGCCACAGTTGCACTGGCACAGGCAATGCAGAGTTTAGTTAGACTTTCCTCTCACTCTTACATGTATTTTATGATTTGTTTTTTAAGGCCCTACTGAAGATTCAGATCTCCCTCCTGAACCTCTACCCTGCAGCTCAGCAGCCCCCTGTGCCCAGCTTCAGTTTGTACTCATGTTGCTGCACTGGGGAAACCTTTTAATTTTTTTTTCCCACCCCAAGGAGAGCTGTGAATATTATTACACTGCCAGGGTGGAGCTAACTAAGCTTTTTTTCCTGCCTCAAGTGTGTTTCCTCTCAAAGAAAGTTGTTTGGTTGACTCTCAGAGCTTCTCACAGAAGCAGCATGTGGCTCAGTATCCCATCAGAGGTGGAGAGCTCCAAGGAAAGAGGGAGAGACAAGGAAAGAGGGATGGAGGGAACAAGAGAATCAGCTTAGCTTTCCCAGCATGCCAAGTTTTTATTTTTCTTCCTTGGGATCTTTTCCAGGTTAGTCTTTGTTTATCCTTCCACATTGTTCTGAAGGAAGTGATATGGTGAACATAACTTCTGATGGCAACTTTTTGGTTTCTTCTCTTATTAGCTGAATTTAATTGCAAAGAGCTCTGCAGCAGCCTGGGAGGGAGGTGAAGTATGCAGCACCTTCCAGGGCTTTGCCAGGAGAGCTGTTTGCTCTTGGCTTTTTTAATGCATATGTTTGTGCATCCAAGTTAAAACACTTGGCTGCAACTTCTGCTGTTGCTTCCTATTTTGCCAAAGCCAGGATTTGTGTAAACAGAGTGTTGTTCTTTGCCCAAGCTTCAAGAAAGTGACTCTTAAAATAGAAAAGGAAGAGAAAGTCAATACAGGAGCATGAGCATCCAAAACCTGTATGTGTGAAACCGTGGAAAGGATTAATCAGAACCTTGAGCCTGTAGTCACAGGTACCAGGAGCTTTGCACAGCTCTCTCCCAGGGCTGCTCATGTGCCAGTTCTCACACAGAAACGTTCCCTGGATCACGCTGGTGATCGACATTGGAAGCAGCCTGCAAACACTCACTGACAGTTTGTTTCCATCCCGTGCTGTTGTTCTCTGTTTGCCTCCTTGCCTTGCATCCAGCTCCTGGTTGGGAGGAACATATTGGCAAAGGCAGCCCAAACTGCAAACCCTTCTCTGTAACCAATTGCACAGTGTTTTCATTGTATCATGGCTTGTTTGTATCAATTTTGTGATTTATCTGCGTCGTTGCTTCCTTGTGTTAATATTGTTATTTATCGGGCCTGTTGGAGATTTTTCATCTCTCACCACCAGCCAGATCACATCCAGCAGCAGAGATAACATTTATTAACTGTGATGGTGAGAGTGGAAGGGACCCAAATTACTTTTCAAATCATACCCAGCTGCCTTAGCAATGGATAATTCCTCTGGTTTGCATTGTACCTTTTAGTTGCACCATTGCTTCTGAGTGGTTTTCTGGGGCAGAGTGGTGACATCCCTTTTGGGGGTATTTTTATTTCCACCTATGTATAAGAACATGGGCTGTGTTTGCTCCTTTGGGGCAGAAATGCTGAGTGGAGTAAGTGTACAATTTTAAAGGATATACCCAGGTTGAGATGAAAAGAAGCTGGTGCAGCTTTCACTAAACTGTGCCCCATCTCTGTCACCACAGTGCCACGTGTAGTGAGGATGTAGGGCTCAATTATCTCCCAGGTGAATTTCCTGATATTTATCTCAGCTGACCCATGAAATATCCAGGGGATAAGCTCAACGTGACATCTTTCTGTTTTGTTTCTTTTTAAAATGGTCATTTCCACCTCACATTTGACCCATTTTGGGCTGGATTGCTTCTCAGTAATCAACTGCCTCAATTGCTGTGGCATTTAATCTTCTTGGCATTCATTGTGAAGCAGAAGTCCTCTTTGCCTTTTCCTTCCTCAATTCCTGCAGATTGTCCCACTTATCTGCAGGAAATAAAAATAGTCAGAGCATTTTCATAGGAAATACCAATGCTAAAAGACAAAAAAAGTTTCTGGTTGATAAACAAATGAGGAGAGGGAGGTGATGAATCTTGGGCCCATCCATGTATCATATTCAGCCTGATTCTGTTAGAATCATAGATCACAGAATGGTTTGGGTCAGAAGGGACCTTAAGATCACCCAGTTCCACCCCATGCCATGGGCAGGGACACCTTCCATTAGACCAGGTTGTTCCAAGCCCTGTCCAACCTGGCCTCGGACATTTCCAGGGGTTCTTAATGAGAAATCTGCATTCATTTACCAAAATATCACCTCCTGACATAGACAGGGAACCCACAGTGATGAAAAAGATCAGTTTTCATCCAAGGTTACCAGACCATGGACAGTTAAAGGAAAGTATTTGATGTGACGTCTAGAGGAGAAAGTTAGAACATCTTCTATGATATTTAAAGAAATCCAAAAATTACGTTAAAAAACTTTTTTACTTACCACATGATAATTATCAGCAAACTTATCAGTGGGAGGACTGTTCCCATAATTAAAACTGCCCTGATAGCAGAGGGGGATGAGACCACACATGAATCCATAAAAATAAGTTAATTCTATATATATATGCATTCTTACCTACAATGTGTATGAGTGAAAGTAAACTTGGCAAAGATAATGGTACATGTGGAAGTAGAAAAGGTGAAAGAAGGAGGAGGTGTTGCAGGCTTGTGTGTAGCAAGATTCCAGCTCTTCCTGGGCACACTGACCTGCTCCCTGGTAAGGGGTTACAACAGGATCTAGGCTGAAAGCATCACGGTTTACAGGCTCAGATGTCTTTAGAGGACAAGAGAAATGAAGATGCTTTCCTTTCCAAAACACAGAACATGGTCAGGGTTTTTTTAAATTCTTTAATGGAAAATGTTTTGGTCCACAACAAAGATGTTTTGATTCTGAACTGTTATTGTGTCTTGTAGGAATTTAGTTAAAGATGATCCGTGCATTTCCATTCAGTTGTTTCCTGGGGTTTCCAAAGTGCAACGTGACATCTTCGTGTGGTGCAGAAAGGTGTTGGCTCCCTCTCCAGTGTCCATGGCAATGCTGATCAGGGAAGATGTGGATCTGTGGATAAATCTGGCTGGCAGAAAGAATGAGGATATTTAGGAACCTTATGGATGAGTCATTATGATTAGTTTGCTTTATCAAAATATTTCAGCTCCTACAGCAAAACCCATCACTTTGCTTCAGAATATATCCATATTTTTTAGTTGAAAGAAAGAGATTCTTTATGCTTGCTAGAATTTTCTATGGCAACAAAAAGCACTTCTCACCACCTGCTGCCCATGGGTTCAATCATTTAGAAAGGCAGGAAAATGATGTTTGAAAAGGTGATCCCAGACATTGGTAGTAATGCAAGGGAGGGTGTGAGTGTGCCTGCAGAAGTGGACCCCTGAGCTGAGGAGGTGGGCTAGACCTCCGACTCACCAGGACTGCAGTCTGAGGCAGGAAAATACCTGAGTGGAAAAAAAAAAACCTGAGAAAAAGATGGTAAGGAGGTGGGTATAAGATAAGTCTATGGTGAGAGGAGTGTGTGGGGCTGGAACAGCTCATACAGGCCTCCCTCCTGCAGAAGGATGAAGGTTTAAGGTATAGATTCAGCTGTGTTTAGGTCTGGCACATGTTACTGAAGGGCTTTGGTGGTAAAGGTATGGCTGAAGGAGCAGTGGGGGATCAGTGCAATGCACAGGAGCAACCTGGTCTAGTGGAAAGAACTAGTGCAAAGAACTTGCCCATGGCAAGTGATCTTTAAGATCTTTTCCAACCCAAACCATTCTATGGTTCTCTGGCGTATGAGGCATTTAGAAGATCCAGGAAGAGTACAGCAGACAGCTAAAACCCTGAAGAACAGCTCTAAGTCAAGCACAGACTCCTCCTCTGTCATCACACTGGGATCACCTGGTGCCATAAATCCCCAGGAACCTGACTCCAGATTGTGCTGGGAAGCAGAAGCTTAACTTCTATTTTGTTTCAAAACTAGACTTGCATGTGATTAATTTTTCACTTGGATCCGAGCATTTTCTCCCGAGGAGGTTTTTGATGTGGCCGTTTCACTTTGCTGTGCAGTTTCTGTGTGCTGCTGAGGCTGCTCCTCTTTCTCACCTAAATCAGCAGCAAAACCAGGGACAGCTGAGGTGGGAGGAGAACCTGAGTGAGAGGGGAGGCATTTTGGGGCTGATAGTTGAGAACAGAAAGAGCAGCTGAGGCTTATGGAGATCTGCTCTGACTTGTGAATGGGATTTAAAAACGCTTGTGCCCTGCTTATCCCCAGAAAACAGAGACAAGTGCAGTTGTGGGAGTCACTGTTGCTTGTCTTGAAGGTGTGCATGTGTTGAGGGCTGAATTTACCCAGGTTTTCCCCTCCCACCCTTACAGTAACACTTGCTATTTATGTTTTGATTTACAACACGGGTGAAATAGTAAAAAATGTGCATCCTCCAGCTTCCGTTTTCAGCTCCCCGTCCCTCCTCCTCATGCCAGGGAAGGGTGTCAGGACAACTACAGACATTGTTATTAGAACAATTAAAACATTGGTTAAGTAAATAAAAACTCCTGAGAATAGCCCTTTTTCTCCCTGTCCCCTCCCCCAGTCAAAACAAGGTGATTCTCTGCAATATATTTTGTAGTGAAATTGGAAAGGATGGTGCTTTTACCAAATATCTTCATGAGAAAATTCAATTATACAGCCCCAGTCAGTTTTCCCAGTTCCTAGTCATTAGCATTGTCCTTCTGCCTTTTTTTATAGACCTGATTCAAACCCCATGGAAAGTAAATAAAGGTTTCAGTGCATTTTAATTCAGTCTGTTGTACTTAGGGAGGGCTGTAAACCATCCTGTCCTCAGCTTTTTTTTTTTTTTTTGCCTCTGTCTGCAATACCCGTGTTAGCTCCTGGGGGTTTCAATGCAGAACAAAACACCCATGAGCTGATCTCTGAATGAACTCAGCTTCTGGCAGGTGAGAACCATCCCCTCTTGTGTCAGAAGCTGGCATGCCAGACACACACCTCCACCTGAACCGGGCTGCCCTCGGCCCTGGGGGAGGGAGGCATTTGAGGTCAGCAGGCATTTGACCCATTTCAGTCAGCCACGTGGAGATAATGGAAATTGAAAACCCAGCAGATCTCTTTCTTTCTGCTGTTTGTGAAGGGGCCTGGGGTGAACAGTCCACATGCAAATGTGTGTGGAGGAGGTAGGAGAGTGGAGGTCTAAAGCTGGGTGTCAGGAATTGGCTTATTTGGGTGAAGAGGAGAGGGAAGGGGCCTTCAGTGTGTCCCAGTTTGGGATTTTGTGAGTGTACCTGGACATCTGGGTGTGTGACTGAGCTTTTCTCTGGCTAGTGGTCTGTGAGGAGGAGCAGCACATTCCCTGTGCTCTGCACTGCTTAGCTGAGCTGGGACAGTGATGCTGAGGTGAAGCAGACATTGTCTGCATGTTCATGATTTAACTTTTTTCACAATGTGAAGATGAACTCATGAAGGTTTGCTTAAGCAGCCATATGGTGATGTTAAAAAAAAAAAAAAAAAAACAAAAAAAAACCTAAACAAAAAACCCCAGAAACTAAATTAGAAACTAAAACAACAACAGCAATTGGTCTAAAATAAATTTTCTCTATGTTTTCTATTTCATTTTTCATCCCACTGGGCGTGCTATATCCCTCCCAGTCAGGGAGATAACTAAGGGCAGAAGCACAGAAAGAAACTGGTGGATAAATGATAAAGTTGATGTGAGTTCAATGGTGAGTGGGGTGGGAAGATATGGAGAGCTGGAAGGTCTCCCAGGAACTGATCTGGAGCTCTGACACTGAGAATAGGACACCAGACTATAAATGGGAAGAGGACTTTCAGCATAACTGGAGCTTCTTTATTTAAGTAGAAGTGCAGTTTTAAATTGAATATGCCTGAAGAAGAGGAAATGATATATCAGAGTTTATTTAAAGAGGTGGCTGGAGTCCAGAGGCATTGGGAGTGGGAAAGACACAGAAGGTGGATTTGGGATGGTGCTGACAAGAGATGGCACAGATGTGGCACCTGAAATTGATGGAAGCAACAACAGCAACAACGAATTGGGGGTGATTGTGGGGAAGCCATGGCAGCAAAAATTGATGGAGCAGAGAATGAAGGCAGAAACTGTAGGTCTGCCAACATCTGCTGTGCAAAAGAAAGATTGATTCTAATATATCTTTATGTAATTATATTTAGCAGAATAAACATGAAGCTGCAAAGGTGTGGAAAAGGCTGAATTACCTGAGATACCCCTGGTGCTGTTTGTTGTAAAATGTGAGCTGGGCCAGGTGCTCACAGGAGCAGAGATTACTGCAGACTTCCTGGGGGGATTTCAGGCAAGGAGGAGGCAGCTGAGGGCTGTGGGCCAGAGCTGGGCTCGTGGTGTTGAGGTGCCTAAAATGTATTATCTGGATGGTCAGACATCTTTTTGCAGTTCCTATCTGCTGAGCCTGATAAAAAAACATCCAGTGCTGCAGAGGAGTGAGGAGAAAACAGTGATTCTCTTTAAATAATGGTGCAAGCTCTGGAGAAACACGGGACAATCCTCGATCGAAATTAGTTTCCTAAAATACATGGAATTATAGAATGGTTTGGGTTGGGAGGGACCTTAAGGATCATCTGATTCCAAGCCCCTGCCATGGGCAGGGACACCTTCCACTATCCCAGGTTGCTCCAAGCCCCATCCAGCCTGGCCTACATCTCCAAAAGCCCATTTTGTCGCACAGAAATCAGGTGTGCATGTCCACTGTGGACTCCAGTTATGATCTGAGTCTCCTGTGACAAATTTGCCCATTTTTCGAGGAGTGTGTGGCAACACCAAGCACAGAAGAAGCTTCACTGCTGACAGATGGCCAGACAGATACCTCAAGGATGAGGTAGACACAGTCTTGTGGGTGGCAGAGGCGTGAGTGAAGCGCTCTTTTCCAGCCCAATATTTTTGTAATCCAGGGTCCAAATACCCTGAGCAGATTTCTGGATTAAACAAAGAGCTCAAAGGCCTCCTCTGCTGAATTAGGTTCATCAAAGCATGAAACTGTGCCTGTACAAGGAAGGATGTTCATAAGTCTCTACCCCTCTTTGGGATTTTTTTTTTCTTTCTTTTTAAGAGAAAGAAAATAAAAAATAGATGCAGATGCTGGCACTGGCAGGAAGTCAGTGCATTAAAAAACATCCTGGTACAAGATGGTGAAGTATTTAAGGAACACTCCACCTGTGTCATTTAAAAAAGCACTAAAAAATTACCCAAAAGGCCAGAGCCAGAAATCTGTGAACCAGTGCCAAAATCATGCAGAAGGAGAGAAATTGCTGTGCTAATGAACAAGAGGCAAAAGGAAAGGACATATTGTAGCTACATCTCAGCTTGGGATATTTTTATTTCCCACATTACATCGAAAAGCTGTTGAAATAATTTTGTGTTCAGTGTTTCTTAAACAGTGCTCTGCCACTTCTGGTTTGGTCAGTGTTTGTTAGCAGATAATTAAAACCTGAAAATATAGTATTAAAAATTATAGGTAAGTACAATAGGGAGAATAACTTTGAAAACATTTCTTCTGAGCTTGTGTGGTCCAGGTGTTACAGAAATGAAGTGATACAGGAAAAAAAAAATTAACCATAAGCTTTCCAAGAAAATAAGGAAGCAAAATTGACAAGTTGCTCTTAACACACTGGACCCCAAAAATGCACAAAAAAAGAGAAAAGTTTTACAAAGGAGAGTAAGCTGAATAGTTGGGCATTTTTCCAACAGTACAAGTGAGAAAGATTGCTTTGTTTCAGGACCACATGTGACAAAAAATGAGGAAAAAAAGGGATCTGACCTGGCTTCAGGGACAGGACCTGGAGGGGGTTTAATCCAAATAAAGATTTGGTGTGTCTGCTCTGCTTCTATTTCCAGTTTGCACAAATAACAGGGGTTTCAGCTTTAAACACCCTGCCAAGGTAGATAAATTCACATTGTCTGCTGGAAAACAAAAGGCATGTCTGAGAGAGAGTCTTCTGCTGGTGTAAGAATTTATATCCTTCATGAGCAAATTAAAAAGTTCTCAGGGGTGTTTCTGTGCATTGGACCCTTTTTCCATTTCTAAGCACATTCCCGGGTGGATGGTTTTGGTGTGGGGTCCTCACTCAGATGTTTTTTCACTGTCATCACTGTTAGACACGAATGCATCTGCTCCTGGATCAAACCCTAAAATCTGGGTCCTTTTCACTGCACAGCTGACCATCAGTGCTAGGACTGACCCTGGCCATCTTTGTGTAATCACGGGGCAGAAACAGCAATTCCGGGATGGGGTTGGCTTTATTTGAAACACTCTCTTTAGGATGAGAAGATGCACCCCTACAAATGTTTATATCTCTGTCCTGGGTGTTCTGGGAGTTCGGCTGGCAGCCCATATGTGCAGTGCAGTTTTCTCTGTACATTCTTGTGAATCCACCCTTAATCTCTCCACAGGCAGCCAGGCCACAATTTCCCAGCCTCTGTATCCCAGCCTAAAGGTAGTTGCTGCACACGACCTCCATACATAATCATCATCATCATCACCATCATCACTCCTGCTTAGGACAGGCTCCCGCATCCCTGCAGGGTCAGTCAGAACAGGGGGTGGATGCAGCTGCAAACTCACTGGTCAAGCAGAGAAAAGAGAGGTTGCTTTCAGAGAAATCTGCTCTAAAGAGACATCAGGCTATGCTGGAGGAGATTGGGAAGCTGCAGCGTGACAGGGGGTGAAAAGCTGAACAAAATCCTTGGGCACAGCCTGTGTTTAGGTCAGGTTGCAGGAATTGTTGCATGGAGACCCAAGGGGATAGCAAAGCACAAATTCCCTGGTTTTAAGGTCTACATGTGTCCCTAGAAAGGTTGAGGATTCCATCCCAGAATCCATGGATGGATATAGTGACCACTGGCATTCCCAGCAGCTCTTCCTGCAATTCCCCAGTGGGATGGACACCAACCTTTCTACAGCTGTAAATCTGTTCACCTGTGTTAACTCCACTGTGTCTTGATCATGTTTAAGGTCTGAAAATAAACCTGAGGCTCTGTTCTTGCCTTTTGCACCACAAATACAACAAAAGAAAACCCCTGAGCTCAGCAGAGTCCAGACAGAGTTTGTAGGGTATGTATAGGAGATAGGTCCTGTTGCCAATACACACCACTCACTCCAAACACAGTTTCACAAGACATCCCAGAGGGTTTTAAAGAGAAATGTCCATCCCTGTGCCTGACACTGGTCCTAGAAAAGCCTGCAAGCCTCATTTCCAGAGGGGAAAGAAATGCTTTGCCCAGGTCTTCTGTGTTTGCAAGTGATGGGAAAGGGTTTGTGTGGGGAGCATCACCTCTGTTTTGAAATCAAGTGGTTCCAGGAAGTTTTGGGAGGCTCTTCAGTTGCATGGAGTCTGGTATTGTACCAATCCCATCAGACACAGCTTGTCCTGGCTTGCCTCACTCTCTCTCTCCTCCACCTTTGTGAAATGTTCAAGATGTACAGAGAGAGGGAAAATCAAAGGGCTCTGCAACTTCCCCTCCTTTCCCTCCTCTGATCCATCAAAGGAAAGTGTGAGAAATGCTGGATGGCAGCCAGAGGGGTTCTGAACTTCCTCCTTCATGAGGTTTGATCTCCTTTGAAATAACAGCTGATAGGGGCACCCAAAATAAGTCACTCGGGGGAGTTACTTAGATCCCCATTCCCTCCTGTTTGGTCTGTGGGATATGAGGAGTCAGGGGATGGAGAAAGGGACTTCAGCCATCCCTACTGATGTTCAGTGTTGTGCTTGAAATCTGCAGGAAGGCCTTGAGGTGTGTAATGCTCATGTGCAGGTCTCCACTAACCTTACAAACAGATCTCTGCAGGGTCAGGACCTGCCTTTTTTGCTGGGACATGCCTTGGAAAGGGGGTGAAAGAAAGTTCATACCCTCCAGCTATAACTCCTGGATCCTTTCCCTCTTAGTGATGGTGATCTGGAGGTTATGAACTCATTTTGCAAGCAGTTTTGCTTCAAAAAAAAAGGAGAGAGAGATGGAAATGTTCCCTCTGACCTTGAGAAAATGACAGTTTGATGACATTAAAAAGCAGCATCTCAAATCCAGAAATATTTCCCTTTTCAGTTGGCCCTTTTTCAGTAAATTGCCATCTTTACTGTGTCATACATGCATCCATTTTCAGTCAGTGAAAGGCAAAAGCACAAATCCCATCACAGGCAGCTGTCCTCCATCCAGATCTTCTGCTGACGGGGAGCAAGAACTCATTTCTTCCTCTCTACTTAACCACAATTGATTAGGGATGTTAAGGAGTTTATTACTTCCTAATATCATCTGGGAATGATTTCCATATGTTGCATTTTTCTCCAGAGTGGGCAGAGCTCCCCTGTGCCAGCAAAGTGGGGTGCAGCATTGCTGAACCCCAATTACGCCGTGTTTAACGTGTCACTGTAGGAGAGGTTGCAGGTGGCCTCTTACAGAAAGCTGCATTTCATCTTTGGTTTCCAGATACCTCACAGTATCCTTTCCACTGGGAAATTAAGCAGACACTCTCCATATCCAGTGCAGCTGTTTCTGGTGTTAAATTAAACTGCTGCTATTACAGCGAGCCATGCTGGAGCTGAGTTGTGTTGTTGCTTAATTGTTTATGGCCATGGATGCCAGCCAAGTAGCAGTCCTGTAGTGGCAAACGCTGGAAATCTGACCTGGAAAACAGATGTTTGGGCCAAAGCCAAGGTGGTTTCAGGAAAGACAGTGTGGGAGAGAAGAGAGAAAAGCAGGAAACCAGTTATGTGTCTGATTTATTGGGCAGGGTAAAGAAATCCACCCCAGAGCAGAGTGCTCACACGAAGCTGGTACAGCAGCAAACTCTGGTTTTAGCAAGCTTGAGCCAGCCTTTGCAAGGCTTAGAAAGGCAGATGTTGGTTTATCAGTGCTGATTCCTGCTGTGCCAAACCCACGTGCTTTGCAGCTGGTGGGAAGTTCTCACCTGTTTGCTGGAGGCTGCAGAGCATCTCCTGCAATAAACTGGTTCATGTGAGGTCCCAGCACAGGTCTCTCAGATTTGATACATTGAAGGGATCCATTGAAATTTTAATGGTTTGAGGAATCTGATCAAGACCAGATCTTGCAGTGAAGGTGCTTCATGTGAACAGATCATCCCCAGGTATTCCCATTGGCTCTCAAAGTGGGGAAATCTCACATTGGTGGTTCCAGCTCAGGATCTGAGGGTGCCAATTTTGCTCTGTTCCTCTCTCAGGAGTCCAGATGACTGCCTGACGTGGGGATGCAGATGCTGCAGACATCTGGGTCTTGGTGAGATCTATCCCACTGTGTCTTCGCAGAACCACAGGCTGCTTGAACTTTGAAGTGACCTCTTGTCCCCCTCTCCTGTCTAAACAGGGGCACCAGGAGCTGCCCTGGCTCATGCCCAGGTGGCTTTTGAATATTTCAAGAGTGAAGATTCCATGACATCTCTGGGATACCTGATCAGGAAGTGCTTGATTGCAGAGAGCCAAAATCTAGGGTTGCACTGGAGGGGAGGGAGGGAACATCCAGCATTTAAGATGAAGGAAAGTTTTAAATGCCACTGCTCAGGGAGCTGATCCACAGACCTGAACAGGTGTCTTGTGGCACATCCAAGCTGTGATTTTTGGACCAGTGATAGGTGTATTTAGCAGGACAAGGTGCTTTCACAGTTCTACCTATGTTGTGAATACATTGATTTAATTGAAGTGTGATGAATTGCAGCTCAAACGTTTAGTCCTAATTTTATTTCTTTAGTACCCGAGGCAATAGTGTCACCACATTTTATTGCTGAGGAGCCATCAACAGATCTTTGGATTCCTGTAGCAACACTCATGTTCTTATATGCCCAACACACTGACTAATAATTCTAACTGGCACTCTGAGCCTTTAAAGGTGAATTTGGAAAGTCTTGGTAAGGGAATGCTTAACCCCTTGCAGTTCCTCCTGCTTGTGGAAGAACAGGTTCCTAAAGCCAGAGGTGTAGGAACAAGGGATTTGGAAGAGGATCATAATTTCCTCTTGCCCAGCAGTGACCAGAATTGGTGGAGTATGGTAGAGAGGACATTTCTGTTCACACACAGAGGTTCAATGAAGGTGTTTTGGCTGTTGGTGTTAGTCTTTGCCCATCTTTAGCTTTCCACACTGATGCCATGGGATATACAGCTCCTTGGAATTCCCCTCTGCTTCCAGAGACCCTTTGATTTGTTTTTCCTTTTGTCTTTAGACTTCGTGGGCTTCTTGTTTTTTGAAACAAAGGAAATGTCTAAGTAATAATAAAATGTCTGCATCGCAGAGTGAGGGAAAATATATATACATATATATGCATATTTCTTTCCACAGAAGAGACTTTCCCCTTCTTAATTTGATCAGGTTTCTCTGCTTCTGTGAGTTGAGGCAGAACTTTTAGCCTTTTCTTGCCATAGAGCACTCAAAACCCACTCACTGTACTTCTCTGCAGTGCCACAGGTCTAGCCATGCTTGAGGATCTATCTAAATGCAAGTGGCTCTCCAAAGCAGCTTCATCAGGCACTTGGCTAATGTGAAACATCCTTCAGAGGTGCTGCCTTCATCCAGAGGAGAACAGGATTGTTCTGGTTGCCTGTATCCAGCCCCACCTGGTGCTTTGCCTTTCCCACCAGCTTTTGGGACTTTGCAGAAGCTCTGATGATTTCCTGGTTGAGGGCAATGCCACATGCAGAGATCCATGACCTCTGCATTCCTAGAGATACACAACAGACATGAGTCACAGGACATTTTTCTCTTTCTCTGCCCCATGCTCCCTTTCCCAGAAACCTGATGGTTTCCTTCTTTTTTGAGTGCAGTATCCAAGAGAGTTTGTGATTTTTTTGCTGTTTTCCTGAAAACTCAGCCTGGTTGTTGGCTAACACACCCAGGAGCTCAAATGGGAACGAGAGTCTTCAGATGCTGTTTATTGTATAAATTGGCCTGATGTAGAGTAGTTAATTTAGGGAAACCTTCTGGGAAGGCAAATTCTTTGTCAGAGAACATGGACAGTTGGCTTCATGAGCCATCTGTGTCGGAAAATGTTGGAATGTGAGTGCTCAGTGCTTATGAATACTCAGCCAGAAGATTTGGTGTTCTAGTCCCTGCAATAACTACAGCAGTTTGTCTTTGTTTTATAAAACAGGAGGAAGGAGAAGATCTCATCAGACCCAGGATACAACAAGCTGCTGCAACCTGGCTGTGCACTGAGGAAAAGTTGTTCTGGGTTTTGTAGCAGCCCCCGACTTTTGTACGAGGGGCTGATGGAAACTCATCGTTCCACACTGCTGGGGAAAAGAGAAGACACTCAAGCAAAGGGCTACATCTTGGTTCCTCAATTTCTCTTCTCTCCTTGATGGTCTTGCCTCCTGTGTCCTTGAACAGAGAGGCAGGTTTTGAAATCAGCCTGGCCAGAGGAGCAGTTACTCCTTCAGCTGAGAAAAACCTTTCCATGTTGTCCACAGCAGTGATGAAAAGAGAAGCCCCTCTCAGAGACTGAACTTATCTGTCAGGAAAATACCGTTTGCAGGTAAGAAAATGCTATTCCCAGCAAAAAAACATGGAACTTCTTCCAAGTGAGGCTAGAGAAGCTTCTCTTCAGAAAGATCATTTTTATGTGTAAAATGCAGAAGAGACTTGGCTGCATCCCACACCACGAGTCATTCATCCTTTTGCTGTTGTGCTTGAACAATGTGTCGTTGTCAATATATTTGACAGATAACAGCTGGTGACAGCACTGATGGCTTTTAACTCTGGTGGTCCAAGACAGACATCTGCAGCTGAGTTCAAAGTGCCTCTTGCTCCCCACTGACTGGAGGAGAAGCCAGGAATGACAAGCTCAGATAATGAGACAAAAGTTGGGTGGCAAATCCCAGTTTTGGGCCCAGATGGTGAAATGATGGGCATTAGCTACAGCAGTTAATAATTTCTGGTTTCACTAAATCTTCTCTCTGAAGGCTTTGAAAGACCTCGTAGAGGAAGTTTTGTAGTGTTTCAACCCAAAGGCTTTGTAGTGTTTCCTGGCACCTTGATTGTATTTGTTTCTGTTTTCAGCTGCTCAAAATAAATCCTGAGGTGCTGTTTTTTCTGGTGGGGTATTTTGTTTCACTGTCTATACAGTGTGGTTCATATGAGCTGAGCTTTCTCTTTATAGCTTCACTTGTGAATATGGTTCAGCACCCAGGAATGCCTGAGCTCCTTTCCATGCCGTATATAAATAGTGCACAGTTATTTCACAGTTTCACATTCAGCTTGCAGGCTTCCAACAGTATTCCCAAACCCCTCTCTACTCCCATAGCATTCAGGTTCTTGATGTGACTCAACATCAATTATAGCAGAGGTTTATCCCAAAGCTCTGATTTGTGACTCCTGCGCATTGTCGTCCTCGTTCCCGACGGTCGGCGTGAAGTCAGCAGTGCTCAGGGCTGCTCCTGTGGGTTTTCCCAGCCCTGTGATGAGTTCAGCTCCGTGGTTAAGCCGACAGCTGAGTTTCAGTACCTTGGGCACGTCCAGCAGTGCTGGCTCAGTCCGTGGAAGGAAGTCAGAGAGGCTCCAGCTGGATGGATAACTAGCGGCCGGCGTCCCGCTGCCCGACGGAGATAAGGGGCTGGTCAAAACCAGGGGAATTTTTAGACTCTCTCCCAAGTGTCGCCTGTCTTTTGTTTGGCACAGGACTTGTCATGTCTCCCTTCCTGCGCATTGGTTTGTCCAACTATGACAGCGGCCCTTACCTGCCGTCCCAGGGGGAGGTGATTAACCCCTACTGCGCCGTGATGGTTAAAGAAGCCGTGGAGTCAGGTAAGTGGGGAGGGGTTAAGTGTGGATTGGGGCTTCTGTAAGTCGTGTCTGTGCTTTTCTGTGTCATTTCCTGTGTGTAGGTAACTAGAATGAGCCATAAAATAGGTTGGCTTGGAAGAGACCTCAAAGATCATCCATTTCCAACCCCGCTTTATAAAGATTAGTGAAGCCCTTTGTGTGTCCCAGCACAGTGCAAGTTTGGGTTTGGCGTGGTCTGCAAGGCAACCTGATTTTAAGATGATGCCAAACAAATCTGTATCTTCAATTTGAGGATATTATCAGCTGCATTACAAGCCCCAGCATGTGACAGAGCAGATGAGCCGAGCTGTATTCGGTTTCACCCTTCCACAACCAGTTGTTGGTTTGTCAGTGGGACTCCAGACAGGTGAAATCTGAGTGCGCTAAAATATTCTGGCAGGGTCATCTTTGTTAATCTCTTTTTGGGGGGAAACTGACAGACCCAGCCACTTCCATAATTAAAAAACAAAACAAAAAAAAAGGCACTCAAACAGCCCAGTCTCTGCAGAAATAGTTAATTTATCTGTGTAATTGCTGTGCTGTGTAAAAGGTTCGAAAATGAAACCTCCTGAGAAGCTGTTTGCTGTGTCTGAATCTATGGATTGTTGCCCATTTATCCTGATTGAACAACACTGATGAGTCCTCTTTCGGAAAGCATTTATTATATGTCTTATGCATGAAAATAATTCCGGTGAAAGGATGAAAAGTTCTCCAGTTATGCTTTTGAAGAATCGTGAAGAGCAAGACCTTCAGTGTTAGGGAGTTAGTCATATTGGCTGATATTTAGCTTAAATCTTTGATACATTTCTAATTTGACTGCTGTGATTCTTTGAAAAATAAAATCCACTCAGAAAACCCTACTTATTGAGAATCCCCATGACTGTAATCCCCAGAGGATGTTAAAGGAGTTTTTAAAAATTAGAATTTTAAAATAGTTCAGTATTTCACTGGGGTTGATTTTTTGTTTAAGAGTCAGCATTTATCACATTGAACTTTGTCTTGCCTTAAATGATACTTCAAATAATAATGGAAAATCTGGTGAATAATAAATTCAAAAGGAAAGAAAATACTGCATGACAAGATATCCCTAAGATCTCACTTTTATCAGAAAATGCCTTCTATTTTAGCTCTGTGCAGAGCTTGGCTGTTTGCTTTAATGAGGCTTTTGAAAGCCATAACTCAAATTGAAATCTGTGTCAGTTCAAAAGTGAATAAAACCAGCTTGGTCAGAACAGACCTGTATTTATTTGTCTAACACAGAGCTGAAAGTGTTTTCTGGTATCCAGCAAACATAAAACTATTTTCTAATCTTTGTCCTCCTCAGAGTCAATAATCATTATAATAATTACATTTATTTTAATTATCACTGTAATAATTATAATTTTATTATTATTATTATAATAAATCCTCTACCAACAAGAAATAAAAAAATGCATTTGAGGGAACTTTTCTCCATTTGTGAGGTCTGAGCGTAGGAAAGTGACTTTCTGCTATTAGGAGATTTCTGTTTGCTGGGATGTAATTTCATCTGGTGATGCCTCAGAGCGTGGTGGAACAGCCAGAGGGACTCATCTCATCAGTGAACCTCCTGGGGCTGATTCACCTCAGACTCCCCTCCTAGGGTGGGCTGAAGCACCCGTGGGAGGTGTTAACCTGCTGGAGGGTGTTTAAATGTGTGGATGGCCAACTTTACTGAGAAAAGTGAGGCCACCACGGAATCCATCGGCCCTGTAATTCCCAGATACTGATGTGTGAGCAATTCCAGCCTGAGGAGCACATCCATGATGAGTGTGGTGAATCACACCCTGGAAAAGCCCCATGCTCCCCTCTGACCAGACAGACCACTCAGACCACTGACGTGCAGGGAGATGAGCCTGACTCTACATTCCAGGAATGCTCTCCATGACCATCCCAAGGAGCTGTCGTGTTCTAACAGGCTTCAAGAAGGCAAAAGGTCTCCAGACAGACATTAACTAAATATATTTGAGGTAGAATCATGGAATCATTAAGATTGGGAAAGACCTCCACTAATGTCAAGTCCAGCTGTTAATCCGGCGCTGACAGTTCCACCACTAAACTGTGTCTTATCCCTGCTTCATGATTTTTTTTTTTTGGTCATAATTTGCTGGTCCCTAGTTTGACAAAGCAATTGCTACTCAGTTATAATTGGATGAAAAAAAATTTAAAAATAAAATATATATATATATATATATATATCCCTGATATACAAATTTTGGCTAAAATTTTGACATGACCAAGGAGTAGGAGTGGACCAGCTGCACAGCTGGTGAGGGATGCAAATCATCCTGGCCTTCTGCTGTGACACTTGGCCATGGAGAAGTTTTTCAGGGCAGAAATGATTGTTGAGCAGGACAGGACATGCCTAAGTGTTCAAGGCCGAGGAGCAACCTGGTCTAGTGGAAGTTGTCCCTGCCCATGGCAGGGGGTTGGAACTGGATGGTGTTTAAGGGTCCCTTCCAACCTAAACCATTCTGTGATCTATGTTTAGCACTGGCAAAGTGTGGGGTTTTTCAGGTTTGTTTTTGTTTGGTTGGTTGGCTGGGTTTTTGCAGTCAGAACAGTGGTAGATGATAAATGTGTTTCCAAAAACAGGGAGTTTGACTTTGGGTTCATGCCAAAGGCTGTCCCTTGTCAACCAGCCATAACGAAAAGGTCATTGGTCCCCGGGGATCTGGGAGTGATGAGCATCCTCTGTGGACACAGGGATGTCACAGCAAGACCACAGTGAAGAATTTCAGAAGTTCTGGATAGATCTCGGGCAGCCTTTTATATTCTTCCACTTGCTTATTTTGTAAAAGGGACCTTGTCACAGTATAATACAATATGAAAAAAAAAAAAAAAACAACCCAACAAAAAAACCTGAAAACCAAACCACACCTCCATACAGTTAGAGGTGTTACAGCAATTTATAACTGATGACAAAATATTTCAGAAATTCTATGTGCCTCTGAGATATAAAAAGAGTCTGCCCTTTAAAAGTGGCTTCTGCTTTCACAAGCCACCTGGCCGGGTGCCATTTTGCCACCTGCCTTGGTGACATTTGCTTCATGAAGGCTCCTGCTCCGTGTTTGAACTCAGCAAAGCCTCCAGGAAAAGCTCTCCCAGCCACAGTGTAAGCTGCTCCCCGGGAAAGACAGTTGCAATTTCATTTTTCAGGAACCTGGGGTTAGATTAATCCCTGGCAGAATTCCACAGCCGTCAGCGGGGACGCACCGGGGGTGACTGTCTGATCCCATATACCGGGCAGTTCATTCACATTCCAGGGTTTGTTTCTTTAAGCCTGCTGTCCTGGAGTGCAACACAAATGAAAGCACTTGTTTTGCAAGTGCTGTGTTTCACATCTGTGGCTTTTTCACTGATGCAGCAAAGAAATGATAGTACTTTATTGAGATTTCTGGTTTCCAGGATGCTGGAAAGTTTATGTTTCATTTTTGTCTCAGATTTTTTGTGCATTAGTCCTCTCATTTAGGGAAAAATTTTCTTCAGCACGTGTTACCTTCCAGCTGCATGTTCTTTTCCATCTGGGATTATTGGAAATAGCACCAGGGTCTTTAGACAGGGGTCACAGGTCTGCTGCTTTTTTTCTCTTATTCCTTCAGCTTCAGGATTTGATGGGTTGAACATTTGCAGAGGGCAATTGTGATATAAAATTTACCTTGTGTAAGCATCCAAGACTTTTACAGGGCTGTATGAAGTCAAACTGGCTCGGTGAGATAAATAAATCTGGCTGAGACTCTTTTCAGAGAGACACAGTTAGAGAGAGCCCTCTGCAAACCTCAGAGATTTTTTTACCCATCACCATATTAAGATGCTGTGAAGGAAGAGGAATTAAAATATAAAGGAAAGTTTGCTTCTTTGAAAACTCTACATCCCTGAGGGATGGTTACAGGTCTGCAAGACAGTTCATGTTTTAACATCCCTTAGTTGGCTGCTGGGCTGGACATTAATCCCAAAGTGCACCCAGCTTTTGGGGGGTTTGAAGCAAACCTGTCTCATTTTGCAGTGCCCTGGGACAGGAGATAAACTGGTAGTTGTAAACAGGAGATAAAAAAAAAATAAAATAAAAATAAAAGATAAATATAAGATAAAACATAAGATAAAAATAAAACAGGAGATAAAAGGCAGTTGTCTGAGATGGGATTCATCTGACTAGAAGTGGATGTTTATGGCCTTGGAGTCAGCATTAGAGATCTCCTCAACAGAAGTGGTGGAGTCAAGTGTGGAAATTCCCTTTTTTGGGGTAGAAGTCTGTATTTGGTCTCATGAACTGCCCTCACTGCATGGATTTGTGTTCTCCCTCTCGACAGAGAATGGCCAAGTGTATGTGCAGAAGAAGCCCACCATGTACCCACCCTGGAACAGCACTTTTGATGCCCACATCAACAACGGCCGGGTCATGCACATCGTGGTCAAGGACAAAAGTGCTGAAATGGTCTCGGAGACCACAGTGGAGCTCAAGGTGCTGGCAGAGAGGTGCAAAAAGAGCAATGGGAAGACAGAGATATGGGTGAGCATCACTCTCTTCTCCTGCAGGATGTGCTGGGGAGCTGCTGCAGGGTGAAGGGATGTGTCCTTGTGTCTGTGCCAGGCTGTGGCTGTCACCAGCAGCACGGTGGGGACTGGCTGGAGTAATGTTTTGAGACAACTTGGGTATGACTTGAGGGAGAGACTTGTCAGAAGAGAAGAGCTTGGCACTTTTGTTTTAATTGAAACCTGCCCTGTGCTAGGATCCCTGTGAGGATCCTGCTTCAGGTGAGCTGTGCCCACCTATTAATCTTTGCTGAGGAAACCCACTGGGAACAAATGTTAGTATGACTGGCTGAACATGAGTTATTTTATGTTCTCTGGGGAAACAGCTTTAAAATTTTTATCTAATATCAAGTAGCTGATTCACAGCTGCCTGAGTTCACAGTTATGTCAGAGCAACTCCTTAAAAATTGCTGAAGTTACGGTGGCGTAAATCTGTACAGTCTTCACAAGAATGCTAAATGTAAGGTTGTGTTCCCTGCTAGTCCAAGCAAGAAAGATCTTGTCAGAAGTCTTTAAAATGCAGTATCCAGCTTATACATAGTCCAGTGGATTCAGATTTCCAAAGGCACTTATGGATGATGAGTCAGGTAGGTGGGAATTGCCAAGTCCAGAGAGAAGGTCCCAAAAAATGCCTGAATCACACAGAATGACTGGCTTGGAAGAGACCTTCAGGATCATTGAGTCCAACACCTCAACTAGACCATGGCACCACATTAATAAGCTTGTAGCATCCCTCAGGTTGACTGTAAAGAAGTTAGACTTGCAGAACTGAGTGCCTGAAAGATTTCAGCATCACCTGTCTGAAGCTGGCTGGGATTTTTGAACTGCTCCCACTTTCCCCTTGGAGAATCCATTGGGAACAAGTTTTCTGTATAGATAGTGGTGGTCCTAATTTGGTGTCTAAAAAACTGCCTGCATCTTCTATGGTTTAATCCCGTTCATCTCTCCTATCATGCTGCTGAGTGTTTGATATGAGGTGATCAACCCTCCTCTCTCTGTAGTTGCTCCTACCCTACCTTGTTGCCTCACATGGGTATGAGCAACCTGAAAATTAGCATTCATTGCTGTTCATCAGTTCCCACTGGGAAAAGGAGATCGCTTGAAAGTCATCTGAAAAGATTTTTCCTTCTTTGAATGACTGTTTAATGGACTTTTTTCTTGTTTTTCACTTATCTCAACCAGCTAGAACTGAAGCCTCAAGGGCGAATGCTGATGAATGCAAGATACTTCCTGGAAATAAGTGGCAAGTGATTCTGTTTGTTAATTTATAACTGTGATTTCTGGGCTGTGGGGCAGACATGGTGTCTTCACTAAAAGCAGTGCCTATGTTATTACTGACTGATCCATAACAACAAACATAACTGTTTGAAACAAAAGCTCCAGAAAAGTAATTTTTATTCTGCGGTGACTATTCTTCTGTGATTTGCAAGGCAGATTTTTTGGCTGGTTTACCACTAAATGGCGGATATTCCCATTATGCTAAACAAGACAGAACAGATACATAAGGAGCCAGCTCCCTCTGAAATCATTCTGCTTTATGTACTACGAGAAATACAAGGAGGGGCTGGAGCTTGTCCAGAGGAGGGAATGGAGCTGAGGAAAAGTCTGGAGCACCAGGAGAGGCTGAGGGAGCTGGGAAATGTGCTCAGCCTGGAGCAAAGGAGGCTCAGGGGGACCTTGTGGCTCTGCACAAGTCCCTGACAGGAGGGGACAGCCGGGGGGGTCGGGCTGTGCTCCAGGGAACAGGGACAGGAGGAGGGGGAATAGCCTCTGGCTGGGCCAGGGGAGGCTCAGGTTGGATATTAGGAAAATTTCTCATAGAAAGGGCTGCATTCTGCTTTGTTGAAGAAATGGGTTTAATTCAAATACTTGGTCTTAGTCTCCCATCTTTGTTGCCAAAATTCTCACATCCTCATGTGTATGGTGAAGCTGTGAGGTGCAGATATCTGGAAGACACTTCCATTTATAGAAACAGAGAAGCACTGAAAGCAGCCATGGCCATGCTGATATTTTCTTAACCATCCCTACCTTTAATATAGATTGGACTGCTGTTTGTGTGGTAAAAGGTGTTAGGGAGGCTGAAGCATAGAAAATGCGAGTTGTGCTTCTATAACAAATATCAAGATCAGCATCAGAGCACACAGGGAGCAAGTTCCCACAGGTTACCTGTGTGACTCACTGTGCAGTGCAGGAGTGAAACAAAAAGGAGATTGATTTTCTGTGTGAATATCAGATTTGTAGGCACAAGCGCATGTAGAAGTGCACCTGAAGGCAGAATTGGTTTGTTTGCTGTCCCAAAAATATTAAATAACTGTGAATTACAGCAAGGGCACAGCAAACAGCAAAGCAAGTATTGGCATGGAAAAATAACAAGAAGAATATCCTGGGACATAAATATCTGCTTACTGACACTTGGACATGCACACAGAAAGGATTCTGTTAAATACCTATAAATATATATATGTACACATATACATGTGTCTTTGTGTCCATATATCAGTAATTATTGATTTTTATGTAATTTCACCCTTTTTAGGGCATACTTCTTCAGTGTTGTACAAAGTCAGAGTTTTGTGTTTAAATTACCTTTCCTTGGGAAATTTTTCTTCTAGGTTTCAAGAGCAGTGTTATGAATAGTCAAGAGAGCTCAGTGTCCCAAGTCTAAAGTCATTTTAGTGTAGGAATGGTAAATAACTTTTGTAAGTTTTATAAAATGATATTTCTTTGAGTATTCATTACCATGAGTGAATCATCAGCTTCAGTCACATAGTATTTGGGCGGCTGCATTTTCTGAAGGCACCTGATCAGGACAGGGTACACTTAAATACCTTTCCTCTCCTCCCAGATGCAAAGGACCTGGCTGACTGTGAGACTGAAGGCTTCTTCTCCTTGCACCAGCGCAGGGGAGCCATCAAACAGGCCAAAATCCACAACGTCAAGTGTCACGAGTTCACAGCCACCTTCTTTCCACAGCCCACCTTCTGCTCTGTGTGCCACGAGTTTGTATGGTAAATGGAAAAGGATCTCTGCTTCTTCTCTTTCAGCCCCAGGAACCAGTTCTGGTGTCCATGTGGTGCTTGGGAACATGGCTTGGTGTTGGATGTGGCAGATCTTGGTTAATGGTTGGACTGGATGATTTTAAAGGTCTTTTCCAACCTAAAAAGATGCCATGATTCCCTGTTAAATATCTGTGCTCCTCCTGTAAGACCCTTGGCATCTTACGTGTAGAGTTATTGCATCACTTTAAGGATGCGGTCTGCAGTTGTTATTCCAACTGAGAAAAATTCCCCTTACTTTTTAATTTATTTGTTTACAAATATTTTTGGGTTTGGCAAAATGCACAGGCATTTTTCACTGGTCCAGTTTGCTGTTTGGATATGAAATTCAGGATGTGAATGTGTGCTGAAAAGGCAGTGAGAACCATAGAGAACCACTAGAACCATTAGATTAAATGAAGATAATTAAATGAAATAATCTCTACAAAGAGCGATAAAAAGCAAAGCAATTTTATTCTTCTTTGATAATTATTGCTCTCCTTTCTTCTGCTGAGGCTTTTAGACAACTCAGGATTAACCACTGCTCTGTTCATTTCAGGGGTCTGAATAAACAAGGCTATCAATGCAGACGTAAGAAACTCTTTTTTGTTTTCTTATTGTCATTATTTACTTAATCTTTTCTTAAGGAATTTCTTTATTAACACCATGACACACTTGCTGTTGCAGAATGTAACGCTGCCATTCATAAGAAGTGCATTGACAAAGTAATAGCCAAGTGTACAGGATCAGCAATCAATAGCAGAGAAACAATGGTAGGTTGTATTGCTATTATTATTATTATTGTTATTGATATTATTATTTTATTTTATTTTATTTTATTTTATTTTATTTTATTTTATTTTATTTTATTTTATTTTATTTTTATGATTCCTTTTAAAAAATCTTCAGTGTCATTCAGATCTCTCCTACATCACTGAAAAGCAACTTCTGATGAAGCAAAAGGATCTACTGGGCTAAGGACTCTGTGATCTGATCTGTGACCTTTGCTTTTTATGTTCCCAGTGATTTCATTACCTCCTACTTAAGATTTACTCAAATGCAGCTGCAGAATAAGCAGTTGCTGAATGAGAACTGACATTTTTCTAATGCATAAAGTATAACTCAGAGGGAAGTCGTGGACATGAGGTAGAGATTTACTGGAGAAAACTCTTCACTATCCAATGTTAGGCTGGACATCAGGCTGAATTTTCAGATTTGTGCTTGAACAAATCTGTACTGAAAGAGTCAGTAGGAGATCTGCAGAGGTATCTCTGCTGTTATTTACCTTATTTTTATCATGTCAGTTTATCCTAAAATTTTCTTTTTGGTAGGCAAAAACAGATGTTAAACTCTGTCTAGGACTATTCCTTTTTCCTTGTGTCCTACAACTTCTGTTTATTCTCAGTCCCACCCTGTTCTCCTTCTACAATTTTTATAGATGAGATTGTTCTCACTTCTCTTCTGACATCTCCAGGGTAGATGTAACCAACTTTGCCATCACCTTTCATACTAAAAGAATTACAACAGGCTCTTCCAAGGAGTGATTCATGACAACAAATGTACACATCCATTTCAGGATGAGGTGAATAATTTTTAAAAGTACCAATGTTTTCCCACTGAGCATTAGGGAAGCCTGGGTATATTAATGAGGCACAAGCAGTCCTTTGGTCAAGGCCAGGGATGAAATGACCCAATTCCCTCTGAATTGCAGTCACTATGTATCAAAATTTGGGTTTGTGTGCCTGATAAATAATTTCTGCTTGGCAGTCATACCCGAGGATAAAAGGGCAGTAGAGAAACCAACTCCTGTTGTACACGTTTGGTTTTCCACACGGAGCCGAGGTGGAAATGAGGAGTGGATTTTCAGCCTGGCTTCTGTCTTGCAGTTCCACAAGGAGAGGTTCAAGATCGACATGCCCCACCGCTTCAAGGTGTACAACTACAAGAGCCCCACCTTCTGTGAGCACTGTGGCACCCTCCTCTGGGGCCTGGCACGGCAGGGGCTGAAGTGTGACGGTGAGTCCCTGGCGAAGGTGGCACCAGCTGAGCATGGGAGGGGTCGTTGTCTTGGAGGGCGGCAGTCTGGAAATCCAAATCTCATTTATGGCCCTTCTCTGAAAAACTGCTATGAGGTGGCACCCAGGAGGGTGAAGGAGTGGTCTACAGGACTGTCCTTCAAGGAGGATCATTCTTCAAGAATGAGGACAACTGTCCATGTACTGAGAGATCCAGCAGGATGATGAGTTGCTTCCCAGAGAGACAGAGAGCATCACAGTGGCACTGTTCATCTTCCCAAATCGCCCCCAGTATGAACTTGCAAGCTCTGTTCCCACTGTCACACCCAAGACATTTCACTGTCTTCATAATTCCAAACCAATGGGAGGATCTTCTTCTGTGCTTACAGTTTATCTCTGAGAAAATGGCTTGTAGTTCTAGTAACCTGAACCTGCAAAGGCTGATGGATGTGGAAGTGCAACCTCTGGCCAGAAGAAAATATAAAAATAGTCTCCATAGGGAACCAAAAACTAGCTGAGTGCCATCTCTAGAACCCTTTAGGTGGCTGATCTCTGCTCCTGCCCAACTCTTTACAGCCTTCATTGTCCTGACACCTCCTGTTCTTTCTTTCAGCGTGTGGCATGAACGTCCACCACAAGTGCCAGGCAAAAGTAGCAAATCTTTGTGGAGTGAACCAGAAACTGATGGCTGAAGCTCTGGCAATGATAGAGAGCACTCAGCAGGTAAATAGTTTAAGCATTTTTAGATGATCTTCTCATAAGCAAAGACCTCTTCTAGATTTTGGCTTTTGTGAGTCACACTCAAGAAGTCATGGAGTTGTTCATTAGCTCAGCATATGACTTTTGGCTCAAAAATTTGCTGGTTTCTGTGCCCCAGGCTCGCTGCCAGCGCGACAGTGAACAAATCTCCAGGGATGGACCTCTGGAAATTGGCTTCCCTGTTCCTGTGAAGGATGTGACACCACTTCAGGCCTTGCCAGCCTCAGGAAAAAAAGGTAATTCCTCCTGGTGATACAGGCCAGAGCTTTGTTGTTGTTTGGTAGGTTCCTGGTTAGTTGGAGGTGACATGAGTGGGGAATTTATTGCCAAGCTCTAAACAGGATATTTGGAATCCTTCTGATCACCATGGCCAATTTTCTTTCTGTGTTCATATTTTTGGGTGGAGGTTGACTTCTGGTAGCTTTGAAAACCACTGATAGACCTCCACTTCACTCACCCAGGAGCTGATCTAGGTGTCACAGCCCTCTATGGTACAAGAACAGATGTTTAGAAGGGTAAATGAGAGACTGTGCCCTTTGGACCCCAAGGAGAAATAAATGATGTCCCCATCTGTTTTTATTTTTGTTCTGTTCTACAAGTAGAACTGGCTGTGCTGATGTGAGACAGTAAAGCCTCAGGTGGGTTCACATCTGTTTCACTTGTGGGTCTGTTTGCCTGCTGAGTAGTGTTCAATGTTTTAGAACAGTTACAGCAACGAGATAAATCCAGTGAGGGGCAACATTTCTTAAAAGTTCTTATAAATCCAGGTTAGTGGAATATTGAAAAAACTCAGAGTGATTCCACTCCAGGCTGGCTGGAATGGTTGATCTGGAATGCTTCACATCCAGAGCAGGAGCACAGTATGAAAATGCCATCCCACCTTTTCATCTAGCTTTGCCTAGAGTTTTGAAAAGACCTTGAAAAAATGAAACCGCAACATAATGGCAAGCAGCAAGAAGGATTGGTGGAGACAGGTGGCCAGAAATTAAGGATATGGTGCCACAAAACAGATAGACAAGTGAAGGAGTTTGTAAAGTGGTTTGTAAATTTTAAAAAAGCTACTGAAGAAGATGCAGTTTCCACTGGAGTAGTTTCCTCTGGAGAGAAAGCAGTGTGGGAGCAGACCCAATCTACTCAGAGATGGCCACCACACTTCCATTTGTCTAAAATACCCTTTTAAACCTCTAAGCAGAATACCTGTGAGTGTTCTGGGGATTTTCTGCTCCTGTCCAGGGGTTTATTTAAGTGCTTTGATGTGTGTTGCAGAGCCACAAGGCATCTCCTGGGAGACTCCAGTGGAGGACACAGTGAAGGAAGAGTCTCTCATAGAGTCAGACTTGGGAGAGCAGTCCCAGGAACAGCAGGAGCACCAAGTGCAGTTAAAACTGACCATTGAAGATTTTGTCCTGCACAAGATGCTGGGGAAAGGCAGCTTTGGCAAGGTAAGCATTGGGACTGGGACACCACTGTGTGCATTTGCATGTCACTTTGTGTGGCACTAAATAACATCTGGTTTGAAGGGACACTTAGAAAAAATATGGAATCATTTCGTTGGAAAAGACCTCTAATATTTTTCCATCCAACTACTAACCCAGCACTACCAAGTCCACCACAAACTGTGTCCCCAGGTGCCACATCCACGTTTTTTTTGAGCACTTTCAGGGATAGTGACTTCACCATTTCCCTGGGCAGCCCCTTCCAATGCCTGACCAGTGAAGAATTTTTCTGTAATATCCCATCTCAACCTCCCCTGGTGTAACTTGAGGTCATTCCCTCTCCTCCTGTCCCTGTTCCTGGGAGCAGAGCCTGACCCCCCCCCCGGCTGTCCCCTCTTGTCAGGGACTTGTGCAGAGCCACAAGGTCCCCCCTGAGCCTCCTTTGCTCCAGGCTGAGCCCCTTTCCCAGCTCCCTCAGCCTCTCCTGGTGCTCCAGCCCCTTCCCCAGCTCTATTCCCTTCTCTGGATACGCTCCAGCACCTCAGTGTCTTTCTTGCAGTGATGGACCCAAAACTGAATACAGGATTTGAGGTGTGGCCTCACCAGGGCCCAGTGCAGGTCACTGCCCTGGTCCTGCTGCCACACGATGGCTGATAAATCTCCAAGTCTTCAAAGAATCCTTGCTCTGGCATAGCTGAATCCTGAACTCCATCTTCTCCTTGCCTTGTCCTTCTCCCTGTCCCATTAGTTGCTCTCTCATGACTGCTCATGACAGGACAGGAATGCCCCAGGTAGGGTTTCAACTTTCCCTTCTGTGCAGGTTGATGGATCCAGGATATCCCCAGAGAGCTGTTGGGAAAGGTCTCTGTGCTCTCCCTCTTCATAGGGAGGTGGAAGAATGAGCTGAGAAGCTGAGTGGATCAGCTCTGCTCTCCAGAGCAGCAGGTCCCAGCTGGGAACAGGAACTGCTCTTTCCAGCTCTGATCTGTGCTGGAGCCCAAAGCAAATTTTACAGCAGCCAAGAATTTGTGCTTTTGAAACAAGAACCACCTGTTTTCAGTGGATTCATTCATCCTGGTGAATTGTGGATTGTTCTTCCCCATTGCAGATATCCCCTGGGAGGGGACTCATGTTACTCAGTTCCAGCACAAAGCTGAGAGAAGCAATTTCAGAGGGACTCCCCATTGTGTTTTCACAGCCAATAAGGAGAAGGAGTATGGATCACATTGCCCACATCCCACATCTCTCCAAGGGGGAAACTGGACCTTGACAAAGGGCTGCTTTTTGCCTGCTAAATGATCTAGAGCAATTGCTGCAGCCAGTTCTTCAACTGGCGAAATATTTCCTGTATTGGCCTTTCATACTTGAAAGTAATAAAATCATAGAATGGTTTGGGTTGAAAAGGACCTTAAAGACCATCTAGTTCCAGCTGAATTGACAGGGAAATTTTCCACTAGAAAGTGTTGTGTCTACTTGTCATTCCACAGTTTGCATGGGAGCCAGAGCTGAGGCATCTCACAGCTAAACCAGAGTATCCCAAACCAACATTCCAGACTAACCTGAAATCAAGAGCGTGGATATAATGGAAACATTATTATTGGAAGGAAAATATCTTTGGAGGTCTTCTTATCTAAAGCATTCCTCAAAACAGGTCTAATGAGATGAAGTTGCTCAGGTGTTCATCTATTCAAGTCTTGAATGCCTCCATTGAAGCACATTCTGTACCTTGTTTTAGCCCTCATGCTGACATGGACTCTCCAAGCCTGCAAGCTTCTGCATCTCTCTGAAGTGCACATTGTGGGTGTGGAGAGGATGGGCCATTTCGTGCCTTTCTGCAACAAATCTCACCCACGAGTTTCCTGTGCTGGTGTCACTCCTGGTGCCCTCATTTGCTTGGAGCAAGATTCACTTCCCCATTGAGGGGACAGGGTGTGCAGAGCTCAGTGCCCGAGGAGTCTCTCCATCTCTGTGTGATCCTGGGAGTTGAGGGGCAGATCCATGAGGATATCTCCCACCACCACCTCTGTATGTGGTCTGGCATTGCCTTCCTGCTCCTTGGAAGTCACAGCACAAGTCACAAATGCAGCACATTCATTCCCCAGTTTCCCCAGGAGAGCAGTGCCCAGCACAAACATGAGGGTAAAAAGGGTTCCTGCAGCATCAGCACTGTGAGCATTTCTGGTCATTCAGCACAGAGACAGAGGGAGGCTCTAGGCTCTACTCTCTGTCTGGTGCTACAAAGTGAAATGCAGCAGTTGCCAAAAGGGTAAATAAAACTTTTGTCAGGGCTAAAACATGTCCGAGCTTACTCAGGAAATAGAGTCTGGCAGAGAACTTCAAAGACCTCTTTGATGAATCTTACACGTTTATTCAGTCTATAGAAACAGGGTCAGCAGGCTGTTAGTGTGATGATCAGGACTGTCACTGCCCTTCAGGAGAGACTTCTTTGCTCTGTGGTCTCTAGAAAACCCTTCTCTGCTGCTCTGGGTTTCATTTTCCCTGCCTAGAAAAATAGACAGAGGTTCTGACTCCTCTGGGACGTGTTTTCCCATTCTCAGAGAACTGCAAAAGCATAGGGGACCCAGCCTGTGTGCTCAGACCTGAAAACTGAGAGGAAGGAGAGAAAGACATCTGATATAAAACCAGTCTAACTACTGGTGGACATCATTTTCCACCTGCTGAAGATCTGGGGCAGGGTATTTGCATTTCATGACGAAGCAATATTGTGTGTTTTATTATTTGAAGTCAGAAAACAGGAAATGTATCTCAGGAGCATTTGCATGAGGATGGTTTCTGTTATCAGAGATGTTTGGCTCTCTGGCATGTCCTGTCCATCCAGGCATGTAGGACCCTGCTCCTGTAATTGCCAAGAACTTCACATCCTTCTCCAGGGCTCAACTTCATAAAACTATTCTGGGTGTGGGGAGCAAACTCAAAGTCTTTAATGGAAGAATTGGTATTGTAAATGCAGGTGAAGCCAGTGGGAAGAAATGCTGATGTCTGACTCCAGCTCAGAAGGCTGAATGATTTATTTATTATAACTATACTATAATACATTAATATATTATTTAAAGGAGATGCTAAAACTACATACTTACTTTTCTAACTACCGTCTCTAACCCACAACTCTGACCCTCTCTGGAGAGTCCAGCCACAGGTGGGTTGGATTGGCCACCAGGCTCAAACAATCCTCACCAGAATCCAATCAAGCAATCACCCCAGGTAAACAATTCTCCAAACACATTCCACATGGGAAAAACAAGGAGCAGAAATAGAAATTGTTTTCTCTTTCTTCTCTCTGTGCTCCTCTGTGAAAAAATCCTGAGAGAAGAATGTACCTGCCACAAATGGGGCCTTAAGCATCAAAGTTTTTAAGGTGTACCCCAGTGAATTCCCAGGAGCTCAGCTCCCACCCTCACACGGCTGCTCTGAGAGGAGATAATCCCTCTTTCTGAGAAGCTGTTTCCATTTTAGGTGTTCCTGGCAGAGCTGAAGAGCACAGACCAGTATTTTGCTGTGAAAGCCCTGAAGAAGGACGTGGTGCTGATGGATGATGACGTGGAGTGTACGATGGTGGAGAAGAGAGTCCTCTCCTTGGCTTGGGAGCACCCATTCCTCACTCATGTCTTCTGCACGTTCCAGACCAAGGTAAGACAAGGATCTGCCACCTTCTTCCACAGCCTGAGAATGCTTTACTGAAATGCAGATGCTTGGTGAATGGCTTCAGCCTGCTGGGGTCCACTTGGGACATGAAGTGGTGCTCAGGGAAGGGATCTTCAGATTAAGCGCTCAGGAAATATCTCCAGAAATTTAATCTACTTTCCCCACATCAATCTGGGGATGAAATGGTGTATTTGAGGATTATGGCATCCAAGACTCATTGAGGTAAAATCTGCATCCTGGTACCCTGGGCCAAGGATGTGCAAAGGCCACAGCCCACAGCCAGGGTAAGGATGTGCCCATGCTGATGTTTTATCTGAACCTCTTGGCCCATGGAGCATTGTGCTGCAGCTAGCCTGGATCAAAGCCAACTCAAGAAACCCTGGTTTTGGAGGATAAACATGCTGTCATTCACTTCTTTGCCCCTATTACTGTTAAATGGCATCAGACACTGGTGGTTCTGCAGTTCAGAGTACCTCCTGAAATCTCGCTTGTGACTCCAAACCAAAACTGAAGTGACATTTAACTAATACACATATTTTCATGGTCCAACATGCCAGCAACTGCTCAGCTTCCCAGAGCCAAAACCAATAGCCTTAACACCAAAGCACACACAAGGTACAGAAAGAAACAATGGAAGTTTGAGAGTTTGTCTTCTCTGTCCGGCCTACTCAAACCATTCCTGAGAGATGATTGATATCTCGTAGCTCAAATTCAGAGCAGCACTGTCTCATGGCTGCTTGTTCAGGGTTTTGTTTGGATGCTCCCAGTCCCTGCTCAGCCCCAGGATTTGGTGGCACGAGGCACTGCTCACTGTAAGGTTAGGACCTGCTCAGGAGGAGGCTCTTCTGCTAGGTCAGGAGAAACAAATACAACCTCTGTGGTACATCCCAGTCATCTGTGGGACATGGCACCTGTTTAAAGACAGGTTAAATTTATAACAGAGAACATCTGGGAACTGCTGTAGTTGATGTGACACTGAGCCCAGGCATTCATGTTTAACCCCTTTGGGACTGACAGTGGGGATAATGTGTGCTGGGAATGGATCTTTGCCTGGCAAGGAAAGGAGTTAACTCCCTGCTTGAGGGGTGCTGGTTTTCAGAGGAAAATATGAATGCCACAACTACAAAAGCAAAGAAGGTCAAGGTTCAATTGAAGAGATAAAACATTCACAGCAGTGACAGCTCTCACAACAGTCACAGTGAGGGAGCTTTTACTCCAGGGATTGCTGCCTGTATCTCCAGAGGGATGCTGACTGAAGCCAGCAGCAGAACCATGCTGTCTGTGCTCCAGCCTGGTCTGGGAGCTGTAGGTCAGGTTCAGGATGGTACAGCAGGGACAGTCTGGAGCTCTGGGTTCAGTTCCCTCAGCAAAAAGAGGAGAGACCAAATGCAGTCGTGTCAGGATCCAGGTGGGATTTACCAACTGTTTAAGGGGAAAAACTTAAGGATGGAAAAGCAATGAGAGCCTGAAAAATTCATGGATGCCAGGCTCAAAAAGCCAGATGATTTTTTTCCCTACACTTCTGGGCAGCAGCATAGAATTGCCCTCCTGTCATGGAGAAAGAATCCCCATCCATCTCATCCCAAGCCATCACTGCCACTTTAAAGCTGTGTGATCTCCCCATCTTGGCTTCACAGAGAGAGGAGCTGGAATGGGGCTGCCCAGACCAAAGCTCCTCTGGGCTCTGGTTGATTTTCAGCTCCTGTTTTTTCTCCTCTGACCTTTGCAAGCCAGCAGTGATCACTCAGTGCAGGAAAGTCACCCAGAGCTGGGAGCTGTGACAACCTTGGATGGTCTTCGAGGGCTCAAAGGGCAGTGTGATTGTCAGAATGTCTTTTATGGCAATCACTTTAGGATCATGGAATGGTTTGGGTTGGAAAGGACTTTAAAGATCACCTATTTCCAACCCTCCTGCCATGGGCAGAACCCACAGCACCGCTGTGTAGAGTCTCTCTATGGATTTTAATATTGAAAATATGACATTTTTTTGTTTCTTGAAGTTTCACTGGATAGATAAGTAGTTTCAAACAGAAACATATGTGCCAATGCCTTTCTGAATCCCTTGTGCTTTGGCTTACCTGAGCTGCTCCAGGTGCTGAGTGTCTCTGCAAAGGACAGTAAAACCAGGAATATTCCTACACCAAAACAAGGACCTCAATAGTCAACGTGTTTCCAGAAGGGTGGGGAAAAATCCTTTAATCTGTTGACAGCTCTCTGAGCTCTGGGATGAGGTTCTTCCTCACCTCCACCCAGGTAATGAGTGACTGCTCAATTATATAAATCTGGATAGCTCTTCAGACAGGTTTAGATGGCACCAGGCACTTAATGCCCCTCTCTATTCCAGTGGAGTTTGAATGATCAGTGCTTTCAAAACTCAGAATACTTTTCTTGTTTTATTGCATGAGAATAAATGCAAGCCCATAGTGTTTGGTGGGTTTTTTGTCCAATCTCTTTTGGAATTTTTCTGTTTTATTTTACTGCAGTTATCTTTGTATCCAGATATTCAGCTGACATAATTACATACTCTGAATTTTAACAATAAGCTCAAAGAGCTATTCTGCTGTATTAGATTTAAAGGAATGCTGTTATGTTAAAGAGGAGGAAAAATATGTTTATAATTCTGTGAAATCCCAAAATCAGTAATGCCAAAACAGTGACTAGCATCCCAGAGCTTATGTTTTATTCTTTTTTGCATTTCACTGATCTTCTGCCATAAAAATAGGCTTTTGCTTTTTGAAAGTCACTTTTATTTCTGTTTCTTTACTTCATTGACCAAGTTTTATTAACACCCTTTACCTAAATGCAAATTAAATCTTGAGGCATTTTGACTTGCAGCACAAAATAGCAACAGAGAAGATTATCTCAACCCAAAAGAGAAGTAATCGTTACTACAATTTAAAAGAAAATATTACAGAAATGTTTATTTTCTGCTTTACTGTTGTATTATATGTTTTCTCCTGGTGGTGAGCCTTTTTCACATGCTCTGTTGCCCTTGTGTGCTTAATACTACCTGAAAAATCTCTTACACTGGCAAGAAGAAGGGAAGAATCATAAATCGGGAGTGTGGTCCTAATTTGAAAATTCTTTGTCTCTGTTTTCCATGGGTATTTTCAGATTTCTCCTTAAAATATCTTCTCAGAACTCAGGAATTTCACAATTCCTGAAATTATTTTTCTTTACACACACAATTTCAGTTTTCTTCTCTCTCTGACTTGCTCTTGAGGGGCAGGGCTGATTTATTTGCCCTGAATCAGAGCATGGGGTTGGCACGTGGGCATTTCACACCCTTTGGATGTTCAGCTCCACTGCCTGGTGGTGCCATGGACCTCCTGAACAGCCCTAGCTCCATCCTCCTTTTTCTTGGAAACCTCTGTCCGTCCTTGTAGTATTCTGAGTACTCTGAGCTTGGGAAAAAATCTGATTCAAGGCCAAATTTGAAGCAGCTGATGGGAAATTTTAGGAAAGCTTTGAGGATTTTGCATCTTGCAACCAACAGGCAGGGAAACTGGCAAGGTCTTGTTCAATCCTGGCCAAAATTTCAACGTGGTTTAGCACAAATAGCAGCATCTCAGCAGAGCTTTGGGATTTCTACAGGGTTGTGCCAGAGAAAGTGTGAGCAGCTATAATTATAACATCTAATACATGAAGTTTTTGCAAGACACTTCTAGATGTCAGCCCATGTAGTGTGAACTGGGGGAAGGCATTGGCCAGGAAAAGAGGAAGACAGCTCACCAGTGGGGTTTTTAAAGTAAAAGATGATTGCTATATTCAATACACATATTGTCACTGCCTCCCCATTGTGCAGCCTGAGGAAAATCAGCCCAAAATGCATTTAGCTTTGCCCAAGATTTCTAAAAATCTGCAGTCTAGCTGCACTTTATCCTGAAAAAAAATTACTTCCTAAAATAAAAACATTTAATTTTTTTTCTTTTTAATTTTTCTTCTTTTATAATTAATAGTTTTTCAACTGCTAAAATATTTCTGTTTCATGGATTTGGCTTCTTTTTGTTTCGGGTTTTTTTTTTTTTTTTTTTTTGGTCTGGTGATTTTTTTTTTTTAATCCACAAAACTTCAGACAAATCTTTCTCTAGTCTTGAGAAAATTAGTCTCTCTCCAAGATTCTGCTGGACACTGATAGGGAAAACCACTTCCTCTTGCAAGACATGGGCTGATAGTGCCTCAGTTTATCAGTGAGTGATGGACTCTGTCTGCTCTGAGTGTGAGTAAAGGTCTTGGGATCTCAGAGCTCAAGTGGAAGCCAAGTCTGCACCTTCATCTCTGCAAATGTATTTTATTTATGTGTATAAATGTATTCCTGTGCTTTGTGCCAAGCAGATGGGCACACCACCCTGAGCATCCCAAATGAGCAGCTCAACACGCAGCTAGAAATGCTGACAGTGCAAGGATTAGAGCAAGGGATAAACAGTGAGAGCAGGGGCTGGACTGGATTATTGGGCAGCTGTAAGAAATGCTGCCATCTCCAGAAGATAGGCTGATATTACACAGAGCAAGGGGAAAAGCCTTTAAATCAGAGAACAGCATTAAAGCTTGGATTGCTCTGGTGCCAATTCCAGTGCAGCTGAATGCCTGTAGCCACCTCCTAGAAAGGAGTAACCCTGTGTTAACTGTTCCTTGTGACAGTGGACACAGTGAGGACTGCATTTCCCTCTTTCCCACTGGATGGGATGCTCTGATGGGATTGCAGCACTGAGTGATGTGGTGGAAAAGGCTTGAGAGGCTTTTGGCTGCCAACTATCCCATGAAATAAAATAGATCCAAGGTGTGGATCAGCACCCAGACTGTGCTGAGCTGCATGAAAAGGTGAGACCAGAAGCAGCTGCAGGAATTGCATCGTGTCCAGCCTTTCTCTTGGCCAGGGACAGCCTAGTTCAGTGGGAATGCAGCAGGATTGGGTCACTTGATCTGGAGCCTTCTCCACGTGGAGACATTTGTTAGGGTAACTGATCTAAACCCAGGTAAAACCACACTGTCCTGCAGCATTAATTATTCTGACATTCATCCTCCTGGAAGCCCTGGGAAGAAGAATTTTTGCTCCTCAGTAAATGGTGTTAAAATGTGTATTTGTATGTATGCAAGCGCTTTCAAAATGCAAAGAAAACAAAATCTGAAAATCTCTGCAGAAAAGTGCTCTGGAGGGCTTCCAGCTGGTTAAAGGATTTTAAGAGCCTGTTAAAGGATGTACCTTCAAAAGATCAATTTAAATGCTGCCTGCTTTATACTCATTGTTTATAAAGTTGAAAGCATCTCTGATAGTGACTATTCATTCTCACAGCAGTCGCAGCAGAGCAGGAGCAGGTTGGTTTAACTCCATCCCTGCCATGTCCTGGGGAGGCAGAGGGAGCAGGTGGCTCTGTGGGGAGGAGCTCAGCTCAGCACAGGCACTGAGGGATTGAAAGGGCAGGAGGCTGAGTTCCTGCAGTAATCCAGCCTTTCAGCACCTGGCTGAGGAACAATGTTGTGTGCAGGAGCTGTGTTATTTTGTGCAGGACACTGCTGCCATGTCTGTGTGCTGAACAACCTCGTGTTGTAGGGCTCTGTCTGCTGCAGGAGCAGCACTTCACCCTCCCACAGAAGAGTTTGTCCTGTCCCCGGTGCTGCAATGGAGAAAGCCCCTGGGAGATGGTCTAGAAGTAAGGAATGGCTGATACATGGATGCTCTTAAGACGACTGGTGTTAAATACATCAGGACGTGTTTGGACAATGCTCCCAAGCACATGGTGTGATTCTCAGGGGTGTCCTGTGCAGGGCCCGAGTTGGACTTTGATGATCCTCGTTGGTCCCTTCCAACTCAGAATTTCTATGATTTTATAAGTACCCTGATGCAGTGTCCATCCTTGAGTGTAGGAAGTGCCTTTACAATTCTCCTTGAGCTCTGTGGTCGCAAAGGATGGTCCTGAGATCTGCCATGAGACCAAACCTTTTCTGTTGTGTGAGTCCAGAACCATGACCAAAAGTCTGGCTTGAGCATTTGCTACCCAGGGATGCTCCCACAGGTGGTCAGCAAGTTGTCTGTCACCTGCCTGCAGGGCAGAGGGGCAGGGCACTCTTTCCAAGCCTGCTGCAGAGCTGTGTGGGTCTCACCATTGGGGAACATTCCTGCTTGTTTGCTCAACATCCACAGGCAGGACCCCTGCAGGGGATAAGGGCATGGCAGAGCCTTGAGAATCAGAGAATGGTTTGGGTTAGAAAGGACCTTTAAAGGTCATCTAGTCCAGCTGCCCTGCAGTGAGCAGGGACATTTTCAAGCAGATAAAACCCCCTTGCCTGCTCCAAGTGCTGACAGACTCCAGCAGCAGGCAGGAGCCATGAGCTAATTTTTCCAGGACAAGAGGAAGTGAAGCTGGAGCCTCTGTGCAAGAACATCCTCTGTGCCACTCTGACCCTTTGACCTCCAGCACTCTCTTGAATTTTTGGTGGTTTCAAGAGTGGGTTTTGCTGCTTCCCATATTTAATGTGTTCTGTGGCACTGTAGATCTCAGACCTAGGAAAATGACTCCAGTAAGTTGTTGCACTTTGCCTTTCTTGGTTACACCTCAGCACTTATAATGACGTAGAGCTGTTCTCAACCAGATCTCCTCCACGAGCTATTCCAGGCATTGGCACTTCTTAAGAAGCAAGGGAAACTTCCAAGCCCCAGAGCAGGAAAGTCAGAGTGATCTTGTCTGTCTTTTCAATAGGGTTTATGTACCACTCTATAGCTCCTGATACAAACTTCAGTACTAAACATTCCTAAGTTTGTATTCTCCAGCTCCACAGCTTAAGGCAGTTGAGCAACAGGGTTTGTATATGTGGGTGTAAATTAATCTGAGGGGTTTTCTTCCCTCAAGGATGATGCCAGAGTCCCCAGTTTCAAGTCAGAGTCCCTGGGTTCAGTTAAACAGGTACATCAGATGGTTGCTCAAGTCCATGAACAAGCAGAGCGTGACTGCTCATTCTACTGGATAAACATAGATTTCAAGTTACAGTTAGAGATGTAGCCAAAATCAGTGGATTTTACAGGGGAACTGAGGGGTTTTCTCCTTCCCAGCCCACTAAAGCTGAGTCTGACCCATTTCAAGACACGTGAGGTTTCTTCAGTCCCAGCAGGACAAATGTGGTTGCTGGTGTGTTGTTGGCTAAACCCCATCTCCTCCCTGTGTACCCTTCCCAAAGAGCATCTGTTCAAGTATTTTCCTGAATGGGCTCCTGAGCTCACGTTGCTTCCAAGATTTATACATTTCTTCACTAAATTTCCCACCTTCCTTTGGCCTTTTTACTTGCTGGAGCTCATTTACATGCACAGCCCCCTGCAGATGCAAGAAACGCTGAAAACCTGCACCCATTTGGTTTAGTGATGGAATTTGTATTCTTTCCCCAGGAGGCCAGATCTGGCTTTGAGCTTGTTGGATGACAGGTGGGGTTTCCAGTGAGTCCATTTAAATAAGAGTGCTGTAATTAAGAGGATCTGGCTAAAGAAATTGCACAAATTAGAGCAGACAGCTGTTGTTTGAAAGGAACAAGCAGTTTTGTGGTTTTTAAACATAGCCAGATCTTGGCTTGCTGCCAGAGATACTTACATTAGATCTTATGGATAAAAGTCTTCAACTGTTAAAAATATAAGTGAAAATAACTCTATTTCCCCCCCAGAAAAAAAAAATGTAATGGGCAATAGGCAACACAAGGAAGATACTCATAAACTTTATAGCACAGCCTAGAGATGACTGCCTTCAGGTGTGTACAGAACAGAGAGAGGCTTTTGAGGGCAAAAAATACTACATCCACTTTGTTTTATTCCTGCTTTTATGCACAAAAGGTGAGATTGCTAAAACAGAAGTTTAAATTGGGACCATAGCTCAGTGTGCAGATCCTTTTCCTTCAGAAAAATGTGTCCTTTCTGCTTTCTCGAGACAATTCAGTGTGGAAGGGATCAATCCAAACCAGCTTCTGCAGCGTTCTGGTGGTGAGCTTTGGCTGATGAAGCTGTGAGAGGATCAGTGTCATGTACATGACCAACCTGGTCTAGTGGGAGGCATCCCTGCCCATGGCAGGGAGATGGAACTTTAGGGGTCTTTAAGGTCTCTTCCAACCCAAACCATTTAGTGATTCCATGATTCTGTATCAAGGATTGGAAAAGAAACCTCAGTGATCAGTTCTGCCCATTATACGTAGAGAGATTCCATCATTTCTATGTGCCAGGAGGAGAGTTTTTCACTGCCCTGCTCAAATAACTGATGGTTGTATAAAACTGGGGACCAGAGCTCGACTTTTCCAGGCTTCTCTGACATGCAGGTGCTCAATGGGTGTCTAGAAATGTGATTAATTCATTGCTTTCCCCACCAGCAAGTGGGGAAAGAGAAGCTTTCAGGCTTAAAATCAAGTATGTGCTTAAAACAAATTGCTGTGTCTGGTTGGTGTCTCTGATAACTTGAAAAAGTCAGACCCAGATGCCTCCACAGAAGCTCTGCAGGAATGCAGGTGACACCAGCTTGAAGTCACACCACTGGATGGGCACTGTACTGGGATGGGGACCAGAGGAGATCTGGGAGTGACTTTTGTCTTTTCCACTAGTCCCCTGAGAAGCTTGTCCATCTGTCCTTCTGCTGTACAGGCACTGTAAAGTCGCTGACCCCTTTCTGTGAGCCTGGAGCTCTGCTGGTAAAAAACCATAGGCCCAGCTGGTTATGAAGTGTTTGCAGTGTTTGCTAGTGTGTTTATAGAGCTCAGAGCAGGGAGTGTGAGTATGGGCTTAGGGAACCAAGAGGAGAAATGAGGAATGTAAAAAAGAGCTGCTTTCTTTCCAAAACCCTCAGTAATACTTTCCTTCTGCTTTCTGAGCGGTTTGATTTTTTTTTTTTAATATTTAAACTTTTACCTCGCTCTTCACCATCCCTTATTTATTCTCACCTTGTCTCCTTCTCTAGGAAAACCTCTTTTTTGTGATGGAATACCTCAATGGAGGAGACCTCATGTTCCACATCCAGAGCTGCCATAAGTTCGACCTTCCCAGAGCAACGTAAGACGTTTATCATTGCCTTTGGGCCTGACTTGATTTTATTCCCAGCTCTGCTACTGGCCTGCAGAGGAAATCTTGGGCAGATTATTTTACCTCTCTTCACCTTGCTCAGCTGAAAAGTGGGGAGGATGCTTGTGCTGGAAGCCAAGTCCCTCTCTATCCCAGCAGTCTCCAAACTCAACAAAACCATACAGGCCATCCTCCCAGCTCAGTGAAGGACTGGAGTGAGTCACCTCCCATCCTCTTTTCCCTCCCACAGATGACTTTTAAACTCCATCCACACAGTTGGTTTCACTCAGACATGACCTTGCTTCTTTACAACACTCCGTAGCCAAGCTGAGGTTCCCAGCCCAGTGGTCAGAAGTGAAGCTGTTGTTTGTTAGAAGTAATGGGATTTTCCCTTTTTTCCCCTTAAATTTCAAGGGGGTGGGGTGAAAACCTATCAAAAGCACAAAAGGTAAATTTAAACAAAGAATTAATATACCAGCAGAGAATTAAAAATATATTTAGCTTTGATTAAAGTAAATACAAGAATTAGAATAAATGAAAGGTGCTTTTGATCCTTCTGCAAGCAAAAGGTATTTTGAAAGTCAATATTGAAACCACTATAGGAATTACTTTTATTTAATAATTTAATAACAAAAACCCCACACCGTCTTTTAAATCACTGTTTGATGATATTTTTCAAATGCATTTGAATGTCCAGAATTAAGGGCCAATGCATTGAAGACTAAGGGAGTAAAGCTGTGCCACACTGGATGGGGATATGATCCTCTGGTTTCATTCCCTTCTGGGACAGCACTTTCATTCTTCACACTGATGCTGCCTCCTTGCAGCAGGATGTGGTGGTGTCCTTTGGGTAAGAATGTGCTGAGAACAACGACTTCAAGCTCAAAGAAACTCCAGAGAAAGGCCACCAGCCTGCTGGATAGCCCATATTATGGATAAGCTTTCAAAATCAGAAAAAAAATTTCTTCACTGAAAGTGTGGTCAGTTATTGGAACAGGCTGTCCAGGGAAGTGGTGGAATCACTGTCCCTGCAAGTGTTCAAGAAGTGTGGATGTGGCACTTGGGGATGTGGTTTAGTGGTGGTTTTGGCAGTGCTGGGTTAATGGTTGGACTCGATGCTAGAGGGGTTTTCCTGCAAAAATAATTCCAGAACTCCAAGATTCTTTGAAAAGCAGGTCATAAATCTGGGCAGGGAAGAGGGCAGGGAGTCTGTGCTCCCCATCCCAGATTCCCCCCCCTGCTTTTGGGAATCTCATATCACCCATCAGTAAAACACAGTCACCCAAAGCCTTCTGGAGACACTCCAAACTTTCTGAGAACCTAATGAAATTTTGGCTCTTGTGGGGACAAGGTTTCCATCTTTTTGGGTCTAGTTGAAAAAATCTTTGGGAAGCTCCTGTTCTGACTTGTGCCTTCTGTCATTCAGGTTTTATGCTGCTGAAATCATTTGTGGGCTCCAGTTCCTCCATTCCAAGGGCATAATATACAGGTAATTTAACTCTTTAGTGTAATTAATATGCTAAATGCTAAACCTTTTCTGCTTTTCCTTGCAAGCACCAATGCCAGCAGAGAGGCTGTTTCTTGGCTGTTCTTACTGGCATTGCAATTCTCTGCAGATTTCCCTTTTACATAGTTTGGGTGTTTTATTTTGAAGAAAGGGTGTAGAAAAGGCAGTTTTGATCCTTCTTTCAGAACCCAGTTCTATTTCAGTTATCATTAAAACAAACCTTTGGATGCATTTACACAGAGCCATTCACACAGCACACAGTGTAGGCACCTTGTTTAAGCTTTCAACATATCAAGGTATACTAAGGTCAAGTCAGACACAAGAAATTTGTTACCTCTGCTGTGCCGGTTACCTTGGGACAGTGGTGACAAGCTCAACTCAAGTAACAAAAGCAGGAAGACACTGATGTATCTTAATTTTGGATTAATTTTGTGCACAGTGGGGAGATGGGATTCAACTCACCATCATGAATCTGAATTGTCTGTTAAGTTCTTCTTGTAGTAAGCAGAGAGCAGAGGGCATTTTAAGGTTCATCAAGCCTGTGTTAAAATGTGTATGGGAAGTGCCCAGTTCTACCAGAAATTAGGCCACAGTCTGATTTCCCATGGCCAAAAGGAGGAACTGAATTTCTGGGGAGCTCTGGTTAAGCTCAACCTCATGACAAAATTCAGTTACTACATTGCAGCCTTCTTTAAAAGCAGAAAACAAATAACTTGTCACAAATAAATGAGAAAGCTCCCTACAGCAATGATGTTTGCTGAACCCAAAATGAGCTTATTTCAGTGTTTGTCATGTAGCATGAACATTAGAGCAAATGCTGAAAGTGGATGACTTGCTCACAATCCATTCTCCCTTTAAAACACGAGCTTTGATTTTTATTAGTACTCATGTGGGAGCCATTTATAGTCTTTATTGACCAGTGATGGTGATTGCATAAACATGAGATCAATATCAGTGGCATTAAGCTAAGATGATCTCTGGGGCCTCAGCAACTTTTCTGGCTCTAATTATTATTCTCCATGGGTGAAGGGAAAAATTTTCTGGTGCCCAAATCACTTGGCCATGTCTGTTATTTTTAGTCAGTCTTCTCAGAAAATCTGATTAAAAATATCCACAGGACATGGTGACTTTATGGCAGGGCTGCTAATGCTGGCATTTTATTTATAATTCACATTTTTACTTGGAATCACTGCGCCAGTGCTGTGTTGGGATTTGGGACCCATTTCTTCCTGAAAGGAGAGGGGTGTTTAGAGTCTGGAGCTTTGGGAATTGAGGGAAAATTGGGACATCTAGGCATTGGGTAGCATGTGGATGGGAAGAAATATCTCATTCCCAGGAGTTGGTGATATTGCTTTGGGTATCAAGCGTTGAGAGAAAAGGTTTAACCAGTCCTACTCTCTTCCCTTTTTCACTGAAGACAATGACAGCAAGGTCAGCTGAGAACACAGAGTCATCAGTATCTCTGTCAGAACAAACTAAGCACTTAGGAAAGTGAATAGAAATAATTTTTGCAACTACATCTCTTGCGATGCCGTAAGAATAATGAATCCAGCTGTTCTGTCTCATGCGCCCACGTTTGGAAACATTGGCTTAAATTTTAACGAATGCGCCGAGGTGTTTTTTGGCAGAAACTCCAGTCCCTGGAGCCAATGAGTTTGAGACTCATCAAAATAATGAAAGCAAACTGTAGGTGATGGGTTTTTTTTGTTTTGCTTCGATCTACCGGATGAATAAAAGCAGTGTTGGCAGCCCGAGATTGATCTTAACGTTGTAACTAAAATAAGCCATTCCAGCTGGAAATTGTGACAACATGAGTGTCTGCCTCTTGGAAGGCAAATGTCTCATTTTTTCCTGTATTTCTCTTTGATTGATGACTCCCATTTTGTCTTGGGCCGTATTCTTGCAGCAGCAAACAGTTGCCCTGTGACAACAATTTAGTGTGTAAGCACTACAATGTCCCTTACCCTGATGGGGACCTGGCCCAAGCAAGACAAGGAGCTCTGCACAGAGAGAGGCTGAAGAATCATCTTCCCTGCAACTGGGGGCCATTATCCAAGGAGCATCAAGCATTAGAAATTACCTTCTTTGAGGAACATTCCTGAAAAAAACCCCACATTGTAAAACAGTTGTCAGCGGGAGGGTGTCCCTGCAGTGGCCTCCTTGTTAGGCCTCTGGCCTGAGATGTGGAAAATCACAGATTCACAGAGTGGTTTGGGTTGGAAGGAACCCTAAAGATCACCAGCCCCCTTGCCATGAGCAGGGAAGCATGCACAGGATCAGGCCCCATCCAACTTGGCCTTTTGGCCAAAATATGTGTAGGCTGTGAATTAGCGTGAAAAATAACAATTACTCCCTCAGCTGTGGGCACAAGCAAATGTGTCTGGGTGCTTTGGGAGCCCTGAGAAGGAGCAGTGACTGATAGCACAAACCAGGCAGTGCAGGAATGTGTGTGCTCACAGACCAGGTGACCCAAATTCTACCTATATCCCCAATTAAGTGCAGGATCACTGATCCAAACATTTTACCTGGGTCATTATATCAAATAAAAACAAAACCTTTAGGTAAGATTTAAGAAAATTAGCATAGAAACCATGCTAGCCTTCCTTTCTGTCTGCCTTTTTTTTCTTCTTTACAAGCTTTTCTCTCCTTTCAGAGTTAGTTCCCACTTGAGGACTTCTTTGTTCTCCACCAATGGTCATGATTCATCAGCTCATTTGCTTTTATTTCCTTCTCTTTGCATTTCTGTTTTCTTCCTCTCTCTGGGCTCTTTGCTTCCCAGAGTAGCTCAGAGCCTGCCTGAAAACTCAGACAACAGCCTGGCAGCTGAGCGTGAAAGGCTTTGTAAATCCCAGGGTTCAGATGGTGCAGGCCAGCAGTGGTGGGGGCTCTGCTGATGTCTGGGATTATTCTGACCCTCTGCAGGGCTTGTGGATCCTTACTTCTTGTGACATTTGTAGAAGGAGATCTGGCAGCAGCTTCAGAGAGAATATTGAGATTCCCAGGGGAGGAGAGAGTGAGGATTACCTGCTCTCATTCTCCAGGTTGTGTTAGGGCAGGAGCACCAGCTGGCACAAAGCCCTTCTTAGCTTCACTATTGTGCATCCTTGAAGGAAACAGCTTCTAAAAGCTGTCTTGGGTGATGTGATCCCTGGAAGTGTTCAAGGCCAGGCTGGATGTGGCTTGGAGCAACCTGGTCTAGTGGGAGATGTCCCTGCCCATGGCAGGGATTGGAACTGGGGGATCTTCAAGGTCCCTTCCAAGTCAAACCATTCTGTGATTCCATGATTCTGTGTGCTCTCCAGCAGATAAATCAGTGCTGGGAGAAGAGAAAATGCAGAAGAGGGATGCTGAAGCCCAAGAAAGCAGTTCCTCATTTATCCCTCAGCCTTCCTTTGTATTTCCAGCATGTAGGCACTACACAGAGGCAGAGAACAAGTGTAATAAATACAACCTGCTAAAATAACTTGGCGTGCTTTGCACTTTGAAGAACGGGGTTTTCTTCTCTTCCTCCACAGAGACTTGAAGCTGGACAATGTCCTCCTGGACAATGAGGGGCACATCAAAATTGCTGACTTTGGGATGTGCAAGGAGAACATGTTTGGAGATGCAAAGACAAGCACTTTCTGTGGGACTCCTGACTATATTGCCCCTGAGGTAGGTGTGGGGCACAGGGAGGTCAGCAAGTGCTGTGGGACGGGAAACACATCTCCAGACAAAACTGTTGTGCATTGGTGGAGGTTGCAAAGAGTAATAACCTGGTTTGGAGCAGTTCCAGGCCAGAAACTGGATTTCAGCATGGCTCAGAGTCTGTGTTGCTGTTTGGCATTGCTTATTTCTGTATCTAATTTTTTTTTTTTTTTTTTTTTTTTTTTTTTTTTTTTTTTTTTTTTTTTTTGTGCAAATGGAACTTGGCTTAAACCAAGAAAGAGAATGCTTAATGGAAATTATTTTTGGGCCATGACAGAATAAACTCCAAGAGGTTCTGCAATTGAGGGACAGACATAGCCTGAGGAATGCTGACTGTACCCTTTCCCTTATTTCTTTCAATTTTTAACCAGACATAAACTTGTTCTTTTTTTTTTTTTTCCTAGAAAATTTAGGTATTTTAAACTAGATCCCTCCAGAAAAGAGAAAGTTTCCTTCACCTGATGACTTCACACAATGATAGATCTTACTATGGAGAGGTTTTGACTAATTAGGTGTCCAAAGAAAATATTTTTTTAGCTCAGAGAAAAATGTACAAGTCATCCATGCCTCATGTCTGACATCAGTCTGAAATCCATTTATTTACCTTTCAAGATTCCATTTTGTAATTTTAGTGTTTTCATGATGGATATTGGTATTTTCCAAAGAATTGTCAAAGCCTTGAGGGTTTTTTTTCCCCCTCTACTATAATTCCTTGTTCCTTCACTGTGCACTAAGGGCTCGAGTCTGGCTGAGGTTACACCACTGCAGGCTCAAGGGTCTCTTCAAATCAATTGGATTTCTATTGCCTAAGAATGGGTGTAAGTGTGCTCTGCAATCAAGCTGCATTTGTCTTTTATTCTACTTCTGTATGCCTTTATTTAAGAAAAAAAAAAAGCTATTTTTTGCTCCTAAAAAAAATATATATAGCCAAGTTTTGATCCATTATCTGTGATTTTATTTTCTAGAAAAGAGAAAAACTGAAATAGCTCAGAGTTTTATTTCTACACCATGTTTATTTTAGGGATTCAACGAGTGCATATAAAACATTTTATCTCTAAATTGAAAGCACTTCAGGAGTTTATGGATCATCTCTCCTGCCACAGGCAGGAGCACTGGACTCTGTCAGTATTTCACTGCAGCTGCTGCCACTGTAATTTGTTACAGACCCAACACCTTGGCCACAGCCATGCAAATAAGGGGGGTTTGGGTCAGTAGACAAGCAATTATTTTTTCATTTCAAAAAATACCTGACAAGAAAAAAAACCAGCCTGAAATGAAATTACTGAGTTTATTTTCATCCCAGAGAATTTAAAACAAAATAAACCTTTTTCTTTCTGACTGCCATAAAACACTTCAATTTCAGATACTCAATTTCCAGATACTTTAGACTTTTAAAGAAAAAGCCTTATAAAAATAATTTCTCTTTTCAGAAGGAAAGGTTGGGATGATTTTGTTTGTAAGTGATCCAGAAAAAATATATTAAGGGGTTTTGCTGATTTCTTTTTCTTTTGGCTCTGAGTGGAACTCATTATATATATGACAACATATATTCAGATCTCTTTTTTTGTCTCTTCTGGAGACAGATGTAGTATAGAGCATCCCATTGCAACAAAGACGTGGGCTCAAGAGTAAAGATTGTGCCTCAAAATTAAATTTTCCCCTCAACAGCTCTAAAATTCTGATAAGAATCCTACACACCACAGTCATCATGTGAACCTTTAGATATTTCCAATGTAAAAATCTGTGTATGAGCAAGTTTTTGAGGCTCTTTGAGAACCAAAGGAGACAAACGGGGCTTGTATTTTACAGCACGTAGATATTTATCAGGATGTTTAAAATTGGGCAAATTCCCTTCCTTGGCCATAAAAGGAGCTGGTGATAAGTGGTTCAGCTCTAGATGTCTCCACAACAGACATCTAAAGGCAGGTGAGATTAATTTTGCTTCTCCAGAGAGGAAGTTTGAGAACTTGGTGATGGTCCTTTAGGCCCCGGTGAGGTCTTCATTCCAGCTGGACGTCACTTTATAGGTGACACTGGAAGGTACAAACCAAGGGACAGACTGAGGACAAATTTCCATTCCTTCATCTAAAACCCAGCTGGTCTCAAGAGGACACATCCCCTTTCATGTTTTTCCTGGGGAAGATTTTGCTGGGGTAGAGTCACACCATTTTAAGTGACTGATAGTCCTAAAGTACCTTTATGCTGCCACATTTGTAATTTTAAAACTCAGCTTGTTTCACTGGAATCAATCCCAAGATGCTGATACCTGACCATTTGTCTTCTTGGACTTCACAAGCCTGATTTGAACCCCTGGAGAGCAGGCTAAAGATGACTTGTCTCATCTCTTACATTTGAGATCTCTCTAGTAGCCAAGGATTTATTCAAGTTACGTAAGAATTACATGCAGCCTGTTGTCTCTAGAGCCAGGGACTGTTTTGGCACCCAGGTGTGGCTGTGCCTCGTTGCTCCAGGAGCCACATGCTCTGCTCCACTGGCAGATTTCAGGCAGGAAGCACCTCTGATAGAAGCAGCTGTTGCAAGGCCCCAGTCTGGCCACCCTCCTGAAGTTGAAAAACTCGTGTCAGACATTTTACTTCTGCCTTTGTGGCTCCTCTTTCTGGGCAGATATTGCTGGGGCAGAAGTACAACACCTCTGTTGACTGGTGGTCCTTTGGTGTCCTCCTGTATGAGATGCTCATTGGCCAATCCCCTTTCCATGGCCAAGATGAGGAGGAGCTTTTCCAGTCCATCCGTATGGATAACCCCTTCTACCCTCGCTGGCTGGACAAGGATGCAAAGGACATTTTGGTGAAGGTAAGAATCACCACCCATCAAATGAAAGTCTTTCTGCCAGAATTACTGTCTTCAATTTGTTTTTCTTCAGCTGTTGTAGAGAGGAACAGATTTCGTTTAGTCACTGTCTTTCCTGTGGGTATCAAACCACACCTCTCCCATAAGGAATTTGTGTATGTTCCTTCTCCTGATTCATGATGGTGGCTCTTCACAGAAACCAGCAGAGATCAGTTTCTTTGCAGAGCAGTCTTTATGGTGCAAGGCTCGATAACTCCTGGAAAAAATACTTCAAACTAAGGGTTACATCAGACTGAGATGCTGAACATCTCTTTTTGGGGCACATGCTGGCACCTTTCTGCCCAAACAGCCAGTACTTCTGTCAGGAGCAGAGGTAGTAATCATCTTAATACCAATCAGTAAACTTCCTTGTTTAGGAAAAAAAAAAAAATCCCAACATTTTCTCCATTATGGCCTCTTCTCATTGCACTGACTATGGATAATTACACATTCCACCCTGCCTTATGACTGTATTATCATCAGAGAATTTAACCTATGGGATCAACATTGCAGCTTTTTGTGAGAGAGCCTGAGAGGAGACTGGGAACGAGAGGGAACATCCGCCAGCACGCCTTTTTCCGGGAAATCAACTGGGAAGCTTTAGAAGAGAGAAGGATGGAGCCTCCTTTCAAACCAAGAGTGGTAAGGATGCATCTTCTTTCAGTTCCACCCATCTCAGGTCTTCTAAACTGTGCATTTCTGCTGGTTGCCTGACCTGATCCTCACAATACTGTTTCGTGGTGGCTGCAAGCCTGGGTCTGGCATGCCCACACCTGAGAAACCATAAATTACTCATTGCTTCCTCAGTTACTGCAGCAGGGTAACACCTTCCCATCACCACAGAACTGCAGCCCATTCTGAAGGGATTATCTTTCATTGCACTGCAGAAGGTAAAACAGTTCAGGAACCAATTGTTTGGCTACATCAGAATAATTCTGGCTATTAATAACAGTCTCGTTAAATTATTACAGCCCTGTTAATAATAATGATAGAGTTTAATTTGACAAGCACATCATACTTTCATTTTACAGTCTTCCACAACTGTTATACAATTGGTGAGTTCAGTCTGCCATGTTACAACGCTGTAACATCCCTGTCTGGCAGAATTCCTGGATCACAGGCTCAGTGCCTCCTTCATAATATTTATATTTACTGGCTCCCAACAGAAGGTTGAGCTGAGCCCATAGGAAGCAGCCTGATAGGGCCAGTACCATGGTAATAAAGATCTGACTGTTAGTGGTTTAACATCTTTTTTTTTTTCCTTTTCTTGAAGAAATCTCCAAGTGACTGTAGCAACTTCGACAAGGAATTCCTAAATGAAAAACCCAGACTGTCCTGTGCTGACAGAGCACTGATTAACAGCATGGACCAAAATATGTTCAGCAACTTCTCTTTTGTGAACCCTAAAATGGAGAAAATATTTTCCTGAGATCTGCCTTACTGAAGGAATTCTCTGTAATGATTTGAGTAGCACTTTGTCAACTGAAGACTGTGCATGGTTGTTTTTATCAAGAACCCTCCAGAAAGAAACCACCTCAGCAAAAGTTTGTACCATGCCTGGAGGCTTCTGACTTTTTCCAGTCCATAGTAGGTACCAGCCCACTCTTCACTGATGATAAAGTTTCTTTGTGGTATCTTTTGGTCTCCCTTCTCTCTCTTCCCAATGTTCTTGAAGTTGAAAGCATCTGAAAATGGGGAGGTGCCAAAACCTGTTCCCCACTACTTGTACACACAGCCAACAGGTTTCTCTGTAAGGAAAAATAGGTATATTTGAGCTTCTGGTGATGTCAGTGCCCATTTTGGGAACTCTGACCCAGACCCACCTTCTTCTGAAGGAAAAGTGGTTTGCTCAAGGCCTGAGGGTATCAGGGAAGACTCAGGTTGGATGCTTTGGCAACCTCCACTTGTACATGTGCAGAATTGCCAAATTGTGCACAGCTTTGAAGAAGAAATTTACTCCCTACACCCTTTAAAAATGCTGTTCACGGGTGTTAGGACTCAATTTTTCTCCATAGGACAAAGAGACCTTTTTCAGGTGCCCATTCCACCATCTGCACATCTCAGTGGATCGTTAGCGAAGGGAGTGCCAAGATTGGTACAGAAAACCAGAGGTTTACACTTAGTGCCTGAGCAGGAAGGATGGGAAGTTGCAGAATGCTTCAAGAACCCTGTTCTAAAGCTTTAAGGGTTTTCTGACACACCAAACTCAGGGCAAGGTCTCAATGGGCTTTCTGACATTTTAACCTAAAATCACATTAGAAAAATGCAACGTTTCCCCAAAGCATTGTTTAAGCATTGTAAAAGTGGCCTTCCAGTCACAGAATTGGGGTTTTCACTTGAAAGGTGTTAACTGGTCCTGCAAAGGCTGATTTACTTTCTCTAAATGATGTCCCAGCTCTTGGGCACAGGTCAATGAGCTTTACATGATGGTGCAGGAGGCACATCAGGTGAGGGTGGCCCTCACCTCCACCTTGTGACATTTTGCTGTGTGTTCTGTCCCTTTGCAGTCTGTGGGAATGTGGGTGGGTTTAAAAAACAAAAATATTTTCTGTGATCCTTTAACGGGGGATCCCTTTAAATAAAGGTGCACTGTTTCCTGAGGGTGGAGATTTGTGAAACCACCACAAGTTACTGCTTGTCGCCGAGATACCCGTGCAAAGCTGGGTCAAAATCAAGTCAGAGCCTAAAAGAGAAGATTTTTAAACAACTTAGCTTTAGGCAGTCACTCAAGTTGGTGTTGGGATCTATTTGAAGAACGTAAATTTGGAGCTTTGTTGCATCAGCCTCCAGTCCATGGAGAAGAAAAGCTGCAGCAGGTGAGTTATCCCAAAATCAGGTTCCCTTCAGATGTGCCTTCCTGGTTCTGCGGGTCCAGGCTGTCCATTTGGACCTCCCAACAGGATGAATGCAGCCTTGCAGGCAGTGCTGGGATATCACTGGCAGTGACTGCAGGCACAGAATCCAGCAGGAGCAAGGACTGAAGTGCCTGAAGTCAACAAGAAGAGCAGAACACCCTGAGAAAGGTTTCAGTCCAGTGACTCTGATGAAATCCTTGTTTGTGCTGTGTGAAATGCAGGAGGGGGCAGCTGTGCTTGCAGTTTGTGGAGCTGGTCATCATGTTTAATTAGAATGGTTAACATGAATTTTTTAAAATGCCAGTGCTGTTTGTACAGTTTAATAAAATGTTGTGTATAATTGGGAAATGGGCATTGAAGTGATTAAATAGGGACAAAGAACAGGGACGCTTAGAAAAGCCATTAAAATAGCTCTGTGCTGTCTGGGGAACATTCCCCAGGGGAATTTTGACCTGTAAATACACAGCAGCAGCAAGCACTTGAACAACTGCTACTCCACAGGGCAATATCTAAACCGAGGATTTGGTGCTGTGCAAAGGTTCCCAGGAAGAGAGTGAAATGTTTCTTTTTACTACCAGAAGGTGACACAGCTCTGAATATATGGGGTCTGGTATCTCAGAGTGGTTGCAGAGGAGATGTGCAGAGGTTTTTATTAAAAGAGGGTGACTTAGGACATCTTCATTTGACACCCAAATGAGGGTCAGTCAAGTCCTGTGAGGGCCTGAGTGTGTCTGTGACTCTGATGGAGTCTGGCCAGCCTGCTCCAGGCTAGAGACTGCATTTCTAAGCGTTTGAAGTCTGGCAGCATCCCTGGAGGACTGTTAGGGATGTTCTCTCTGTTGCAGCACAGCAGTTTGGTCTTGACACCAATGCAGGGAGAACCCAAGAGCATAGACTGAGGAAGGAGGGTGCTGGTTCACCTCTTGTGGTTAAGTCACTGAAGAGAAACAGGTTTTAACACCTCTCTGATCAGAAGGAGGGCTCTCTGCACTCCAGCTGTGGTCCCATAGAACCACAAGCATGACTTGTGAAGGAACTCGTTGAGTAACTGCTAGAGCAGGCACAGCATTAGGATTAGTGTGAAGCTTTTGATGCAAACCACAAGAAGAAGCACCCGCTTCTCTCTGCCAGGTACCTTCAGCTTGAAAACCCAATAAACCCAGTGAGGATGGGGGCAGGGGGATGGGGGAGGTGGGTATGAGCCACCACAAACCTGCTCGCTGTGCGTCCCAGCTGTGCCTGTGGGGTGTGAAGAGTGACGTGGGAAGCAGCAAACGCTTTCCTGTGGTGACAGTGATTGAGAGATACCAGCCAGGGAGGGCTGAAAGCCTAACACCCACACAGAAATGAGCAGGAGCCCAGGTACCCACAGAGATGCTCCTTTGCCTTAGCTGAACCTGGCACCTCCATTCCCATCTTATTTCTCTTTCTTTCTCTCGCCTCCTCCATAAAATATTCATTTTATGGCATAGTAGATGGGGCTTGACAGGTTTGGTTATTTGTTTGCTGAAGGCTCAGTCCTGTTCTGGAGCCCTGTGGGATCACAGCACTACTGCAGGACCATGGCAACAGCAAACATCAGGGTCTGACCTCCAGCACCACCTGCTTCAACTCAAGTTTTGGGAGTCCCCAGTGCCCAAGTGCTCCTTTCTGAGTCTTGCTGCCTCACCTGATGGATGTATGAACTCCTACTTGTTGGCATCCACCAAATCAGGATGAGTGGGAGTCACCTGTAAATGACAGCCCTGATTTCAGCACTCCTGCAAAGACTTCCAAGAGGAGGGGGGCTGGTCTCACAGCTCCTCAGCATTCAGAAGAGAAAACCAAGCTCTGTCCTGCACCCCACCATGCTCTTTGCAGCCTGTGCTGAAAGGAAAGACAACTTTGCCCAGTTGCTACAAGACACTCTTGCAGTACAGAGGTGTCACCAAGAGTCCATGTGTGATAACTCCAAAGAGTGGGTCCTGGCAGTTGAAATGCTCCTCCCTTTGTAATTGTACTTGTACCTCAGACATCTAAAACCCACATTAGAGATCCCAGCTTGGACCATACCAGCTCCCTCACTCCAGGGATGCCACATCACCTGCAGCCACCAGATCATCAAGAGTGTGTGGCTCAAAGTGTGTCTTGTGGTGTGAAGCTTTTCTACCTTCCTTACTTACACAGAAATTTTATCTCTGGTACCTCACAGCACAAGCAGAGCTGGTGAAATACAGGAAGTGTATTTTTAGCTCTTCTGTAACTGGCATTGGGTACAGCCCAGTGACTGTACCTGCTGTACTGGGGTCCATTCCACTGTTGGTAACAGGAACTTTGGAGTCCCTTATCTTCTACATCACCTCAATGTTTATGTACACAAAGATAGAATTGAAAAATAGATGAGATGTGAAACAAAGGAAAAAACAGCATCGAGTTGTGGAAGGTGAAGCAAGCGCAGAAAAGACAAGTAAGGAAGAAAAGAGGGATACAAGTTGGTGTAATGTTATGTAACACTTCCCTTCATCCATTGGTTTCAATTAGAGCTCTGCTCTTTTCCTTCAAAGCCATCAGTACCATCCCGGAGTTGCTTTTGTGGCCAAAGCACAGAACTTTTGGAGATTTTAGAGGATGGGACAGCCTGAGAACAGAATGGCTCTGATCTGGCCTCCCAGGCAGCACAGAGCTGCCATTCCTGCTCTGACATCTCCTCTAAAAATCCAAATACTTCTGCTTTGAATCTGGATTCAAGTCCCTGTTAAAGTATTTTCATTAGGCTGTCTATAGCAGAGGAATGCAATTTAACTGCTTGGTTTTAGTCAGGTAGCACCCCTGAGACACCTTGGGTTATCCTGGAGGACTTTTGCTAAATATGGGTCTGTCCTACAACCTGTGGCTTATCCCACAGTCCTATTTCCCCCAAATACCCTCAACAGCCATGGACACCTCTCTGTAAGCAGTGGAATCAGGCTTACAGCGGAATCAGCTCACCCTCCAGCAGGCACCTGCACTCAAGTCTTGTAAGAAGAAACATCAAAAATTAGTTATCCACATGTTTTCTGCATTTGCTAAAGAAACTGCATGAAGGAAATCCCCCATCCTCCTGGTACATGCTCATTAAGGGAGACCAGAGGTGCACTGCATTCCCAAGTTCACTGGCAAGCCTATTCCCTTCTCCCCTACTAAAGCAGTGATAATGAGAGAGACACCAAGCTCAGCAGTTATGATGTTTTGAGAACTGTCTTTGCTCTTGAAGGCGAACACTTTTAAGCTAAAAGAAGGTAGGTTTAGATCAGATGTTAAGATTTTTTTTTGTACTCAGACAGTAGTGAGGCCCTGGCAGAGTGCCCAGAGCAGCTGTGGCTGCCCCTGGATCCCTGGAAGTGTCCAAGGCCAGGCTGGACAGGACTTGGAGCAACCTGGGATAGTGGAAGGTGTCCCTGCACATGGCAGAGGGTGGAATGAAATGGGCTTTAAGGTCCTTTCCAACCCAAACCATTCTGTGGTTCAGTCACAGGAGATAGATCATAGGAGATGCTCAGTTACAATTAAGCTCAAGGGCATCAGCTCTTTCTCATTCTGCATTTTCACATGTTGAATTTAAAAAAAACAACCCTTAATCTCTGTTCCAAGAGTCAACTGGATTCTGCTTGTCTGGGACCCAGCAATCTCCCAACTCATGCTGCTCCTCTGCCTAAACAAAAACCTGCCAGTACACAGCAGCTGGGGAGGTGAATCATTATTTTAATAATCACCTAGAGGAAAACATGCTGCTTGAGTGGAGAGAAAATAAAAATTAAGTATCACATTTAATTTATGATGTGGCCTTTTATTTTAAAGGAACATAAACTGAAAATATTCAGACATCAAAGGAAGAATCTCAGCTTTCACTTCTAAATTCTATTTTATTATTGTTGTTAGCCTCCCAGTAGCAAAGGAAATGAGTTCTTTGGTAATCATTTCCATTTAATTTTCAGCTCCCTTCTGTTGATAGCATCGTGTGTAACCTTTTTTCTAACAGTTACTTTAAATTGTGTATTTTGATATTCCATTCAGCTGGTGGAGAAAGAAAAATAAGTTCTAAAAAAGCCATTTTATCTCTGCTGTACATGAGCTCAGCAGGATAATGTGATATCTCAGTGAACATATTTATTTTAAGTTATTGGTATTTTCCACCAGGGTGAAATTGTTCAAGATATAGCCACTCATTGCCTCCCCTCTTCCTGCCCAAAAAATGTCACAAGGGCAAAGCAGTGGAGAAAAAGGGACAAAATAGCAACGCTCATTGAAAAGGAACAATAATCCACCCAGCAAATCAACTCAGTTCTGGTCATTCTGGGCAAAATGAAAAGAGTGAAAAAAACTGACAAAATGGGGGAAATGGAGCACACAATCATCATGGGGATAATAAATCCTGGGCACAGTTTTTGAGATAGTGAGGGAGAGGTCAGCAGTGCCACCGAGCGACCTTTCTCATAAAGACATTAAGGCTTAATAATGTGGTTTGGTTCTTCAGGAGATCCAGTGACACTGGAATTCAGATGGGAAGAGGAATGCTGGTTTTCCTTTGTGCTGGGCTGTCTCTACACCAAATCACAGACTTGCTTCTTTTTCTTTGGGCGTACTGAAAAGAAAGGAATAGACAGAAAGCCTCCACAAAACACCACAGCAGCTTTGGCTGAAAAACAGCCAAAAGCAGGGCTTGAACCTTCTGAAATGAGGACTAAGTGCTTTAATATTTCAATTAAATACCTTGTTGAGAATCAGCAACAGTCTCACAGATTTATGTGGAATAACCACTGAAGAGAGACAGCTGTAACAGTTCAAACTACTGCTTTTAGCAGCAGCAACCACCTTGCAGCACTTCCCATGCTCCAAATGGAGAGTCTCCAATGGAGCTCTAGGGAGCTGTGATGTGGTTCTTTATCAGCACAGGAGCATATGGGAGATTAAGATCTCGTGCTTCCAAAGCCTTCCAAAATTTTATGTCTAGACATAGCTGAGAAGGTGACAAGGAAAATTCAAGGCTGGGGCTGCAGAGGGCCACTGTAGGAGAAAATGTGCATTTTTTTCACTTGGTATAAAGAAATAATAAAGACTGGTTGCTGTGGAGTCACTCTCTGAAATGCACAATTCTTACTCACCATCTGTGCTCAGCCAAACACTGACACTGGAGTGGTGAAACTATGACCAAGCTCCTCATTTTCAGAGGAAATAAGTCAGCACTGAAGTGGAGGCAACTTTCCAACATGACTTACCACAGGTGTAGCTCAGTGTCCCTGGCACAATGCCTGATTTGCACCAGGGAATCAGCCCCAAACATCTGCCTGTTCATTTGATTAGAGATTTTGGATTAACCTTGTGCTTCTGCTGCTGCTACAGAGGAGAGGTCTGGAAAGTGTTTTTATTTGAGTGTGGCTCTGCAAACGACATAAACCTTGCTTAACGTGGTAAGGATCCCTTTTCTTCACAGTCTGTAGAACTGAGTTGGATTTTAAGTTTGGAATCTATTTTCCATGATAGGACAAGCCTTATTTTCTTCATCTGACTTTACCTATAGGGGTCATGGAATCATTGGATTGTTTAGACTGAAAAAAACCCTCTAATTCCATGGATTCCAGCCATGAATCCAACACTGCCTGGTACTCCAAGGCTCCAGCTCAACAGCACACGGAGTTTTCTCACAGGATCAGCAGAGGCACATGGAGAGGAAGGTTGATCCCATGCCAAAAAGGGGACCAACAAAAATTCCAATGAAACACTCTCCAGCTGCCTGTAAGACCAGGACTGAGCCAATATTGTGTCTGTGACACATTTACAGCCCAGGTGACATTAAAGTGCTGCAGAAATCAAGCCTGTGATTTATACCTGTACTCGAGTGTGTGGAGTGTAGGTGTTTGTACCTGACTAAGCACAACCTCAGCTCCCTCTACAGTCACTAAGGACTAATTATTACTGCCAGAGAAACTTATAACCCTCTTACAGCTTGCCCATGGAGTGCTAAGGGTTTATTACCTTGACAGCAAGCACCAAAAATGCTGTGAAGTGTTGGAATCAAAAATGCAGGCAATTTTTAGAACTGTGGGACTGTAAGCCATAACAGAATTAAACACAAGATTTAATCTGAGACTTTGGAAAAGACTTCCAAACTAAAGTACTAGAAGAAAGAATGTGGATTTATAGTTTAAGGCAGAGACACATTAAGTTAAGAAGAAGAAAGTCGAGAGATTTAGAGTTTAAGATATATAAAAAATAAAAGTAATTACAAAGATAAACAAGAAGTTTAGAATACAGTACTATAAGTTTGTGCATCATAACATGACTGACTAAGAAAACTTAGACTGCAATATGAGTCTATAAGACAAAATATTTAAGGATTGGATCAAAAACATAAATATCCTTATTAGCAGTGTTTTATTAGTCAATAAATCCTTAAAAGGTCTTCTAACTAAGGGTCTTGTGACCTTCTGAACTATACAGTAAAGATGTGAGCCAAATTCACCCTTCCTGTCTGTGTAGAAGATAAGAAAAATAAATCACATCATCTAAAAAACTCAGAGATCCCATCTCTAACTCACTCAAAATTCCTTCAAAAAACCCCATAGTGAAGTAAACCCAGGTGTCATCTCTGTGATATCTGGCTAAGTTCCTGATGATAATGCCAACAGGCTGAAGATATTGCTCTGATCCCTCTCTTCCTAGACCTGCCATCTCCGAATAAGGAGAAATCAGCCCATGCTGAAGTGACCTCATCCAAAAAAATCAGTGTTTTTATTCCAGATCTACACCACTGTAAAACATTCCAGGTATCTCCTGAGTCCTTGACAATGGCAGGGCAGCAAAGGGTTGAGACCTCTTCCCTTTGGATCAACCCTCTGCTCCTCTGCACCCCTCTGCATGTGCAGATGTTCATCCTTCTCTCACCTTTCAGCTCACAGAGGGGGGCTTTCATCTCTCCAGAATTATTTCAGAAGTCACTTTGTGCCAGTCGTGCACTCTGAAATGCCTGGCTGAAACCTCTGGGTCTGTTCCAGGGCAAAGTAAAGAAAAATCCAGAAGCCTCAACAAATTAACTTGAAATAAAATTTCCTCTAGTAGCTTTAATGAGTATCAAAATAGTCTTCCTGTGAGGGAAAGAAACCACTTTTATCTACTCTGAATCCTAGCATCTTCTTTCAGTGCTCTCAGCAGTACTCCCATACCCCTCAATCATCACCTCTAGGAGTTTTGCTATTTGGATGCAGGTGACCCAGCTATTTTGCAGGAGTTTAGGTTTTGCAAGGATTTACCCGTAAGCCAGGATAAAAATGTATTAAAAAAAAATTAACCAACTCTTATGAAGAGTCCTTAGCAAGTTGAGGACTTGGATCCACAATTCCTGCATGTCTGGCCATCTTTGGACATGGAGATTTAGTTCATCTCAGTCTCTCTTGGGCTCTTTTTCTCTCATTCACTCACTGTGTTTAAATTATTCCTTCCTTTTTACTCACTCAGCAGAGAACTGAAATTTGCTGATGTCAGGATCTCGGAACAGATGGGAGAGCAGTATTGATTAGGCAGTTGAGAGGAGGACATAAATAGCTTGTTAAAAGTAAATAATAATAGTTTAAATGCTGTGTACAAACCTTTATAAAACCTAGTGAAGCAAATCGAGTAATCCTTCCAGAAATCCATCCGAGTTTTTTAGCAAGGTGATGAAATTCAAGAGCCTTTTCCACTTACTTATGTTAGTGCTGATGTAAGAACTGATTGAATCAACAGTCTGGAACTGCCAGAGATGAGCCTGCCTTCAGCATCCCAGCCAAATGAGATGTTTGCAGCTGATGTGTAAAAGGGAAAAGAGAATTGATGAGGGGGAGAGAGCAGGAGGACAGGAGCTGCAGAATGTGAGCCAGTTTTGTTCGGAGTGGGGAGGGAAATTTATTTTTCATCATAAATTCAGAGTCTGGGCCCAAACTCACTGCAGTGTGTGACATCCAAATGGGGGTCTAAGGCAGGGCATGGTATAAAGCCATGGATGAGATGTATCCTTATTGATTTTGGTTCAGGTTTGATATGTACAAAGTCCTTCAGAATTGAGAGCTTTGTGAAGTCTGTGCTTAAAATCCATCTGTTCCTCCATCCACAAACCACACAGTACCCAGCTGGTTTTGGGTACTATTATCATGGTGGCTCCCAATTATCACAGTAGATATAAGAAAACAGATTAAAACTCTAAGGTTAGGTATCAAAGAGGAGATCTGGAGAAAGAAAATTCATTTTGAGCTTGGGCTGCTATTCTCCCTCATATAAATGCCATGTTTTCCTGATCCATGTCTCTGCTATCAATCAGAATCTGGACAGAGTCTGCAGCAGAGACTGAGTCACTTTAGGAGAAGTGTTCAAAATTATAATAATAGCTCAGGATGAGGGACAGGATGTTAAAAAAAAAAAAAAAAAAGAGGGGAAAAAGAAAGGGAAAAAAATCTTGCAAGTCATTTGTTAGGGAGAAAAGAGGATTTTCCTCTGGACCCATTCCCTGTGGCTGCATATTGACCTATTTCACCTGAGAAGGTGCACAAGGATGTGGTGCACCCAGACTGATGGCAGGGCTGGCCCCTGGAATGCTGGAGATGCCTCCTCTGGAAGGACATTGCTTCCCTCAAGTGTTCATCAGTGCTGCTGCAGAAGGAAATGCTGGGATCTCACTGCCTTCATCCCCTGAGCCCTGAATTTCACCCACGATGGGCTGGGCACCATGAAGTGGGTCCCTGCCTTCTTCCCACCCTGGGGCAATGGGCCAGGAGGAAACTCTCTCCTTTGCACCTATGAATTGTTCAAGGTTTCCAGTAACTGATTTCAGAAAAATTGAAATGCCCAAAATGATTCCACTGGGACATTTTCAGGTGAAATTTCTTACAGATTCAAGGTGCTGTGGAAAAATCCCCATTTAAAGAAAAAGTGAGAGATCCCAACGACTTTTAAAGCAGATTCCACCTCTCAGTGTAGAGATAAATTAAATATCTGGCCCCAGGACTTTCAGCAGAAGTGACAGCCTAGGAATTTGAGATATGGGCACATTGGAATACACAGCACTGCAGGGAAGCAAAATTCCTTACACAGCCTCATAACCAAAAAGACAAATCCATTAAAGATTTTGAAACAGCTACATGCAATGAATAATTAACTTGTGGAAATCGCTGCTGAAGGATAATGTGGAATTTAACAGCACATCAAATGTTTTAGTAATCTTGAACAAATACACTTGTGGAATAGGAAAAGAATAAAAAGAGAAATTCCCAGCTGGGTCAGATCAATAGAACTCATGGTGCACAATCAGCTCACCAACCATGGTGAGAAGTCCTCGTGCAGGGAAATCTAAGAAAAAAAAGGATCCTCTTAAATGTCCCTCTCTTTCAGCTCCAAACTTAATGTAAAGAAGGAATAGAATACCAACAGAAAAAATAATTTTGTGGCAATGGCAATACAGAAGACATTTGGGTATAATCCCATTTTCCAGATTTGCCTTTAGCAAAGGGCAAATATTACCTCTGCACACTTCCTTTCCGATGAAAAAGAGATTACCAGTCTTCCTTAAAAAGCAGGTGTGGTAATACAGAGCCAGAGAACTTTGGAGATTATCTCCTGATATGATTATGAAAACCACAGATATTAGATAAAAAGACCAATAAAGGAAAAGTTGTTTGTGTTACTCCTGATTCACATGAAGAAAAGAAAATTCCCACAGTGAAGAATTTTCCTGATGAGCAGAAGGTTGCTGTGTAACAACACTAAGGCATCACAGCAACGTTAAAGATAATTGCTGCTATAAACAAGTTATTTGATATATTGAGAATGTTTTGTTTGCCTTAATTATTCACAAACAGGTGGTATTTTTACTAATTTGCTCTCTGTTCAAAATAGTTGGTTTAAACATATTTTTGTCTCTCTGATAGCACATCAACAGTGTTCTCATTAGTCCTTCCTGGCTATTTGTGTCACTGTTGGATATCAAATCACACATCAGAAATTATGATTTTCCCACTACAGCATCAGCTGCCTCTCAAAAAAAAAAAAAAAAAAAAAAAAAAAAAAGGGAAGAAACATCCTTTCCTTTTTTTATTTTTGTTGGCAAATTATCTGCAAAAAGCTCAGCATTGTTTGAATAATAAAAAAAGCTTTTACAGATGGCCACAAAAGTGTTTGAAACGAGAGTATTCTCATGAATATTTATTCTCACCAATTCTCCTGACAACTTAACTTTCTGCAGACATTCTTACAAGTAAACATTCAGTCTACAAAAAGCAAATAAAAAGGTTTTGCACATAAACACAAGAAAACTCACAGATCCTTTATTTTGCAGCGGTACCTTGAAATCTCAGCCAGAAGAAAAGCCCTCTTGTGTTCAGTTCTGTAGAGGCACAGATGAGAAATTACCTCCTTAGTGGAGAGTTTGGTTTAAGTGCACATAAAAAAAAAAAAAAAAGATCCAGTACTGTCCTCATTTTCCAAACATGGTGCTGATGCTGACCACAGAGGCGACTTCTCCTAAATTATACAGCAAATAGAAAAAAAAATAACAAAATTAGCCTCTGCTCTCCCTGAGCATCCAGCCTTGCACAAGGTTAGGTCTAGGTGCTTTTTGCCAGGCAGTGATTCAGGGACTTTTCAGTGCGTGGATTTTTGGCCTTTCACTCTTTGATAACTCCAAACAATGTACCACCCCACAAAGTGTTCCCTATGTAAAATCTTAGTCATGTTGGAAAGGACCCTGAAGACCATTTTGTTCCACCCCTTGCTATGGGCAGGGACACAATCCACCAGCCCAGGTTGCTACAAGTCCCATCCAGCCTGGCCTTGGGCACTTCCAGGGATCCAGGGGCAGCCACAGCTTCTCTGGGCACCTTGTGCCAGGGCCTCACCACCCTCACAATAAAGAATTTCCTTCTAATATCCAATGTAAAACCACTGTCTTTTAGTTTAAAGCCATCCGCTGTCCTGTCCCTTCATGCCTTTGTCCCAAGTCCCTCTCCAGCTCTCCTGGAGCCCCTTTAAGCACTGGCAGGGGCTCTGAGCTCTCCCTGGAGCCTTCTCTTCTCCAGGTGAGCACCCCCAGCTCTCCCAGCATGGCTGCAGCCCTTGGAGCATCTTCATGACCTCCTCTGGTCTCACTCCAACAGCTCCACGTCCTTCCAGTGCTGGGGGCTCCAGAGCTGGAAGCAGCACTGAAGGTGGAGTCTCAGCAGGGCAGGGCAGAGAGGCAGAATCCCCTCCCACGACCTGCTGGTCACACTTGAGATGCAGCCCAGGATGTGGCTGAGCTTTCAGGCTGTGGGTGCACCTTGCCCAGACATTCTGAGCTTCTCATCCACTATTGGTTTCTCGAGGTCGGGATTGAAGGCACTTGAGACAGCAGTCCGTGTTTGGACTCAGGTGTTTATTGTTTCTTATCAGTGAAACAGCCTCACAACTGTGAGTTCTGCAATCTTTCATTAGCAAGGCGCAAAATGGCTAACAATCTCTTGTTACAAGGCCTTTTAAGACTAAACTATCCAATTAATAAATGACTCCTTGATTATTTTCCCTTTTAACCCAGTAACTGACCCCTCAAAGCTCTTAATGTGGACTTTTCTGTCCAATTACAAAACATCACCCAAACCCAGGAAGAAGAAAGGAGAAGAAGGTGAAGAAGAAGGAAGAAGAAGGTAAAGAACAGCCTGCCTCTGTCCTAAAACCTCCATCTTGCTTCATATTTATTTCTATATTCTAAAACCCCAAACTCTTAAGTTTTCCACTCTGTGATACTACACACTTCTAACCAACTGCACACCTGTAATCCCAGTACTATCTAATCAATTTTTAAAGTCTTCTCCACAGCCTCAGGTCACATGCAGTGTTCTCTTGTGGGTCTGTGCCTTTCAGCGCAGAAAGTTTAAAATCCTCAGCATCCAGGATTCCAACAATCCACCAACACCCCGAGTCCTCCTCCTCAGGGCTGCTCTCAATCCGTTCTCCCCCCAGCCTGTGTTTGTGTTTGGGATTGCCTCTGCCCAGGTGCAGGACCTTGCACTTGGCCTTTTTGAACTTCACCAGGTCTGCAGAGAGCCACATCTCCAGCCTGTCCTGGATCACATCCCCTAAGTAAGCACTTTGTAGTTAGTGTCAATACACTCCACACCCTAGCAGAGGCAAGAACTGGAATGATCCACTTTAACGAGCACGGGCTCTTTTTGCCTCGGCCAAATTCCACGTCCATTGCACGATTTTTGAAACAAAGGCAGAATCCTTTCATGGATTGCCGTAGTGAGCAGCATTTGCATGGCACAGCAGCACGTCGGGTGCAAGGCACAGAGGCTGGAGGTATGGAGGGTGACGTATTCAGCTGGGATACTTTTCCCCACATGGTTCTTTTGCAGGAGTTGAATCGTTGCAGATTATGCCTGGCTGAAAGGAAACAGTATATTCTGTGGTGTTTAAAGATGTCACACTCATCGCAGAGCTTTTGCAAACCAGTGAGTCAGCAGGAGGAACACAATGCTGGTTCCAGCTATTAGGCAGTTATTTAAAACAAAACAAACAGAAACAAAAAAAAAAAAAAAAAAAAGGCCACTTGTGAATTCAACAGATGCAGTGAATTCCCTGCTCTGCAAAGGCTAAAGGGTTTGCACAGAGGAAAGGGGCACTTTTATTAACATATAGGTCACTGCAGTTCAATTCTTCGTTTGAATGAATTATTCAGTATTTCCTTTTAATCTCGTTAAATGTGGATGTCTGTAAACAAATTCTGAAGATGCAGAGAAAATCAGACTAGCAAAAAGCATGTGCAGCGATGGAAAAGAAACAGAACTGACAACTTTTGGGTGCAAAAGGAGCACAGCCAGATTTTAGCTCAATGAAGGAATCACACGTGAGAGCTCAAAATGCCATCTGACTTCTTCAGCCCCTCTCATACGTGTCTTGCCTTCCCCATGCATGGGTGGTTTGTTGCAGATGCCTTTCCAGCAGTGTTTAGAGAATGGAGGGGCCTGTGATCCACAAAACCCATCACTGAACCCTCTAGATATCCAGGACCCCAGGTAAAATAGGATTAAATTTACTCAAAATGGGAGTAGACAGCCCAAGTTCTCCTAAATCCATGTGTTCTGTGTTTCCTAGTGGTGTATCAAAGCCTTCAGAGATGCTGTCTACTTAGAAAGACCGGTTTCATGTAATTAGGTATAATTTCAATATCAGCTGTAACTAAGTGCTTTCTATTTTCAGAATATTGAGATGCTTAACTTCCTTCAAGAAACTGGAAACCTGAAGTCACTGTAGATGATATGGCACAATGTAATTACACCAAGCTCTCTGGCACAGATCTACTCTCTCCCTCTCTGTACATGTATAAAATCTCAGAACAGATTTGGATGGACTCCCTAGACATAACTGGAATTTAAGATATAATGTTTTTCACTTTTCCATGCATAGTAATTAATATATGCAAAGGCAGAAGCTCCAGAGCTGTACATCCAGCATCTGGATGTTGGAGCTCTGGAGCCAGCTAAAAATCAAAATAGAGGAAAGGAAAAAAAAAAAAAAAATCACAGCATCTTCTGATTAACAATTGTCTGTTCACAGACTTTTAATTTTTCATTTTAATATTAATGACCACCTCATTTGTCAGTCACAGCTATTTGAGGAGTGCTTTCAGCAGCCATCTCATCACTGATCTTTGTAGCTTATTCTTTTGCAACATCTGTATTTATTTGCATTTAATGAGCCTGGTTGGGTGATGGTCTCACTGTAAATCTTCCACTTTGTTTGCTGGTTCTGGGTCTAAAACACTCTTCACTTTTAGGCAGCTCTATTTAGCCAAAACCTGGAACTAACATCTCTTCTGGTTAAAGGGAACACTGTATTTCCAGGAATAACTACATGCTTTGTTTTCATCTAACAAATTCCTGGTGTTTAGTTACTAAAGCCCTTGGGTTTTATTTGCAGCCCCGCCTGAGCACAGAGATAAATTTAAATCCAAGATTCATGTCCACTGTAAGCTTCTCCTGGTGGATAGTGATTTAGGCTTGGTACTTTAATCTATGGATTTTGTCTCCCCTGAATTGGTTCTCCTCAGATTGAGAACAGGGTGAAATAAATTTTTAAAAAGTATAAAACAAGCTAAAAATGCAGAGATTTGCTCATTGCCAGTCTGAGCTTGTTAGCAAAGGAAGGTATTGCAGAAAACTTATGAACTTTTTAGTTCCTGTGAGCCAGAGAAATGTCCTATTTTCGCAGAACCCCTCTTCCTTGTAACTACATCTTATTCCCATGGCAATGGGAATAAGAAAGGCACCAGCCTTTTCTTTTTTTCATAGTTCACAGAACTTTTTTTTTTTCCTCTGAAACAGAAAACCACATTGCAAGTTGATTACCCTTGTGTATGCTTGAGTCAGATTCAAAAATAAAGAACAGGCAAGTTCAAACCCAAACAATGGCATGAAAGAAGCCTCTCCAAGACAGAGCTGGCTCAAAATCAACCAATTTCCAGTCACATTTCAGGGAAAGACTTCAAGGAGACTACTCTCAACCATATTTGGTGCTACTGTACTGGCTCTGAACTGTTCTCTCCTTAGACCCTTTGCATAGAAAAGGACAGATCCAGCAATACCCATCTGTAGTCACCTTTCTCTCCTCAAATTACTCTTGTGTCAGTGCTTTCCTGACAAAGAAAAGAAGGAATAACAGAGAGCAACCAGGAGAGGGGTGGAATTCTGACTCAGGATAGCAGCCTGATCCTGAGCCTAACTTCAATCACCTGCATAATGACCTTTCTCACAAAGTTAAACACTAACTAGGTCAACACGGCTATTTAATACCTCCAGGAAGTGATTATGGCCACCTAAAACACAAATCTAACAGATTCTGCCATCCTGTACAGTCAAGAGGAAAAAGCAATTCATTTTCAAGCACCTGAGCTGAATTTAGGATATAACCCAGACTTAAGAAGCAGACTTCATGTAATGCAGTGCACCCCTAAACATACCACCCTGGACACTGAATTGAAACCTATTTCAGTAAAGAAAATATTTCAGTTTTCATTTTCCTCTTCCTTTTCTAGTTAAATAAGACTTAACAATCTTATGCTCTGGTTTCTTCTTTGCTTATCTTTTTCTGTTGTGCTCCATTCAGCTTCTGGATCTACTGAAAACAAAATTAATAAGCAGAAAAAGGAGAGTGCCTACAAGGAAAGTCACCATAGTCAGGGCACTTTCTGTGGCTCTGAGGTCCCAGACAACAACCTGATCATCTCCATCAAGTGCAACTCTTTCACCTTCAAGAAAGATCTCATCAAAACTGACTTTGATGACCCTAACCCTAACTCTAACCTTTGACCCATGCTAAGTTTTGGATGGTGGAAGTTGTCTGGAAGAACCTCAGGCAGCGAGAGTTTATTTTTTTGAGGTTTTTTTTTAGTCATTCTATTAACTGAACCATTGCAGTCCAGGTCTTGTGCAATTTCTTGCTATTGGACATGTGATTAAAATGTGCCCATTCGTGGCAAGTCAAGAACCATCTTTGTACTGCCAGATTACTCCACATTTCTGTTTTTGAGCCATCAGAGCCTCAAAGGTTCACAGAATTCTGAAAGGGGAAGAGAAGAGCTTCTCTGAAAGAAGCTAATCCTTTCCAAACTGCTCTAAAGTGAAGGACAGTACAAGCTACATGGAGAACACATGGCCAATAATTTAAAATAGCTTCTTTTCCCTTGTTTTTAGAGTCAGCAGATGGGGATGTTCCTTCAGACTTGAATCCCAGCTGATGGTCAGGCATTGCCCAAATCTCGTGAATTATTTATAATTCTTCCACAAGCAACACTTCCCTGTCACAAACTCAGTCTGACTAACTGTGGACCACATTAATTGGGGTCTCATGCCCTTGAGTTGAAAATAGCTCTAAGACCATGACCTTCTGCTGGAGCTTTTTAGCAAAGATTTTTCCTGAGAAAACAAGGAATTAAAGAAGATATTTTGTAGCTCTGGGTGACCAAGCCTGCTGATTTGTGCCCATCCTTGTGAGACTGTGAGCCCCATCAAGGTCACTCAGAGCATTTTTATTGTGCCCACCTGGGTGAGTGTTGCACTTAGAGCACATTTCCAGCGTGCCTGTTTGATTCTTGCAAATTTGAAATCTGCTCTCCAAATGAGTTGCTTTAATTAGCTGTTTGAGTGGAGTTTTCTGCCAGCAAACTCATTTGCTAAAATATGCATAGAAGGTAAATGCAGAAGAATATCTATCAGTTGTGAGCGTGTCTAGAAATTAGAGTGAATATCCACTGCACTGATTTGACAGTAATTGCTGTGGTGCATTAAATCTGGGGCACTTTTATGCCTGGAACCATGATTCCTGAGTACTGAAGTTGTCTGAGTCTGTTCTATACATCCACTTCACTTGTACAGCTGCTGTATCCAGTTGAGGTCGGGTATGAAAGGAAGTAATTTTTATCTGACAGCCATTTGTTGGTAACAATAAAATCAGCTGGCAATCACAGCTCATTTCCCACTGCTGAGAGGCCTCACCAATAATTCCCATACAATTCCATACAGAGAAGCCTCAGGATGGGTGAGCAAAGCTGATCTTAGATGCACAGGGTGGGAATCGTGCACTATCCCAGGCCCCCTCTGAACTCAGAGGGAGCAAAAGTTGCCACCCCTTCTCAGGGCAACAGAACAGGGCACTCACACCCCCCTGAACTGTTTCATGATTCAAGGGTTGGACTCAGTGAGGTCTTATTTAGCCTAAATGATCCTAGGAGTCCATGATGATGCACTCAGGGAGGGCCACAATTTACTTTTTTTTCTCTCTGCACCTCCTGTGTGCTGCCTGTGCAAGAGCTGCATGGCTGGCAAATATGACAATTTATATCGCAGCTCATATCTTTCCAAACTCTATAACCCTCTCCTTGAGTTGCCTGTGTCATGAAACACAGCTCCCAAACCTTGTGCCTGGAAAGGAAAGGGGAGACTTTTCCAGAAGTTCTCCAGCTGTATTATCTTTTCCCACACTGATGTGGTTTGGTGGGCAGCAGGGCAGGAAGTGCCACTGCAAATCTTCCCACTCGTGGTATTTGTTTGCATATTTCCTGTGCCTGGATCACGCTCTCCTCTCCTGTTTTCCATCTGGATAATAAAACTTCCCACCTTTCCAGTGCTCTGGGGTTAAAACCGTTCACACTAATGAGTGAAATAAATGTGCCAGGGGATGCTCCCATCTACTGGGGCCACCTTGAATGTCATGGCTTGACGCTGTGGCACTGACCCAGCAGCCAGAGCAAGGCTGTGAGCAAACTGCCAGCTGGGAATGGTCCCTGGACTGGATTAATTCCCAAATGTGGGAATGTAGAAATTAGTAGAAATAAGCCAAATTTGTGCCAGGGAATGTTCTTATATTTCACAAACATTGGCAGTGGCCAGCAATACTTCCAGCACCCTTGACCAGTTTTATCTGCATAATTATACACGGGGTATATCCATGTACTGGTGTGCTTGTGTCCAGGGAGACCTGGCCCACAGTGGGAATTCTTAATTATCCCTCAAAGCAGGTCACATAAATGCATAGATGATGGTCAATCTCATCCCTCCTTCAGAACCATGGTCTCTGATCTCACAGTTTTCCCAAAGAAAACTGTGAGTTATGACACACACCAGCAATTTTGCAACCAGCAGCAAATCTGTCACTGCTTCAAATCTGGCCAAAAGTCACCTGGTTTCTCTTGCAAATGTCTAGTGCAGGTCTTGGTCAAAAACTGGGCACTGAGGTGACAGTGTGGTAGGAATTACACAAAATGACAAATACAAATGTTGCTGTGAGCAATTTTTTTGTACATGTAGGTTGACTGGGCAAGATTTAATCTGGCAGTTCCCTGCTTTTTGAAAAGAGGCCAAAACTGTCTTGAAAATTTTCAAGAGCTTTTTCTGGGAGGGAATTGCTGGCTGGATTTAATAACACAATAATGAAGTCCAGATATAGCCTGTAAGACTAGATAATGCAAAGGCTCCATGCACTGAAACTTTACAGGGTGGGAAAAATAATCAAATGTCTGGGTTTAAAGGGTGATTGTAGTGACTTGCCAGACCATTTATGATAGGAGTGAGCACAAAGCTGAAGCACCTCCTGGGATATGAGTGTCACACACCTTTAATCAACTATGATGTGCAAAAAAAATAAAAGTACTACCTGGAGACCCTGGGTGGGATGGAGATGGAGCCTGGCCTAGATGCCTAGATGTCTTTGTGCCTCTGACTGTGTTGATCCAGTGTTTGCCAGTAATTATTTTTCTCAGGAAAGCTGCCTGAGAAGAGATTGAGAATCTGTGGCCTGTTCAGTGAAGGAAAAAGCCTCTGTCCCTTCTCCAGAAGTGAACACAAGATGGTGCTGCCATCCACCAACTGCCAGCCTTGCTTGTAACCTTACACTGCTTCTGATTCTTGGCATGTTTAAAAGGAGAATTATTAGAAATGCCTTGGCATGTTTAAAATGAGAGTTATTAGAAATGAGCATGGTCATGTAGAAATTAGGGCTCCTCCCTCACAAATGTTGTGGGATCAATAACCCAAATGAAGAATATCTAAACTCAGTGCTTCAAATTACTCCAGAGGAGATTAAGACTGGATATTAGGAAAAATTCTTTCACTGAAAGGCTTGCCAAGCATTGGAATGGGTTGCTCAGGGCAGTGGTGGAGTCATCACCCCTGAAGGATTTAAAAGATGTGTAGATGTAGCACTTAGGGACATGGATTAGTGTCAGACTTGGCAGTGCTGCATTAATGGTTGGATTTGATGACATTAGAGATCTTTTCCAAACTAAATGTTGCTCTGATTCTATGAAAATCCTCATTAGTCCAGGCAGAAAGTGCCAGATGGCAAATACATCACAAGCTGAGCAAAAACTAGCAACAAAAAAATGCACTATCCAGGATTATACTGTAACCAAATTCAGAGCTGCTGTGTCTGCAGCACATTTGGGAAATGTCAGCATTTGGGAAAGACTTCTCAGTCCACTGTGGATGCAATGCAAATTCCCAGCTCTTTGCTGCTCTCCAAGGAAAAGCTCTGACTGACGTGTGTGAGACTTGAGCCACTGGACCAGACTGAGCCAACACCAAAAAGAACTTGAGGAAAAGAAGCATCAGCTACCAGGGAGATGGAGCAGATGGCAACTCACTGCTCCAGGAGTCACGTGAGTATGTGAGGCTCACCCCAGAAAAGATGTGTCAGACTAGCAAATTTTAATGAAAATGAGGAAAACCAATTCCTCACAACATCAAAACCCTTCCTCTCTTGGCTTCTGTGGCTAAGCCCTGTGTGCACGTGACTGAGACATTTATGAATCACATTTCTGTTCACTGCTCTTGCACAGGGCCTTTTGTGCCCGGTGACTTTGTCTACCCTTCATTAGAGGCTCTCATAAAGATTCTTCTTTGCACCCAGCCCCATGCTTGCAAAATCCATGGGCATGTCAATTCCTGGGAGACATCTCCCTCCCTCCTGACTGAGACTGGGACCAGCCAAGTGGTTCAATGGTTCTTGGTGGGACACACAGCACTGAGGAAGTCTCCTTCCAAAGGAAACGAGGCTAAAGGGAGATTTCTTTCCTTGTTGGGGAGACTTTCCCACACATTAAGAACATAATGCAGGTGTTCTTTCCACGAGGAGGGAGAGAACAGCTCTGTGGTTTTGGACTCTGAGTGCCCTGTCCCACCCCTCATTTCTTGCCTTCCCAGTCCAGAGTAGATCATTTGGATCTGTGTCTTTCCCGTCTTCATGGGGCTGTGGCAGGACCAGGGGCTGTGATCTCTACAGATGTGGCTTTAACATTTTCGCGGGTGTTTTTTTTTTTTTTTCCCCCCATCAAAATCCAAATGGTTTCCCCCTCACACAACCATGCCACTGGATCTTGGAATATTCTGAATATCCTGAGTGGGAAGGGACCCACAAGGACCATCAGCTCCTGTGGAGTGTCTTGAGTTGCCATCCTGTTATCATCCAAATTGCAGCTCGTGTGGGTTTCAGTGACACAGGGAAAACCCACAAGCTGTTATTGATATTTCTAACCCTGAACCAAGACAACCTTCTCCTTTCAGACCCCTCAAACTGGTTCGAAGCCATTCCTAGAGGTCTCCACTCCAGGTTTCCTCCTCCAAGGCATAGACACACATTACCAAAAGCCAATCCTCCCCTTGGAGTGCCTGTAAATTTTCAGCCTGCAATTTTTCAGTCTGGGCTGTGAGATTTGCCTGCAGTTTGACAGCATTGATAGCTGGGTGGTCGGAGGTGAATGAAGCAAGCAGTAGAAAACTGCAGGATGGCTCAGATGTTCACCAATTCAGTTGAATCCCATGATCAAATCCTCATCCTTCTTTAGATGCCCACTTAGCCATCCCTTCCCTGCAATCACCTTGATCTTTGCAGTAACCAGTCTGTTTCTTTGTGCTGATTTATCTTCAGGATCATTTGTTTGGAGAGAAATTCCCCTTCTGGAAAGGCCTTTCTGCTGTCACACGAACATCCTCCTTTCTGTCCCTATTTCTGTGACATCCTTTACTTTAAAAATAAATAAGGCATGCATGGGGATGTGGTGGGGAAAGTCACTCACAGGCAGACTCACACACAGCTCACTAGTCCAAAACTCTGGATTGTTTTTGAGCCAGATAGATGATACCAGCAAGTCTAAATACTGGATGGGATGGAAAATAAGTGGGAAAAGTACTCATGTGAACTTTCAAGTGCCAAAAAGCAATTCCAGGCAAACAGCCTGGATGTGATTCCTCTCAACACCACAATTGTAGATCACGTCCTACCACTGTGTCCAACCCTTCCCAGTGAGGAGGATGAGCAGGCAACAAACCCAATGGAATTATCTGATGATAAGATAATTATCAGGGATTGTCCAGGAGGAGACACAGCTATCAACATGGATTGGCCAGAAATTCAGGTCCTTACAGCTGCTCATTTATTCTGTTTATCACCAGAGTCTGAGCAGGAATATGTTGTCCAGACCACATCAGTGGCCAGCCAAATGAGTGGAGGCATCTTTCTTCAAAGGCCAAGCACTTCTGTGCTCCCTGTCAGCAGGTACCACACACCTGGGAATGCTGCCAGCAGCAAAATGATGCACCTCACGAGTCCCCTCGATTCCTAAAGGAAGGCACAGAAGGCTGGCCTTGCAATGATACGGACATTTTCTGTTCAGGACCATGCCAAGAACTGTCAAACTCATTCATCAGCTGCCTCTGTACAAAGGGCAGCAGCATTCACTGGCCAGAAGCTTGGCAGGGCTTCAGAGCACTGACCTAGAAGTTAAAGGCTCTTTGTTTATTACTAATCCCTGGAGCTGTACAGTCCCAAAGCCATTCCCTTTCTGTGCAACACAAGACCAGCTTTCACAGCGCCCAGCCTGAGCCCAGTGAAGCCAGTAGAAAGGCTGCCATTGTCTCTGGTGACCAGTGCACTGTCCCTGGATTCTGCAAAACGAGACTGGCTCCTGCTTTTGTTGAAATGAATACAAGTATTACCAGTGGCCACAGCTGAATCCAAACGGGGCCGCGGCGTGTGTCCCTCAGGAGGCTGAAATTCATCACCTTTTCCTGAATATGTCAGAGAATGCAGGATAAAGGCTTAGATTTTCAGCAGGTTTTTTTATATTTTAGGTGCCTTTTATTCCCAGAAGGACTTCGTACATCATGTACTCCTTTGTCCTACTCCCACAGAACCCTTTTTGAAAGCTTTACCTCTCCTAGAAGCTCTTCTGCTGTGATGTGAAAGCACTATCTGGGTATAGCAACACCTTTTCTAGTGCAAAAATTTAGCTGGGAAATGGGGGATCAGGCAAATAAACTAAAACTCAAATCAGCTAATTGTTTGAAACTATCCAAGAATCTGTTTTTGCCTTAAAATCATAGGGTTATATCCTCGAGCAAGGGTCCTCCTGGACTAATGGGATCTCCTCTGCTCTCACTGTCTTTGTGTCATTAATGAAATCAATGGTATTAATTGGTCCTTGATAAAGATCAGAATGATTCTCAGATTTTGGGAGAAAATAATAAAAATTTTAGAATAAAGTCACGAAACCCTGAGCCAGGAATCCAAGAGGAGGATGAGTTGCCCTCTGGAATTATCCTCTTCTCCATATTGACCACAGGGAGAACCAAATCGGTATTTTACACTAAGTCCTTGCACTTTCACTGACTGAAGCCAGAGGAAAACTGACCCACAGTAAGCAAACCCATCCCACTGACCATGGCAAGCACAAGGCTAAGCCACAGTGTTTCAGGCCCAATTTTCCAGGGCTTTTTTCAATTTTTGATAATTATTGCAGGTTAAATGCCTTTTCTGGGTCTAGGCACCAAAAAAGTCTGCATATTGTTATTTTCTACGTTAAAACAATTGGAATTCTGAATGTTGAGAAATGACAATTTGCCTCTTATTGATTCAGGTTATTTTTATTAGAAAAAAAGGCAGCGTGGGACATTTTTATGCTGAGTTCACTTTGTTTAATGCACCCACAGAAGGGCCCGACAGATGCTGGTGGAGTACTGACATTTCCCTTTGTGGCAGTAGATGGAGCTACATCCTCAGTAATGTTCTTTTCCAGGCAGGAGAGCCCAGAAAAGGAGTTGAGCTCATCACTTCTCCCAAAACTTCCTCCAGAAGAGGACTGGGTGGACAAAGGAGATGAATAAGCAGGGGTGGAATGAATGAAGAAATTTCCAGGACTGGGATCATTACCCACTTTTCCAAGGGCTTTATTTACCAAACATTTACAATGGGAGCTGTAAGCCCTCTTCACTCCATCCACTGTAACATGTGCTAGAAGAAAATCCCCTGGGTTACATCCTTGAACAAGACTTCTTCTGGACATCTGGAAATTCCTCTGCTCTTGGTGTCTGTGTGTCATTAATAACATCATTGATATTTATTAGTCCTTGATAAAGATTAGAAAGATTCTCAAGCTGGGGAGAGGGGGGAATAATAATAATCATCATCATCAAAAAAAAAAAAACTAAATAAAAAATTAATAAAAAACAAGGCCAAAGAACTTGTTTGTTACACATCCAAGTGTTTCATTTCTCCACAGCCTGGCTGCAGTCAGCCTTCAGACCATCACTGTTCTCCCAGAGTTTTTTTACTCCCTCCTGCTGAATGGAAGAGCTGGGGTTCTTCATTAAATTCCAGGAATTCATCATTTAATTGCCTTAAATGACTTTATTAGCCTGTGTCTTCAATGTCCAGATCTGGAAGAACCTCCATCTCCTGCCAGGGACCCTGAGCTCTTGGCTTCTTCTCCTTTCCCATGCAACAGTTTAAGTCCTTCAGATCTTTTTAATTTATATGGATCAAAACCTCCTCTGGTATACGTTCATGCTTCATCTTCAGGACTCCATAAATTCCTTCAACATTCTCCTCCAGACCTGCTCCTCCCAAGTTTCCATGTATTCTCTCCAAATGAAGAATAGAGACTCCTTTTTCTCCCCCACACTGACAGAAGCCATAATTTTGAATATTATTTCCTTGAAGTGGTCAAAAAGTGAATCATTGTGTAAGCACAACAACTTGTTATTTATGGGCAGGCAAATCACAGAAAGACATTTTAATAATACCATGTTTATCATCACAAAAACTTCAGCAATGTTTCCACAAGACTGAGCAGCTGCAGCCCAGAGCCTTCAGGTTATTGTGAAAGGCATCCACGAAAATGTAAAATCATCTCAGGCTCTAGCAGAGCCTAAGCTGGGTGGGGCAGGAGGGAAAGTTTATTTATTATTTCTAAATCCATTTTATTCTAACCAGGGCTAAACAATCTGTTCCTGGATGGCAGAGCCTGCCTGGATTTGTTGTTTGGAAGCTCGTGGTCGGATTTTCAATGCCTGTGAGCTTCCAGTGGGGCTTTCCCTCTACCTCAGGTTTTAATTTGAATTCTTTGGTGCCTTGTGAGGAATGATTTCATGGCATCTTCCTTCAGTGAAGGAATTGATATATTCTCTGTCTTCCTTCGGGCCACCTACTTTCATTAAACTCCTTGGAATCAGTACTTTTGCAGCCTTTTTCTCTCTGCCAGGTTTGGTTTAAACAGTCTGTAGCACCCCAAAGCTACTGGGATGGAAGGACTCACCTCAGCATCCTCACAGCTAGAAACTGCAGATGCAGCTGGAAGAATGTGAGATTTTGACATGCTTTGAAAACGAGGCAGTTCCCATGAATGTGTCAGTGTCACCAGCCTCACAAATTCCAGGGAAAAAAAATTAGATTTCCTGGGATAAGAGCTGCAACTGAGTGTCTGCTTCAGCTTGCATACCTGAGATGTTTCTGATTTGTGGACGGGGAGACGCTGGCAGAGCGAATTGCCATTCTCTGGTGTATTCCTCCCTCTCTTCCCTTGCCCCTGCCAAGAAAGCAGGAGTGTAGTGACCACTCCCTGGTAATCAACCCACATCTCTGCATTAAAAAGGCAGCATCAGGCTTCTGTAGCTTTTAATCTGACCTGAAACATGTTGGGACCGGGCAGAGGGAGCTGAGCTTCGCTGCGCTCGTGGGGGCAGCTGGCAGATGTGTGCTTTACCCTGTTATCTGCAAGAATGGAGACAATTTTGAAGGAGCTACAAACAATAGCAAAACACCCAGGCATTTCCAGCTGGGAGGCTTTTCAGTGCTCTCCAGCAAGGTTTTGGATGCTGGTGGAGAGAGGAGCCAGGTAAGAGAGGGAAAGCGCTGGAGTTTTTCAATCGTTCCACCCACCGCAGAGAGAGGCAAGCGCCAGGAACACATTTCATAACATCTCTGATGTTTTCCCCTCTGCAAGAAAGAGCTCTGAGCTGTGGCTCTCGCACTCAGATAAGATCACAGGGTGCAGGGGCAGAAGGGAGGCACTGACTGGAACTATTGTAACTCGCTCCAAAGCTCCTCGGTCCCAGGTAGGAGCCACGTGAGAATCCCACGTGCCATGGGAATCCAGGCAGGAGGGGCACTGGGGCTGGATCTTGTTTATTGTTCTTGCCTGAGCCCAGCCTGGAAGGAGAGGGGGAGCTCAGGAGGACACAATGTACCCTGCTCCCTTCCCGTGTCCACCCAAAAGCAATTTACTCTCAAGCTGAGCCATGGCCCCAAAGCAAAATAAATTCCAGTGTTTGGCTCCAAACACAGAGTACACTGCAGCTAGGGAAGCCTTCAGTGTGAAATGCTTCCCATATGGGAAATGCTGATGGAAAATGATGGACAAGGGCTTGTCCCATGTTATTGGCACTCCTGGCTGTCACAGGGGGATTTCAATAAGGTTCATGCTCTTGTCTCATGTTCAACATCCCCTTTTGGGTTTCCCCAACTATCCAGCTTGTGCCCACAAAACTCCCTCTGTCCTGGAAAGATTCTGGATAGTTTAAGGTCATGAGAAGGACTGGGAAGGATCCTTGGCTGTAGGGATGGGCTGTGTGCCCCACAGTCCTGATTCTCCTGTTGCCCAGGCCAGGGCCTCATGCTCTTGGGGTCACGCTGAACCTCACGTCCCAGCAGGAAACAAAGGCGTGTTGGCAGTGACCAGGGCTCCAAGCAAACCAAGAATGGTGCTGAACACCATCCTGTTTCTACAGGACCTGGGTCTTACTCATGTTGGATCAGGTCAGTGGTTTAATATCTTTTGGAAATAAACATAAGCCACAGGAATTCATAAAACTAATTGAAAATGGAGCACTGGCAGAGAAGATTTCCCCACTCAAACTCACTTTGTCTCTTGAAAATATTCCCTGTGGATGTTCAAAATCCATTTCTTCCCCCTTGGATTTAGAAGAAGGGGGAACAGGAGATATCTATCCTTAATTATCTAAGCAGCAGAATGAAGATAAACCTCTTTCTGTCATAATCTGAAGAGAGGGACAAGCAGCTGTCTGTCCTGTACGTTTGTCAAAGTAATGCAATGGAGGTTGTTTGCTCTTGTCACCTCCTTACTGTGATGAGCTCATCAAACCAATGTTTCTCAGATGTCTTCTGCAAAAATCCCACTAGAGTTAGACTCCGTCCAACAGCCAGGGAGCACTTCTAGAACACAATTTATCTGCTACACATCTGTGTTTGGAAAACTGAATCGAACATCTCAGTCGATAATCTGGGATGTGACATAACTCACTCTGTGTCAGACACCTGCATGTGACTGGCTGGATCCCTGCCCAGATTCTGTTGGCTATATAAATCTCCTTTGGGTTCCTAAAATCACAAGTAGACATCTCTGGGTGCAAGCACTGGGTGCCTGTGTCAGTAAGAAGGATTGGATCCCTGTGTTGGCTTTGTTTGTGAGGTGGACAGAGCAGCATGGAACACCCCTGTGGTCTCTGATCCCCACTGAAAGGGAGGAAAAAAATGGTAAATGGAAATTTCTCCTGCCTTGCCTTTTGCAGGTCCGTCAGTGTTCTGTGGACACAACAGGTGGGTTCATCACCACTGCAAAAATAGAAGCTGTTTTTAGACCAGATTGGATTACCTTTATGGTAGGCTGTGTTACACTATTCCAACATGACTGTGCAAGTAACCATCTCCTTCCTTGAAATGGCAGCACAGAGCAAAATACCTTCATATTCTCTTACTTGGAAATGGGTGGAGATGAAGTCTGGAGAGGTGAAACTACATAGAATCACTGAATGTCCTGAGTTGGAAGGGACCCACAAGGATCATTGGGTCCAACTCCTGGGCCTGCACAGGACAGCCCCGAGAATGACACCCCGTGCCTGAGAACAGAGCTACATTCTCCCAAGGGACATCCAGTTTTCTGGAAATGGTCATTCGGTTTCTAAACAGGCAATGAGGACCAGGCAGGTGCTCCAGGTACCCCAGATTGTGGATAACCATGGAAACTGCTGTCAGATCTGCTGGCACATCACACCATGACTTGTATCTGAAGAAAAAGAACCTGCACTTCATCCCTAGCTGCACACCCTACCCTGAGCTGATCTCCTTCATCCGAAAAATGTTTGTGGGCTGCTGGGTTTCGATATGTTCAAGTGGCAGAGTTACAGTGCGCCAGCCCTTGGGCACCAGCTATTGAAAAGCAGCCTTTCTGTTTATCTGATCCAGCTCTTACCAAGACTGCAACCCCTCCTTCTCAACAGGATGGAATTTGTTGGCACCACTGCCAGCCTATTCCATCTTTTCAATAATTGCCATGACCGTGCAGCGTCCCAGGGTGTTGGCAGATGCTCTTGAGAGGAGGAGGGCATTGCCCTGCATGCCTTTGCTTTCATTTAAAAAATTCCCCAGAGTTATTATATTAGCCCCTATTCCCAAAACATGTCTAGGCAGGGTTATTTAAGGTGGGCTGTATGACAAAGCCCTGCTGCAAAGAACTAAACAATTGTTCATGATTTGTTTATTGAGATTATTGCAGTCAGAGATCCCTGTCTCCCCACCTGGTAGTCAGCAAGAAAGAAAACACTTGAAATACAGATATTCATCACCTAAAGCACGTACAGCCTGAAAAGAGATGAAATAAACAAAGAGAAAAAAAGAGAGAAAAGAGACCAGTGTGTAAGAGTGCAAAATAATTTAGGTTTTAAAGATCTTGGGGCTAGCACAGAGAAATTCAAGGCCAAACTGACAGTTTTACCTGTTTTTTCTCAACCCAAAATGTTAGGAATTGGTTTTCAGGGCAGATCTTTAGCAAGAGGGAGCGGAGAAAAGTATGAGGATTGTTTAGGTTTTGTGAATCTTTTGAACTTTCAAATTTAGAACAAAGTGTAGCCGGATTTGAAATTAGGGGTATCACAAAACATTCCTCCATGCAATTTAAGACATTGTTTGTACAAGCGAGATGCCCTGATTGATTTCTTTGACTTTGTAACTGAATGCAAGACTGTGTTATGCAATCTTTAATTATTCTTATTTGGAAACAATTTTCTCTTTTACTTTCAGGGTTCTTTGGGGAATAGGAGGCAGCTCAAAACAGCAGAGTTTGCCAAAACCAAATCTAAGAAAATCGTCCAAAAAGTTTCACTCTGTTCTGAGTCTGTGTTGTAGCAATTCTGATAAACTTTAATTTTGGCAGAAGAATGTGTCCTCTCCTAATCTTCTCTTGGGTACCAAATATTATCCCAGCACCATTGCTTCAAAGTAAAACTCTCTGGAGTTTAGTACACATGAGCACTTCAGGGTCTGACCGTTTCAAGAGAATAACACCAAGTTCACTGAGACTGGAGAATCAAACTTATTAACCTCAGGGTTTACACATTTTACAAGAAAAACAAAAAAGTAAAAAATGTCAGGCTGGCTGGAAATTCAACCAGAGTTGAATCCTAGTTTAAGCCACTGCACCAAGGACTTGTCTACAATAGAATTCTAGTTGAAATGTCATTCTGTTGAAGACATATTGATTTTGGCATATGAAGCAGTTCTGTATATGGTCAGTAACATTTATTTTAAATATCATGAAGATATGTCCCTGAGAAAGTGGAATCATGAGTATTTAGTTTTTCCACTTTGAGCTGTGCCATTCAGATGGAACTGTGCCATCCTACAGCTGTGGGACAGGTTAACCTTCAAGATCAATAGATAGAGGGGTGGTATTTTTAATTTGAAAGTCTCACTCCAGATCCCACTTCAGACCCAAATGAGTATTATTACAGGCAATGTGGGGTTTTTTTGTTCAGGATGAAAGTAAACTCATCTGAGCTTTCAGGTTGTTTCCACGTTGGGTTCTTGGTTTGCTTTTTTTTCCGATAGTGAAATTCACAGAATCACAGAGTGGCCTCAGTTGGAAGGGATCTTAAAGGGATTTCTGTTCCGTAGTCTGAAGTCTGTTCACAGCCTTGCAATCAGTCCCACCCCTCTTGCACTCTGCTCCTAATGGCATGGGTGCTATTTTCTGAGAAAAGCTACGGCAAATGGGAGCACTGGGAATGTCCTATAGGTTAATCAGGTTGACTTGTATCAACCTCCATCTTGTCTACCAGATCACTGTTGCACACCTGGGCAATGTGCCTGGAGGATCTGTCAGTACACTACTGCTGGGGGAGTGACAGCTCCCAGTATGGACTGGGACAGACACAACCTGCTATGGAACCTGATGTGTGATGGAGTCTGAATGTCCTGACAAGGTTTTGCAGTTGAGTTCTTCCTTTCTTTCCCATTTTCACAGCAAAGAGCAAAAAATCAACTCCTCCTTATCCAAATTTGGGACATTTCCTACGTGCTGCATATGATTAGGCACACCCAGCCAAGGGAAGACAGGGAGCAACCTGGTCTAGAGGAAGGTGTTCCTGCCTATGGCAGGGGGTTGGAACTAGAGGATCTTTAGGGTCCTTTCCAACCCAAACCATTCTGTGGTTCCATGGTACTTTGATCCTATGATTCTATGATCAGGATCAGCTGTTCTGAAGTTCATTTCGTCCAAGGTGCTTCTTGCAGCCCCATCCCACACATCCACTCTGTGCTTTGCAAAGGAAACTACATTCATCCCCTTCATGCCCCTACCCACCCACAGCTGCAGCACCAGGAAATTTTGGACAAGACCAAGGGGGAACAGTCATCTCCATGCTGTCCTGTGCCAGGCAGCATTTCCCAAGGTTTTTCTGAGATCATGAGCTTTTCCATCCCGGGCATTGCTGTCTCGTGCCTTGAGGGTCTGGAGCACAAGTCTTATGAGGAGCAGCTGGGGGAACTGGGGTTGTTTAGTCTGGAGAAAAGGAGGCTCAGGAGGGATCTTATCATTCTCTACAACTTCCTAAAAGGAGGTTGTAGACAGGTGGGGGTCAGGCTTTTTTCACCAGTAACAAATGATAGGTCAGGGGGAAAAAGCTTCAAGTTGTGCCAGGCGGGATTTATACTAAATATTAGGGAAAACTTCTTCACCACAAGGGCTGTCAAGCACTGGAACAGGTTTTCCAGGGAAGTGGTGGAGTCACCATCCCTAGAAGGATTTAAAAGATGTGTAGATGTGGCACCCAGGGATGTGCTTTAGTGTTGGGTTAATGGCTGGACTCCATGATATAAGACTTCTCCTCCTATCTTAATTATCCTGTAATTCTATTGAGTACATCCCCCCACAGAGCTGTCACCTTGGGAACAACCCTAGCCCTCCACCCTTACCCCTCTGCCTCCCCTGTGAAATGACATCACTGCAGACAATTTACTGCTAATCAATAGGATTTAACAGAGGCAGATACAGCCCGGCAGAAGCCGCTGATGCAGCTGTACCCCGCCGGCAGCGAACGCTTCCACGCGAGCAGAAGCATGGTCTGCCTTTGTTGGCATTTTCTGCTTTGTCTCTCACCAGCATTTGCATCTCCCAGTTAAATAAGTATGGGCAACCATATAAATATATATATAGCATTGCATTAAAGCCCTGGGATCTGTCTGACAGCCCAGCATGATGCAGCAGCATTAGCAATGTTTGCTGTACCGTTTCAAATGACCTCATTTGGAGGGGGGTTGCAGCCAGTCTAACCCAGACAGTTGCAGGCACATGGGTTTTAGTAGAAATACATCCACTGAATTTCGTTTGGCTGTCCTTTTCTTTGTAAAGGCCATGAGTGCTCTTAGTGAAGTTAATCTGTGCCTGCACGACTGTGGATTACATTCTGATGTGTTCCACCAGATAAGTGAGCTGTCAAGCTGTGATGGCAAACTGTTGGAAGCTGACAGATGATTGATGCTTGGGAAACTACAATTTGGCCTCCTCACACATCAGGACTAGGTTCTTCAGCTTCTTCTCCCCCAAAATATCTTTCTCCTCCACGCACAGGATGAGCAGCTCTTCAAGGATGGGTTAGTGTTCCGCTGGGGAAGGAAGAACTGGGATGAAGTAAAAGTGATAGGAGCAACTACTGGCTTTGGAGGGTGACCTTCCCCTGCTAGCCTTACCTTTGAGGAAGATGACCTAATCAGTTCTACAAAGTTTTATGTATTATTTCCATATCACCTTTTTCTAAGCAACCAATGCAACTCCAGGCTCATTTACACATAGATCACTTTTGTGCAGGGCAGTGTCATGCGCAGCCCAGGCTGGAAATGCTTTTCCACTGACATCAAGAGTTTAATTTGGTCCAGAGGTGACTTTACAATCTCAGGAGTCATCCTTCTTCTCCACTGAACATGGCCTCCACTGTTCACTGAACAGCATGCCCCATGTCAGCTCTTGCTCAGCAGAAAACGAACAGGGAAGGGATGACTTAGATTTCTTGGGTTACCTATGAGCTGGTTCCTAGAGCATCACTGAGGGTGACAATTAACCCTGCTCTCCCAGCTGCCAGTGTTTAAATGTTTCTTAGTCCTCCAAGCAGGAAGCAGGATGATCAGTAAGATTATCTCATCGTTATCTGCAGGAAGGAGGCCAGCTGGGTCAGTGCAATGCTGCTTAGCATGACAGCCAGTGTATAAAAAGGATCAGGACTTACAGATGGTGACCAAGGTTAAAAGAATAACTACTGCATAAATGTACTGTGATCATGCTCAGATTCTGCCTGTATTTCCTGTGCAGGGGGCTGAGCACGACGAGCATTCATAAATGACCTTGTTACGAGCATCAGGGGATCTCTGAAGGCACCACGAGCAGACAGGAGAGGGCTGGGCGCCTGCCAGCTGGGCAGAGTGGATCTGTGCTCCCCATCAACTCCCCAGGCAGTGATGGAAATTGGAAATCAGCTTTCCCCTCCCCCTGACCTGGGAGAGACGCAGCACAGGACTGTCATGAGGACCAATTAGTTAGTAAGATGCCAATGTCCCCAGGCAGGCAGAAACGTGCACACATGGACGACGCAGAGTTGCTGTCTGTGGAGGCTGGAGTGCCGGCATGGATCTGGAGGGTTTTCTCTGGGATCATGCTTCAGTGAAAGCCAAACTAAAGTGTCTTCTAGGGTTCACAGCACCATTCACACAGCACAGGAACCTGCTTGAATAACTGACACAGCTGAGGAGATCAAGATGGATGGAAGGGGAGGCTCAGGCTGCTCCCTGCCAAGGAACAGACCTTGCTCCTCTACACTCAGTTGGCAAAGGCAGGGAATAAGGGTCAAAACTCTCCCTAGTGGCTCCAAGAGGCTTTTAGGCAGGTGTGCAAGGTGACAAAGAGCTCAGCCACAGTCTGCACAGGCACTGTGCCTTGGGAAGCTGAGGATCATGTTTTCTCTTCCAAAATCCATGGGCACTTAGTGCTTGTTGCCACAGAGGTCTTGAGTTTGTGCATTTCCTGAGAAGCCTGTCTGCCTTAGCAGTGACCTGCAGCCGATGAGAGCAGACTTAGTTTTTAGTGGTGATTTTCCGTTCTTTACTTCCCTCCCCGCCAAAAAAAATTATATAACCCCATCCATTTTTAGAAACGCAGACCCAGGGCTCAGCAGATCAGGCTAATATTGATTGTTTCAGCCTTTGTGAATTCAGAAAGCCAAAGACTCCACGGGGTAGGACAGGGCAGGGGAGTGAGAACAGAGCACCTAGGGGGTATGGGCAGCATTTTCTGTGTTGCAGCCATGTGCCTTGGTGGAACAGAGGATGTGTTATCCTGCTTGCACAGGATCTTCTGACCTGCTTTTGACCCAAGAAGCATTTGCATTCATAAATACTGGAGCTGTATCCCTGGGAGGTGAGGGAATAAGACGGAAGGAAAAGACTAGGTTTATCAAATCTGGGATTGCTGCAGGGCCTGAAAAGAAAACTTTCTTCCTCTCTCTTCAAACTGTAAACCATACTGTATACAAGAGGGCTTATTTATTAGCCCTTAGATTGGACAGTTTTCACCATGACAGCTCCCCAGTCAGTGACCTTTTGTTTGAGATCATCCTGCTCCCCTCCATGCCTCCAGGAAGGTGTTGACTGAGTAACTTAATTCTGGAAGACTTTACTCAGTGCTGCTGTTCTTTTGGGCAGAAAAGTGACTGAGAAAGTTTTCTAGATTTTCTAGATCAGAAAATACTCACCTCTCCACTTTGCCATGTGAGAACCCAGAGAGACATGGGAGAAGTTTGGGGACAGCTCAAAGTGGGTGGTGAAGAAGGACATTGGAAGAATGGGAATGAAAGTCAGCATGTAACTGGAAAGATGAGGGTACCACAGATATCCAGATCTGGAATATGAAGCACAGTTCTTGTTCTCCAAAAAAAGATGAGCAAAACTGAAGGAGATACAGGGAGGAGCAAGAGGAGGGCCAAGATACAGATCTGACTTTGCATTTCAAAAAATAAAGCATTTCAGCTGGAAGTGGGGTGTTATGAGTGCAATAAAATGCCTAGAAGACCATGAGTGACCTGAAAGATAAAAACTCATAGGGAACACCAATCCCACCTCCAGCTCCTGAGCCCTGGCTGTGCCATTCTGGCTGACAAAGCTGGCAGTCTCCAGTCCATGTGTCCTGACAAGTGGTTTTTCTTCACAAGGGATTGCATTTGCTAAGTCAGGCAGGCATAGCTGAAAGATAATGGTTTTCTCCTGCTGAAAATTAGTTTATGCCTGCAAGAGCAGCCAAGGCACGCTATGAAAAACCAACCAGAAAGCCCTAAGGATGCACCTAAAGGATATCTATTCACAAATTTAAAATCTATAGGAACTTGATCTTGCTGTAGAGGTGCTGTGGCTTCTGTTTAGGGTTTATTTAAGATAAGGCAGCTCAGTGGTAAGCAGAGATCTAAGTTTAATTCCCTACAATTCTTTGGTGGTTATTTCCTCTGGGATCTTCATTACATTTCTCTGTGCACTTCAATTTTCCCAGAAATAACTCTAACTACCTGCCTGAAGAGTTGGGGGAGACACAGTAAAGACTGTAAAGAGCTGAGATAATGTTGTAAGAGGAGCTATAAAAATACCTACAGAAAATAGAGATCCCTTTATATCACCACTGGAGCTGATATGTGATGCAGCCTGGGGAAAAGGCACATGGCTGCTGGGGTATCTTGGGCTCACTGTGGGAATCCAGTTACACTCAGCACTAAAATCACATTGTGTTGTTTCCCAGCCTCTGGCAGAGCAGCCAAATGTTTACACACAACTTCCACTTTCACTTCAGGCACTGTCTGAAAACTCACCCCGTGCCTGGGGAAGCAGCTCACACCTGAACCCACAGTCCTTTGTTTTGTTGCTGGTGGTAATTTTAAGGGACTTCCTGGGGTTTATAAAAAAGAGGGAAAGAGTCTTCTTATACAGGCAGTGATAAGATAGCGGGGAAAATTTTTAAACTAAAAGAGAAGAGATTTAGGTTAGAAATTATGAATAAATTCTTTTCTGTGAGGGTGGTGAGGCCCTGGCACAGGTTGTCCAGAGAAGCTGTGGCTGCCCCTGGATCCCTGGAAGTGTCCAAGGCCAGGCTGGATGGGGTTTGGAGCAATCTGGCTGTGGCAGGAGGGCTGGAACTGGATGGTCTTTAAGGTCTCTTACAGCCCAAACTATTCAATGATTTTGTTACTTTTTTTCATTTAGGTAAGCACATTGCAAAGTGAATTTCACTTACACAAAAGCAAGTCATACACATGAGGGTGAGGGAAAACCTGATTTATCATCACCAAAATATTTTCTTCCCCTCTTTGAAGCTCTATCTGAGATGATGGGCTCCATTGAAGGACACATTCCTCAATGCCAGATCGTGTGCTGGGAACATGGAAAGGAGTAAGAAACACAATCCTCTTTCACTTACAGGCATTTCATCTTACCAGAATTTGATTTTCTGCCCCCCAAGGAATTTTGTGCATGAGTGATTTACCACGAGGGAACGTGCCATAAAGCCTGGTTGTGAAAGGGCGCTGTCCCAAGCCAAATAGAACCCCAAAAACATCACCAGCAGAGCCACAGTGCTCCCCTCGGAGCTGCCTGTCACCTGAGGAAGAGGAGAGCACGGTGCAGCCTTGGGGACAGCCACTAGATGGGGGCACGAACACACGCGTCCATAGGGCACCAGCTGAACCCCAGAGCGATGTCACCAGGAGGTGACACATCCCCGACCTTCCCTGCCCCTTGGCACGGAGCAGGATTCTCCAGGGAAGTGGATCTGCTACCCACCAAATTCACCCGAGTGAGCCATGCACTCACAGTCCCCCACTGGGGCAATAGGAGCTGACTGTGTTGTGGCTTTGGGGAGCTCAGGCTGGGCCATGGACAGCAGCTGGACACCCCATGGGGCTTCCACTCGAGATCTTTATGGAGCCACAGAACTCTGGTCTCGGAATCTGCTCCGAAAGATTTCTTGGTTCGACACTTCCAGCCAGCAGATTCTCCCTCACACACAGTGGGTGCCTGCCCACTTCTCTGGAGGCCTCAGCTCTTCCAGACCATCGCTGGAAACAGCCTGTGGGTGCTCTCTGCTGCCTGCCTTTTGACAGGGTGTCCCACAAATTGGCTCTGACTGAGCACAGCGCTGCTTTCACAGAGCCTGGAGGGATCAGAGCATGTGAAACCTCCTCCCGACCCCGACACATCAGACGTGTCCTCTTGGTGAACGACCAAGTTCAAGATGCTGCCAAACGCATCGGCCCTGGAGCCTGAGCAAAGCTGTCATGAACTGCAGTTTAAACACTCACAAATATATTCCCTCCTCCAAAAGTGGAGGGAGGGGGAATTTTTTACCCTTCTGGGAATGCTAAGCCCTGTTTGTCTGACCAGCTTTGCAAAAACATGAGGAGGCCTAAACAGTTTCCACTAATGATGTGTCATCAATTAGGCACTTTTGTGAGGGAAGAAGATTTGGCCAATGCACAGTCCTGATGACATATCCATGGAAAGGCTCCTTGAGCAGGCGCCACTTCGTGCTCATCCTTCAGATGATGAACAAGCCAGTGAAACTGGGAGCCACTTGGCTTCTTGACCCAATGATGAGGCAAAACAGTGGAGAGCAACTTCCCTCCTTGTGTTCTCAAGGATGCTCATAGCAGTTTTTCCAGGAGCCCTTGGATGGGAGCCTACACAGCCAGCCTGTCTCTTGAAATTACATTCTCACCCCCAAAACAGAAAGGTACCCATCATTTATTGTGTCCCTGCTGACTGACACTGGTCCAGCAGGTTTTCCCTCTGCTCTGAGGCAGAGAATCTCTGCCATTCACTTTGAAAACCTCTGGGAATTCAGTAGTATATGGCAAGATCATATGTCACACAGAGGTTACAATAAATCCACATCCCTTCTCATCCTCCAGCACCTCGTGGCCACCACAGTTTAGACACACTTGATCTGAGATCTGGGAGTTGCAAATAATTCTGTCCAGACACTTCCCAACCAGCCTGACCCTCGATAGCCTCTGCCAGGCGAGGAAACAGAGAGTTTTTCAGATGATATTGTTTTCTCCCTGTAACTGAGGCTCCTTGTTCAATGCAAGAAGAAAATCGCTCATTGTCAAGCCTGTCTTTGCCACCGACATGTGACCAAAATATCAGTTTCTCCTTTTTGCTAAGGCCCAGTTGCTCCTTTGCTGGTAGAAGGGAAATCCCTGGAAACAGAGAGCAAAGTCAACGACCTGCAGGCTGTACCCTGTGAGTCAGCATGGCAAAGTTCTCCTCACTCCCCCTCTGCCAGCCCAACGCTGCTGGGAAGACATTGTTGTTGCTGGTTTTGTTGTTGTTTTTGTTGTTGCTGTTCTTGGGCGGATTTGGTTTTTTTTTTTAACTAGCATTTTCTGGAGTAGGGCACCTGACCCTGACTTCCTCAGTTATGCTTGTGGTGTCTTCACGTGCAAGCACTGAGCAGCTCTGGGTCTACTTAGCATCTGAATTCCAAGAGAAAGCTGGTTTCAACCCTACCTGGCAAAGCACCAAGGAGTCTCAGTTCTGCAAGGTTACATTTTACTTCGGGGTGAACTTAGCAGCAACTTCTCCTCCAAGACCTTCTCTTGCCCTGAAACACCCTTTTCTCTTTCTCCTGTTTTTTTTTTTTTTTGTTTGTTTTTTTGGTTTTTTTCCTCTTTTGTATTGAGACAAAATCTTTACTGTGGCAATGACAGCTGAGGAAGGCAGCTTCTGTTGAAATTTTGGCTTCACTCCCCTTCTTGAGGGATTCAAAGGTCTTAGCTCTGCATGCTTGGAAAGCCTTTCACCAATAGCTGGGCACTCCAGGAGAGCTGGCTGGGCTTTGTGCCCTGAGATGGACAAAGATTTTCTCCTTGATCCAAGACTTCCAGGAGAGTGGAATGGGCTCGTTTGGCCAAGGTCACCAGCCTCTTTATTTTCTTGTTTACAGGCTGGCAGAAGGAAAATGCTGATTCAGCAGGCATGGGAGAAAATATCAGCGGGGGAAATGCACAAGGGGTATCCTGGCTGCACCTCTGCCAGTTATTTCACCCCTTTTTTTTCAGTCTGATTTCCTTGTTTCCTGTACCCAACAGATAAATTTGACAAAGTCAGGTTTTCAAAATCAGGGATACTCCACTTTGTCCATTTTAAAGATTTCCTATCCCAAACCACAAAGGAGGTTGGTAACTGTGCCTGGAGTCAAACTCAAACAGAGCCAGTATTTCTCAGAAATTTGAGCAAAGTTGCAATACAACCAAACAGAGAAAAAAAATGGTGACAGTGGCTTCTGTGAAGGTCTGACGCTCTTTGGGAGTGAGTTTCTCTTGATTCTTCTATGTAGGACACAGACAATAGTGGTTAAAAAGAGAGGCTGTACCCACAAATCCTCCTGCAAATCCTGAGCTGATTTCCACAGAGCCATTTAGTGCTGCAGCTCCGGGTGTCCCAGTGACCCACTCCTGGCCCTGCCTCTTGCAGACTGCCCGTCTTGGCTTGTTGCTTGTATTCATTTCCAAAAACAACTCAGTGTGATCTGTCACATGCTCAGGGCAATTGTCCATCTGAAAGACTTCATTAAACATTTCTGGTAAAATGTGTGTCACTAAATGGCTTTAAGATGAGACTTTCAAATGAGTCTATGTCTTTTATCAGGTCTTTGCTCCTAAAGTAGGCGTAAATATTTTTTTCTCATATAAATAAACTCAGAAATTTAGGCTGGAAGTGAGATTCAAGAAGTTCAGTCAGGCCAGGGGGATTTGGACAACCTCCTTTCTTCAGGTTTTGGAGAAATAGGTCTTTACTAGAAGCAGTACAACAAAGCATCAGCTGCAGGAAACCTTCAGGGTGAACTTGACAAGACTTTTTACTTCTCTATGCTTCTGTTTTACTCTCTGTAAAATGAGGCTCTGGTTCTGCACCCCTTGCTTTGTAAAGATCTTTGAGCTCAGGGGCTGAAAATTCTGCATAAAGCCTCAACAACATTATTATTTACCTACTCAAACAAGGGAGCTTGGTTCTGCAAAGACATCATTTTGTTTTAAGTAATTCACCAGTTCTGCAGGAAAACAGTTTGTGAACAGGCACAGAATTAGTCACACAAGGAAAACAATCTGTTGGGCAAGTTTGCTTTTTTTATCTCCACCTGCTACCCAAGTTTCAGGTGTTTCTCTTGGGGAAACATTGTCAGCCACTACTGCTGCTGTTAGAGAATCATTGAATCCTTAAGGTTGGAAAAGAACTCTACACAGTGCATGAGACACTGTGAGAGCTGCCTTGCTTTTGTTTCAAAACACAACGAATTAGAGTTTCCAATTGTTTCAGGCCAAAGAGGAAAAAGGAAAACACCCCAGAAAATACTCAGAAATAACTGACATCCTTTTGGATATTACTCGAGGCAGCAGAGGTGCCTTGTGTGCGCATGAAATATTTATCTTTGCATTACTTTCTTTCTATTGCTTTACAACCACACATTTCCTTTGCCTTCTCCTCTTGCCGTGTCCTCGGCTGCCTGTGCTGGGCATGCACCTTCTGCATGGCTTCTGTCTGCACAATTGGGCAATTAAACTGAGACTGTCTTCTGTCACCCGTGGCATTTGGAGCCACAGAACCGTGCTGCAGGATTTTGAGAAAGCAAAGGGCAAAGACACCAAGGCAGAACTTTATGGGCCCATTAGAAAATTGCCCGTTATTAATCCTGCTGAGGGTAAAACCAGTCTGGTGTAAAACAGCCCAGCAACAACGCTTCCAACCAATCATGTTGATTTATTCCAGTGTGTTGTCTGGGCCAAACTCAATCATGGTCAGCATTGCTGGACCCTTAGATACCAGGTGCCAATCTGCCATGTGTGAAACATCATCAGCTCGAAACCTGAGATTTAACTGAAGCAAGAAAAATCAGCCTGAAGCTGAAACCACTTGAATTACCAAATCTAATCTGAGGGGGAGCAGGCAGTGAGGAAGATGACAGGGGATGCAATGCTCTGTGGCACTTCTTCAGAAGCTTTTTCACACCCATATGAATATTTGTCAAACCAGACCATAAATCAGACCCTGCTAAAATTTTTTATCTGCTTTTGGCTTCAGGCATCTGCTGGAAAGGTCCCCTTGAGTCTATGTTATGTACCTCTTGTGAAATTCGCAGCGGTTTTATTCAGAATCAGGCTGCAATACACAATTCACCCTTTTTTTTGTGTGTGTGTTTGTGTGTGTGTGCGTTATCAGCCTGCAAGAAAAGGAATAAATTAACAAAACACTGTGAGATGATTCATAGCACCCTCATTCACTAAAAAAAATTATCACTGCTGCCTGACTCGGCCAAGGAACTCCAGCACAGCTGTGTGACAGCCACTCCAGGTCAGTGCCAGAGGGCAGAGCTGCAGGGCAAAGGCAGGAGGGGATTTCATGTGTGTTGCCCAGGGCAGGTTCTGCAGAGCCACCAGCCCTGCCAGAGGAGACGCTCCCGCCGGAGCACACTCGGGATTGTTGACTTTGCTGCAGACAGTCAGGCTGGGGCAGACTCAGACAGCAACAAACCCTTTATGAAAGCAGCTGGGAAAGAGAATCAAAGACTTCCAGTAACCGCCAGTTCCTGCTGGACAAATTTAACCCGTTCGGCATTCCCAAACAACCAGTTTTCCTGATTGGCACCTGCTCGGTTCTTGCCTTGGCTCAATTAAACACCTAAATTCAATGTCTCCAGAAACATGAACCCACAAAATATTTCCAGGGTCCATCCCATAATCCAATCCCCCCCTTAAGTTCCTACAGCCTCTTTTAAAAAGCTGGTGTGTGCCAGGATCAATTTCCCCACTCCCCAGGCTAGCTGAGGAGCTGTCACAGAATTCCCTGTCCTGGTGAATAGGACACGTCCTTGGTCCTAAGGTCATATGGATAAAAGAGCACCTGGGAGAACACTGGGACTAAGGTTCCATGTTGGTTGTTCTCTTCAAGCCATGACTGCTACAGAAACTGTGAGCCAGGGTGGCCCCAGCTGCAGGTGACATCAGTGAGTCAGAAGGATTGGAGAAGAGAGTAGGAAATTAAACCAGAGCAGAGCTGAGGGAAGAGGCAGAGCTGCCTTCAGCCTTGGAGACCATCTGCTTGGACCTTTAGCTTCTTCCACAGTGCTATGGATGTAAATATTGGCTCTCAGGAAGACAAAACACGACACAGTTTATTCTGAGCTGGGGTAACTCAGCGAGTGCAGAACCAGCATATGGGTGGACAGAAGGTGACATCCCAGACAAAGCCTGACACTCCCACAGAGCTCCCCTGGGAGGGACATGGCTCTGCATTAGGGGTGACAACATGTTTGTGCCCATCTGCTGCAGATGGCACTGTGCCACTTCACAGCTGAATTTCACCAAGGGACGCTGGCCTGGGGCAGCAGTTTGCTCAGCCCTGCCAGGGTTTCTGTCCCAGGGGCAGGTGGTGACCTCTGAGCAGGCAGCAAACCAAGTAAAACCAAGGGGGAAGTGTGGTGGGGTTGGCCAATGCAATCAGTGAGATGCTGGAGGACAGCCTATCCTTGGGGACAGCAGTGCCTGTTTCCCTCAGTCCTTGCGAGGGAAACAAACCCAAGTTTGTACATGGACTTTTGCCAGTGCCAAAGGCCTGGTAATGTTCTTCTTATCTATGTTGGTTATAGTTTATCTCTCCCATTTTATTATGTCTGCAGTAGCTCCTTGCCATTAGGGCCTCCAAGAGTGCACACAAGCCCTTCTGTACTCTCTGCTGAGGAAAGGTTGTCCATATTGCAGCATCTACTGAAAGTTGTAGAACTGATGTTCCTCTGTGTCAGGTCCTCGTTTTAAGTTTCAGTGCAGTGCTTCCTCTTCCTTAAAAAGGCAAGAGGTGAGATTGAGATGAGATGAGATGAGATGAGATGAGATGAGATGAGATGAGATGAGATGAGATGGTTCCTTCTCTCTAGGTCACACCAGACATCAGTCTGCAGGAACCACTTATATAAAACACAAGTTTTATTAGGAATCCAGTGCTTTGGACTCAATCTACTGAGTCAGGGGCATAAAATATTATTCTGACTTCATAGATTGATCAGAAATGAAATATATTACCAAATATTTAACCACAATCAGATGTATTTATATATACACCCTTGCAGTGTCTGTGTGTGTGTGTGAATATCTGTCTATTTATATATCTATCTGTACATATGTGTGTGTCCATGGACATCTCACTGTTTTTCAGGAGACTTGGCTTATTTATATCATGGAGATTCTAACTGGGGTTTACCCTAACACTTTGCCTCGAAGCCTTTAGGGGATTTCAACATTCATCTTCCCATTCCTGCAGAACATGTAGATACAAAAAAAAAAAAAAAAAAAAAAAAAAAGGATTTAATACTTGCATCTCTACTTAGGAGATGCCATGTGCTGAAAAACAATTTTCTGAAAAGCTCATACTGTGATCTCAGGTGTATTAACATTGATAAATGCAATGATAAGAAGACTCAATGCTCTTGGAGGTCTTTTCCACCCTTAGTGATACCAGGACAGAACCCCTGGCCATATCACAGAAATCCAGGTGTGTCCTGGTCATTTTGGCACAGGAAAGGTCAGCATGGATGTGTCCCTCAAGGACAGCAAAGTCCCCCCTGCTTGTGGGATCTCCACCTCCAGAGGACTCCCAGGACAGCCACACTCACACACTTGGAGAGGACTTTTGTTTGGAATTATTTGCCCTTCCCACCTTCTTTCCGGTAAAACTGGGAGACTCCACTGGCTGTCTGACAGCCACAGGAGGGTTTTGTTTAAACGCACTGGAATTAATCTGTCTGATCAGTGTGAGCTGTGTTAATGGCCAGGGCAGGAGGCAGCAGTTATTTGGATATTCTTTGGCTCTGGGAGAGGTTAAGTGAGGACAGTGCTGAGAGCTGCATTGAGATTTGGCAGCCCCAAAGGGGAAGCCTGTCTCAGAGAGCAACTGCCTGTTTTTCAGCTGAGAATATATTTCCTCAGCTGTCTCTGAAAGTAAAGGTTAAGCTTAATTTAAAGCGGAGCTTTAGCAGCCTGGAAAATGAAAGTATCAAGAAAGAAAATCTTGTTTCTCTTTTCTGCCACTCTTAATGTCATTTCCTCTACATTGTCTTCTCTTCTGTCATTGTAACCACTCCCCTTCTTGCCCTAAGAAAGATTTTTTTTTTAAGTCTCAACAAACAAGTCATGCAGCATTTCTTCCAGCTACCATGAGGAACTTTGCAATTTCCTCACTAAATTCAGGAAAACAATTCACCTGAGTACCCCTTGAGCTTCCCTGTTGCTCCTGACACTGCCTTCTTATGCAAAGCAATAACCATCCCCATCTGATCGCGTTGTTGTGGAAAAAAACAATGGAAATGCAAAAAAATATGTGGGAATTGAAGCTTGTGGTAACTGGAAACTTGTCAGCAATGGTGATAAACAAGATTTGAGCTGGGATTACTTAAAATTTTGTGGTTTACTGGGGGAGTGAAAGGCAAGGCAAGAGGTCTGCTGCACCAAAGCATGGAGCTGAACCCATCTGGAGTGGCCAGGAAAAGGGGAAAGAGAGGGACAAGTGAGGAAAGGAGATGACAGGTTTTGGTTTGACCTTATGCTAGAGTATGTAACATCAGGCACTGTCAGACCCAGGGCATGATGCAAGAGGAAGATAAATCCAGCAGCCTTTGATAGGGCCTGCACTGATGGTGGTTATGGACACAGTTAGTACCATCCAACACCCCACAGTGCAGATAAGACAAGAAAAAGAGGTTTTTTAAAGGAATTTCCTAATGCAGAAAAACTGACAGCAAGAATAAAATAACCACATATAAGCACACACACACAAAAAGGTAAAAAACTTAGAATTTGAGGTTTCCCCCTCTCCCTGTATAAACATGTACAGTAAAATCTAACAGAGCAGGGACAAATGAGGAGGGATCTTGCCACTGCTGGTCAGATCACTCAGCTCTGCAGTTATTGAGTGCAACTTGGACTCAGGTGGATGAGATGCAGGACAACAGCTGACCTTTGAGAGCCAAAGAAAGCACCCCTGGATCTCATTAAAACCCTGAGTTTACGACTCAGCGGTGATTATTCACAGACAAACAAAGGTTATTATTCCAACAAAGGTTGGAGCCTGAAGGGGGTCATTGTGACCATCTCATCAGCCCGGTAGTGACTCAGCTCTGCTGTCCTGATAGAGCTGGACACTCCGTAGGAAAATATCCTGCTTGGTTTTAGGTGTAGGGATGGGACTCAACAGCTCAAACACAGTCAGATCTATCAACATCTGAGCCAGTTGTTTCCAATGTCAATAAAGAGAAACTGTCTGGATTGAGGGTTATTGAACCTCAGTAGGGCAAATGAATCACACTTCCAAGTGCCTGATGTCTCCCAGGGGTTCAGAAGGAAGCTGTCAGTGGTTAACTCGAGGTGACATCTGCACAGCAGACACTGCAAGTGCAATTTAACACTAAACTGTTGTCTGGGGATAACAAGTCAAGTAAATGTTGTCTCCCTCCATTTTCACACATCATTTCCTGCGTGTGTGTAGTTTCCTGGGGGTGCAGGAGAGTCAAGTTCTTATCACAAGTGAACCCCTGGAAGGAAGCACAGGTGGGAGCTGGACAGCTGGGTTCCAGGCACTATCCTGTTGGATTCCCACAGATTTTGGAAAAGAGGCCCAACTTGTCCTCGCCTCCAGCCAGCCCCCCACATCCCATGGCTTCCCTCACCCAGGACAGCAGGTGAGGACACAGCCTTCCCAGTGTGAGTAAAATCAATAGGTGTGGTCAGCACTGGCTTCTCAGTGGGGATCCCTCTGCTTGGGATGGGACAGGATGCAGTGGGATTGGGAGAGAAGGAAAAGAAAACTTCTGTCTCTTTACTTCAACTTTTGTGGTCCCAAATTCCTTCTCACCTCCTGGAAAGGGGAATATACCAGGGTAGGGGTCAAGACAAGCTTTCAAATCTCTTCTCTGGTCCTTCCATGCCTGGGGAGAGAGAACTTTCCTCTTCTAGGCCATAGGTTCAACTGCAATGCCAAGGAATGCTGATCTAAGAGCATGCTTCAGGACTGAAAACACAGGATGGAGTCACTTGTCTTCTGACAGGTGTGAAGGCCAGATTAGATTAACATGGTGCTCCTTTCTGGCTTACAAAGTTGTGACTATTTAAAAACCAGCATTCCAAAAGGAGTCAGAGAGCCCACACTGATGGATTGGTCTTTCAGTGCTGAAGTGCAAAGACATGTCTGAGCCTGTGCTATTTCACCTGACATCCAGAATATCAGTTACAGCAACAAAAACTAAACCATTGCTTTACCTTGATCTAAGAAGGGTGACTGTAATCACAGCATCGTGCCCAGAACCTGCCCAATGGTTTTAGGCACTGAAAATGCTTGGACTGAGAAAGGAGACAATAAATCCTGGCAGTCAGAAGTGTGTTGGATGTGGCCAATAATCTGATAGAGGGCAGGTTTGGATTAGGTATTAGGAATAAATTCTACAGTGTGAGGGTGGTGAGGCCTTGTCATGGCTTTTCCAGAGAACATGTGATTGCCTCAACCCTGGACATGTCCAAGGTTAGGTTGGATGGGGCTTGGAGCAACCTGGGATAGTGGAAGATGTCCCTGCTCAGGGGGTTGGAACTAAATTATTTTTTGAGGTCACTTCCAACCTAAACCTTTCTGTAATTCCATTTGCCTCACAGCAAGGCCAAGGGCCACAACACCACAGGGAGCTCATGTCTGTGAGTCCTGGGAAGGCATCAATCCCCTCCATCCAGCCCAGAGCAGGGTCTGTGTGATTGTGCCATGCTGTCAGCGTGAGCTACACCCACCACAGTGGGGCAAAAGGGATGAAAACTTCATCAGCATTGTCCATCCCTCTTCATCTGTCCAGTAAATCCTACCCAAAACAGCGTAGGGAGAGAAGCTGATTTGCCTTTGGGTCCATCCCTTCCCATTTCTTCCTTCACCCTCTTAGATCCTCCTCTCCCTCTTCACTGCTGTCCTTGGCCCTTCACATTCCCACCTATCCAGGAAGTTGTTGTTGATGTAATTTTATTTCTCCTAATTGCATTCCAGGTTACAAGGGAGGCTGGCAATTCTCTCTTCTTCCTGGATAAAGAGGCTTTTTAATTTTTTGAATTTTCATTAACTTCTCTTGAATGCTCACGAAACCAAGCATGTCTGATAAATCCTATCACTCCATCAGCCTGAGGATTTTCTACCCATTTCTGTGCATTAGGTTAATGGAAAATACAGCCTCTGTATAGCTGGAGGTTCATATAATTTGCCAGCAAATTTGAATCCCCACATGTACACACAGTTTTACTCTTTTCCCTTGGAGAAAATGAAAACAAACCACTTCATTTCTGCTTAAAATCACTTGAACCCTTTTGTTTTGTTTTGTTAAGCAGAAACAAAGCATTTTGCTTGGGTCATGCTGACCTCATGTTCTGTCTATTTTCAGGGACTTCATAAAAGTGCTTTCCAGTGTCTCAGACCTTTTTGTTCAGCTGGGAGGCAACATTCCAGGATGGACAACATTTTCCTTGGTACACCCTAGACCTTGACTTGCACTATATCCATGTTCATCCAGTAAAAGAGGGAAATGCAGTGCCTGGCTGGGGATAGAGAAGAGCCTGATATCATGAAACCCAAACACAGATGGTCTCTGACAGCTCAGAAAGATTCAGGTTGTTATGGGAATATACTCCACAAAAAAAATAACAATAACCCACAACAAAAAATAATAATTAAAAAAACAAACAAAAACAAACAAACAAACAAAAAAAACTAACCCAAACAAACAGAAATATTATTAAATCCAGGAATTTGAAAATATTTCCTTTGGACTAGAAATACCAAAATAAAGTCTTTACAGAGACACATTTTAAAAGAGGGACAGCTGTTCTGGAAATGAGAATATTTCAGACTGGTTTTGACTAATTTGGGAAGAAAATAATGGCATTTTACTGGTCCCACACCTCTTATTTCAACTGCCTGTAATGCAGCCCCACACCCAGCATCTCCAGACCTTCTGGGAACTGGGCAATCCACACCTTTCATGAGAAACACAGTTTGCCCAGGCTCTTTGGAGGTTGCCTGCTGTCCTGGTGGGTGCAAGAAGAGATGGAGCAAGTTTGATGAAAGCACTGCAAGAAAAAATGGAGAAAGATGATCTGCAGAGAGCCTGTAGAGCCAAAAGATGAAATCATGAGAGTGGACTTGTCTTTGTCTAAAAGGAGGAGGCTCAAGCTGAAATTAGAGAACTCAGCTGAAGCCTGCACCAACGATTCCCTTTCCAGGATCATATGAGAGGCATGAGTCACATGCTGTCCCCATCCCTACCTTGGAGGGATGAAGTGCAGCATCGCAGTTTGCAGTGCACTCGGCTGGAAATAATCCCTTTAGGACAAAAAGGCGTTGTTGGAAGAGGCTGCCATTTCCAAATGCCAGCATTTGGAAGCGTGCAAAGAATGACAGTCACAGGAACTGGGATTTGAACAGAAAAAACGGCGCCAAGTGCTATATTTGGGCATGATTATTGCTGTGTTTGCTATTATTATTATTATTATCACCACTCAAATCATAGTTCTGGTTGGAGACCATGCTTGAGATTAGACCTTCCTTTAGTGAGGGCTGTCTGCAAATATTGTGAGAAATGGTCCCTTCTCCCAGGGCAAAAATAAACAAAAATGCTAAAAAATATTCCTTTTTAGTAACAGCAAGGTTGCCCTGTGTGTATAAGGAGAGGGGACTTCAGGATATGTGAGAAAGTTCTGGTAAGTGCAGCCCAAATTGTCTACCTGAGAGATAGCTCCTCTGATCAAGGAGTTTTATCTCCTAGTAGATAAGAAAGAGTGAAGTACTGCCATCTCCTTCTGAGGCACAGGGAGATGAAGCAACCCAAAACCGACCTGAAGATCTGGTGACACAGGGACAGGACTCAACTGAGTAAATTTTTGTGTGTCATTCTTTCCACACCACAGCTTCCCAGCAGCTCTCCAGCTGCTCCTCCTCAAGGCATGGATCCCTCCCAGACCTCTGTCATATCTGCCTGCCCCATGTGGGGACATCTCAAGTGACAACAGACACCTGTGTTTAAGCAGCAGATCCTTCTCTACGTGCAGGTGTCTCCCAACCTTCTGCTACCAAGGAGACACTTCCTGCTACCTACCTCCATCTTCACCAAGAGCCAGGTGAGGTGTTCTGTTTTTCCTGAAACATCTAAGCAGCACAAATACATAAGACATAAGACCTTCAGGAAAATTATTCCCTTTTGGAGTGGCAGCTGGAAGGAGGGAGGTCCTCACATATGGCACAGGACACTTCTGTTGGGAAGCTGTCCACATCCTCTGAGAGAAATCCCTTCCATTCAGTGCATCCTTCCCTGCTGGGTCTTAAAAATCTCTCATCGTCTTTCTTATGAGCTCAGCTGTTCTTGTGACTGTTTTCCAGCAGCATCCCAAATGACTTTCCACAGGAAAAGGATCTGTTTCATGGGTGAGGGAAGTGTGGCACAGAGAGGGGAGCTGAGATGCCTGTGGTCATCCAGAAGGCAGAGCTGGGAACGAAGCCCAGTTCTCTTGACCATCAGTCCAGGCCCTGTAACCACGAGGTGTAGCTCTGCATCCCAGCCTCTGATCCTCAGATCCAGCACAGGAGTCAGTGCACTCCAGCTGCTGGCTGAAGGCTGCTTTTTTCCCGTAACCGGAGGTTGAAAAGCAGTGAAATTTCCAACATTCCTTTTATCTAAACCCCTAAGCTTCACTCCTGAAGTGACTGGAGGACAGATGTCCGTCCCATTTACATTTTGGGACCCTCAGAGGAAGGTTTGAAGCACATGACTATATCCCAGTGCTTTGATGCACTCGGAATTCCCACTCCCATTTGCTGCTGGGCACTGAAAATTTGAAAATTCCCTCTGCCAGTTCCCCCTCCAGGCTGTGTGCATTGATATTCTCCACCACCCAGTGCACTGATGTGACTCTGTGCACTGAATTTCAATTAGTGGGTAGGGGGTTCAGTCCTCATGCAGAAATCCATTAGAAGCTGCTTGCTATTGAAGGGCAGTGAGCAGATAAATGTGATTGTCTACGAGTCTGAAAACAAAGGGAATGTGCTGTGATTTTCCTGGAAGAAAGGTACTGTCAGTGGAAATGGTTCAATATGAAAACTGCTCTCAGCTGCTGCATTGAAAAGTCTGAGAAAATTGATATGAATAAGGAAAGCAATTTAGCTAGGAGGGAGTAAAAAGAAGGGGGAAAAGGAGCTTTATTTTATTAAATTACAGCTGTAGCTTTCCTTTTTTTTTTTTTTTTTTTTAATTTGTGGGATGGTTGAGACAAAGGTCATGAGCCTCATTCTTCAAAGCCAATGTTCAAGCCCCACACACAGCAGAGCTTGCCTTTTTACACTTTGTTCCTGGTGTGCCAGACATCCCTGGGGCTTCCTGGGCAGCTTCCTAAGAAATTTCTGACAGATTCTCTCAGCTTTAGCTGGAGCAGTCACTTTCCCTGGGTGCAGGTGAGCCAAATAAAGCCTCCATAAAGACCTGTGGGCTGCTGAGTGCTAAAGGAGGCACCACGCCTCATTATCCCTGTGGATCCAGCCCTTAAAATTCCACTTTTACCAGGCTTATGACGGGGAAGTCCCTTGAAGGGGACACCCAGTGTCAACCAACACGACCTGGCTGGCTTCTAGATGCCAACACCTAAGGCAGCCTTGTGGTCCTGTAGGTCCTGGGTCACATCCACCAGCTCCATGAGGATGTCTCATGCCTGGGATGAGTTTGAGCTCATGAATCAAGGCCCTGAAGTGGGGTGAGATTATAGCCAACCCCATCCCTAAACAATTGGGCAATTCACCTGGAGCTGGTGAGTGCAAAAAGTAAGGCAAAAGCCTTGCCAGCAGCAATCCCCACAAGCTGTGCTGGCATCTTCACCTGCAGATCCTCAAAATGGTGTGGTATTAATTTAGTTTTAATTCTTCATCATGCATCTCAGTGATGGAAAAGCCCAATTCTCAGTCAGGGCAGGAATAAGCTACAAACTAACTCAGACTCATCCCTGCTTCACCTTCCTGTGCCCTCCAAATGTGAGATTTCAAATTTCTGCCCTGCAGGCTCCATTTCCCAGCCTTCAAACAACAGCCATGGCCCAACCTATCTAAGTGTCACATCTATAATTTACACTTTAATGCAACCCTCCAGGGTTTTACAGAACCCCTAAATAGCAGGGATGACTCTTTCAAGCAGGGAAGGTGTCCATGGATGGTGTTTTCTGCACTCTGTCCTCTTTTGACTTTTTCATAGATTGGCAGGAAGGAAGTTTGTCATTCCAACATAAACTTTATGCCCAAAACACAGTTTTCTGCATGGTCCATGATGGTATCAGCACCAGTGCTTGAAACAGGAAAGAGGTGAAATGAGGAAGGAATCACAGAACAAGTGCAGAGATCTGCTTGAACTGCCAGAGCAGTTCCCTCCTGCCCCTTATTTCTGCTCACCCATAGCTGTGTGAGAGCACAGCTGCCTTGAGGCTCTCAGACACAAAAATCCCACTTATGGTCCCTTCTGCCTTGTGGAGTTGTCTGGGACCAAATCCAGGAGCTTGAGGCAGTTGCTTGTTCCAACAGCACAGAGGCACCCAGGGCCATTGGAGACACCCATGGGTAACAGAAACATCTGCAAAGGACTTGCAGAGGTGACACATCATCTGTGGGAGGTCAGGAGCAGATGAAGAAGGTGGGAAGTCCCACTTTGGAGCAAATATCTGTAAAAGTTCAGAATCCTACACTAAAAGATACAAATAGTTCTAAAGTAGGCTCGTAAGTCCTAGATATCAGATTGAAAACAGTGTGAATCCCTATTGCTCTTCCTGCCTGATTCCCCCAGATTTCTCCATCCAAAACACATCAATTTTCCCTTGACTTTTAAGCTTCCATTCACCTTCTGCATCACATTCACATTATCCCTTCCAGTCAGGATAGGATTACACATCTGCTCTCATTGCTTACCCTTCCCCAACCACACAGCTTTTTCTGCAGGAATAAAGCTACTCCATTCCTCCATCCACATCCCAATTCCTCCTTCAGGACACCCTGTTCCCTGCCTGGCAGGTCTTCACTCAAACACCTCCTTAAAGCAGACACTGGAGTGTCAGTTTTGGGATGACACATCCCATAATGGCAACAAACAAGGGGGAAAAGTTCAACAGAAACTAAATTTGGATTGGTGCACGTTGTGTCACCACCTAAAGACCTGAAGACCTGGTGGGGCTGAAGGAGAGCCCAGCCTTCAGTGGGTTTGTTTTTTTTTTTTTTTCCTGTTTTTGCAGAGAGCACAATTTTATAGGTGCTGATTTTACTTCAAAAACCATGTGGTAAGAAATATGGGTGTCCTGCAGGCTAAATAAAAGCACTGAGGAACCCCTTGTGTGTGGCTGATCCTTTCAGAAGGGTAGATGAGCAGTTGTGACCAGTCAGGTCCTGGTTTCACCTTCCCACCACGTATCAATACAGGGTGTGTCACATTTTTAGGCTCTTTACTAGAGAGAGAACAACCACAAATGCTGTGGTTGTTGCTGTCTCCCATGGCTCTTTTTTTTCAACTAAGCTACAGTAATGAGAGATAAAACTGGGATTGCAGGGTGGCCAAAATATTGGAGCAACATGAAGTCATTAATGCACCAGAGAGCTTAATGCTAAACTTTTCCTTTAATCATTAATCATCTTGTAAATAGCATTAATCTGAGTCTCGAAGGAATTACTCTGCAAAAGGCTTTGATCCCAGCCTTTTTGGGGAATAAAGCCCTTTGGGAGTGATTTTAAAATCACTTTCATTCTATCAAATATGATGAATTGAAGAGAACCAGCACTCCCAGTTGTTTCCACTGTACTTTAAAACAGGACAGAGATTTCTTCAGAGTTAGCCAAAAAAGGGGAAATTGCAAACACCTGAATTCTCCTGATTTTATTCGAAATTTTTATTTCCAGACGTACTTACAAGAGATTATGCCAGCCTTCACTGCCTTATCCAGAGTCAGCTGTTCCAGCTTCCCAGAGCATATCACAAGCTAGCATGAGGCAGAGATAAGCCTCGCAGGAGGTCAGAAAGAGTTCAAAAGAGCAGAACGAGGACAAAAGGCAAGAAGCAGCCACGATAAAAAAATGCAAATGCATGAGACTGAGCAGAAAGGCACATGAAGTGCAGCTGTATCCGCTGACTCTGAACCTCGTGGAAGGGCAGGTTGTCTAGACTGTGCAGCTGCAGGACTCAGTGAGGGATGGAGCCACATGTGAAGGAGCACCAGGAGAGCAGGGGGAAGCGTGGTCTGGTAGCAGCCCCTGCAATTCCCATCTGCCTCAACCCATTTACATCCAGAGAGTTCCGTTTAAAAGACATGCGACCAAAACGCAGCAACAACTTTGGGATTTCTGAGAGGCTGGAGATTATAAAAAGCTTCTCTCAGTAACTTTTAGAAACTGGAGAAAAGGTTCATGATTTCTGGTGCAGGCTAATCTCATTGGGACATCCCTCTTAAATTTGTTCACACACCACTCCATCACCTCTATACTGCACACACACATACCTCAGAGGCAAGAGATGTTCTTCCTGGCTAAAGAGTTTTTATTTTAGACAAAAAAAAAAAAAAACCTTTTAAAAATGTGGCAAAGATGAGTCATGCTAAATGAGCATGCTGTGAAAGGAAGCATCTGAAAGGAAACTTAAACCAGCAGCTTCCTCCTGCAGTGTGCAGGCTGCAGTGTGCTGCCACATACAAGGCGTGGAGAGAAAAGTGTGAATGTGGCCTTTCTGCTCCATGGCCAGGCACATCCAGTGTTGGAACCAAAGTCCTGGGCTCTTCCTGTGCTCACACTCCATTTCCCCAGCCAGGGCTGCAGTTGCAAAAGTGAAATCAGATTGAATTCTGCCGTGCTTCAGCACATGCAAATGAAAGCTTTGTATCAAAAAATACACGATGCTGCAAGTGACGGCAAACTCAGACCACAGGCAAAGTTCCCACAGTGAAGTGAAACTCCGATTTCTTCACCAGATCAAGCAGAAACACACCAGGTTTACCTGAAGTCATCAGACAGACATTTTCTCTTCACTGATACAGGACAAATCTTCTTTTCTTCCCTTGTCTATACAAAGCCCTGCACCCCTGTAACTAAGATGACCTCATGAGGGAAAACTGGAATTTAAAATAAGAGAAAAGTTAAAAAAAAAAATGGCCTTGGGGCTTTGTTTGTGGTTTGGTTCTGTGGGTTTTCTTCAACTTTTTTCAGAAGCCGCAGTCTGCCTTTCAGACACTCCACCAAGCCACCTGGAACAGGGGCAGCCCAGCCTGAATTTGTACTCAGTGCACACCATCAGGGTCTCATGGGTCCTTGGTTTCTCTTCTCACCCCAAGATTGTGCCCTCTCTTCTATTTATCTAGTCACAAAACACCTCCCACCAATACAGTGGGTAAAAATTAGAAAGAAAAGTTAAAACTGCATGGATTTTAGAAGGTAGTAACCATTAAAAGATGCCTGCACCCCAGATTTAAAAAAATTATGTTTCCAAAATCTTCTTCACCTGTGATCATTTGCTGAATTCATGCAGAATCCACAGCAAGCTTCTGCCCATCTGAAGCTCTGATTCATGCCAAGACCACCCTCTCAGCCCAAGTCCTGGAGCCTTTAAAGTCACTGAGACACCAAAGCCCAGTCCTAACCCACATATTGCAAGGAAAATGAACAGAGATGGAAGTGGCTTCCCCATCCCCCCACAGAGGCACTGATTGCTTTCTCAATTATCTGAAGTGGTGGAGGAAAAGGACAATTTACAATAGAGGGCCTTGGGTCACACAGGAGCATGTTGCCTCCCTTTTCCTTTACATCCATAGGGAATCATCACAGGGAAATTTTCTGCCTTAATTTGCCAACCAAGCTGAATATTGACATTTCACCCAAGGCCACGGTTTGTTCTGAGCACTGTCCAGCTTCCCACAGCTTCCTACAAGAAGCTGCCACCAGCTTCTAACATCTTTCACCTTAATATTTACTCCTTTTCCTTCTGCTGACATTTCCTGGCTCTGCACCTTCCACATGACTCAGAGACTTCCCGGACCCCAACTCGGTGGTGACATCAGCACTGAGAGTTGAAATTAATCAACACCACTCATTATGTCAAACTGTAATTGTGGGGGAGGCAGGGGCAGAGGTTGTTTGGCCTTTTTTTCGAGTGAGGATGTTGAGTTTCCTCTAAAACCATATTTAGACCTGAGCTGCAGCACGCCTGCTGTAAGGAATCGCTGTGATTTTAATGACCAAAGGACAGAAAGGGGATCACAGGGCTTTGTTTTGGTCCTGGGTGTCTCAAGAGACAGAAGTATGTGTAAAGCAAACTGTGCTGCAGAACACCTGGTACAGACATAAGGCAAAAGTCCAGCAGAACTTCGAGGTGATTTCCATGTCCTGAAGTCACCTCTGAGAGTGACTTCATCTCCAAGAGAGTCGGTGACTTAAAAAAAAAAAAACAAACCAAAACAAAACAGTGAAGATATTTCAGACATGCCCAGCATCTGCCGGCTCAAGCAAACATCAGTAACTCTATAAATACATCTGCTTTCCCTGCTTGATGTTGTACAATGACTTTTTATTTTAAAAAGAAGTAAATATCTCGTCCTACACGGGCAAGGTGAAGCAGTGCTGGGGCAGCATGTGAATGTCAGAGAATCATGGAAAAGTTTGGGTTGGAAGGGACCCTAAAAAGCACCCAGCTGCAACCCCCCTGCCATGGATGTCACCCACCAGATCAGCTTCCTCAGGGCCCTGTCCCTCCTGGCCTTGAATAATTCCATGGAAAATTGTAATATTGATGCTGTTTAGAGTGGGTTTCAGCACAGCAAATTTTGCAGCACCTCAACCACAAGCCACCTAAAATCCCTCATCATTTTAGAGATTCTGCGTTTCCACCAAGATTTACTTGAAATCACAGCTTTCCTGTATTTTTTGTAATATTATTTTTGTATTAAAAAAAAAAAATTGCAGGGTTTTCAGGTTCACTTCCCTGATATCTCAGTTCTTCAGCCGGCGTTCAAACAGAGCCGCTTGCAACCACATCACCTTTTCTTTCCAGGACAAGGTGACACACCTGCAAGCACTACCTGGGGCTGTGACTCAGCTCTGTCACGAGCCCCAGGGACCTGCCAGGCCACAGGTAACACGTGTCCACACAGGGGCTGAGTTCTGAGCTGTCACAAGAACAAGGCGTGAGCCTGTTGGAAATTCGACCCAGGCATCTCCTGTCAGCACAGGAACCAACGAGATTGCAGAGATGGGGAGGTTCCTGCAGGACTTCCAGGCTGCAACAGGTGACTTTTAATCTGGTTTATCAGCAGGTCATATGAATTTCAGCAAAGTAATTGAATTTACCTCACCCCCTTTAAAAAAAAAAAAAAAAATCAGACTTCATAACATAAGCAAGATGTTATGAGAAACGCCCTGGAGTACTGGTAGAGATATTTGTTTTTTCAGCCTGGATTTCTTCTTTTTTTTTTTTTCTTTTTCCATTTTGGATGTGTTTTTTAATCTTTTAATAACTCTGTCTGGAATTATTTCTCTGTGAAAACTGCCACCCTGCTCATAAAAGGTAGAAATAATGTTCTAAGCAAATGCAAACAGACACTTTTTCAATGTCTAAACTATTTGAGGAATTTGGGGTTGAGGGATCAGAGCAGACATGTCCAGGTAGGGAAATTTTGCATGGTGTTTCAAGGGGAGATTTTGGCAAATATCAAACTTTCAGGGCAGGGATTTTGGGCTGGCTTTTCCTCCAGGGCTGGTGGTTTATTGGCCAGGTATGGCAAAAATGGGTCAGCAGCACCTCTGCCTCTCTGTCAGGGATGCAGGCTGAAGCACCTCCCCCAGATGCTTCCCACATTTATGGGCTTGAAGGTGGCCAAACACCACCTCAGTGCTTGCAGAGGTGAACCTGTCCTCTGCCCTGAGCCCTCTCAGCTCTCCCAATTTATCCTCTCCAGTGTCTCTTGTGGACACAACCACCTCAACACCTGTTGCTCACAACCCCACGGGTTCCCACGAATTTCTGCACATTTTCCTTGCTTGATGTTTAAGCTCAGACCTTCACACTGAACAGCTGAGACCCAGTGTGGAAGAAACAGGGTTCAGAACAGCCAGCAGCTATGTTCAGAGCTGATGAACCTCACTTTCCAAGCTGCTCAGACCAAGACTTTCCCTCCAACCTCAGCCTCTCCCATGAGTATTCTGTGACTCACAGCCACAGGTCACTGCAAGGCTGTCCTAGGAGAAGGCTCCCATATTCTGCTCAGTCACTGCTGGCAGTGCTTCATGTGGGCCATCAGTGTGATCCTGTGCAGCTGCTCTCATGCTCATCCTGTCCTTACATGTTTGTTTCCTTTAATTTGAGGGATGACACTGGCCTGATCCTCTCTCATCCCACTCTTGTGCTCATCCTGTGCACTGAGGGCTAGAATCAGAGAGTACAAACACAAATCTCGTACTTATTTGCAGAAAACAACTTAAAAATGAGTAATCAAGGGCCATCTAACCCAAAATTTTGGTTTACAACAGTGATCTAAGGGAAAATATGACAAGATAAACACATGGTCACATTTTTCCTGAATGCTGTCCCAGTGAATTTGTGCAAATAACTCTCAAAACCCTGAAAGCAGCAGGACTCTGTCCGTGGCATATTTGGTGATGGAAAATATGTCCCTGGCAATGGAGAACATCTGTGGATACACAGAGCTCTGCTTTTCCATGCCCTGTGCTTTAAAAAGACTGAGGTGAAGGTGCTGCAGCTCCAAGAGCAGCACCAGGAGAGGGGTGAAGGTCCCAGGGAAACAGGAGAGCAGCACACAGCCCAGAAAAGCCTCAGATGCTAACACTGGTCCTTTTCTATAGTCAGATTTGGGTTATTTGGGGATGTCTAATGGGACCACTACTATCAAATAAATAGGATTTTGCCTGAGCTGTGTTACTGGAATAACTCTGTGAAGGATAGTCCTGCTGCATGAGCAGCAAAGGGTGAATCCAGATGTTTAATGTGCTGGATAAGAAATTCTTCATGTCCCCAGAAGCTGTCACCTCTATGTTGTACATCCTCATGGGCAGACCTCAGATTTTGCTGCCAGGTATGTTGGTTGTTTTAGTGTTTGGCTGCAAATATCCCAGAAGAGAGGCTACAACATGGCTGTGTCTCCTGGAAACAACAACAACAAAAAAAAAATCTGAGGCTTTAAAGGCAACCGAATAATTTTGGAATTTAAATGGTGTTGGGAAAAAATCTTGAGGAAGTGTGAAAAAGAATCTGGGAGAGGCTCCCCAGGGAAGTGGTGGAGTCACCATCCCTGTCAGTGTTCAAAAAACTTGATAGATGTGGCACTTCTCCATGTCTTAGTGGGCATGGTGGCATTTGGTTGAAAGTTGGACTTAATGATCTTGGAGGTCTTTCCTGACCTTAATGATGCTATGATTCTATGATATTACAGGATCAAATAATTCTTCTTTAAACCTTAAAAACTACAGGGAAAATTACTTTAAAAGACTGAAACTGTCAGTGCAATGTCAAGCTTTGGTTGAGATCTGGATGCAAGAACAGAACACTGGCAGCCTGTGTGGTGAATATCTGTTTCTCAGACAAGCTGCTACTTGAACAGAGCCTGCTGAAGCAAAATGGGTCCCCTCACACCACTTCACTGGAATAATCCTGCAGAGGAACCATTTTTGCCTGCCTTCTTGCAGAGAAGCAAATGATTCCATGGATATACGAAAGGCATCACTTGGAAGACCTCAGTATGTTTAAAGTTTGTTTGTTGGCACAATCATGGAAGCAAAACTCGCTTGACAATGTCTTGGTCCCTGGAGCCTCATCACTGACCCTGTGGGTGCTTCCTTCTGTCTGTACCTAGCAGCCCGGAAAGGTAAAGCCAATGGCAGCAGGAGTAATCTGACTTAGAGGAGGGAGCCTTCAAAGACTCTGACCCATTAACCTTAATCTCCTAATTACCCCGCCACTGATCAGGAAGTGTGCGCTAATTAGCAGAGCGTTAGAGCAGAAATTCGCACCCAAGGCATGACTCAGGAGCCTAATTATCAACACCTCCCCCCAGGCCTCTCAAAGGCTGGGATTGCAGCAGGTGATGTTATTGTGTCCCTCTCCTTTTGGGCAGAAATAGCTCACAGGAACATGAGAAAATGAGTCTTGTCACTTGTCTTGCGCCATCTTGTCCTTGTCAGCTGCTTTAGTGGCAACCTGGTCCCAAAAGAATTTATGTGACAGAAATGTCATCATAGAACCACAGAATGGTTTTGTTGGAAAGGAACCTTAAAGATCATCTCAGTCCAACCCCCTGCCATGAGCAGGGACACCTTCCACTGAACCAGGTTGCTCCAAGCCCTGTCCAACCTGGCCTTGGGCATTTCCAGGGATGGAGCAGCCCCAGCTTCTCTGGGCAACCTGTGCTCTCAAAGTGAAGAATTTCTTCTTACTATCCAGTTCAAACCTATTCTATCAGTTTAAAGCCATCCCTCCTCGTCCTATCACTGCACACCTTTGCAAAAAAAGTCCCTCTCCAGCCTTCAGGGTCAGCCAAGCAGAATCCAGCCCTGTTTGCTGGGTGACACTAACTCAAAAGCAAAACCTGGGAGACTAATTCTCATTTATGTTGTCTCATTTCCTTACGCAAAGTAATCTGTGCCCCTGCACAAAATAAAGCAGTTGTGTAGCAATAACTTAAGACCACCAGGCTGCAGGATCCACTTTGGATCCATGTCTCACCTGCTTTCTCCAGCCTTACCCTTGTTCTGCAGGGCTGTAAGTCCTAGTGGCCCTCTGTAGTTGACTCTTGAGATCTTCCACCAAATTTCTCTAGGTGACGGGTTTACTCCTCCTCAGAAGGGATATGGGCTTCCTCCAGCCACACGTTCACCTAGAGGGGTCCCTAGGGAGGTTTTGGGGAGGGGGATTGAAAGGTTTCACCAGGGAAGGACCAGCTCTATCCCCAGTGCTGTTCTCACCAAGATAATGGGAGCTTTTGGGAAGGAAAAGCCTTCCTCCTGAGCTCTGCTGGGCCCAAGGGAATGGCAGGTCCATGGGAAGATCACCCTGCTGTTGCTGCACAATCACAGCTGGGTTTTATTCCAGGAGTTCTTAGAAGACTTCTTTTGGCAGGCACAAGGTCCAGGCAGAGGCATTGCCCTTCCACGTGTTGGTTATCTCCAGGGGAGGAGCTGACTCTTGCCACCATGCTGAACTTTAGGCCCAGGAGATCTCACAGAGCCCAGGGAGCTGGGCCAGCTCCAGAGCTCTGATGGTGGACAACGCAGAGGAGAGAGGAGCTTTGGGCTTTGCAAACTTTCACTTCTCACTGCAGGCTGTCAGTGCACTCACCACGGTGGTGCCTGAGACCAAATAACCTGATTTTTTTTTTTTTAGGGTCTTGTGCAGTGCTCAAGAGGAAGAGCCAGAGGCAAAAGCCATTCCGTTCGACATCAGCATTCCTACTGAAGATAAAGCATTTCTGGCCAATGAGCCAAAAAAAGGCTTTTTTTTTTTTTTTTAAGTTTTGTTAGTTAATTTTGCAGCCAGAGGCAATTGCAATGTGAGATTGAAGCACTTTTCAGCCAAGGTCTCCAGTAGTCCTCAGGTCCAGGCAACAAGCTCCAAAATGCAGCCCACATGGAGCCCCCTTCCTTGCTCCATGACCATGGCTCAGGAATGGGTACACATAGCTCCTCATTTGCCAAATGCAGTTTTACTTTTGGTTTTATTTCTTCAAATTTATGATGCGGAAGGAAAAGAAAGCAAAAGCAACCAACAAAGGAAAGCTCACACGAAATACATTATTTTGCTAATAATGCCTGAAAGGTGAGAATAAAACTTTCCAGTATTCCAGGAGCTGTTTAAGTCCAGGTCAGCTCCCACACCAAGAGATTAATTTGCTAAGAACAGTGTTATTCTGCCTTGTGTCTTTGAGAATGTCTCGGAATTAAATGTCAGGGGTTTTGTACTGACAAATTATCTGCTTGCTTTAAAACTCCATTTTCAAGTCTTGTAAGCCACTTGTGACTGGAAATGTTGTCTGAGGTACAAAGTCCAAATAGCAGCTCACTCTGCAGCAAGGATCAAGTTCCACTGCTGCATGTGGTGTGCAGCTCTCTTTTGCCCTGACCTTGGGATCTTGCTATGGTATATATCTTGGCTATCTTCATATGCCTGGAAATCAGAATTTCAATGGATAATAATGATAATAACTGTTAATAATTGCCCTTATAATCTGTTTTTCTTCCAAGAATGTTCAGGTGCTTTAGAACTCCTGGGAGGCTCTGGCCAAGTTCAACATCCCTCGTCTCCCTGAACTGTTTTTGTTCACTATTGTTTCAATCATCACCATGTTAGCAGGCGCTAAACAAGAAGGAGTGGTGAGAATAATGGAAACTCTTTGTGTGGGAGAACTTTGTACCACATGTGTGAGTCATCTTTATTCCCTATTTATCTTTCATCTTTATTCCCTATGATTTTGGTGGGATTTCCCCCAGCACTGCAAATCACCACAATTTCATTCAATCCATGCACTGAAAAGGCAATTCTGCCCCAAGTCAGCCTTGAGGATGGGTGAAAAACATGGCAAACCGTGTCCCTCAGGAGCTTTTGTTGCTCTTACAGAATATTCTTTGTATGTCTTCCACAGACAACTCAGGGTAGACAAGAACCTGAAAAAATAAAATGAAAAGGAAGTAAAGAAAAAAAATTGCTCGAGCAGTACTGACAGCAAAGGATGAAGGGCAGGTGTAAGAGATGATCCTGTGGTGGATAAGAGTAAACAACTCCCTTTTCTTCCACTGGGAAAAATTTTGCTGGTTTAAACTCTTTACATGGAAAAGTTTATCTCTGTAAATCTGTAAATAGCCATACCTCTGAGAAGGTGGCCCGGTTGTCACCTAATTTAACCTGTGTTGGAGTAAAAGAGAAGCAACTTCTCAGTGGAGAAATTCCCTGTGGACACCACCCACGGGAAGGGCCAATATGACAGGCAGACTTAGCTCAGACCAGAGCCCACATCAGCAGAATTTGATTGCTGTGGTTACTCATGAAGAGTCATTTGTTCATCAAAACTTTAAAAATCTCTGTTATTGTGTGTTTGCAACAGAATCACAGAATGGTTTGGGTTGGAAGGGATGTTAGAATGGTCACCTACACCAACCCCCCTGCCACAGGTAGGGACACCTTCCACTAGACCAGGTGAAAAGCCCCAGCCAGCCTGGCCTTGAATAGGGCAGAGTAATCCAAGCTTTTACTTTTCTCCCTGATTTTGGAGCATCTTCTACCAGAGGTGTGGATCCCTTTGTTCCTGTTGGTTGTCATAACCTAAACCCAAACTTGCCATCACAGGCCACTCCAGATCATGGAGTGGCTGCTGAGGTCACAAACTGAAGGCACAAACTGAAAATGATAAGGACCTTTGCATTCCCTGGCACTCAAGGCTTCTCCAGTCAAGCTGCAGACAGTGAGGAATTCATCCCTCCTGCAGAGTTCTCATTGTTCCTCCTGTTTAACACACAGGTAAGGTGAGCCACAGAGGTGTTTGAACATCCTGGCCAAGGTCTTGGAGGAGTCTCAGCCACAGATTCAGAAACAGGGCTCAGATGTCTCCTCTCCAAATCCTGCTGATGGAGCACTGTCAAAAGCTCCTTGTCCCATCACCCCAGGTAGATTCCTTTGTGCTGAATCACTGGTAGCAAAAGGAATATAATAATTAGAATAATTAACTCCTACATAAGCAAGGCATGATGCAGTTTGCAGAGATCTCCAAGAATTCCTTATCAGTAATCCACATCTACGTAAATGGAAGCACTGGAAAGTCAAATCACTCAACCTCAGGCCTGTCCTTTTCAGCCACAGGCATGTCTGGGATCAGAGAGGTCACTGTGAACTCCTGAAACCCAGCTCTCCTCATGCCAAGGTGCCGAAGGGGGATGTACGCCCTAAGGGACACCAAAGGTGGGTGAGAACACCAGTTAATCTTATCACATGCCTACCAGCCATCCCAGAAAGGCTGCTTGCAACACCTCATCCTTGGAGCATTCAGCATGTGATCAAGGTCACATTTTGCATGTCAAATTTCCCAGCTGGAGACCAATTCCAAATGAGGAATTTGGGTGTGTTTGCATAAACGTACCTTTATCAGACATTCAGCATGCCAAGAGGAGCAGCACAAGCATGTCAGCTAGAAGAGAAGCTACTCAGGATTTGGTAAAAACATTGGTTTTTTGGGAAGTTATGCATGATTGAAAGGAGTCTGCATGTCTCATGTCCTTTTAGACCTTGTCTCCAGGACTGGTCTTTGGAAAAGTGACAAAGCCAATGTTTCAACTGGAGTTCCAGTCCTGCAGAAACTGCAGAGGGGTTTTTTTTGTTTGTTTGTTTTCCTTGGAAATAGCCTACAGGTTGCTATGCACAGCATTCCTAATTTACCCAGCCATCTGCAGCAGAAGGCTGGTGGTGAATCAACACCAGCTGGAGCTCAGCAGAAGCTTTTAGGTTGTAATTATGTCAGGCTATGTTCTGAACCTTCATTAATGGGAGCCTCCCAACTGTTTCTAATATCTACTGATGTCCTGATTGATCAGATCAGATCCTCACCAGAAGAGCAAGCAAGAGGTCCTGACATGGTATTTAACTCCTAGATGATTGTTGGTGTCATTAAGCAAATTGGCTTTAATAATCTCCAATTTTCAGTTCATCCTCCAAAATCTACCCTCCTTTTGGGCTACAAGTTCCTCAAAAGCTGCTTCCTTCATTTTTCCAGAGAATCTGAAAGCCTATGAGACTTTGGGGAAAGCAAAGTTTGTTTTTTGGTGTGAGAGCATGCTGAGATCAGCTCCCAAATCTCTCTACCAAGATGTTATATGAAGTCCAGGCCACCTGTAGGATTCCCTGCCCTGTTCATGAATCACAGGAGAGGAATATAAAATTGAATGTGTACATTTTGTCAAAACTCTGACTTGGTGTCATCCTATAGACCTTCCCATTTGGTCAAGCTGATCCAAGTTCCTAATAATGGTTTCACTAAGCAGAAGAATCAAGTGCAAACAAATGTATGGGGCTTTGACCTACCTGGTCTAGTGGAAGGTGTCCTTGCCCAAGGCAGGGGTTTGGAACTACATGATCTTTATGATCCCTTCTGACCCAAACCATCCTAGAATTCTCTGATCTTGGCTATTGGCAAACACAAGAATATAAAATCAGTCCTTGACTGAGTCAATGAGTTGAAATCTCTTATTTTTACACCTGAAAGGCTTTGTACTCCATAAATAAGGGTAAGTTCAACTAGAAATTACTGATGTTTTCTCTGGAGCCCCAAACATCTTTGCTCACACCAGAGGAGACCTGAGTGCTGCCCATTTCCATTATGTTGAAACCCTTTTAATGCTCTCTCATGGTTTTATAGATGATGTAAAACACTCTCACTTCATCTTCCCCTGTGCCTTGAGTGTGGACTGCTGAGGACTGGGAGGTGCCAAAGCTTCTGCACAGCCTTTGGCTTCACCTACAGGAGCAGAAGTTTTGAACAGAATCAATTTTGGGTCTTTATTTCAAAAAATTAATAACAACATTCTTGAGCAGGCAGAGAGGAATGTGTATATTTTGAATCTCTGCTACACCTGAGAGTGAAGGGCAGAAACATACCCACAAAATGCCTTAGAACAACTCCAGCTCCTAAATGGTGGAAGAGAAGGATTTTGGGGCTGGCTGTCAAGACTCTGCTCACAAGGATTAAATCCTGGGACACAACAGAAATGATTGGCTGCCTTGCTCCATAAATTTGATCTTTCCTAAGCCTGGAACAGTTTTGAACCTCTGGGGTTTTTGTCCTGGGAAGAGCACAATCAAGTTCCCTTCTTAATACAGGAGATGGAAATTCAATATAACTTCACTGATTTCAACTGATTTGATTCAAGCTGGTTGAGATTTGAACATGACAGAGACAGACCCATTGCTTCAGCTGCACGTGTCCTGTCACATGTCCCTCTAACATTTCTTCACTGTTTAATGTTAGGGATGCTTTGTGTCTGCTCACAGGTAACCCAATGAACTATATTTGATAACCTCTCTGTCAGAGAATCACAGAAGGGTTTTGTTGGAAGAGACTTTTTAAGACCATCCAGCTCCAACTCTCTGCCATGAGCAGGGACACCTTCCACTACCCCAGGTTACTCCAAGCCCTGTCCAACCTGGCCTTGGACACTTCTAGGGATCCAGGGGCAGTTACAGGTTCTCTGGGAAACACATCTTTGTTTCCCTCTGACCTTCACTGAAGGATCTGCTCAATCTTCACAAGTTTATGCTGACAGTGGAGATCATCCTGTAGGCAGACACCAATCCAAAAGAACAGCACTGTAGCTCCCAGTCTCTATCTTTTGCCTGGAGCTTGCTCATGCTCAGATAACAGTCCTTAGGTATTTTCTTTTTCCTTTCCTACGAATTTTGAAGGGAAATGGCACCAGGTTTTTATCTTCGGACACTGACTTTTTTTTTTTTTTTTTTCTCTTTTTTTAATTTGCAGTCAGCCCATAAAAACAGGATCTAGCTACTAATTATTCAAACCAGTGATCCTGGAAATATTCTCTAAACCCACTCCTGGGGGATCACAAGGAGCCAAGACGTGGCATGGCAGTAGATGGCGCTGAAGGTCTTGGAGCCCATCATGGAGCCCTGATCAACCCACTCCCACCTTGTAGGGCTTCCCAAAAAACCTTCCCCCACTCTGTTCCCCTCCTACAGCGGAACACAGGGAGACCTTGCCACTGAAACCTGGGACGTTTTGAGACCACACGCTGTGGACGATGGCTAGAGGGTCTAACTGGGAGGATGAAAATGGCAACAAGCCAGGGACCACAGAAGATCCCTGGTTTTGGACAGCAGCCCTGTGTAGTGCCTTTTCCACTACCAGTCTATATGGAGGGCTCCACACGGCCACAAAGCAGCTGATGGCTCCTTGCTCTGATCTCAGTAATCTCTCCAGAGGCAATTTACATTTATAGATTCAGAAGCGTGTCTCCAATTATAGAAGTGCTGCAAGGTGGCTCCGAGGCACTGTCTGCCACTGGCACCTGAGACCCCTGGGGACTCCTGGGTCAGGAGCCATCCTACTTCCTCTTATCTGATAGAACACCCTGTAAACTTGACACATGATTTAAAAAAAGACTGCAGTGACCTCCCAGACATCCCTGCCTGTTCTTCTGATGGTCTCAAGAAGAAAAAAAAAAAATCAAAGGAAAGTGTTCCTTTGGCCTGCTCTGTATGTGATATACACGTGGTGGTGTGGCTGGAGGAGGCTGTACCTCATGCTGACTCAGACCTGGGGCCACAAAGGTTTCTTAGCTGAAAAAATGCAAATTTGTGTCTATTCCACTGGTGGGTGGAAAAAATGCACATTTCCAGGTGCCCACAGCAAGGAGCAGTGGAAGGATGACTTCAGGTGGAGCATGTGTCGCATGGAAGCACTTTCTGCCGTGACTAAGATGAGTTGTGCCTTCTGTACCTCAGAGAGAGCAGAGGAGATGGCCAGATCTGCCTGATCCTGGCTCCCTGTCCAGTAATTGAGTCAAAGGCACGTGGGCATTTTGTCACCTAAGTCTAAACTGGACATCACACCTGCTGCTTTCTCTGGGAGCTGGGAATCACCCGCATTTCCCTTGGAGTTAAATTGTAATATGGGCACTGCTGGGGCACCTCAGTTAAGTACTGTTTGTTCCTGGGAAATTGGTGTCATAAAGGCTATAAAAGTAGATAAGGATAAAATATGCCCTTAATTGCTTGTGAGGACGGGAGCAACCAGACTTGGTCCAGACAAGAATCTCCACTTTACCCTTAATGCTTCTTCGAGTTCAAACCGGTTCAAATTCAGGAGCCTCACCAGGGCAGTGGAGAAATGCCCCGAAGATGACATCAGAATAAACCCCATCTCCATAAAATACTCAGGAAAGCTGAGAACTTCCCTCTTTTTCACACCCTGGTAGACATTGGAAAAAACCTTCCCCTGGGGCCAGTTCCCTGACCTCCAGCAGCCCATGATTACTCATCACATCGCAGGTCATTGTGACCATTTTAGACAGGAAATTTAGCTTCTCCTAAACACCCCTTATCTAATCTCCGTGGTCAGTATTTCCACCTTGCTTGCACTAAAGACAATTCCCTGTAACATCCATAAGACTGGGACAGATAAAAGGACAGTTATCATGGGGATGTGTGTGCTCAGTGAGGGGAAGCTTTTCTCACAGCTGCAACACCTCCACGTTTTGCCTGCAGCCTCATTAAATCAGAGCTTGCATGGAACTCTTCAGTGGTCATGTGATCCAGCCAGAAATTTACCTAGAATTTAGTCACATAAAGTTATTTCATTCTTCTCATGGCAGTTACCTTGAGATGATCAGGAGATTGATGCCTGCACTAGATCCATATTGATTCTGCAAAGTATAAGGGTTGCATGATTTTTTTTTTTTTTTTTAATGAACAGGAACAAGGGCACGTGGTGACAGGTCAAGGGAGAATTGCTTTTAACTGAAAGAGAGTAGGTTTAGATTGGATATTAGAAATAAATTATTCACTGTGAGAGAGGTAATGCCCTGGCACAGGTGGCCCAAAGAAGCTGTGGCTGCCCCATCCCTGGAAGTGTCCAAGGCCAGGCTGGATGGGGTCTGGAGCAATCTGGGATAGTGGAAGGTGTCCCTGCCCATGGAAATGGGGTTGGAATGAGATGGAATTTAAGTTCCTTTCCAACCCAGACTATTCTGTAACTCTTAATTAATTGCTCCTGCTGAGGTTTACTCTGGCTGGGATAACCAGTGCTGTGTGCTAACTTAATTCATCCCAGAAACATTCCCATAAAAGCCCATGCTGGTGTTAAGCACACCTAAATGTTCATAACTAGACAGATGGAGAAAAGATGAACATGTGTGTGTGTGCCAGGACTGAAATGGCATCATCTGTCATGCATTCACTCTTGCAAACATCTGATTTGTGCATTATTAATGCCAAGGCACCCAGATTATCACTTCCAGCGCTGTGTACTCATACGTAGGTGAACGTGGGTGGATAGAGATACGTGTCTGTTAAATGCTTCAGCATACACACATGAATATGTAAAAAATTCTGAGTGCAATATTAGAAAAGGATAGACAAATGTGTGATGCAGAGGAGAAGTTCAGATATCCAAAAAGAAATCTTGTGCACCTAGATGTCAAATTGCTAGAAATCCCAACATTATTTATAAGAAATCTTGCCAGCTCCTTTCCTCCCCTGCCTTAGCAGATGAAAGTGTGCCCAGGTTTGCTGGGATCAAAGGAATCCATCATCCACGAATGAGTGTGTGCCCCCGTGACACAGAAACAAATATTTGGATGCTGACTGGCAATAAATAAATACCTGCCAGTGTTTATTCCACACCCCAGGGTGGGGCTGGCGCTCAGGCTGATCAAGTGAGTCCCTTTTGTGTTTGTTTTGTCGGTCTCCGGGGGGCTTTTCCTGTCCTTTCCCAGCCCTCTGGTGGGGTTTGGCAGGCAGGGTCTGACAGTGCTGCTCTGTGTGACAGGAAAAGCTGCGGAGGTGGGCTGGGGACCGGCTCATCAAGGAGGTTTAATGAGCAGTGTGGGGAAAGGAGAAGCATCTCCCTAAATACAGAGTGAGTCAAACTCACCTCTGGCAAAGGGAGAAGAAGACCTGGAGCAGAGGAGGTGTTGACAAGGCACCGTATGTGCTCTCAGTCACATCCTCTGCTGTTTACTCCAGCTGCAGGGATGTGAGCAGAAGTAAAACCTGATTTAGGTCACATATGCCTTTCTCTTTGCTCAGTGCTGGAGTCAAAACATCCCGTGGGCAAGAGGAGGAGGAGATGAGGACCGAGTGCATTGTCTGGGAGATGAGATAGGACTTGATGCACAGTCTGGACTAGGAACCAGGCCATTTCTCCCAGCAGAGAGTTGGTTTTGCTTCTCTCTAAAACCTTCTTTTCTGTTGTTGTTGTTGATTCATGACAGGTAAGTTTGACTTATCTGAGACTTTATTTTCATAATCAAGAAGCTTTGCATACCTAAAGAACTCTGTTGCCAGGTTGTTCTTTAAAGCAAACTCTAGCTGGCAAGGAATTTGTTAGATCTATGCACCTAAACAATAGGTATTGTTTGCTTCCTCATCTCCTGGCCACCCACCCAGCCTGTCCAGTGCAGCCTCTGGGTTCTGCATAAAACCATGTGCCCTTGGAGTCAGGAGTCACTTTGGGACCTCTGACGACCATCTGCTGAGCAAAGCCAGAAGGAGCTGTGCCAAGAGCCCCACTCCAGGTAACCCAAAGCACCTGACTCCATCTCATGCAATTTAGATGTGGGGCAGTGGTAGAACCATCACTTCCAGAGATGGGGCAGCAACAGCTTCTTTGGGCAACCTGTGCCACCTTAGACCTTCTCAGCCAAGAATTTCTTCATTTTATCTAAATGATAAATCTCCCCTCTTTTAGTTTAAAACCCTTCCTCCTTGTCCTATCACCATCTGCCTATGTAAAAAAATCACCCTCCTTTTTATAAACCCCCCTTCAGGTACCAGGAGGTGTTTTAAGGAATCCCTGGAGCCTTCTCTTCCCCAGCTCTCCCTGGGGTCCTGTCTCCAGAGCAGAGGGGCTCCAGCCCTTGGAGCATCTCCATGGCCTCCTCTGGACTATCATCTCCAGCAGCTCCACATCCTTCTGCTGTTGGGGTCCCAGAGCTGGAGGCAGCTCTGCAGGTGAGGTCTCACTGCAGTAAGGCAGAGAGGGAGAATCTCCTCCCTCCAGCGCTGCCCACACTTCCTGTGATGCAGCCCAGGATGCCCTTCAGTCACGACTCCAGTGAGTAAACTGGAAGGAACCCTCTCACCAGGAGGCCACACGTAGGGACGGATCACAAGATCAGTGCTGCTGGTTGTCTCTGCTCTCCCAACAGCAGAGAAGGAAAAGGAGTCTTCAAGCCCTGTGACCAAGCAGTGGGAGAGCTCTCCACCATCTGCCTGCTGGTAAATTAAACACGAACTTTGCCTAGGCACACGCCAGTTACTGGAAAAGGCTGACTGTGACATGTGGTGACACCCTCCCCCTCGCTTCCTCTCTCCCCCCCGTGTGAACGCAGCCGTGACTCCGGAGCAGCTGAGCCAGCGCCAGGCAGAAATGCAAATCTCAGCCACTTCTTCCACTCACCACGTGTGACTGCATCCAGCAGAGAAATAACCACTCACAGCCCCTGTCTGCCTCCCAGGAGGAGCCAAACCTGCCTGCCTCCTGCAGGCTCTGTAGAAATGGGTGGGCAGAATGCACCTGAAGTCCAGCAGTTTTATGGAGCTGCAAATTTTGCTGCAAATTTCTGGTTGCCTTGGCAGCATCTGCTTTAAATCAAAGCATCAACACTAATAAATGTAATGTCAAGAAGCTAAAGGAAGTAAATATCCAGTTTGGACATCAGTTAGAGGTTGTCCTGTGCTTCATGACTCCTCTGCTCCATCAGCAGATGGTGATAGGACCAGAAGGAACAGTTTCAAACCAAAAGAGGAGAGATTTGGATTAGATGTTATGAGGAAATCTTTACTCAAAGAGTAGTAAAGTACTGGAATAAGTTGCCTGGAGAAACTGGGACTGCCCCATCCCTGGAAGTGTTCAAGGCTAGGTTGGATGGGGCTTGCAGCAACCTGGTCTCATGGAAGGTGTACCAGCCCATGACAGGGGGTGGAAAAAGATGATCTTGAAGGTTCCTTCCAGCCCAAACCACCCTGTGATTCTGTCAGCATCTGCCCCATTAGACAACATCCCTTCTGCTGCAATCCCCCAGCCCCAGCAGATCCTGAACTAGAAGGCAGTGACCAAAGTGAGGGGAGAGCACGAGGCTGATGTGCCCTGTGCACACTGCTTGCTTGGGATTGCCTAATAGCAGGCCTCAGGACTGCAGAAAATCCATAACTGGGACCATGGGGGAGGAGGGGGCTGCTGGCTCTGGGGGGCAGGGAGGATGTGTTTCCACCTTGTCTCTCTTTAGGAAGACACCCTGGCTATGTTTGAAAGCAAAATGGGCTCCACATCTGAGCCCTGGTTTTGATCTCTTCCCATACCGGTTCATGACTCAAACTGATGGAGATCCAGGTGGCTGTGTGACTCTTCCTAGAGGCTCTAACAGAAATTCATCCCTCCAGGAATCACTGAAGTACCCCAGGGGATCACAGAGAGTGAGAAATGAGGCAATTCACCACTTCTGTCAGACCCTTCCTGGACAAATAAACCAAACACAGGGTTTGAGCTCCAACAGATCTATCCTGAATCCACGCTCTGGATCCCTCTCTGACCTCCTGGCTCCCAAGATGTGCAGAGGAGCTCATGCCACTCCCAGACATAACAACAGTGATAGTAACAAAGACAACATTGATAATAGTAATAATAAAGATACAGCTTTTCTGTCTATCAAGGCCAGACCTGCCTTGGGGTGATTTGCACACATACAGACACCAGCACAAGGGGCAACTTCCAGTGGTTCAACAACCAGAGCTGGCAGCTGAAGGGGGAAATATTTTGTGCCTCTGCCCCAAAACTATGCAAAACCAGGTGTTTTCCCACAGCTCTCCCCTTCTATGTGCAAGTGGTGGGGATGGAGCTTCCCTCTGAGTGTTGGGACTTTCCTGGGGCTGTGCACGGTGTGGCCATGGAGTGAATCATGCTCATGTGGCTGCAGCTGCTCCCAGTCCTGCCCAGTTCATCCATCATGGTTATTGCCCCCCTGACAGCAGAATGCTGCCCTCAGCTCTGTTCACAGACCCTCTGGTTACAATCCACACAACCCTGTGGTCCACAGGCTGCACCTGTGGTCAAGATCCTTCTCAGTGTGCCTCAAATAAGGAGCTGATTTGAGCAGTCTGATTTATTTTGGGAGAGTACCTTTGGACAATAGACACCCCCAGCTGATGCAGGTACCCAAACTGGGTGATGGGGACAATGTGACTGCATCCCTGAGCCCTGGCATCCCCTGCACTGCTCCTGGTTAGTCCAGGCCACACACCAGGGACACACCAAAACTCCACTGATGCACTGATGACCCCTGCCCTGACCCTGTTGGTTTGCCAGTATAAACACAGCCTGGCATGTAGATGCAGGAGAGCTTCAATTTTTGACAAACCAACATTTTCATCTCCGAAAAAGAGCTCACCCAGAAGAATCCTGCATGGCTCTGCCTGCATTCCCAGCCTTCCTTAAACACAGATGACTTCTCCCAGCAGCCACAGCCCTGCTATGATCCCTGCCTGCTCGGATGAGCTCCTACAGACAGTGGCTATAAATAATCCCAGCCAGCTCCTACAGCCAGTGGCTATAAATAACCCAGATTTAGTTACAGCAGGCATGACCAATACACAGTAATTTGCTTTTTGTACATAGTTGCTTGGGCCCTTTGGTTAATTACCTAGAAGAGGATGCTACTGGATTTCCACCCTGGAATACATCACTTTTTGGTGGCTTCAGTGCTGTACCCTGTCTCAGCAGAGGTGATGATAACCCTGAGAGGGTTGCAGCTAATGGGATCTGTCTGAAACACATTCAGTTCACCCGAGGACACCAGGCCTGACTCTGATACAGCCATTAGGTCCATTTCCTTGGGTGGATTTGTTCCTAAGCCCTCCCAGTAAATGTTTCCTTATCCTGAGGTATCTTGATCTATGGCATTACCTATTGAGGCATGAGGGGATTGTGAATCAGAGTGCATCTCCCAGCAGCCTGGCCTTGGACTCCACCCTTCAAAACTGGACCCAGACCTCTTCCAGAGATGGATCCCACAGCTGTTTATCTCAAATCAGCTCTTCAAAACAATAGAGGAATTTGGCAGCTGCTTAGTATTTCCCTTTAGCTTTGCACAAGGGCAAACACATCCCCTTTTGGAGCAGGGACAGTTTGTTTGTGCTCATTTAGCACTTTTGACACTGATTTTCTGGACAGTTGGTGTTTATTCGTTTTTGCTTGTGTTTCTTTTGGCACTGATGTGTTTCTTTTGGCACTTTTGACACTGATGGTTTCGTTTTAGTCGTTCTGTGAGGAGCCAGGAGTGGTATGTAATGATCCACATGGGTCCCTTCCAACCTGAGATGTTCTACACTTCTACAGCTTTGATCCATAGCCTGCAAGAGATGCACAGACATGAGGACTCCATCCACAGCCGGTGGATGGGCTGGACATTGGGATTGTATAGGCTCCTGCATGCTCTTGGCAAACATCATACTTTCCAAAAATCCTGGCTGTGCCAAAGACAAGCCATGAAACCAAATCCTCTCCCCCAGGCTAGCACAAAAACCAACCCTCCAGGGCGCCCAGAAAGGGAAACAATTTGCAATGCATTGCGCTGCTGTCGGGAAGTACCTGAGAGGCAGATCCCCAGGCTGCATTTGTCGGGGGGAAAAAGAAATGAAGAGGCCTCTAAAGGAGCTGCAGCACTGAAATTACAGTCTCAGACACACAACCAAACCGTGGCAATGGCAGCCCATCAGCCAAGCCCAACACGTGCATGGGCTCACCCGGTGGCGTCCCTGCCATTGCCTGGCTTAGCTTAACCCTCCCAGCTCTGCTGAGTCGGCCTTTCTGCGGGAAAATCAGCTTCACAGCCGAGGCAAAAAGCCAACCCGGGCTGGCTGACACCTTGACAGCCCTAAATCAGCCTCCAGCCCGTCCTTCCCGGCCCTGGGGCAGCCGTGCAGGCACAGGGCAGCAGAGCTTTGCTAGGAGAGGCTTCGGGAGGAAGGTGCAGACAGGCTCAGATCAGCTTAGCAGATAGGAAGGTAATTAATACCCGTGATAAAACCACCAAGGGCAGACAGGTGGGCTTTGTGCTCCGGCCTAGACCTCCCAGCCTCTCTCCCTGTCTGGGGCACTGCTGACAGAGCTGCTGAGAGCATTTCCAGGGATGACAGTGAGGTGCCAGAGGCACCACGCTGGGTCACATCTGCATTCCCAAGGTTGCTCCTCTCTGCTGGGTCTCCCAGGAGGTGCCTGGGGGTGGGCAAGGTGGGCACCCAGCCCTGTGCCTGACAAGGGCAGTGAAAACCTCATTTCATCATCAATGAGTGATAAAGGGTCACCCCCATTCTCCCATCAGTGGTTCTTCTTCCCCCAGCATTACTCCAGTGCAGGGTTTTCCAACAAGGGAATATTTTTTTCAAAAAAGGCCAACGCTTCTTTAAAAACATCTTTGGCAAAACAGGGAAAATGATATGTCAGTTCATGAGGTCAAAAAGAGCTTCAGAAATTTTGAAAAATATCAGTTTCCATCCCATTTGGACAGGAAGGTATTTTTATTTTTATTTACGTTTAAAAAAGAAGATCTCTGGTGAACCGAGATCCTTGGTTTTCAGCCAGCTGTAACCATGAGTCCTTCAAACCCTTTATTACAACTTTTCTGGCTTAATTCACTTTCTTCCCAGTCCCATCTCTCTCCAGGGTTTGCTGACTCCTGCAAGCGATTTTATTTAAGGGATGCAGGTGGACTTCTTTCCCCTCTGCAACAGAACCCATCACGGGCAAAATTGTGCCAAAAAAGAGGCTTAGTGCAGTGGCCATGCTCAGAAATATTCACCATAAACCAGTTAACAAGTCTGGAAAGGCATCCCAGTCATTATTACAAATTAATTATGATGAATATAAACTTTTTATTATTTTCTTATGCCTTGCTTATACAGCAGCCAGTCCTTGCTGGGTAATTTATAGCCAGATAATAACCTCCCTGTACCAAGTGACTTCAAAAAGGCTCATCCACACCAATGGTGGTGTAAAGATGTCATTGAGAAAGTGCCCAAATGGATGATAGGAAAGACTGGGACAAAATACCAAAACAATGCTGAAGCATGAGGCAGGCAGAGAGGTTAAGGGGGATGTGTGGCAGGAGAGCACATCTGAAGTTGTCACAGGTGAACCACGGCTGGCAGGAGGAGTGAGTGAGTCAGGGCACCACCGTGGTGTCACTGATGGGAGAGGGTGACATTAATACTGTCTGAAAGGGAAAAGAGCAGCCCTGGACTGCCAGGGTAAGTCACAGTCCCTGCAGCAGCACCAGTGGGAGAGGCAGGAAGGAGATCAGCCATGAGCACGATCACGACCCTGACATGCAGGTGACAGTGTGAGGGGACACCCAAGGACAGCGTGCCTGCAGCAGAGAGTGCATGGGGTGACCTGTGTGAGAGCCACAGCCTCCTGTCCCCCTCTGCCACTGGTGGATCAGTGCCCTGGGGTAACGAGTGGGTAGAGATGGACCAAGAACCAGAGAAATGCAAGGTGACATTTGCACGGTGGGACTCCCAAAGGAGGACATCGATATTTTTAGGTGCCACCAACCTCTAAAGCAACACATCCCCTGCTCGCCAGAAAGCCTTCTCCTCTCTTCATCTCCAGCTCTGCCCACAGGTTGGCACCCAGCTTTGGTGGAGGCATCCAACACAGGCTCTCCAGTCTGGTTTGGATGACATTTATCAAAATGCTGGGTTTTCCTTCTGCTGATGCTCAGGCAGTCATTTGGGTGGATGAAGGCAGCAAACGGCAAGACCCAGCTCTGGAAATACCTCCTCATAATGACCAAAATCACAGCTTAATTGTGGGGTTTGAGCTGCAGCTAGAAATATCTGGATTTGGGGCTGTGCTCATTCTTGAGCTGTCCTCCCCCATGGTAATTATTCGTTAGGTCTTAATTACTGCTTCTCTTTGTAGCTCTAATTCAGCTGCATTTTTTGGTCACAACCTCTGCTGCCACCCACTTCTAGCTTCTTCTACAAAGAGCACTCAGATACCTCTTAAAGATCAAATAATGTTTGCTGGTGTCTGGCCAGGAGTGGGTGCAGTATCAGAGTCTGCACTTTCTACTAGAGGGAGAAGCAATTCATAAAGCCTGGGGGATCCTGAATGTTGTCCCTTCAGGCCATGTTAGATCTGAGTCTCAGATCAGCAAGGAAAAAAAATCCTCTCCCTGTGCAGGAAGCTGGGTGGACAGATTCATCAGCTGGGTTTTATCTGGCTTGCCCTGAAGCTCACCAGACTCAGTTGTCACAGTGTAAATTAGATTTTCCTTAGGATTGTGGGAGATAACATCCAGAGAAGACCTCTCAAGGCATTTAGCCCACCATCAGCTGAGCTGGAGCTGCTGGGTACACCCACGTCCTCCCCAGAGCAGACACAGCTCCTGGGGGTGGACCACACAGCAGGGCACTTCCAGGGGGAGCATGAGAGATGTAGGCACTGTAAATTAATTTCCTAGAATAGAATCATAGGATAGTTTGGGTTGGAAGGGACACTTAAAGGTTCTCCTGTCCAACATCCCTGCAATGAGCAGGAACATCTTCAGCTAGATCAGGTTTATGGGGTTGTGTCAATGCTTTTGGTGTTGACTCTTACCACTGCTCCTCCATCCACATGATGTAGTGTCCTCCAGCATTGCTGACAAATAGATTCAATTTTGATACACTTTTTTTACCCCCCCACTCCACTCAGCCTCAAAGAGGACACAGTTGGACACACAAACAAGGGAAATGTGAGGGAAAAATATTCACAACCACGCAGCTTTCCATTAACCATGAATGCAACACGGGCTTCCCTGGGGATGGGGAAGGAACCCTGACTTTTGGCAGAGTTTAGGCACGGAGCAGCAAGACTCTGATTTACACAGAGCTAGAACCCAGCCAGATCTCTGGCCACCTCCATGAGACCTGTGTGTCCACAGAATGCATCTAAGCCTAGGGATTCAAACCCTTCCCAATACCTCCACTTCTGTCTAAAAAAGAAGAAAGGGGAGATGATTTATGCCACATCTCAACATAAATATATTCCTCCCAGGGACGTCTTGGTTGCAGCAAAACTGCACAAGTGCATCTAGACGCCTGGAAATATTGCAATTAATTCCTACTAGAGCCCCTTGCAAAGCGACTCCCGAAAAGAGCAGTTTCTTTTTTATCTTTTTTTCTCACAGATGGATAAAAAAGAAGAAAAACCCCATCCAATGCCGTGAGGACAGTCACTCCCCAGCCGGAGGCAGGTGAGCCGGTGCCGGCTGTGCTTCATCCAATGTGTTGCATTGTAAAGGTTTGCCCGTGGTTTAATTAATCCCAGACACATTCCTGAGCCATCAATCAGAGCTGAGTCAGCCAGCGTGACTGGCCTGCCCTTTTTATTTTTTTTTTTTTTAGCCATCACAAGTTCTCTCGCCTTGTTTGCCAGCAGTGAGCTGGGGGTTTATTCCTTTTTTTTTTTTTTTTTTTAATAAAAATGGGACTTGACTGGGAGCAGGGAAATGTTCCTGCTGTCGAGTATAACCTTTAAAGCTGCACTGCCTCGAGGAGCTTCTCCTCTCTGGGATGCTGCTACAGAATGCATCACATGGAAGAAAAAGAAAGGATGCTGCTGCCTGGGATGGCATTGGAACCTGATTCCCCTCCCTTACTTGGGGGTGGTGTGACACAAGCCCCATCGTGCACATGGAAAATAGAAGAGATTTTTGGATTGGGGGCATTTTCTTACAGAAAATGCCTTGGAAACGCTGCCCAAAGCCATTCTCAGGGAGGCAAAACCTTCCCCCCATGCTCTTCCCACAAGGACAAGGTTTTATCAGGGCTTCCAAAGAGCCCCTGCCTGCCCTGGGGAGGGCAGGGGAGCTGCACTGATGTTGTGGCTTCGTGTGACCTCAGCCCACCCCGGCTGGAGGTGTTATCAGAGCCCCTGCAGGACTCCCTGTGAGGCGGGTGCAAGGCTGCATGCATTGCCCTAAAACAAGTGTTTCGTCTCTGCCTGGTTCAAGGAGACAGCCAGGTGGCTAGAGATAAAAAATAAAGGCTAAAAAAAAAAATTAAAATCTTGTGGCTGCTGGATTTCCCAGAGAGCACGAGGGCACCCCTGCCCTCAGGATGCACGCAGGGATGAGCATGGCCACAAGCTCACAGCTCAGCATGTCCACCCAGAAAATATTATTGCAGATGCCTCAATCACACTTAAAATAAGAGAACACCCCCCTTGGTGAGATGGCCTGGAGCACAGAGCAACTGGGAGAAGGGAGATGATCCCTGTGCACCCCAAAAGCTCTGGCCCAAAGCAAGGCCTGAGAGGCTCTGCCAGCCCAGGGGAGAGCAGAGCAAAGGCTGCACATCACCAGCAGGAGCCAAAGCACGGAGCTGAGCTGGGATGCACAGCACTCTGCACATTTTGGCCCCTTTAGCTCCCCACAAGCTTCTAGAGCTACAACTCCCATAGTGGGACAGGCCTCTAATCACAGAAGCATCCACTCAAGATGTGCTCCCAAAAATCATGTCAAATTACACCTTTCTCTGCCTTCTTCTACTTTTTCTCTGGAACAATTAATTAATATTAAATTAATTAAGGAAAAACCCACACACAGGTTTACAGGGAACTTTTCTTGAAGGCGGCAGCTGTTCTTCTGCCTTCAGGGCAAAGACAGCACTTATCTCAGGGCACAGCTCTTGTCCAGCCCTTCACTTAGCACGCACATATTTTATTTCAAGAAATAAACTAGGTTTGAATAAATGCCTAGTCCTGCCTAATTTGCACCCTAGATTTAGATCTAGGCAGGACAAGTCCCAGTACATCACTTTTCTACTCAAGAGTGATGGAGCATGTACAGCTTGGGGGGCATTTGGTTGTCCTAAGTAGGTGTTAACACTTGTGGAATTCATAGAATGGTTTGAAAAACACCTTCTCCAAGCCCCCTTCAGCTCATACTTCCAGGCATGGAGCATCCACAATCTCTCTTTTATGATAGTTTTTATTTACAAGGCACAGGACCACATGTGTCAGGCAGCACAGGGTGGCACATGGTGACCCTTAGGGCCTGAGAGCCTGGTTTCTGACACAAGGAAGAACCAGATCACATCTGTATTTCAACAAGGTATTTTATTGGTCCAGCAACTGCAAAATATACAAATTTCTGAAAGGCATATCCTGTTTTTAAGCTGGCACAGCTTTATATCAGGCAATTATTCCAGATGTATGTACAGAACAGTTAACATACCACAAATCAAAAAAAAAAAAGAAAGTAGTCCCAAGTAACTACACCCTTCTCTCCAAGCTTTGCAGTATACATTAAATAAATAAAAAGTGCTTTGCTATTTTAAAAAATTAAAAAAATAAATTCAAGTATCACAAAGGAAAACAAACCAGAGAGAGAGAAAAGATAAAGGTGGGGGAAGAAATCATTGGTGTGATTTGACATGTCCTCTCTCCCAGTCTGCCTTGGCTGTGGCATCAACTGCCCAGTCCTTGGCTCTGTTAACCAAAAAGATGGACAGTAACTTTTTGGGGGCAGTTGTGATGGCACAGGGCTGACACCATCACACCAAGCCCTCTAGCACAAGAGGAACTGAAGAGAGCAGTTTTCCCAGTGCTGCAAAAAACACCATGTTCGAATTTCAGGGTTTTGTAGACCTACTGAGACATCTATTATTACTAAAGGATGAAAAATTAGGGCCATTTTGGTTTTTTATATATATATATATATATATATATATTTATATATATACACACAAATACACACCAAAACATCCGTGCAATTACATGTGTACAGGATTGATCTCGGGGCAGCCAGACGTCATGTTTGTATTTGCTGGCTTATCTTTTTGCAGCAGCAGGAGGAGAGAGATAAAAACTCCCCACAGAAGGAGGAAGTTGAAAAGAGCCAAGTGAGTGGCCTCCCCAAAACATTCATTTATCTGAAAGGCAGAGAAACCGAAAGCGCAGCTGCCACCCAGGGCACAAGGGGAGAAGTCTGCTTTTAATGAGGCTATTAAAACAGAAATAAAGCAGGGGGGGGGAGGGGGAGTGTTCTTTGTTTTATCTGTACAGGAATATGATACACATATGCACAAGCTCACACAGGCAGGGCACTGCCAGGACTGTCACCCCCGTGGCACACGGGCTGAGCGTGGCCCCAGAGCCCTCCCGCCGTCGGTGCCGCTCCGAGCACGGGGCCGAAGCGCGAGGCACTGTGGTTCACCTTTTCCCAAAGGTGAAAAAACAGACCAAACCCACCCCCCAAAACACGCACACGCTCACAGGAAGACCATCTCTCCACCAAACCTCTCCGATCCCATCTCTGGGGATGGTGCTCCCTGCACAGGGTCCTGGGGAATGGCATGGGAAGGATGAATCCAAAGGGTTGCCCACCTCCAGTTCCCCAGCCTAGTGCTGCAGGAGGGGTGGCTGCCTTCACCTCAAAAAAAAAAAAATCTGTAAGATGGGCATGGAGAAGATGTTGCATATAGGTGGGGGGGAAAAAAAACCCAACCCAAAGCCCTAAAAAAATTTCCAAAATCCACAGATTTTCGCACAAAGCAATAGTGGTTAATTGCCATTTTTAACTGCTGTGTCCCAGCCTGGGACAGGCTGCCAACAAGGGATCTTTATGGATCAAACCACTGGGAGTTGGCTGATGGAGTCAGTCAGGTCCTCACCCTGTTCCCCCCCACCTCAAACACTGCAACTACTATTATTTTGTAGTCCCAGATTTCCAGCATGCAAAATACAATTAAAAACAAACAGAAAAGGTTGCCTGTATTCAGGCTTCCCCTGTCAAGGGGCACAACTAGGAAAAAAATAAAGTAGTTATGCTTCTGCCACAAATAAAGTGCAAAAACCAAGCAGTTTCTAAGTATACACATATACACACACACACAATGTGTGCATGTATATATAAAATTTAAAAAGTACAGACAAAACTGTCCCTTCTTGTGGCTCTTTGCAGTCAGACTGGGACTCCTGCAACCCAGCCAGATCTCTGGCCACCTCCATGAGACCTGTGTGTCTACAAAATGCATCTAAGGCTAGGGATTCAAACCCTTCCCAATACCTCCACTTCCATCTGAAAAAGAAGAAAGGGGAGATGAAGTACCAGCACAGCACTTCAAACAGTGCTCATCCTCCCCAAAATTCAACCCATGCCTGAACACAGACCATCCCTGGGTGCTCCCCAAGATGAAAGCATCACCCAAGCCCCTGCTGGCATGGTTCCTCGTGCACTGCTTGCATCTTTCAACCAGTTTTAGCAGCAGATCTACATTCTCTGCAAACCCCTTTAAGGTATATGTTGATTAAAAAAAAAAAAAAAAGTGAAAGAATGGGTTGGTTTTTTTTATTAAACCCAGCAGTTCTTGCAGTGAAAGAGCTCACACAGCTGCTTTCCTGGTGCTCACAGATCTGCATGAGCCAGGCTGGCATGTGTGACCAGCTGTAGTGTGGGTGAGGGACTGCAGCACAGCAAGTTAGGGGCTTATTCAAAAGTAATTAACAACATTAATTAAAAAAAAAAAATGCAAAACCCCTGTACCCACCCCCTTCCCCCTATTTCTCTACTAACCCCGCACCATCCACATATATACACACCCCACCCAGAGACGGATGGGCACCAATCACCTACACAGAAGACCAAAACCACTGAGAGAGAAGAAAATTAAACTCCTGTGCACCTACAGAAGCACTTTACAGCTCGCTACGACCTAACAGGATGCCGGAGAGGAGAGCAAACGCTGCAGCCTGAAGGGCTGGTGGTGACCCCGGGAGGGAGCTGGGCTCCTCCTCCGCTCTCCTGCATCCCTCCCCGCTCAGCAGCGCGGGATCTTGCGGGTGAACGGGCAGCGTGAGTGGAGCCAGCCGAGGGTCGGCCTGGCCGCGGCCGGAGGGGACCGGTTTGGAAGCAAGCTTCGGGAATGGCGATGGGATGAGAAGCTGGCGGCGCCGGCGGCCTCACAACGGTGCCCACGGAGTCACGACGGCTTCTGGGAGTTGCTCATGTTCTGGAACGAGAGGGGAAGGAGGTGTTGGGGTCAGGCTCTGGCCCAGCAGCACCTTGTGGGAACGCGTGAACAAGGGGACAAAGCCACGCACGGGTCACTACAAAGCACAGGACACTGCCCACCCGAGGAGAGGCAGGTGACTGACTCACTACTCAGCCCCTCCTCAAGCATTGCCTGGCTTTAATTACAGGCTTAGAATTTAGATATCCCTAAAATCCAAGCTGAACCCAGCACAACGCTCCCACCCCACCCTGTCTGCACTTCTGAAGCTGCTCTTTGGTCAGTACTGGGTGACAGGAGACCACATTCTTCATTCAAGCAGCCCGATTAAACATCTCTCTCCTGCTCCCCTTGAGGGTGGGCAGTGTCCCCCCTGCCTGCCAAGGACGAGGTCATTGTCCATCCTTGGCAATGCCAAGAACAGGCAGCTCCCGCTGGCTATGCCAAGGACCACCCACCACCAGTGGTGGAGCAGCAGCACAACTCCCCTGGTGACACTCCATGAGGTCTCATGGGCCCAAGAGATGCTCCAGACACAGCCCTGGTACAGAGTGATGACAACAGGCACCCACCAGCACGTGGTGAGGACCACAAAACCAGAGACAACAACCAGCTACACACAAGCAGGAGCAGCCCCCAGGAGAGATCTGCTCCACAAAAAGCCCAGGGGACCACAAGGACAGTTCCCAACTCACAGAACTACATGAAACAAGGTAGGGGGAAAAAGGACCAGGAAACAGCTAGGAAAGATTCTCCTTTTTGTTTTGTTCTTTTCTCTGTTTAGTTGGTTTTTGGCAGGGTTGTTTTTTTTTTTTGTTTGTTGGGTTTTTTTGGGGTTTTTTAATGCTTTTACTACCTAAGCTGCCTCTTATAAGCACCAGGAATCCCAGCCAGGCTACAAGGCAAAGCAGGCTGAGCTGTTCTCTCTATTGTCTAAGGAGACAGGAGGAGGGTTAGGAAAAGCCACATGCACCACAGCCATTTACCTTGGAAATATTAGCAAAGAGAAAACTTTGAGAAAGTGACAAACGGGTCTTCTTTTTAAGCATGAAAAGTGAAGGGAAGAAGAAGGGAGGGGCAATCAGGTGACTGTTCAAAAGTGCACTTTGGATAACAAAGCAAGCAAAAGGAAAATAAATCATCACGCCAAGTAGTCCCACAGCCCCCAGTCGGCTCAATCCCACAGCCAGGAGGACTCTGAGGTACTCAGCCACATCCCCAGCCTCTCCAGGTGTCCCCTGGTCCTCCTGGATGGGGGTCAAGACCCCAACAGCGAGGGCTGATGCAGTGAAGCTCCCACTACCAACCCAGGCCCACGATGCAAGTTGTGACAGAGGCACCTTCCACCTCGCCAGCCCCACACAGGTGGTGACAGTGAGGGACAAACCAATGTACAAGACAGCGGTCACTCAGAGCTAACAGCAGTGTGAATGTCACCAAGCCTTGGGTTTGGCATGTCCTTGTGGGTCCCACAATGGCAGCCTTTAAGTCCCACACTAGGAGGGGGAGACAGGCTCCCAGCAGCTGGAGATTTTAAACTTGCTGCTGCCAGCCTACACCTGGCACGGGTAAACCATCACTGCCTGCTCCAGCAAAATCTGGCACATCCATCTCCCAAACTCAACACCAGAGTGTGTTTCCAGTATCCCAGCCAGCACCAAGGCATGCAGTGCCTTTTGTTACAATGCAGATGTGAAAGCGGTGGAGAGGAGGATGGACAAAAACCAAAATTCTTTCAGAGCAACCCAAGAGGATCAGGTTTCATCAGGGGCTTTAGTGGCCACGAGCAGCAAGGAGAGGATCACAGGCATGCAGGCCATGCTGAGCAACTCAACCTCTACATGGTGATCTCACCCAACCCATCCACCAGCAAAGCCAAGTGCAACAGCCCTAACTTCCATTTACTCAAAAATTATTACTGTAAAAGGGGAAGAAATATGAGAATCAAAAGGTGCTACAGGCAAGCAGGACTGAGCTCCAGCCTGGCCATGTTAGAGCAGATCCCTCCATCCTCAGCCCACAGAACAACCCAAGCCAGGGATGCTCACAGGCTGATTTGAACTGGCCCTCAGAGGGCAGAAAGACCCCCTGGACACTACCCAGTATCAGCTCAGCCCCAAAGTCTTCCCAGTCTTTGAAAAGGCATCTGAGCACGTTTAATCAAGTCCAAAGGCTTCAAAGTTATCCAGGAGCTGTCCCTGTTCCTGTTACTCTGGGATATAACAGCCCTAAGCCAAACTGCCAGAGCCTTGATTATTCATAATTAGTGCATCAAATGCTCAAGATGTTTTTCTTTCTTAACAGAGCTAGAGAAGGACAATTTCTATTCACTCTGCCCACAACATCTAGGCTGACTGTTTCCAAAAATCCAAGTTTGCAGAACTGCAGATGGCTAGTCCCAGGATCATCCAGCTCCAGAAAACACATTCCTGAGAAGGTCAGAAGCTTCTCAAATACCTCTCTGCTACCATCACTCACAACTCAGAGCCCTCAGGAAAGACAGAGCATCCAGGACTCTCACCTAGAGTACAACACTCTATCACAGAGGAGACAGCTCCAGGAAAATACAATACCATTGCCCACAGGCATCAGAGTGAAAGTCATAATTTGCTTAATTTCACAACAAAACTGGGACATTCCATCCAGCTAGGATACAAACCAGCACCTACAGTCTCCTCTTTACCTTTCCTAAAACAAATCCCCCCACAAACCAGCAAAATATTAACTCCAAGAAATGCACACCACGTCCAGATTTTGCAACAACAGAACAACCCAGCAGGATGGCAAAAGACATGGAAAAAAGGGTTGGAAGAAGGAATAAGACGCAAGAAGGTACTTACAGGCATGCCTTCCCTAGTAAAGGCTGCAGAGAGACAGAGAGAACAGAGAGAGGCGTCAGTAACTCCGTGCCACACCAGGCAGAGGTCAGTGGACAGCAGCGAGGGGCACCGGGCAGCCAGAGCTGGCAAAAGGTTTCTTGTGAGGCTCAACCAGCCCAAGTAGAGCCCTGGGAGCTGAGACAGACCCAGCTGTCCTGGGAGGCCCGTGCAAAGCAGCAACCAAGCAGAGCAGTGGTGGAGCATGGAGCCGTTCCTCACCTGCCCGGGATCTGGGCAAGGAGGGGGACATCACACCAACACAGACAACAGGGAGAGGGGCTGGGCAAGACAGCGAGTCCAACAGGCAGCTGGTGGGAAGGGCAGCATGGCAAAGGCTCCTATAGATTATATAGGAGTCCTTAGGAGAGGGGTTTGTGCCTGGCAAAGTGAGCAGCAAGCAAGGCCTCTCTTCCCCTGTCCCTTCGTGGGTGGGTGAAAGAGGAGAGGACACATGAGCACCATGGCAGCTACCCACAGGGTTTCACCCGGGTTCACCACACCAAGAACCTTCTACTCAATTTTGGTCCATTTTGCCTGCAGCTCCAGGATGAAGGAGACCCTTCCAGCCAAAGATGAGTCTTGGCAGCAGCTCCTCCTTCAGAGAGGCACAAGAGCATTTGATTTACTGCCATGCCCAGGTTTGCAACAGAGCCAAGCACACCCAGAGGGAAGGGAAGGCATGAGCCCTTTGTTCCTGCTCACTCCAGGGAGGAGATCCCTCAGAAGGTTGATGCTGGATGGTGAAGGCACTAAATTAATGCAGCCTAGAGCTTGGTGGAAGTGGATGACGCTCTCAAAACCCAAGAGAGGATCAACAGTGACTCAAGGCAGGGAGGGACAGCAGCCATGGGAGGAAGATGCATCTCAGACAGCAGCACAGGTTACAACAAGTGCAAGCAGCTCCTCAGCTTCAGGAGTGACAGGAGGACAACAAACAATAAAACAACGAGAACAACAACCAAAAAAAAAAAAAAAAAAGGGGAAAAAAAAAAAAAAAAAAAAAAAAAAAAAAAAAAAAAAAAAGAGTTCAACTAACTTGTCCCGGCATCTGCGTGGGCACTTCCTGAGGAACACAGCCTGGCAGGGCAGAAGAAACAGCCACATGCTCCTCAAAGCTGTTGATGCGAGGTTTTTTGGTGGGCTCTGGGCTTGCTAGAGGGGTAACGCTATTACGTCTCATGAGCGGGTTAGGTCCCTTCTTTGCTTCCTAAATTAAAGTGAGACAAAGAAAATAAAAGTAAATATAAAAAAATAAAGCAAAATAAAGAAAAAGGAAGAAGGCGACAGTTATAAAGGAAAAAAAAATAGAAGCAAGTTGCTTTGGTTTTTTGGGGGTTTTTTTGGGTTTTTTTTTTTTTTTTTTTTTTTTTGTAAAGTAGCCTCTTACTTTTCCCCACAGTCACTGTCAATGAGCAAAGGATGCACTGAAAGTCTCTGGGCACAAAAAGAAACCCTTGATGCAAAATGCTTAAGAGCACAGAAGGGGAGGGGAGAAAAAAAAAAGTCTCTGCACTCAGATGAGACAGATTTTCTCCTCACCTGACCAAAAAAAGGTAACTACAGGTAGCTAAACACACCCAGCAGCAACCAAGCAGTGACTCTGCAGGACACAGAGGTACCATCGGTCTCCTCCTCAAAGCTGGTCCCTCCACCCAGAGAGGAGTGAAAGCAAGAAGAGGGAAGATGAGCCAGGCCAGACTGATCAGGAAGATTTGGGAAATGGGAGCAGAGCAGCCAGCGAGGGTCGGCACCACGCCAAGCTCCAACTCAAGCGAGGGGGGATGGAGGCAAAGCTGAGCAGGGGCACCCAAGCACTTGGCACATGCCTCACCCTGTCCTACCCAAGGCCTCGCTGCCATCCCCAGAGAGGGTGGCAAAGCAGGACATGCAGGGGGAAGGACTGGCTTCCCCCCACAGCTGCAGGGAGGGACAGGCAGCTCAGGTGCTGCCACCTGACAGGGGAAGCAAAGGAATGGAGATGTGGGCCAAAAGGGGACAGCCCCGACTGTTCAGCACCACTTTGGGCTCCACCACTAAGCACAAGTTGGAAATGTCCCAGCATCTTGGGACATGGGTGCTGCCAGGGTCCCTGTGGCCCGCTCTGGGTGGCTGCCCAGCCCTGACACAGAGTTTGGAATCCTCCTGTTCTGGCCTCTGAGCTCCAGTGGAGCACTGGGCAGACAGACCCAACCCTACAGGAATTTCTCCACAGGAGGGGTCTCCTCCACAGAGCATCCCCAGCCCAGCACTGCCACCTCCCACCCTGCAGAATGACAGAGAGCCATGGGCATACCAGGAAAAAGACCCTCAGAGGCAGATGGAGGGCAAGCATCCAGCCTGGGCTCTGCCAGCCAACTGGGAGACCTGGGAGAAGTCACCTTCTCCATCCACAGCTCCACTTCCTGCTCGGGTGAGTGGATAACCGTGCAGGTGAAAGTCAGAGACCAGGGAGGAGTTTTCCCTGGGCAAACACACTGGGAAGCAGGAACATGCAACAGCCCTTTTCCCTTGGAAAACCCTCAACTGGCCACGACTTTGGAGAGCAAGAACACACCTGATGCTCCCAGTCTTCCAGCAGCACTTCCAAGCACCCAGCTGAGCAATCTCCCCATGCCCACCACCCCAGGCATGATTTGGCAGTTCCCACTGCCAGCTGACCACAGGGGACAGGAGGGGGACACCAAAGGACAGCTCCAGGGAAAAGCAACACTCACCTCGGGCCGATCTCTGTGGGTGTTGACTGCTTCGATGTTCAGTGAGATGGATTCCACCCGGCAGCCTGCAGAAAGGAGCACAAAGACACAGATCAGCAAGCCCAGCAGGCACAGGATGTTACCAAGCACCCACCACAGATCCCTGCTTTTCTCCCAGGCAGCCTGGATTCAGGAGGAGGTACCAGTCAACCGCCTGGCATGTTTAGGAAGGTCTCACTCACCGTAGGCTACCGGCGTCAGCTTCAACACTGTGTGCAGGGGACACTTCAGGTAGGGCATTTCATCTGCAGAGACAGCAAAGCAGGAGGGTTATCCCACCTCCTCTCCAGAGGCAGGCTCAGACACCTTCATCCCACACCAAAGAGATGCACTCTCCACGATGTGAGCACAGTCTCCCCAGAGCTGTAACATCATCCCTCCTCCAGCAGGGCCAATCCTCTTCCCAGAGACGGGGAGCTCACCTGCACTCTTGTCCAGGAAGTAGGCCAGGAGACAGCGCATGACAGCCTGGTGGCAGATGACAAGGACGTTCTCTTGCCTCTCCAGCTCCATGATGACTGGCTCCAGGCGCTGCACCAAGTCTTGGTAGGACTGGGAAAGAAGGGAAGGGAGATGAGGCATGGAATCAATGCAACGAGCATCCCAAAGAAGCAACAGTCCTTGTCTTGGTACACCTCCTGATTTCATGTCTCTCAGTAAGCCAGCAAACTGCTAAAAACAAATAAATCCTCATCCCCAGGCTACTCTGGAACTCCTAGAGAAAGAGCCGTTCACATCGCAGTGAATCACAGCTCAGGCCTGGAGAATTAATTAACATAAGCAACAAGGGCTTTGAAGATAGAGCCTCTCCATCATCTTGATATTTGATTTGGTACAGGATTTCAAAGTTCTGAGAAGTCTGGAGCAACCTGAGAAACCCCAGGGTTTTGAAGGGCCTCATAAAAACCATGACAGGCATCCAGAAAGAGCCCCAGACACCCAGAGTTGGTGTCTGAACTCCCCACATATTCTTCTGTTAGATACAGGGTCGTGAGGACATCTCCAAAGATTTTTCTGAAATGTCTATGGGCATGACTTCCAATTTGGGGATAATTTGCTCAATTCACAGCCGAAAGTATCATCCAGAACTGATGCAAATTCCCACCTCATTGTGTCACCCCCTGAAAGCAGACTGCCAGGAACAGATATATTACCACCAACCCTTAGGGAATCATAATGAGAACAAGGCGAAAATTACTTTTTTTTGGAAATGAAAGGAAAGAAAATTAGGGCAGCACAAAACTGTGAGCAGATATAACGATGGAGGTTGGACTAAAAACCTCCAGAGGCTTTTCCCTACTGAATTGCTATAAAGTCAGTGGGACTGTTTGTTAAGTGATATATTTCTTATTGAGATCTTCATATGCCAAGATTTCACAAGAGCTCAAGGCAGAGGTAAACATGAGCCCTTTTAATTCTAGTTTCTTGGAGCTCCCACTGCTCCTCTGCTCAAGAGTAGAGGACAGAATGAGGAAAAAAAGGCCACATTTAAAGTAAAAGTCCTGTGTCTCTGCAGACCTACCTCCCCAGAAGGATAACGGTAATAATATTTATCCTGATCACGCAGAGCAAATTCCTCTGGATGTTGCTCCCTGATTTCTTCATAGGTCATTTCTTCACACACACCCTGCCAGGGCAGGACAAGCACAAGGTTACTGGACATGCTCAAGTCAAACAGCATCAGCACAGCCAGCCAAAACCTCACTTTCTCTTGCTAAGCAACAACCAGCCCCATCCAGCTGCTGTGGTTGTACAGATACTCACAGCATCAATTTCATTGAGTGCCTTCCACTGCTCATAGGGCAGCTGGAGAGCTTCTGCTGTTTGGATTGTCCTCTTTAGCTGGCTCGTCCAAATTTTGAGGTCCTTCAGGTTCTGCTCTTCCACAAATTTGTTCAGTGCCACTGCAAACTGTGGGACATACAAAAAAATGAGGTTGATTCCTGGTCCAGAGCTTCCCAATGGGCCTTCTTCCCTACTTCCCACTAAGTGTTGCCTTTCACAGGCAGAAAGATCAGCCTCCTGCTCAGGGGAAGGGCAGCCACACATTCATTGATCCCCAAGAGCTACAGATGGACCCTCAGCAGCCCAGCTGTCATCAAACATGCATTTAACCCAAGACACAGCATCTACTACAGCCACATCACTCCTGGAAGCCAGAGGGGAACATTTTCCTCCTCCCTCACCTTCTTGCCCCTGTTGGAGAGGCCAGAGTCCCCTCCAATCCTCCCCTTGAGGTTGAACTCGCTCTCCCCGTGCCGACAGAGGTAAATGGTGCGGGGCTGGACGTGGATGTTCATGAGGTAGTAAACAATCCTGCTCTGGATGTGATCCTGAACCTTGTTGACCAGGAACCGCCGGCCAACGTCGATGACTTTGATGAGAGAAAGTTCCCTGGGGACAGACAGAGACAGTCATTCTCCCAAGCAGCCCTGTGAGTTATCTCTGCCCATGTAATCACCCAGCTCAAAGGATTTCCTGCGGGCTATTTTCAGCAGGGAGCCAACAGGTAGTGGGGATTCATGGAGAGATGAATAGCAGCAGTGTAATCGCCACCCCTCCCCTCTTGCAGCAGTAAAGAGGATTAAACAGGACTAACAGGGAACATGCTCCTCCCCAGGACAGGGATCAGCGGGACTGGGACAATCCACACAGGGCACACAGAGGTGTTTGTGAGCAGTGGAGAGGCCGGGAGGTGCCTGCTCTAGAGTCAGGCAGGACAGCAAAGCTCTTCCAAGGCACACAACCACCAGGCAGAAGCCACAGGGCTTGCTCAATCCTGTGGTTTGAGCCAAGCAGTCCCTTGGGACAATGAAAAAAAAAGCACCTCAACCACTCAAACTCAAGTGCTTTCCCAAAACCTTTGTATTTAGAACACTGGGAAGGCATCAGTGCCCATTTCCCTGCCACAGGGCCTGGGGAAACCAGCATTTTCCTATAGAAGGCCTGGATTCGAGGTGAGGCCTGGCCATAAATCATTCTAGCATAGTCAGGCGTTTGAAGACAAAGTGAAATACAGCTCCACCCTTCACTGCTGTTCTCCTGGGAGAGGGCAGGTGCTCAAGGCAGCTCAGAAGCCAAGGTCTTTTACCTGTCATAGTCATCAGGGTCGAGGGGCTGGTAGCTGGCTTGGTAACAATTGATCCTCTTCATGAAATCCTCCATGGCATCAGTGGAATTACAGTCCCGGTAATCTGGGCTGGACAATTTGACTTCCTGCAACAGAAAAAAAAAAAAACATGCCACAAGGAGAGGTTAGGAAGCTTTCCAAGCCAGACAATGCTAATCTGGAATTTCAAAGTCCTGCCAAGATCCTGTGATTAGCTGAAACTCAGTGATGAGTACTTTATAGTCATCACTCATCGCAGAGCAGAAAAGCAGCAAATTAAACCCAAAACCAAGCGTCAGGTGGGAGAATTTGGTATCAACCATTGCCTGATTAGTACAGACAGTCCGCTCCCATTCTCCCAAGAGGTGGTCTAGCACTCACCACCCAACAGCAGGAAAACTGAGCTTCCTAATGGCTAAAAAAAAAACCCCATCAAGTTCAAACTCAAGCTGAGAAAGGGAAGTGCATGGACATAGGCAAGATGCTTATCCCAGCTCAGCAGCAGGACAGTAGGATGGCAACATTCAACCCCTTTCTGTGCATTATTTCCTGCAAGCTGTTGGGCTGAAAGACACTAGAAACAGGCAGTGTGAATACCCACAAGCCTCACAGAATAAGTCCTGCCTGAACTAATCTAACAGGCTGTTTGAAGATTTGTGGTTGAACAGCAGCATTACACATTGGTAATTTCACAAGCAGTCCTGAAACCAACAGGATAACACAATGGATCAACACATGTGGCAACATCCCAGGCCTGGGGTGTATTTTCCGCACTGATCCCAGCACTACGAGCACCATTCATCTGCAGTTCCCTGTGGAGCAAAATCCCATGCTCAGCTAGGAGCTGATTTTCTCACCCTTCAAGCATTAGTTTCCAAATAAAGGGATTAAAATCCTCAAAAAAAAATCCAGCTTGGGGAAAAAAAAAAAAAGTAGCAAACTGAGCATTTTGTTGTTGAAAAGGCTGTATGAAACCTCTCAGAAAGTTGGTCACTGGGATAACAGCTCCCAGCAGGAGCAAAAGACACTCTTCAGCCCCTGGCTGGCAGCACAGTTTGCCATGTTGGCTGTCACCAACCACCTTTTTATCTTCCATGTGCCTCAGCAGAGTTTCCAGGATGATCTGCTCCATTATCTTCCCAAAACTGAGGTGAGACTGCACCTGTAGTCCCCCAATTCTGTCAGGGTTTTGTTTTTTCTAACCCAATTCCTGGCTGCTCAGACAATCCCTGTATTCCTCCAAGGCTGCCTGTCCTTGTTTCCATCCTCTCTCTGTAGGCTTCCTTTTAGTGTTGGAGTTTGTCCAGGAGCTCCTTGTTCATCCTGGCATTTTTGATGGCTGCTCCTTTGCTGGGAATAAATCACAGCTGAACTTGGAGAAAATGATCCTTGACCATGAACCAGTTTTCTTGGGCCTCTCTTCCCTCCTGGGCTTTTTATCCCACGATACTCCAGGCAAAAATCAGCTCTCCTGACATCTCACTTCACAGCTACTGCAGCACAGGCTGCCCTGGAGCTCCTCACCAGCCCCTTCTTGGTGACAACAAGATGCAACAGAGAGCAAACAAGGAGAGGTGCTGTCCCTTGGAGAAAGAAGTCACCAACACATCCCTGGAACCTCCTAGATTGCCAGTGCCATGCTGTGCTGTCCCTCCAGCAGGTACCAGGGTATTTAAAGCCCACCATGAAGACCAGAGCTTGTGAAGGTCATTGCTATTCCTACCTCTCTATGGAGGGAAAGCAAAAGCAGGACACTTCCACACTTACCATAACGTTGGTGGCAACTACGTTGGGATCATTGCAGACAGATTCAATGAAGAATACCTGTGAAGCAAAGCAAAGCTCAGCTGAAAGCCACCAGCAAGGTTTGTAACATTCAGCCAGCTCCTTGCTCAACCCAGCCTCCTCCCTGCGTCCCGCTCCCATCCTTTCCTTCCCCACGGCTCGGTACAGAGAATGAAGGAAGAGTTTCATATTTTTAATCAAACCCAGCGGTGAAATCTCCCTCACACAGGAGCAGCATGAGGATAACACATGAATGAAAGAAGAGACACCAACTCTGCACTACAGTGGACTTCCCAATGCAGGCATCAGCCCCATGGTACCAACCTTGAACCCATTCTCTTTGGCGAAGTTTAGGATCATCCCTCTCCTCTCCCGCGTGGTATTGGTGGCATCAAAAACCTTTGAAAGCAAAAGATCTCAATTGGCACCACAAAAGCCTGGTTTCCCAGAGAGCCCCTCCTCAGAGAAGGCACTGCAGAGGACCTTTGGGGTTGGCACAGCTGCCAAACCCCAGAGCACATCTGGGAGCTCACCGCAATCTGCCCGGCCTCCTCCGTCAGGTACCGCTTCACATCCCTCAGGGCTGCCATGGCACATTGCCTGCAAAAGAGGGGACACACGTGTGGCCCTGATGTCCTCTGGGTGTGGTGGTCACCCTGAAGTTACCAATCCCGTAGAGATTCAGTTTTGAGCTCTCAGAAGCCACTCTCACCTCCTGACTTTCATGGCTTCCTCGTTGTCAGGACGGAAGAAGTCATAGGAGCTGTAATGCTTCACGGCCTCGCGGCGATACTCTCCAACGTTGAAAACTAGGTGGGAAAAGCAAAAAAAAAAAAAAAAAATCGTCAAAATGAGGGGCATGACTCAGTTGTGCAGCTTCTACAGTTAAAGCAAGCTGGGGCCAAGAAGTTACATCCTCAGGGCATCCCTTCAAAGTGTAGCCCAGCAAACCTGGTCTGCATGAAATGTGAAAACAGATATTTGGCCTGTGGGATCTTGGAAACATCCCCCACTACCTCCCATCTCCCAAAGCATGGATCTAGAAGAATTCCTGAGGACCAGACCTCCTGCTTTCCCCTGGCAGCCAGTGCAAGCCTCACCTTTTGTGGGGACACCGATCCAGTTGAGGTAGCGAGTCAGCTTCTTGGAGATGTAGGTCTTGCCACGGGCTGGGAGGCCAACCATGACTATCACAGTGGGGGAATTGGCAAGCTGAGGCCCACAGGCTGCAAGGAAAAAGAACGGGAGCTGTTAATTCTCCAGCTCATCCCGAGTAAACCCTACAAGGCACTTGTTTTTATCTGGACTCCTTCCAAGTCCTTCAGCAGCTGGAGGAAACATGAAAGCCACAGCAAGAACATCCTGATGGGTGCAAAGTAGGCAAGGAGCCAGCAGCTGGCCCAGGCTCCCTGGAGAGCCTCTGTGCTTCAGTTTCCTCATTTGCAACCAAAATAAAGTTATTTTTTAAATAAAATTCAAAATCAAGGCAAGCACAACTTCACATTCCAATGGCTTGGCAATTCCATAAAAAGCTCAAGGATAGCCAAGGACTTTTGACTTGTCCCTGCAGCAGTGTCTGTGCTGAAATACCAGGTCTGGCCCAAGCTCTTCACCCACAGAAAGCATCTCCCAAAATCTTTGACTTGATTTCTAGCTGACACACAACCAACTAACTGGATTTTCTCAAGACAAGAGAAAATCAAGAGAAGACAAGAGAAAACAAGGCAAGAGAACCACAGAACTAGCAGCATTTAAAAGTGGGCTATCCAAGTGATTTATCCCTTTTTTCCTCATAAACCCAAGCTGGGTTATTGTTGTTGTTTTTTTTTTTGGCTGTTTTTTTTTTTTTGTGGTGAAGAGGGTCCATGTCACACAGCTGGAAAGAAAATCCAGAGGCAGCATTTGCAGAACAGATGGGACCCTGCAGGGGATTTCTCACCCACCCTTCCATCCACCCGGTGAGCACAGAGACCTCATAGGAAAGGAATGCAGGGAGTGAGTGGCTGGTGGCAGAGCCATAAAACCCAGCTTAATTATGGCCTGGGTGGAGAGCTCTGCCTGCCTGCCACAGCTGCCTGAAGGTGGGACCAGGGGATGCCAGGAGCTCCCAGGGATGGACACAGGGCTGGGGTAGGTTTTTGTCAGCGTGGATCCGGAAAGGACAAACAAACTGAGAGGTACCCACAGAACATGCAAAGCACATGGGTTTACCTTCACCTTCTAAGAAAATAAATAAATCCAGCAGCTGGAGAAACCAAATTAAGGCCACAAGGAAGATTCATGGCAGTGGTACCCAGATGGCAGAGAAGAGCCACCCATCGTCTTCCTAAGTTTCTTACCAAAGCAAACTCAGCAGGCAAGAGATTAAAAAACTACCTAAAATATAGTTTGTTTGTTTTTTTCTGTTTCATTCCCCTGGCTGGAGCTGTCCTCACACTCACTCCCTTTGTGCAACCTGCCCCCCACCCAGTGCTGCATTTCAAAACCCCGGGGCAGCTCCCAAAGATTTTGGCAGCAAGTGCTAATTTTCTGTGCTGGGGCACAAGGGAGCTGTGCAACATACCAAGAAAAATACTTTTCCCCCCTCTAACAGTCTCACATCCTTATCCAAGTTATGGGTGCAAGTTTTACACAAAAACCAGACACTTAAATTAGATAAAGGGAGGAAGAAGGAATAATACCTGAAATAAGGAAGCTCTTCCTTTCCCTACCTGCCAGTGGGCAAAGGATCTCAGAGTAGAGCCAAGAGGATTTAGGGCCATTAAATAACACTCCAAGAGCAAAGGGACAATGCTGGGTTCTGTTCATGTCCCTGTGGCTCCAGACAGCTGTGACAGCCCCAGGGCTGGCACTGTGTGGGCACACACGTGTCACCTTCCAAAGGCTGCTGCAAGAGTTGAACACCCCTAATTCAGGAATCTCCCCCCAGTTTTTACTGCCCTTGCACAATGGAACAGCACCTGGGAAGCACCTCCCAAAACACCATGGCATCAGCGAGCAACATTTCATCAGGAATCTGAGCCCAAAGCAAAAGTCCCCGGGAAACTTTGCATCAGGGATGAAACAGAACCCAGTGTTTTGCTCCCAGTCTTTCACAAAGGCCTCATTCATCATTTCTTTTCACCACTGCTGGGAAGCTATCAGGGATTTCAATACATATTCATTACTCCTTATCGACATCTAGCCAGGTAAGTCAAGGCCAGGGATGATTTTCAGAGGGTATTTAAAAGGAGCTTATCACTTTTGCTATTTGCCAGAAAGTCAGCTTCACCAGTGGGTAAAACAGAAAGGGGAAAAAAAATAACAACAACAACAAAAAAAAAAAACACCCAGCCCAAAAGGGAAGGAAATATGCTTCTATAAAAAGTCGGATAAAACAGCCACCTCCCCACTTCAGGCATTTTTACTGTCTCCTCCTAAGTATTCCCCAAAACCTCCCACAAGCCCAGAGTGCACGTTCTGTTAGTCCCATTGCCCTTTCCCCAGCTTCTTCCCGCTGCAATTCCAACACCTTCGGGGATGCCCGATCCTGCGCGTGGAACCGCGACCCCTGCGAGCCGCGGATGAACGCGAACACCCCGGGCGTGTGTTCCACACCCACCGAGCCGGAAAAGGCAGCGATGGGACGGAGAGAGGCAGTGGCAGCCCTTTCCCTCCCGGAGCATCCCCCTCCCCTCGCCCGGCTCTGCCCCAGCCAGCGCCTTCGACGGCTCGACTTTCCCAGCCCCTACGTGAGAGACGTGCGGCGTGACAGCAATTTAATGGATCGCCGTCAAAAGGGCAGCCGAAGGCATCGCTGCAGCCTCCCCTGGACCAGCCATCACACAATCGGACTCGTTATTCCACACCCGGGGAGCGTCCTTGCAGAGGATGCTCCCAGGGATGCGCCCGCTCCCTCCAGGCATCGCGCTGGAAGTGGTCTCCGTTATTCCTCCGTTCCCACCCAGCTTTGCACAGCCCTCACTCTTTGTTGCTGCTGAGGAATTAATAGCACCTCGCGTTTAAAATAGCTCGAGTTTAAAAAGAGTAAGCTAAAAAAAAAAAAGCCTCTTCTCACATTGCACAGCGTGGCTCGCTCCCACCCCAAGAAAATATAATTACAAGCCACATTATGTTATTAATAAGCCCCTCGGTGCCTTAATATATCAAATATGCTAGTTTTATCCGCTGCCAAAAGGGAGCTCTCTCTGAGAAACCAGGCGAACGAAGTGGCAAAAAACCACTGCATGCACAAGGGATTTCTTTCAGAGGTGCCAGCCCTTGAGAAAAATCCAGCCACAGAGACACACGTGCAAAGCATTAAGCCGGGAGACGTTTTACCCACTCTAAGCAAAGCCCCTTGGCTACCCAGATGCCTGTTGCTGAAATCCATTTCCTCGGCAGCTCCCGCGGCAGGGCTGCCCTTGCCAGCCACAGGCTGCGCATCCCAACATCTGCTCCGGGGTGCCTGACCCACAGCCACGGGCAACAGCATCTGGCAAGCTCACAGGATATCTACTTCTTTAAAAAGTATTATTATTATTATTATTTAGAAGGAGAAACTTTCCAGCCAAGGTAAATAAACATCGGAAGCGACTTGAAACGCCTGCTGAAGGCAAGCATCGGAAAGACTGATTCACCCAAGCCGCTTCCATCCCTCGCCGGGCTGCGAGTGCCACCCCCTCCATCCCGGCTCCGCACATTCCTGCGGCGCTCGTTTAGAGTTAGGAATCGCACAACTGGCAGGTTGTCCGTGTAGCTGGTGGGTGACTTAAAGGAGCTGCTTCCCGAGCTTTCGGATTGGCTCATGATTTAAGATTTGGTTTGTAGTAACACCGGAAGGACCCAAACATTTTTATATTCCGAGGTTCAGAGATAAGGGGAAACCACTGCAGAAGTTTGAGCACTAATTTCTGCCTTCCCCTCCATCTGCCTCCTCTTCCCCACAGGGTTAAATGGTAAAATGCAAACGGCTGGTGTTTGGTTGGGGCTTTTTCCCCCTAAATATAGTGCCCTAATCCTCAAAAAAAAAAAAAATTAACACTAATTGGACAGGATTTGGAGCAAGCTGGTCTAGTGGAAGGTGTCCCGTCACATGGCAGGAGGGTTGTGGAACGAGATTATCTTTACGGTGCCTTCCAACCCAAACCATTCACAATTCTGCCATCAATAAATCCCCGGGCGAGCCGCTTGACACCGTGAAAAATCCCAGCTGAGCTGGCACCGGGGCTGCGAGGTGAACGACCTGCTCCCTTCCCTTTTAATCCCAGGGCTGGCAGCGGAGGGTGGAAACGGGGCCACGCGTGTCGCGGCACCTCCCCGCAGCCATGTGACAGCCGGCTGCACCTTCCGAGCGCCGGGAGCGAGTCACGGGATGGCAGCGGGTGGGATGCGGGCACCGCCAGGATGCTGGGGCACGGCGAGGAGAAGGGAGGAGGGATGCTGCAGGGATGCTGCAAAGAGCCCCGCGCCGCGCTGCGCGGAGAAAGGGGAGAGCTTCCCACCCATGCCGTGCCTCCATCCCAGTCCCCATCCCTCCGGGATGCTGCCGTGCCCGTACTCACAGCGGCGGGGCAGCGCCGGGCGGTTGTCATTGGGAAGCCAAATCTTCTGGATGCGGCTTTGCGTCAGCTCCATGGGCATTTTTAAAACAAAGGTCTTTTTGCGCTCCGCGTCCACCTTGATGCGTTTGCGGGAGGGAGGAGGAGAAATAAAAAAGGGGAGGGGGAAAGAGGTGAGGGAAATATATGATAAAAAAAAAATAATAAAAAGCGTTTTTGTTGCAGTCGGTGGTTTGGGCGAGCGGCTGCGGCGCTTTCGGATGCTGCTCCGAGCCTCGTGAAGGTTTTACGGCAGGAGGGGGAGGAGGAGGAAGAGGAGGGCCGGGTCTGCAGGGCACAAAGCCGGGCAGGAATGGCCCCGGCGCAGCCGCTGCGCGCTGAGAGGGAGCGAGGGCGAGCCCCGCTGCGAACCGCGACGGAAAGCGGGCTGAAAAAAAATACAGATATTAAAAAAAAAAAAAAAATCAAAAAAACTATCTTCCCTTTTAAATTGCGGGGAAAAAAAATAACAAGAGAAGAAAGGCAGGAGACTCTCCACGCGAGGCAGCCGGACAAGGAGTGGTGCTACAGCGCTGGCCGCTGCTCTGGCCGGCTCCGCTCACGATGTGCCGGCAGCTGCCGGGCCGCCTATTTCTATCCCGACAGGCCGGGACCGCCTCCGGGGCGGAGCGGGGCCGGGCGGGCGCTGCGGCGCCGCGGAGGAGGAGGAGGAGGAGGAGGAGGAGGAGGATGGGAAGGAGGAGGAGGAGGAGGAGGATGGAGATGAAGATGGAGGGATGCCGGCGCGGCCCCTGCCGCCCCCTGCCGGCCGCCCCCCGCACTGCAGCGCGGACAAAGGACGCGCTTTGTTCCGCGGGGGGAACGCGACACCGACCCCTCCCCCACGCCGGGAATCTGGGGCGCGCAGGGGACCCCCCAGACTAAAATATCTGTGGTTAAATAAATGGTCTGTTTCATTCCTCGCGTCTCTTCAAACAACGAGGGAAAATGATGTAGAATGATGGAAATTGATTTTTTTTTTTCTTAAAAGGAAAATGAAAACTCGACAGTAAATAACTAAAAAATATTTCAAAACTAAAAAAGAAGTAAAAATGTAAAGAGAAAAAAATTCATTAAAATTAATTATGAAAATAAAATAGGGAATAGAGGAGAAAGTAAGAAGGGGGAAAGAAATAAAAAAAATTGGAATAAAGTTAAAATTAAAAATAAAATTTAAAAAATTAACTAGAGACAAATAACATAAAAACTATTTTTTAAAATAAAAATAGAGGGGAAAAAAAGAAAAAAAGAACAATAAGTACAACAGCGATGGGATGGGGGGACTCCGCCGGCGCGCCCCTTGCGCCCCTCACTCCGCGGCCGGCGGGTTCGGGCCGGGGCGTCCCGCGGGGGGCCGGGGGATGCCGGGGGGTCCCGAGGGGCCGGGGGATGCCGGCCCTGCTCTCCTGCACGTCGCTCACGTCGCACATGCGGTGCCGAGCCGCCTCCCCCGGAGGGGATGCCCGGGCTGCGGCGGCTCCGCCTCCGCCCGCGGCCACCGCGGCTGCTCCGCCCCGCTCCGCGCCCGGGCGGGCCGGGAGGCGCCGGGGCCTCCCCGCGTCCCTCCGCGAACAGCGGCTCGGGGGCGGCTGGAGCGGCCGCGGCGCTGGGGATGCTCCGCGGAGAGCCTCTGCTCTCAAACGGGCGCATAACGCTAATTTTTAATCAATAGTTTTTAAAACTGAATATTATTTTAATTTAACAATCCCGTTTCATTGTTTATTATTTAATGTTTTCATAGAATGATTTTCTTTTGTATTATTTTATCATTTTACTATTCATTTATTTGTTCTTAATTATGTCATGTTCATATACAATAAATACAATATTATTATTATTGTTATTGTTATTATTATTATTATTATTATATTTGCACTCTCTTATTAGTTTATTAAACTTCTTAATCCACTCGCCAGGTCCCTGCAAGTTATATTTCCACTCTAAATTAGGCTACAAACTGCACCCCAGCAGTGCTGACACCCCCACACAGCTTCTGTTTGCAGCACAGAGGGGCTGGGACCACCCTGAAAATTCCTGTGACGACGCCCAAACCCCAAACACTCAGGTGCTCAAACCCCCTTGTCCCCCAACACCGATGGGGATGATCCCACCTGGCCTGGAGGGGTTTCTTTGGAAGGATTCTGGGTGGGAATTTGCCACAGCAGGGAAATGTGGGAATGTGTCACGGGTGGGAAGAGCTGTAGAGGCGGGAGCATCAGCTTTGATGGTGTTTAATACAGCAAATTTTGCTTCAAAATTTAAAGCCTGATACGGAGCATCTTGGATACCTAAAATGTTCAATAATTTTTTTTTTTTTTTTTTTTACTTAGGGCATTTTCCTCCTCTGCAAGCAAAGGCTTGTATTTTTATAACGCATTTAGAAGGAAGATATTTCTGGCTAATTCCTTACATGGAGCCAAGATGAAGTAAAAAGTGCACAATCTTTCCCTCTCCTACACAGGGAAAAAATATTCACAGGCAAAAAGAAAAAAAAAATAAAAAGAAATTAAAAAAAAAAAAAAAGCTACTATGAGTGAGCTGGAAAAGAACCAGAGATTTGGGATGTGGGAAGGAAGATGGGAGAGAGCTGTGAGTGCTCCAGTTGGCAAGGATGGGATGGGAGTCAGGCACAACAGCCCTCGCTGGACCACTCTGCACAAAATCCCCAAATCTTTTTCACATGTAGGGCAACAGAAAGCTGGTTCCCAGCTAGAGCATGAGTCAGAAGGAGGACAAAAACTCACATGATTTTACAGGACAAGGAATTTGGGCATCATCCCCCTTCCTCTCTCCCCTCTCCGTGGCTCTTTTCCACCTCACAAATCACCACCCCCATGACATGAAAAGGAGCCCGAAAGCAAAACCCTGCCTGAATTAAAATCACAGTCGCTTCAAATTAGATCCACCTAGTAACTCTTGGCTTAGAAACTCCTAAATAACTGGAGCGGAAAGCTCCAACTCCTAAATAAGTGGCCTGGATTTCAAAGGCACCAGCGCCCAGCTGCTCCGAGGGAGGTCAGCTGGAAGAAGCACTACTATTTTTAAGGCACTTGCACCCTGGGGAGAGGGCAGGGAGCAGGACAGCACTAGGTGCACTCAGAGGATTATTTTTCCCCCTCCCAAATCGTGCTATGCAAAAATCCCAGCTTCCTAAAAATAGCACCTGGGCTGGTAAATAAAATGTTGCTCGCAGCTGCTGTGATAAGAGCCCAAAGGCGTGCTTAGCTCAGCGATTTTTCAGGAAATCAAGTCACTGATGCAGCCTGAATGCTGTCAGGAGGATGTGTCAGCTCCTGGAGAGCCACCACAGGCACAGTGTGACATGGGACAGCCAGTGATGCTGACCCACAGAGGGTGGAGGGAGGCATCAACCAGCCAGTGCAGGCTGGAGGTGCTGCCATCCATACCCCAGTCAGGAACTGGCAGATGTTTAATAAATGAGAAGGGACAGGGACGTAATGCCAGGGTTTGAAATACGAAAATCCTGGTGGTAGATGGGGGAAAATATTAACCCTGAGCATCCAAGGGATGAATGCATCAGGTCCAGAGAGGTGGGAGAGGGAAGTACAAAAAGGGAAAGTCTGGCAGAGAAGGGGAAAATTCCTATTTCTGTGAGAATGGGATACCCAGCTCTTATGGGGTTCACAGTCTTCAAAGTTCTCTGAAACACCAAAACTAAAACCTGTCAATTCCCTCTTTTGTTCCACCGCAGCTCCAACATCTAACTCACCTAGCAACCCATCCTGAACATTGCATTAGGCTCTGGATGCATCCCAAAGTGACAGCTCCAGACTTCATTCTCCATCCCCTTTGGAAGAAGCTACTGGTGACCAGCCTGCCTTCCCTGACATCCTCCCTGTGGCATCAAAATGCCAGCACCAGCAGCAATTGCTCTGGCGAGCCCCAACTCTGACTAAGCCATGATTCACCCTCTTCTTTTAATGTCTTTTTTTTTTTTTTAATTTATTTATTTGATTCCCTCTAAAGGAAACTTGGAAGGCAAGGACCAGTCACGTTCTTGCCTACATTCAGTGCAACACGCATCCTCTCCTTCAGAATTGGCGCGGGGGTGCAGGGAGGGGAGATGCCTGGTGGGATCCGAGTCACACATCCAGGAATTCTTTGCATGGCTAGAATTTGGGGAGGGTGGCTGGGAGCTGTGTGTACATCACTGTGTAGGTGCAGCCACACATTGTGCTCCATTCATGTCAGGGCAGCTTCATCTGCAGCGGTTTCCAGTATGGCCTTGGTTTATCAGCCTGGAATGTGGGCACGAAGCTCAGAATCACAGCAGGGTTTGGGTTTAAAGGGATTTCAAGATCATTCAGTCTCACCCCCCTGCCATGGGCAGGGACACCTTCCACTATCCCAGGTTGCTCCAAGCCCTGTCCAACCTGGCCTTGGACACTTCCAGGGATCCAGGGGCAGCCACAGCTTCTCTGGGCACCCTGTGCCAGGGCCTCACCACACCCACACGAAAAAAATCTCTCCCTAACATCCCATCTAAATCTACTCTCATCCAGTTTAAAGCCGTTCCAAAGTGCTCCATACCCCGGGAGAGTGGTTGCAAAAGTCAGGCAGCAGCTGCCCAGGCTCTTATTAGTGCATTGATTACATTTTCTTGCAACTGAAAAATTTATTCCTCTGGGCAGACCAAGGGGCATTCATATGGTTTTCGGGGAAAGAAAAAAAAAAAAAAAAGACAACAAGAAAAACCCCAACAACAACAGCAAAAGCAACAGAAAAAAAATTGCTAAATTTTGCACTTACAAAGATAATTTTAAATAGTGGGATATTGAAGAAGCCAAGGAAATTGTCTGCAATATTTTTCGGGGAATTAAATGTTTTCAGAAAGGTCAGGAAGGAAACCAAGTGGTTAACACCTCCCATTGTCAGCTGGATGCTGAGTAGTTTTCACTGCTGATGGCGCTTTCTTTGGAAGGACTTGAAAAAAAGCTGCTACGGGTCAGGCTCGTGGCGGGGAGGGTGATAAACGTCTGATTTTTATCAGGCTGATAAAAATGTTTGGATTTGGAGAGGCAGCTGGAGTTCACGGTCCTTTGCGCCTGCAGTTTTCAATTGCCTCCCTCGCCCCTGGCAGGTATTTCAGTTACAGGAATAAATAAACAAGGAGCGAAGTGTGAACTGTACCTGTATGACCAGGATGTCACCGCTCCCTCTCCCTCATCCCACCCAGCTCCTGATGCCCGGGAGGGAACACCAAGAGCTCCTGCGTCTGTCCCTGTAATGGATCGGAGTGTTTCTGCCATGGAAAAGAGTTTTTTCCTTTCCCCTCCTCTAAACAAGTTTAGTTTTGCTTCCTCATTTCTCGCCTCTCACCCCTCTGTCCTTGCAGTCTCACGCTGCTTTTCTTCCTCCTGCTGCAAAGGGGAACAGAAACCAAGCAAAACCATCTCCTCACGGCATTATTTGCAGTCAGGGTTTCCTGCAGGGATTGAGGGATGTTGCTCAGCACGGGATTTACCCTGAAATCAGGGGAGAGCTCCTAGTCCCTCCGCAGCAGTGAGGGCTGAGCCCTGCCCGGGGTGCAGGACGCAGGCAGGGCAGGGAACATCGTGTGCCCCGGAGCTCTCCCTCCTTTCACCCACCAGTGCAGACACGCGTTCTCCTGGCTGCGGACAAGCCGTGCAGTTTTTCAGCCTGTTGCACCCTCTAATTGCACCTGATGTGCTCATGAAACTCCTGCCTTGGCCGCTTGTAAGAAATTCCAATCATTGCTGACAACAGCCGAGCGCTGGGACACCACTGGAGCAAGACCTGGGCTGCCACACGCCTGCCCGTGGGTGCAGCTTTGCTTAAAAATAGCCACAAGCAGAGAAAGGGGGGGGGGAATTCAACGGGATTCAGCTTCTGACATTGAGAAACCAGGGCTGAGCCCCACAGGGGGAAATCCCACAAAGGCACAGGGCATTGCTCACCCCGCGCTATCAGCCCCAGTCAAACACTGCACCCAGGGCTGACCTTGCTTTCCTGGCAGCCAAGGGACAGGGAAAGCCAGGAAGGGGTTGCAGAAATGCAGAATTCAGCCTCATTCAGCTGGTAACAGGTTAGGGAGCTGCTGCTTTTGCTCAGCCCTCTGCTCTGAGCTCCCCGTGTGCTGTCACTGTCACTGTCACACTCGGAACGACGCAGGAGCTCTTTCAAGGACAGTAAACTCTTCCTTGAAGTCAACACTCCACAAAGTTGTTGGTTTGTTTAATTCCTTTTAATTTATAGCTCTTCAGCCAGGAGGACAAGAAACCTTCAAACCTTATTTTCTTTTGAGTGGAAGGATTTGTGCCCTAACGAGAGGTGTTTGGTTATAATTGGCTGAGTTAAAGGGTAGCAGGAAAGGAAATGGGAGTTTTAAATACAATGCCTGGCTGTGATGAATATGTGGAAGAAGGAAGGATGAGAGCCTGGATTCAATCTCAATTCATCAAATTAAAAGTAAAATCATTCAAGGTTTCCTCCAGTATCCTCAGAGAGGTGGGTGCCTCCAAATGTGTCTTGGATGATCCTTGGGAAGACCCAGTAAATCTTAAGAGCAATAATGGGGAGGTGTTCAATGGATGTCCATTAGCAAGGACTGATGACCCCAAAGGAGCCTCCCAGATGGAGATTCATATTTAAAAAAGGAGGTTTATTTGAAAATTTTAAAAAATAATTATATTCCGTAGTTCTCAAAAAAATATAATTTGGAGATAACATTCTGAAGCTGCAAACATCCATTAACGTAAGGACATTTCTCAAAGCTGGCAGGTCTGCTCAGAAACTGTTCCAGGAGGATTGAGCAATGTCCTGTGAAAGTTCCTGACCTTACAAGACTAGTGAAAAACAAAATTCACCCCATAAACGGCTAAATCATAAAGATAATTGACTCCATAGGTTGCAGAGAGGGTAGATTTAGGGTAGATATTATAAAGAAATTCTTTACTGTGAGGGTGGTGAGGCCCTGGCACTGGTTGCCCGAAGAAGTTGTGGCTACCCCATCCCTGGAAGTGTCCAAGGTTGGACAGGGCTTGAAGCAACCTATTTTTGTGGAAGGTGTCCCTGCCCATGGCAGGGGTTGGAGCTGGATGAGTTTAAAGGTCACTTCCAACCCAGGCCACTCTGTGATTCTACGAAACATGGATTTCTAAAAGTTGTTAGAGGGTAATTAAATGGCAAGAAGTTGGGATATTCCAGGATCAGGAATTTAATACTCGTTCTCCTTGAAACAAAATCTGGCTGCAGAAGTTCAGGTTTGGTCCTAATAGCAAGGGTCAAAGAGTGCAGATCAGTCAGAGAGCCACAATTCAGGTTTTGGCATTGTCAGAGCTTCTGAAAAGACAATATTCACATTAGCCTGACACTGGGTTGAGCCTTCTACTTCCAGGTACTTTCAGTTACATGAAAGGAACACTTCCCTGTTTGCCCTGTTATTTTAAGGTGTGAAATTCCCCACTGAAAATCTTGGGATTGCTTTAGGGTGTAAATCCACAGGATGTTAAACTTGACTTTAGGTTACCTCATCCCTAATCAAGAGGCCACAACCACCTGCGACAAGGCACTGATCCAGCAGAAAAATCCTGCTGGTCTGAGAGAAAAGCGTCTTTACAGGGCTGCTCTGTCCCCACTGCCAGATCAGATATTCCCTGTGCTGCTGCTGCCAGCAGAACTTGGCATGTGTTACCACAGGGCCTTCTCCGGGAAAATCAGCAGAATTACAGCCATTTGCTCACACCTGAACCAGACCTAATTTAGGAGTTTACTGGTTTAACCCTGGCTGGGAGCTCAGCCCCACTCGCTCAGTCCCCCACAGTAGGATGGGAGAGAGAACTGGAAGGTGAAAGTGAAAAAACTCATGGGTTGAGGTACAAACAGTTTAATGGGTAAAGCAAAGCCACGTGCACAAGCAAAGCAAAACAAGGAATTCATTCCCCACTTCCCACAGGTTCCCAGTGATCCCCAGGAAAGCAAGGCTCCATCACACGTAGTGGTGGCTTGGGAAGGCAAACACCACGACCTCGAATGTCCCCCCTTTCCTAAACACGACAAAATGTGTTATGGAATATTTTTGGTCAGTTTGGGGTCAGCTGTCCTTATTCTGTCCCCTCCCAACTCCTTGTGCCCCCCCAGCCTCCTCACTGGTGGGGTGAGGAGCAGAAAAGCCTTGACTCTATGTAAGCCCTGCCCAGCAAAAACAAAAACATCTCTGTTTTATCAACACCGTTTTGGCCACAAGTCAGAATCACAGCCCCACAGCAGCTACTCTGAAGAAAATCAACCTGTCCCAGCCCAAACCAGCACAGCGCTGCAAAGCAACGCGGCTTGTTGGAGATCTGATGGGAAGAACAAAGAATTCCAGCCCTCCTGCATGCGTAGATTGTTATGGTATTTATTTTCGTGGAGGTGCCCAGTGGCTGAAGTTGATTGTGCTCACTGAAGAACTTAATTCGCAGCCCGGTGATGCAGCTGGGATGCAGCTCTCCAGGTCTCCTGCCTGCAGGCGCTCAGCGCTGGATGCGAAACCCCCCACGGATGATGAGTCTGTTCAGCCCATTTACGGTGGACGATGATCACCCTCCGGAAATCGCAGCCTGTCATTATCCCGTGGACTTTGCTATTGAACTGTTTCCTAACTCCTCATTACCACCCACCTTTCATTAAGAGCCTGGATCGTTATCTCATCATTGCAGGTTATTAAATCAAACAATGGCAAAGGCTGCGGCCTTTCTGGGGCTGACTCACCTCATTATGTAACAAGCCCGGGCCAGTGACAACCTCAGCATCGTCATGGTGACAGGGAAGCGTCTAAAAAGTTGCAGGCAATGACATGGTGAAGCCAGATACCCCAGAGATGCTGGGGAATCTCTTCAAAGTAATGCAAAAAACCTAAAACACAAAGCTCCAAGGGAGAACATGGGTTTGTATTTTTGATCATCAAGGAGGACGTGCTTGTAGGCAGCAGCGGGCAGCAGATTAATCACAGCCTAGGAAAAAGGGTATTTTTTTATCTCAGGTCTCAACCCCCGCTGATAATCAGTTTGGCTCCTGATACAGGAGCTTTTGAAGCAGCATCCCAGAAGGATCTGCATTGCCTGGGAGGCTCAGATGGAAAGGTTCCCCTGAGGGATGCTGAGCAGGGAGGAGGCGTTGAAGCTGTCAGCTCCTGCTGTTCTGCCTCCATCCACAGCAAAGCTATGGGTAGAGATTGGGGAGGATTTATGGAATTTTGGGGTGTCTACAAGGAACTGGTCACCTTTGAGCACTTCTACCACATGTGGAGGGAAATGGGCACTCACTTGCACAGAGAACAATTCGGCTGCCCTGCTGTGGGTACTGACTGCAAACCAGGATGAGATGTGTCCTGGAGGAGTTTGTGTCCTCCAGCCACTAAGGGAACCTCAGAGCTATGCCCAGCCACACACATCTCAGTGCTCTCCAGCACGAGGTGGCCCAAAACACAATCCTTGTCCAATCCAGAGTCCCATGCAGGGAGGAAGAGCAGAGCTTTGGTGAGGAGCTGCATGTCGAAATCGTGTACGTGCCGAGGATCTTCCCACCCACACCTCACCTTTGTGAGCGCGTCTGCCCCATGGACAACCTGCTCTTCCCTGCTTCCTCACAGGGCTGGCTTGATCCAGACAATGATTGCCCAACAGTGGCCCACACACCTCAGCTCTGGCCAAGAAGAACCACTTTTGGGACCAGCACCACTCCTGGGGTTGAGCTGTTCCCTGGATCAGCCTCCCCAAGGGCTCCCCTCTCCATTCAGCCTGGTGGAAACCACAAGGCATCCAGAGGTGAGGTCTACGTGTCCCACTTTTGCAGAGTGGTGCCATGTGCTTTTAAACTCCAGACCTGCAGGCACTGCTTTTAGGAGGTCTGTGAAAGACCAGTAAGAGGGAAAGTGTGTGGTCAACAAGCTGAAATTTAGAATAGTAAGGGCCAGTTTTGTTTCCATATCTTTTGCTGGAGCTCCTTACAGTCAAAACCTCTCTCAGGGAACCTCCAATTTCCTAACAGCTCTCCTAACCAAGTTTTGGACTCAAATCACTGGAATTAGATCACACAGATTGCTGGAGTGCAGAAATTAAATAACCAAATTCCCTTATCATGGTTTTCTTAAAATTCTTCCACTTACAGAGCAATGATTTTAGTGCATTTAAGTCCTAGCAGATGATTTTCATTTGTATATTTCATGTACTTTTTTCTATGCCATGGAGACCTGGCTGGGATCTAAAATTGTTAAAAAACATCTACAGAATTTATTTCTTCTTTCCCTGATATTTTCCAATCAGACATGAAAAATATTAATGAAAAATTTCTCTGGAATTTTGGGGCAAGCTGAAACAATATGGGGAGCTTGCTGCCAACATATTTTCTCAAATACACTTATATTTTCCAACCCGCAATGACAAGCTGTGAACAGCTTCTTGGGAAAAAAAAAAAAAAAAAAAAGAGAAAACTCAGCTCAGTGTTTAGATTTTTTAGATTTCTGCCCTGGAGTTTAACAGGGAGTAGCAAAGCAGCATCTGGGTGCCTGGCAGGGGTCATAAGGAAAGATGCTGTGCTTCAAAGCACTTGGGAGGGCCTCATTTTTCTCCCAAACAGCTGCTGTTACTTGAGCAGAGAGGCAGAGCCAGGAGGGCATGGCACAGGTGGAAGCACATCTTGGCCATTGATCATGACTCATCCTCACTGAATAACGATGGAGATAGGGGAAAAACACTTTTATTGTGTTTGCTTCAGCATTTCCATCAACACCACCCATTAGGGAATCACAGAATGGTTTGGGTTGGAAGGGACATAAAAGATTATCCAGTTTCATCCCCTGCCATGGGCAGGGACCTCTTCCACTCTTCCACTATCCCAGGTTCTCCAAGCCCTGTCCAACCTGGCCTTGGACACTTCCAGGGATGGGGCAGCCACAGCTGCTCTGGGCAACCTGTTGCGACACAAACTCTGTGCCACGAATAGGACACCTCTCAAAACAAACAAACGACCCCAGGACAGGGGCTCACCTGACGTGTCCATCCCCCTGTGCCCTCCTGGCACAGCTCTGGTGGGTTCGTGCTCCCCGCACGTCCTGGGCTGACGCCTGCGGTGACAGCACGGCCACAGCCAGGGTTTCACATTTCCCAGCCCAGCTGTTTACCCAGAGCTCAGCCTGAAGGAAAACAACTGCTAGACAGTCAACAAGAGATCTGAGGGACACCCGACTCCTGGGCAGGCTCTCCTGCCAGCTTCCCTATAAAGGAGAGCCAGGCTCAGGCTCAAGGCATGACCTTCCTTCAGTTCATGTTGTTATTACCCAAGCTGGGACAGCCCCAGGCGCCTGATTGATGGGCACCTTTCACCCACTGCTGGGTGAAATGCCTCAGGGGTTCTGTGGATGGTCACTGGGCCAGTGGGAGATACAGTTTGTACCCATGGAGCAGAGCCCAGAGCAATTCCCAAACCTGCCAGCTATGCAAAAGCAAGGCCTTTCTGCAGCTGTGGCTAAGGGGGATCCCACCAGGATGGGTTTGGGATGAAGGTGGCGTAGCCAGAGTGCCACAGGAGCTTGTAGTATCTGCAGGATATGCTTGGAGCATGGATGTGCTGTGCCCTTTCCCTGTCCTGCCCTAAACACTGGTGCTTATTCCAGACCTGACCAGCTGAATACCCCTGAAAACCCATCTCAAACCCATCTCAGCCCAGAGCCTGAGCAAGCACAGCTCCCTTGCACACGTGCAGGAGCACACGCAGCCACCCCAGCCCCTGGCAGCCGCCAGTGCCTTCAGATGCCACTCAAAAATCTGGTCCTCTTGCATTCAGGCAGAGCCAGTCATCGACGACAGGGGTGACTAAAGCCCAGCACTGGCACACACCAGCCCCATCCCACGCTGCCTTGTCCCATCTTGCCTGCAGCCGGGCCGTTACCTGCCAGGCCACCCAACCCCGTGGCTGCCAGCACCCTGTGACAGCACATGGCAAGCCAGGCTGGAAAAGGTAACCTCAGGTCGTCCAGAATTTGGGCTAGGAAAGTCACATCCATAAAAAGAACGCTTCCCACCCTCGTGCCTTCCACCTAATTGCTGCTGTTGCAACAGCCCTACATGATTTAATGGTTTATTGCATTGTTCTTTTATTTATGGTGTAAATGTTTTGGACGTGATCAGTTTCTCAGCAGCTCAGCTGCACCCAAAAATTAATAAGAGAAGAAAAAAAAAAAAAAAAAGGAAAGGAGAAACACTGCAGCAACCAGAGGTGATTTAATGTTTAAGGGAAACAAAGGCTTTGCTGACTGTGTTCCTCCATGCACATGATCTTCACAGCTGGCAGGAGGTGGAAATCCATTCCCTGCCTTTGGCAAAGCCACCTTGGAGAAAAAAAATAAACACAAACATCACTGCTAGCAGGTGCCTCTTCTGTCTCAACTCATCCTGCTCAGCTTGGTTCAGCAACACGGAGATTTTGGTGGTGAAGCTACATCTGAGTCCTTCTTCCCACCTCAAAGCCTTGTCCTCAGCCATGAATGAGATCCAGCCCTCCAGCTGGGAAATGGACCCAGGCTGGAAAAATCCCCAAACCCTAACATTTATTTTTCTTTATTATTATTCTATATACTGTTTATTCTATTAATTTATTTTTCTTTATTTTGCTCTGCATGGGAATGTTGTTTTGTGAGCATGGATCCACTCCTGGAGCACCTGGTGTTGGCATAAAGCCATCCCACATTCCTTTTGTGGAAGGGCTTTATCGGGATGCCCAAGTCCAAATCACAGCCTCAGCTATGTCCTACTGCTCCTGCAAGAAATCCCTTGCCAATAAGGAGGCTTTCTAAGAAAGTCAGTGAGAAGGAAAAATAAAAAACAGGTCAAATTCTCAAATTTCTGCTCCATATTAGAATCTCCTATTGGCATTAAGGTGGGGTGCTTACCTGGGTCATACCTGGCGTGAAGGCATGAGTTTCCTCCAAATAAATTCATATTGGTGACTGAGGAGCCTTTATTTTGCACTTGTGCCAGGTGACCTGGCAGTGCCCACTTGCATTTTTAGGGGTGGAAAAATTCGGTCTCCCAGGCACAGAACTCAGCAGTTGCTCAGTCCTCACCTTCAAGCCCACGAGCAGGACCCAATGCAACCCTGCTTATCCCCCAGTAAAGGCAGCTGAAACACCCTGGCTCATCCTGGGAAGCCACATCCCTCCTTGGGGCCCATGGATTTGGGAGCAGGAGACAAAACACCCAATTTTTCTCCCAGTACTGATGTGGTTTTGGGCTTACCTAGGAACAGAGGCCACACAAAGTTAAAATAATAAAAGCAGATATATTTACTGAAGGGCCTACATTAGAGGCAGACAAAGCCTCCCCAAGGGGCTACACCCAAAAATTAAGGACAGTCATGAGTTTTTCAGACATATATAAGTTTGGTCCATTTACATATCAGGGGTTAATTCTCCAATTACAGGTAATTGGAGGCAATGAAATCACATACCCCCAGTTTGCTTCCCCCCAATTCACTTTTGTTCAGACTTTTCGGGATCTGAGGCTGTAGGGTGTCCTTGAAACTCAGGTCCAGAGGGATTGTTTAGTCTGACCAAAACGTGAAGACATTTTGTGAAGTTTGTGAAGTTAGCTAACACTTTACACGGAGTTTAGAGTTACGCACTGACGCAGCACAAGATCCGAAAAAAACGCAAAAGTTAAAACCCTAATGCACCAGCACCTCCGGGGCAAAACCACCCGTGATACTGACAGATTACCCCTGTTGTTTACCAGCCCCAGCTGCTCTCCGGCCTTCCTGGAAAGGGCAGAGCAGCAGCAGGGCTCTCGCACGCTCCGTTCGCGTGTCCCCGGAGGAGCGGCGGCTGCCGGAGCGCGGAGCCCGCAGCGCTCCCTCCCTGGCCACGCGAACGGAGCGTGCATGGCCACTGGGGCTGCCCGGGACTGGCCCGTGCCCCGGCGTCCCCGCCGTCCCTCATTGCCAGCAGGGCAGTGGAATGAGAAATAAAACTGGTAAACAAGTTCACCCCGCTGCCCTGGGAAAGGTTCTGCTCGCGTCCTGTCGGATAAACAAGCTCCGGCGGCGGCTGGAGGGGAGGGGAATAAATAAATCGGGCTGGTTGAAGGGACGCAGCTGTTTCACACCAGCCCTGCCCGAAGAAAGCCCAAAGTGGGGCTGGGATTGCACAAGGACACGGCAATACCTCCTTTTCTCCACCTCCTTCCCCAGCAGCATCGTTTCTCCCCAAACCACTTCACGAGGAGACGTTGGTCTGTCTCAGCTTGCCCCCTCTGTCCTCAGACAATCTTTTTCAGGGCTGAGCAGAGCTTTCCTTGATTTCCAACCCAAATCAACATCTCTGCAGGTGGGGTTTTAACGCCCTGCTCCTTTCCCAGAAGAAAATATTAGTTGTTGTTATTATTATTATTATTAGCAATAACACTAATAATAATAATGCGGGGAAACCAAAAGGAAAGCCCAATTCCATGATGTTTTAGCTAGAGAGTGGCATACAAAATGCAGGAGGCTGGGTTTTCTGGACTGCGTGGTGCTGCTTCCTCAGCACCAAGGAAGAGCACATCTCACTGCAGGCCCTGTGCTTTTGGGAAGAGGTTTAATCTGGGATGGGTCGGCAATACCAAGGAGATGTTTTCAAAATTGAGTATACAGGAAAGGACAAAAAGAGTGATTTTGTTCTCCAGGAAGGAGAAAACTGGGGAGTAGCTTTCAGCCTGGAAAAGGATGCTATGGAGAAGATAATAGCTGTTTTTATAGCCAGGAATATTTAAGGTTTATATAAGATATGCTCCCCCAGTGGAATCCTAATTAGTGGAATCCTAATATTCCTTGCCAGGACAAGGAATTCTTCAGGGGAAAACACAAAGGAAACCTAAATCTGCTTGTGTGGATTTGATCTTGAGTCCCAACTGGGGATTGTGCCTCATCCTTTTTTTTTTTTTTTTTTTTTCCCCTAACCTTAAAATGTAGTTCTGATGGGGAAAAGAATCAGGTGCCTTGCTGAGATGTGTGTGCCTGCACGCACACACCAGGAAAACAGGGATCACACACCTTGCTGCCTGCTGGTTTTGAAATCCTCCCACGTCCCTCCATGAAAAAAAAAAAAAAAAAAAAAAACAAAAACCTGTGGTCATCTGATTTAAAGCCTTTGGAGCTGTTTTGTGCTGAGATCAATTTCTCCATCAAAGAGGGTGTGTTAAGGAAAGGTTCAGCAGGGCACAGGCTTCCAGTGACACAGGGATAGTGGGTGAAAAGAGGCCTGGGGGGTGTTGGTGGTGGGCTCTGAGCACTGGGGTGAAGCTCAAGCCCAATCTGAGCTGCTCTCCTGTGTGACATAGCCATGGAGCTTGGTTTCAGCTGGTGGCTGGAAATACAGCAATGGAGACTCCTTCCCCATCCCTGCCAGGAAGGAGGCAGGACAGCAAAAGGAGGGGTTTTCCAGCATCCTGAGTTGCTTGGAGGGGTGCTGGCCCTGGCAGGGATGTTATAGGTGTGTCTGCCTGCTCCCAGGTTAGGACAGGAGGATATACCTTCAGTATTGTTACGTGGTTTAATTCCCAGACTCAGGAATTCTGAGAGGTGCTAACAACCCATATCTGTCCCCACCAGCTGGTTTCTGTGGACTGATCAGAACGCAGAGTGGGTCCCAAAAATCCCACTGCACCTTTCGAAGCCTCCTACAAGAGTTTCTAGTGGAGTGGTGGTTCCACCTGCAGCTGGTGGCAGCCAAGGTTGTCCCACCTGGCCAGTATAGCCTGGGATTGCTCCCCTGCACCAGCACCTGGAGACATGGTGGACTCTGCTGCTTGGTTGTGCATGACCCAGTGAGCAATAATGGGAACAAAACCGAGCATGGTGACCCTGAAATCTATTAAAAACTCCCCATGAGTGGCCATAAATGCTAAAGAAAGTGCAAAGGCCAAGAGGCAGCGGAAAGGTCGTGCTCACCCAGGGCTTTCTTGGAAGTGCAGGGAGGTGCTGGGAGGGGTGAGATGGGGGACAGACACCTGCTCCTTTGGGAGCTTTGGCTCAAGAGGCTGGTGAGGTGAAAGGGGATGAAACAAAACCAAGAGCCAGAATGAAAATACCACAGTGAGAAACACAGGCCAGGGGACAAAGCAGGATGGGAGGGGATTTCCAGCCTTCCACGAAAGGTGTTCAGTGAAAACAAGGTGATGGTTTGACTCAGGCACAAGCCAGTGAGTCAGGAGAGCCAGGGCCAGTTCTGCCACATGTTTCCTCCCTGCTCTTTGAGCAGATACCCTCAAGCAGACACCCACGGTGTCACTGTCACCAGGATGGTCCCCATCGGGAGCTGCAGCTGGCAGGACCCCCCTCAAGCAGCTCCTGACTCCTCACATGGCTTCTCTGCATCCATCAGTGCTTTAAAATCCTGTCCAGCACCTCTGACAGGAAATGCTGGATAAAACCTTTTCCAGGGCTGCCAGGAAGACACGACATCGAGGAGTGATGAGTGACATGAGCAGCAAAGGCAGCAGCATGTGGGTTTGCAGGGCATTGCCAGCAATCCAGAAAGCCTCCCAAAGGGATGAGATTATCCCTTCCAATACCTAGAAAAAGCTGAAGGAAGGCAGTTCTCCACCTTTAGCTGAAACCATTCTGCAAAGGCAGAGTTTCCCATCAGGGGGTGTTGTAATCTGAGTCACTGCAAGAGCAGGGACAGCAAGGAAGTGCTCGGCAGCACAGGGGACAGACAGCAGAAATAACAGCGCCAGGATGTGGCACAGTACTTCGTGCTGCAGGCAAAAGGCACCTCTGCCCCTGCTCACAAGAGGCTCCTTGATCTCAGCAAGCAGAAATGAGCCCAGGGGATGTTGTAGCTTGTGCTAACAGAATGTACAGAGCAGTGGGAGGGATCCTGCCCCTCCACTCCACTCTCATGAGACCCCACCTGGAGCACCGTGTCCAGCTCGGGGTCTCCGATATAAGAAGGTTGTGGAGCTGTTGGAGCAAGTCCAGAAGAGGCCATGAAGATGCTCCAAGGGCTGGAGAACCTTTGTGACAGAGACAGGCTGAGAGAGCTGAGGTGTTCAGCCTCGAGAAGAGAAGGCTCTGGGCAGATCTTAGAGCCCCTTCCAGAGCCTAAAGGGAACCTATAGGAAAGATGGGGACAGGTTTATAGCAGGATCTGTTCCAATAGGACAAGGGGTGATGGTTGCAAAGTGAAGGAGGGTTGATTTATATTAGGTGTAAGGAAGAAATTTTTTATTATGAGGGTGGTGAGACCCTGGCACAGGTTGCCCAGATAGGTGGTGGATACCCCATCCCTGGAAGTGTTCAAGGTGAAGCTGGAGTGGACTTTAAGTAACCTCATTGAGTACAAGTTGTTCTTGCCTTGTCAGAGGGTTTGGAACTAGGTGATCTTTTACATCCTTTCCAGCCCAGACTGTTCCATGCTTCTATCATTATGTGTTCATTCTCTGCTCACTGGCTTTCAGTCTTATCTCCAGCTCCTTCCCAGCCAGCAGCACTGGGATTTCATTTGTCCTTTGACAGATGACAAATGTCCTGCTCGCTGGCATTGCCCTGCTAGCTTATCACCTGCACACTCCCAGGCTTCCTTGCGTCAGCTGCAGTAATTAAATCATATTTTTCAGGGAGGGCACTTTGGGTGAAAGCTCCCAACACCTCCTGATAGCAGAGCTGCAGCCACAGACAGGCCTTTGCCAGGGTAGTGGCACTGCCTGGGGATCAGGGCTTTCTCTCCAGTGCTCCCAGCTGATGCAGTAATGCTGGAGGAAATTAATTTCTGTCCTAAGCTCATTCCTCCTGGCTGTCTTTGAGCATCCCTGCTAGAAATACCTTTCTTTACTATCTGAAACTGCCAAATGCCTTGAGGTCAGGTAAATGGCAGCTGTTACACAGCCATGGAGTGCAGATCCTGTGGCAATGCCACTGGCTACAATGCCCGAGGAGAAAGGAGGCAGAACAGAGCCAAGGCAACCAGGATTTCACACAGACTTCTCGGGGAGACACAGGAAAGGGATGTCAAAGCTGCAAGTGGTGAGAAACCAGCCAAGACAGGGGTGGAGTTTGCATTTCCACACACAGGGGTGTGCAAAGACAGCTGAGAGCCTCCAAAATGCTCATCCCAAAGTGTCCTTGTGCCTCAAGCTACCGAGGGTCTACAGAGCAGCAGCCCTTGGGCAGAGCCTCCTCTTTGCACCCTGGATCAGGGTGGCTGTGAGCAAGCCCTCAGGTGAGATGCTGCTCCCAAAAGGCTCCCAGAATAAAGGCTCAGCCTCCTTGCTGAGCTGCCAGGAGTCCCCATATTCCTCTGGGAGGGTCAGGAACACAGCCAGATCCCAACCCAGATGAAGCCACCACCTTGAGTAAGGATTTTTATGGACCATGTTGAACTAGAAGGAAAACACCTTCACACCCACCTCTCCTGCAAACTCAGGATGTGCACAGCTTGCTGTGGGCAGCTTTTGAAGGGCAGCCACGAGGCCGTGCTCTTCACAACCCTCCTGCCTTTGTGGCTTATGGATGTGTCCCTGGGAAGCCCAGGCAGCCCAGCAGCAGCCACTGAGCAGTGCTCCAGGCAGGGCTGGTGATGTGGGGTCCCACCAGCCCAACGGGATGCTCTGAACTGAGGTTAAAGGCTGCAGCCAGGTCACAGCACTGCTAAGCCACCACTAAACCACATCCCCAAGTGCCACATCTGCGTGTCTTAAATCCCTCCAGGGACGGAGAGTCCACCACTCCTCCAGGCACCACTTTTCCAGTGCTTGACAACTATGTGGTGACAAAATTATTCCTAAAATACACAAGCAATGGATAAAACCCATCCACCCCGGCCTCTCTGCCACCTTGGACTCCCTGGAGCTGCAGGCTGATGCACGGAGCTGCTGAAAGCTGTTCTGACATTTCAAGATTGACCTCTAGAGGAAGTTGGGAGGCAGACGAGCTACGGCTGCGACGGTGACACAAGGGCTGCGGGACAGAGCTGCCGAGGATTTGCAGGTCAGCTGTGCCCCACGAGTGTGGCAGAGATGACAAGCGCAGCACGGCGTCCCAACAAACCCAATTCAGGTGTGCCGGGCAAGACCGCGTGGAAAAGCATCAATTGCTGCAAATCCGCCGTGTGTCCCCAAGCGCTGGAGCCCTGCCCGTCATTTCTACCCCTGCTGAGGCTGCAGCTGGGCCACGGGAGCTGCCCTCCAACACGGGAAGTTCCCCCCGTCTCTCCCTGCTGCCCAGCTCAGCTCTTTTAAAGCCTCACACCTTAGCTCAGCGCTTTCCTCCCACCGCCCACCCCCAGCATTTCTCCCTCTGCTCCAAATTAATCCGTTTATCACCTAAAATTAAACCGAGCCCTGCAGTCTGCTGCGCTGTCAAGATGCGAGGGTGTGAACCGCATCACGCTGCGCTGAGCCTTAAAAGGGAGCAGAAACCTCGGCGCAAGAGATGCGGCTCTGCGAGCATCACTGCCGGCACTGCCTCACCCCCGGAACATCCTCCCCAGAGCAGGCAGAGGGCAGAAAAACAAATCCAGCCCTCTCCCCGCCAGTTTCATTCCCTCCCTGCTGCCTTTCGATGTGCCAGCGCCAGCGTGTGACACCTCTGTCCCTGCCCCAGCACACCGCCGGCCAGAGCACCTGTGTGCGATGCTGGGCAGCGCCTTCCGCCCGTGTCCTTGAGCATCCCGACTTAACCCTGCCTCCCCTGGCTTGTTCTGTCTCCCGGAGAAGACTCTTCCCCTTCCATTTCTCCACCCAAGAGAGCTGCTGGGAAAAGGGACCACCACAAGCATCCCGCTCTGTGTCCCACCGCTTCCCTCTGGGAAGAGGAGGAGGCGGCATTTAAGAGTCTCTGCTTCACGGCAGCCCGGAGAGGATGGAAAACTCATCCACAGCAGCTTTAGGTCCCATATTGGATGCTTCTTGCCCACACTGCCAAGCCAGGGGGTGGCGAGTGAGGATTTCTGTGGAAGAGAGATGGTTTGGGGTGCAGATCTGAGGCATGAAGGGGGCTTGCCCAGGTGAGGGCCGTTTACCTGCCCAGCCTCTCCTCGCGGCCCCTCAGCCGAGACCTCCCAAGGACACAAATGCGCGCAGGTTGCCAGTTCTCAGACTGCATCGCCCCTGGCCAGAAACATCCTGCTGCCCTCTGTCCTCAGCCCCTGCGCCAGCCAGAGCAGCTCGTTCCCCTCGCCCGGGACAGACGGAAAACCCCACGGGGAAGGCGGAGAGGGGACAGCCGCCCTTTTCAGGCTGCACAGAACACACCCTCCCCACGCCACACGCAACCTCAGGGGTGGCCCCCTTCCTCCTGGATGCAGAGCCGGGCACAGCGCGGTGCTCCCAGCCCTGCAGGAGGCACCGCCGGCGGCACGGCCCCACCCCTGGATGCCCAGGTAGTCCCTGGGCGAGCATCCCGGGATGCTGCCCACCCATCCAGCCCTACCTTTGCGGAACGGCATGGAGCGGGAGGAGGCAGGGCTGCGCTCGGACGCCTGGGTTCCCCGGGCGCGGACGCCTTCTCTTAGATAGATACACAAATATATATGTATATTTCTTCTGGATCTCTGCTTCTTTCCTTCCTCCTCCTCCGTCTTTCAGAAGGAAACGGACATATTTGGGCAAAGCCCGGCAGAAACCAGCGTCATTCCGAGGGTGGCACTGCAGAAAGGAGGAAGTTCTTACAGTTTCAGAGCTTTTAACCCTTTGCTTCCCAGAGACAGCAGGGATGGGAGGGAGGTGACGGGAACGGGACAGGGAGATGATTGCCTTAGAAAGGGGTGGAAGGTACTGGGAAGTTTTTGAGTTGATTTGTGGTGTTTTTTTTCTTGGTAGGACCAGTACAGGACTGGGTGCAATGGATGTGGGTGTGATAATGGAATTTTGGCCTCCTGCATCATTTATTCAAATTTCTGAGTTCATCAGAGCACCAATCCCATTTTTTCTGTGGTGGCCGTGGGACAAACTGGGAAAACCCAGGTTCTTCAGAAACAAAGGGGTCAGAAATTCAGATCCCCCTGTTCAGCATCTCCTGCCCTTGCACAGGCCACTGGAAGTTCAGATCCTGCTGTGCTGGATCCTGAGGATGAGCAAACACCCCTTGCTGGCATCACTGGGCTGGGGTGAGCCATGAGCTTTGGAACAGCATCAGGTCTGTGTGTCCTCACCTCTGGAGCTCAGGTTGCAGCAGGAGGTGAAGGTGGAACATTTTAACCTGGGAGGGCTGTTTATTTTTACTGTGGTTCCTTTATGCCCTCCCTGGAGGTAGGAAGAGGCATTGGCTTGGAGGGAGTTCAAGAGAAACTCTTTGAACTGTGCAGGATAGGACCCCATCCTTTCATCTTGGTGCTTGGCAGCGACACCACGAGCTCCATGCTGTGTCTCTGCTCCCTGCAAAACTGTTTTTCCCTCCTGGAGTCAACAAGACTTTCCTCAAACCATCCCTGGGGTGCTTTAAAGCCTCCCCATCCATCTCCTGCAGGCTCCAGCCCCATCCAGACCACCTGGATGCTCCAGGTGAGTGTTCTTCATCCTCTCCAGGGCAAAGTCAGCCAGGTTTGGCTTAACACCCACTGGAGAAACCTGTTTAGGCCAGTGGGTGAGGAGTACTTAAAAATAAACACCCCCCCAGGCTGTTATGAGAGCTGTGACTCCAATAGGAACGGCAGGGACAGGGACATCAATGTCCTACCTGGCTTTGCTGCCTCTGTCCTGCTCAGGGAGTGTTGGCTGCTGCAGGTGGAGGTGTTCCTGAGCCCCAGCACCAAGTGAGGAACAAAATTGTTCAAGATTTGATGGCATGGGCTGCTGGGCTTCTTCCAGTGACTGGAACCAGTTACAGCAGCTGGCTTATGCCCTGCCCCGGGAAAACACAGCAGGACAGGCCACCATTTCCTTGGGGAAAAATCATCCCAAAAATGGAATTTTCCACGATGTTTAATAACCTTAAAGGGCCACAGGCTGGGATAATTTAAGGCAAGTGGATTGGACATCCATGTGCTGTTGCCAGACAGCCCAGAAGGCAAAGGGGAGTCCTCCTTCACTCCATGTGTCCCAGCACCCAGGTGGAAGGGAAGGACGCCCCAGCCATGCCCAAGGCCAGGGCAGCAGGACCCAGGAGTTCTTCTGGTCCACCTCAGCTCTAACCCAGTCCTCTGCTCTGGCAAACAAGTGAAATTCCTTGGAGTGATGAGCTTTCAAATCTCTACAAAACCAGATTTTTACAGTTTTATTTTCCAGGATAAATGTGGATTAGCACACATCCAGAAGGATGGAGATGATTCCATGGCTTAGCAAAAGAAACTTAATGCAATATATTCAGGGTTAGATCCAAAATGAGTGACTTATCCATGAATATCCATGTTTGGATGCTCATGTCCAACTTTGTTGTCCATAACATCCTGCTCAGTTCGTGCACATCTTGGAAAGGGCTTAACTCCTCAGAGTTTTTTTGTTGTTGTTGTTGTTGTTTTCCAACACTGATCTTTCCTGGACAAAGCCACTTCAGCTCCAAAACCTCCCCAGTAGGAGCATCCCAGAGTTTTGTAGTTGTGACCAGGACCTGTAGCAGATGATGATGGCTCAGGTCCCCATTAAGGTGCTTCTGTCACCTGCTCCTTGCCCTGGGATTTGCTCCAGTTATTCTGTGCATTGACCTAGAAAGGTTCCCAGATGGGACCATCCTTGTTTTCCATTTTCCAGAAAATTCCAGAAACCAGCTTCCAAGCTCCAACCAAGGCCATCACAGGAGTCAGAGTATCATTCCCCATATCAGATATTATTTGGTTTCACCCACAGAAAGCACCTCAGGCATCTCAGTGGTGCCAGGCAGTTTTAATAAGCAGAGAAGACTTCAAACATAGTCTGGGGATTTCTGGTGTACGAGGATCTTCACCCCTTACTCACAGCTCAACAGCATTTCTGTCTGGCATCTAGAAAGGACAACTTAAAAGTAAAAAATAGTAATAATTAAAAAAAAATACTGAGAATCAAGCTGGTACCAAAAAAAGATTTGGATGAAAGTAAACAAACTCTGGTCTAGGACAGTGAAATCAGAGCATCTCTCCTCCTGGCAGAGCACAAATGCCAGGCTGCACAGCCAGAGAGGGTGGCAGTGGCTCAGCATCACTTGAGGTTTTCAGAACATGTTGAACAAACATGGTGGAAGGGTTTCAGCCTACACTGATTGTGCCCCAGGGCTGAGGGATGGTCCAGAAAACTTCCTGAGATCTTCTCAAGCCCTGGTTTCTGTGGGAGAGGCACTTGGAGCTTTAGTGGTTGCTACCAGCTTTCCCAGCTGGGTTCTGTAGGAAGATGTCTCCAAAGGAAACAAAAGCATAGTTTAATGACTAGCATGTTAGAGGGGTTGTTTAGTTAGAGCTGACCCTGCAAAAGATCCTTTTACCTGTTTCACAGGTTTAAAAACCATATTTCATAGAAACACGGAAAAGATTGGGTTGGAAAGGATTTCAAAGACAATTTAGTTCCAAATCTCTGCCATGGGCAGGGACACCTTCCACTATCCCAGGTTGCTCCAAGCCCTGTCCAACCTGGCCTTGGACACTTCCAGGGATCCAGGGGCAGCCACAGCTTCTCTGGACACCCTGTGCCAGGGCCTCACCACCCTCACAGGGAAGAATTTTTCCTTCAACTTCATCCTTTAGCCCAGAAAAACCTCTTTATCCAGCATGGAGATTTAATTTGCCTTCCCCACCTTGCACTGAATCCATCTGTGTGCACAACCAGGCTTTGCATCAAGGGGCACGGGGATGAAATGAGCTGCCCTGCACATCCCCAGCCAGGAGATCAGTGTTGAACTGCTCTCCCTTTCCAGGTGGTGAGGTAATGGGTGGGAGCAGTGTGAGCCAGGAATGTCAGTGTTTCCAGCCTGAGAAGCAGTCACGGGGATCTCCTTCACTGCAGGGCTTGTACTCTACAAGCAAATAAGAATGCAAATGGCTCCTTTGAAATATTTATAACGTTTGGAGTGACTTGCATGGCACAAACCCAAGGAAGATGAGGGTGCTGGGAATTGCTGGCGCTGGGTACACCAGGGGACTTGCTTACACGATTGATCCGGCTTGCAAAGCTCTGCTTTGTCCTTTTATAAGATGTCTGAGTGCTCAGGCAGGCTCTCCTCCCCTTCCCCTGGGTCACACAGGTCCTGCTTTCCCAATCAGCATCAGAATCCTTTTCCCACTGCTCAGCTGCTCCTGGCTGAGCTGCTGTGGTCACACCTAAGCCAATCTTCGAGGTCGCCCTTTAGTGACCAGGCACTGACCATTACACCTCTGCTTTCAGCCCATGCCCAGGTTTTCCAGGCCTTTGCTGACCCTCCCACACTCCAGCAGCCAGACACTGGTACCCAGCTCCCTTTCTCACAGCGAGCTCTCCCCATGTGCTGATCACTGGCCTGATGCTTCAGCCTTGCCAATTCAGCAGGGGAAAAGCTGCAGAGAGGCTCGTGGGCCAGTCCTGCTAGGAAAACAGGCAGCACAACCAGGTCATCAGGGCTTAAGATGCAGAAGGGGCTGGGAACAATCAGCTTTTGGAAAGTTTACAGCCAATCTCCCCCTTGTAGCCTGACCTAGAGAGATTACTTTTGTTAACCTCTGGTATTAGTGCTGACATCTTCATATCACAGAGATTAGGTACTCTATAAAGGTGTGGAGACAAGATTGGATTAGAGAGATGCAGGTCAAAGACTTAGGACAAGGAGGAATGGCTTTAAACTGACAGAGGGCAGAGTTAGATTAGAGATTAGAAAAAAAATTCTTCTCTAGGAGGGTGGTGAGGCCCTGGCACAGGGTGCCCTGAGAAGCTGTGGCTGCCCTATCCCTAGAAGTGTCCAAGGTCAGGTTGGATGGGGCTTGGAACAACCTGGGATAGTGAAAGGTGTTGGAATAAGATGATCTTTAGGGCCCCTTCTAACCCAAATAATTTTGTGACCAGGTATTGTTGGTCCCTTGCAGATTCCAGTTTCCTGTTTTGCACAATTTTCAGCTGTTTGGTTTTGGAGAGAAAGAACTGGACAGTGTTTCCCAGGAGTGATCTGCAGGCAGTAATTATTGCAGCTGTCAGGTACAAACCTTCCCAGTTTCTCTGCTGCTGCCAGCTCCATCAGGTTTCTAAATTTGATTTTGCTCTTTCCATGCAGGAAATTCACTTTCCCTTCTCCATTGATTTCTGTGGCTTTGAACTGCTACCACACACCCACCTGGCACTGAAGAGGAAATGTCACATTTGGAGAAACATCTGCACCCTTCTTCTGATCAAGAGGGACAGATAATCAATTCTATTTCACACAGTCCAGGCTTGCTGAGGCAAATTCTGGCCATGCAGTTAACGCCCCCTGTTTTAACTGGAAAAAAAGGACGTATTGATTTTATGATGCCAACATCACTATTTTTTAGCATAAAAGCTGATAGCAGCCTCAAGTTTCCAGGCTTTTATGTTCCCCAACACTGCAAGGAAAATAAAAACCATCAGGCTTTGCCCATGAATAAATCAGCCTGCTGGACAGAAATAAAACAAAGCAAAACACTTTTAAATGATGAGGTAGAAATCCTAATGGAGAGAGGGGAAGAATCTATGACTAGTATGTGATAGCTGAAGATATTTTCAAAACTTAATTTCCTTATTATCCCTAAGTTCCTGCCTTCCTCAGAAGAGCTGAGTCCTTGCAGGTGAATATGATACTTCTGGGACAGTGTCTTTGGGTGCAATGGGGCTGTGTTATAAGGGATGATGGGCAGGGCTGTAACTGGTGCAGGGAGATGGATCTTCCTCTGAAATTTGTGCTTCAAGCAAATCTCTGAACCCCAGTTTGATTACACTTCATTGCCGCAGGACTATTTCCCTGCAAAGGTCTTTAAATTTTGCTGTTCAAGTGCAACATCCCTTCCCACAAAGAAGGAAAAGACACTGGGAATTGCTCCAGCTCACATCCTCTCCCAGTGGTAACTGCATCACTTCAGCTGCACAAACCCAGGACTTTGTCATAGTGGAAAAACACAAAACCCCACCAGTTCTCACTTTCCATCCTCCCAAGAGGAGCTCGGTGTGTTTTGCCAGAGTATCATTTGAGTTCTGGTTCACAGTTGCTATACAAGTTTTACAAGTTCAAAGCAGAGAAGTCCAAAAGTGCTACCCAGCTTTGTGCCTGCGGCAGAAGGTGGAGAAACCCAAGATGAGTGGAAGACCTTTGTCTTGGCAGGACCACGTGGATTCCTGAGCTGTTGACTTGCTGCAAGCTCTCAAATGGAGGCCAGAGATCAACACCTTAGAGACTGGGAGAGGAAAAACAACTCAAGGGCTGTGAAGTGGCAAGATGCTTAAAAGGTGCTTTGAAAAAAAAAACCCATGCTCCTCCCAGAAGAGGAATAAGAAGCAGGAGAGAAGAAAGGAAAGGGTTAGGCATCTTCCTGGGAAAGATCTTGTTTTCCATGGAGCTGAGGGTGTCTTGGGCTTTAAGCATGTGCTGCAACTGCTGGGGCTGCCAAAGCAGGGCAGGGGGATGTCCTGCATGGGAGACAGGGCCTGGTGGGTGCAGGATATTTGTGCCCTATCCCCTGATTCCCACAACTATGGGGCTGAAAGCTTGGGGTGGGTAATGTTGTTTGGACACCAGACATTTGTTTGGACACAAGACATAAGGCTGTGTTTTTACATTTCTGTACTAAGAACCCCGTGTTCTGGGATTTCCCAATTTCCTGATGCTAAAAAGAGAAAAAGTCATAAAGCCACAACCACGAGCTCAGCAGGGATCAGGGTGTGAGAGGAAACCTCTGCAGGAGCACACACAAACTACCCCCTGTTCAACTTACAAAACGTTTCCTTTGGCTTTCATAGCTGTTCTTCCATTGCACCTTTTCCTCTTCAATATCCAATTCCCCCCCATTCAAACAGGACTCTGCTTACTGACATTTGTATTTGTGGTCAGCTACTGCACAGTTCTGGCTAAAGCACCAAACACAGGCACGCAGACGGGGACTTTGTCATTCATTGTCTCTCTTTAGAAACAGAAGTGAAAGACTTTAGGTTTGCCCACCTTTCTGTCCAGCAGTTCAAGTTCTGCAGACTTTACAGCATTTTTTTTTTCTCCTTGCCACTAACTGGCTGAGTTGCACCTCGAGTGGCACAAAATATTTTTTGCAGTAAATAGGAGGTAAAATCACACTGAACATTCAAGGCAAGCAGCACTTGTAACCCACGGACCTGCAGGAAGAGAAAGGCAATCTTACCAATCCAAGCACTCATTTAGAAAATGTTTCAGAGTTAATAAATCCTTCAGTGAGGAGGAAAAAGGAGCAGCTACTCCTTTACTGCTCCTGACATAAGGCATGAGTACCTATGGTTACATCTAGAGCTGCCCAGGGGTTAAGGTCTGTCAGCTCTGGCTGATGTTATGAGCAACTCCAATAATTACCAGTTTTTGCATCCTTAAAAAAATCCCGTCATCCTCTGTGAAGTAGGAAATGTCACTAAAGTCTTTTGAGGAAAAGGTTAATTTTTGAGCAACCTGGTCTAGTGGAAAGTGTCTCTGCCCATGGCAGGGGTTTGCAACTAGATGGTCTTTGAGACCCCTTACAATCCAAACCATACTATGATTTTGTGATTCAAAACAAGGCAAAGCAGATGAATTTATCCTCTAGATTACATCACAGGTAAGAAACAGCTGTGTTCACATACTAAACACAAAGTCAAGGGCCATGTGTTCTGCCAGGAGCCGCCTGATCATCTCCAGCTGGACCTCAGAAGTTCCTTCTGCAGCCACAGCCAGAACTCAGTGATGATGTGTGAGGATAAACCAAACTGATGGAAGATAAAGGCACTGGGATTGCTCTTTAACTGCTCTGCAGCTTGAACAAAATCACAGCATCACAGGGCAAGAGGGAAGTCTTCTATCGAAAGTCCTGTCTATAGCATACACCAAAAAAATTCCTAAGCCCAGGTGCTACTCTCAAACCCATCTATGAAGAGCCTACATGTGCCCAGTGCAGCACAGCAGGAATCCAGATCGCCTGGCTGAGTCCTCTCATTGCTCAGCGACAGCAAATTAACAGAGCACACACTGCTAGACACAATCAATCCCTGTTTGTCTTTAAGGACAACTGCCTCATCACCTAAAGGCAGGAATTCCCCAAAGAACTCAATCATTACAGTACTGCACTTGCTGTGACAGAAAGTGCTTGTAAGCGACACTAAGTCCTCCATGATCACAAGCAGCTCTGGCTTTTCTGGGAAAAGGAACAGGATTAGTCTTGCACCCAGCTAGGAACACATTACCAGTGCCAGATTCATCCATACATGGACCTCAGCTGTGTGGATGTTCTTGATCTCTTCCAATTTTTAGAGAATTTTAAATTATTTCTACAATTCTGGGAGTAGCTAATCTAACACTGTTTTTATGGAAAGGACAAGAAAATCAGCAACAATCAGCTTGGATTCACTGAGGGGAAGTCATGCTTGCCCAGCTTAACCTTTCACAATGAAAGACTGGCCTGGCAGAGGGGAGCTGTGGGTATTGTATACCTGGACTTCTGTAAGACTTCCAAACACTCATCTGTGAGCTCCTCCTCACAAAGAAGCTCTTGAAGCTGCAGGAGCAGACACCAAAAGCTGTCTGAATGCCTGGTCCCAGTGATCAGTGGCTCAGGGTCTGGTTGGAGGCCAGGAGAACTCCAGGGGTCAATGCTGGGTCCAGCCCTCTTTAATACCTTCACTAAAGCAAATTTGCAGATCACATGGACTGGGAGGAGTGGCAGCTACCTCAGAGGGTCATGCTGCCACCCAGAGGGACCTGGGCAGGCTGGGAAGAGGCTGGCAGGAAGATCATGGAGCTCAGTGAGAAGTGCCAAGTCCTGTACCTGACAAGGAGCAATGCCAGGCAGGAACATGGGATTTAATTCAATGTAAAATAAGGTGAATCTTAGTCTTGCTCAGGGCCTCTTGCACCAAGTTCTGCGAGGACTCAAAGCTTTCACTCTCCCATTAGACTTCTGCTTGTGGAGCAAAAAGGATCTGAGAGTTTAAGATCCTCTTTGAAACCTTCCATATTTGTTTTTCTATCTTTAAGAAAACTGTATGAAGTTACAACATATATTTTCTCTTACACAGAACGGTAGAATACCCTGACACACTCAAATCTCCCACAGGAGCCTGGCTTCAGATAAGCCCCTCCTAAGGCAACCACTTACACAGACTGCAGTGCACGAACTACATTTCCTTCTCAACTTCCTTCAGAATCCAAAGCTCAAGGCTAAGAGATTCTACCATTTTCTGTTGCCACAATAAAAAGCAGCTCCACCAGGAGTGTGGGTTTTGGTCGCAGAGTTCCAAGTACCGGGGAATAGGGTATAATCCCAACTCTCCAAACCACCTTCTGCATGTCCTTGGGCAAGATATTTCTTGTACCTGCCTCTCTCCCTCCATGCCTATGAAGACAGAAAGTTCTTCAGGGCAACAACTCTCACCTTTCACGTAACAGCGGCAAAACAAACTTAAGATTTTGACAATATTAATGTTAAAAATGTTCCCTGCAAGCTCTATCTTGCATCAGATTTTAGTGTGACACCAACAGGTGAAATTCAACATAGGTTAAGTGCAGAGCAGTGCAGGTGAGTAAATAAATCATAACCCATGTGCTTAACAATGGGCTCTGAAATAGCTGCTACAGCTCAGAAACAACACCTTGGGGTTTTAACAATCAGGAAAGTAATCAAGTCACTAAATCCCCACTATTAAAATAGTAGCCAGTGCTCTGAATTAGGAAGAGAACAAGGCAGCAGACGGTGATGCCATTGTGCAAATCCCTGTTCTTAAGACCTCAGGGTTGTTAATGCACCAGGCACCTCATTCAGCTCCAGGCTGACACGTCCTACACGTCCCTCTCAGCTTCAGGACACTCAAATCTCTCTAAGCAGGCATATAATCTGAATTCCCAGAAGCAACGAACAGTTCATACTTAGCCCAAGAGGAGATGCAGTTATTCAATGCATTAGAGAATCACAGCATTTACACAGGTGCTTAAGCCAAGGAATTAAAGGTTAAATTTAGGAAATCATACCAGAAAAACACGCAGTGCTTCACATGAAGCACTATAACCAATCCTGCACTGCCAGTAAGGTAAATGTTCCTAACAGCCCATCATCCTATGCACTTTTCTGTGAAATCAGAACCTTTTAGGGCACCACACAAAGAGAAAACAAAAATATTATTGCTTCAGACCAGTCACCACAAATGTACATGACAGAATGAGGTGGCTGCACAATACCCAGGGTGTAAAGACAAACCACCAAATAAAACTTGGTAGCTGCAAAGAGCTCCAAATTAAGTGCTGCTGAGCCTTTGGAAAGGGCACCGATGAAACAGAGGAGAAAACTGGATGTGTAAGCAGGAAGAGCTGGAGGTGTTAGATAAAAAGTTACTTGAGAAACTACCAGAAATAGAAGTCAGCAGCAAGATTCCAGAGGAGGCCAATTCTCCAGCAGAGAAGTAAATTCAGAACCAAGTATTTCAAGGCATGCAAGATACAAACATGCCTGAGGAAGTCTGAGCCAACACACTTAGAGTGTTGAAGAACAGGGAGAAGGTGTATTTGCAAAAAATGCTTCCCACTAAGGAGATAAACAAAGTCTGACCACAGAGCTCAGTAAATGCCTGAACCTTTGCAGGTTTCCACAGCTGTGCTCAGGTTTGTTTGCATCACCTGCTTACACACCTGGCTCCACTGTCAGGTGTTTGTGCAGCCTCCAGCACACAGATGGAACTCAGGGGATGTAGATCTGCTCCAGGTCTTGCTTCAGCATCCCTATAAAAACAACCTCATTTATAGCATGACTCTCCTACCCAAAATACTAAATGAACAAACCCTCTCCCCTACATTTTCATGGATAAACTTTACTTTTGTCTTCAACCACAATAAGGATTCTCAGAATGAAATGGTTCAGAAATGGTTTCCAATAAAGCCATTCTCAGCAAATGGAAAACCTTCAAGTTATCAGACTGGAAGCTCAGAAGCTCCAGTCTGCTAAAAAGAAGAACAGCTGGTTAAAGGCACACAAAACAGCCTGTGTACCTCAGGAAATACTTACAGTCTAGTCACTCAAGAGGTACTTGCAGAAATAAGAGCCATAAATATATCACACTGCTTAAAGCCAAGTCATATTTCAAGCTAAATTCAGATCACACTCAAATCTGTCACCAATGGTTAACCTTTCTACAGCAGCCACTCAAATTGTTTGAGTACTACGAGCAAACCTATACTAATTCATACCAGGCTGATCTCTCTGTTCTACTACACAGCTGCAAAGGCCTTGAAGTGTTGCTCAAAGAGAAAATGAAGAGCAGAGGCAGGAATAGAATCTAGATTCTGTTTTTACCCCAAGTCCTGTGGTTTTGGTGTCAGGCCTGTTCCTCACCTCTGCTGCAGTGAGGGTGGATCAGAGAAAGTGTCAACTCGTGTTGCAGAAGTGCCCAACTCTGAGGGACTGCCTTGCACAACACAAGAGCAGAGTGAGGAAGCCAACATACAGCAGTTAAAATACCAGGTTTTAAAAACTCTGTTTTACAAGCAAATGTTTGTACAGAAGTTGATGGAACACAAGCAGACAAAATAAGCAAAATACAAGACCCAAGGGTTTGTCATAGAAATCTGCAGCCAGAACTCAACAAAAGGGCAAGAGCTGGAGATATTCACAGCATTGAACTACAGGTTTGTCCCCCCTCCCCCCAGTCCATGTGTGTAACAGGAAAAAGACATCCAGCATCAGCTATCAAACAGCTAAAATGCCCTCAGGGCTCACAGCCACTTCAGTACTCCACAATTCTGGATGCAATGGGGCACAGAGACAACTGCCACCATTGCAGAGTCCCCTCTTGCCAACTCTTTGTCACACACTGCTCCCAAACAAAAAGCAATCATAAAACCAGGAGCAGAGGGCTGTGTACTATTCTACATCAAGTTAAAACTAAGAGCAGTAGTGTTTAGCAGTTTAGTTTGTCAACTCTTCAGATTTTCATGAGAACTTCCCTCCACGGCCTCCTACTTTGAAAACTTCCACAGGCACTCCTTCCCAAAAGAAAGCCTAACCCTGATGGTATTTGACCTCAAATATAAACAGAAAGAGCAAATGCTAAGTTTGAAATGATTAAACAAAGTTAGTTGCCTATGTGTGAGTTAGAGAAGTGAGATTCTGGCAGCTGGCCAGATACAGGGAGTTTCCCTTCTCCCTACCAATGACCTGAAATCAGTTATCCCTGGATATTCCCAGCACAGACTGCCCGACAGCACAGAGTTCCTGCTAAGAGTCCATTAAATTCCCTCCTCTTTCCATTTCCCTGGATTAGACATGGATTTCCTTTTGCTCTGTGAAGACAGACTCAATCCTTGTTATTTTAGTCTCCATTCTGGCACAGAAGCTTTGTCCTGGAGTCAGGAGAACAAACCAGCTGCAACTGTCCAATGAACCAAATCACTGGTGTGCAGAGATGAGGACTCAGAAGAGCAAGGCTCTAACTCTAGGAGAGACCATCAGGGAAGAGAAGACCATAGCACACAGTCCTTGTCCAAAGCGTCGCACTTATTGTGGATCCAGCACAGGGACTCCATGATGAAGCACCAGAACAAAGAAAGCAGGGATACAGACAAAGCATCTCCTCAGCAGTGGGTTTTCAACAGAGCAAAGTCATCTGAAAGCTCAAAAAAAACCAGGATCCCCAGAGCAGAAAGCAGAAATGCGCAATTCAAAACCACACAGATGTGAATCTTACTTTCAAAGGGTTTTATATTACAAAAAAACGTAAGTTGCAACGAATGTGTAAAATCCATTCAATGAGGCTTGTTTCCAGTCTGCTAGGAAAGCTACTTTTCTCTTCTTTATTCCCAGCCTACTGCTGAAAACGTGATTGCCAAAACAATGACACCTCGAGCTAGATTTTTAAAATCAAACTTGTTCCGCCAGATCCAGCACTCTGAACTTGTCCAGGTTGTAGAAACAAGCCTTCACCACTCTGCCTCCAAAATATCTTCCATTTAGATCCACAACAGCTGGAATTGAAACAAAGAGCAGATCAGCAAGCAGCAATTCAATAAAATAAACATCTCTTTTACTAAACAGCCTGACCAGTGAGACTGTTTAATCTCTCTGAAGAAGTTACCACTGAGGTATACAGGACACAATTTAGGATCCTACCTTTGATGGCAGATTCAACCCGTTCAAACTCTAAAAATATTCTTACAGCTTCATCATCAGGGGCACCAGGGATCTGAAACAAAACAAAAAACCCCAAGCCGCAAGTAATTAAAACAGTAGTGAGAACGTTGTTTTCAATTGCTGTTCTTCACAAAGGCAGTGAAAAAACGAAACAAAAAGGTTCCAAAAACGCAATACTCAAGTGATTTTTGCACAGTTGCTATCGTTAGAAGCTTGTATCTTACAGGTACAGAAAATCCAGAACTCCAACACACTAAAGGACCCTGAGAGATCTTCAGTGTGTGCCCCTCTTAGGCAGTAACACTCCAGTTGTGAGGGATGAGTGCCCACTTTACTTTCAGAACAGCCAATAAGAGAGACAGATTATCTCTTACCTCAAAGATGACACATTTCCCAACCTTGCCATACTTCTCACATTCTTCCTTAGTTTCAACTTCAAGGTCTTCATCCACCTCCCCAGCACCGACCATGTTCTGAAAGTCAAAGAACAAACCCAACTCACTGGATGGAGTCTGTGCAGCTGATTGTGTAGACAAATCACAGATGCTCTGTGAACTGTGACCACAAATACTTTAAAAGCTTAAGAGCTACAGGAGGAGACAGTTCCCTGTCCTTAAGACAAGGGAACTGCACATTTAAAGCAGTGTTGATTTAAAGTCACAGCTTGTACCCCAGAAAGTCACATAATTTCTCCAAAACACTACGTGGGTGCAGGCCAGAACCATTTGAACTGTGCAGAGTTTTCTATCAGGAACAGAGGTTTAAACATTTCAGCACCAAGACACGTTCCCTTAATCCCAACTCACCCTCAGTAAGACCACTTTAGTTGGGCATTTCAGGATCTCAGTTAAGGGGTTGGAATCCGCCTTCTTGCCTGTTTCTGTTTGAAGACAGAACAGTGAATCATGGTCTAATTTAAGATTAAAACTCAATTAGGGACTTCTATCAGAATCTTATTGATCAAACAATGGAATAAAAGCCACAAAATGTAGTTTCATATTGGTGAGGAACAGTTATTCATAACTTGTAGCTACTTGGAATGACAGTAAGCAGAAAAATCAATTCCAGTGGTGTGAATTAAGCAGTAACACTGACAAGGTGCTACTTCTTAGAGGGAAATAATTCCTAAGTTCAGAATTGTATCATAAGAACTACAAGACTAAAAGTATTCTGACTTCCACCACTTGTGTTCAGAAGCCTGGATGTTGTCTCAATATCAGACAAGAGCAGGAAAATGAGAGCAATATCAACAGGATGTGACAGGGAAAAAGCCATCAGTGCAGAGCAGGATCAGCCCTGGAAGTGAAGATGCTTCCCCAACACTAAAGGAGGACAACTGATGGAGGGAGGGGAGGATGACCTAAAAAAAATGCAAATTGGATCACTTTACAAAAAGATAAAAAAATATAAATTTCCACAAAAACAAATATGAGTCATTTTTCCAACTCCAATGTTTTTAACAAGGACAGATGGTAAACAGAAACCCAGCATCTTTATTTCTCACACACTTGGTGCAGGACACAATTACCTTTCTCTGTAGATTCACCAACAATGATCTTGCCACCCCTCTTGCTTGTTTTCTCTACCGACAGTGCTGTGCTGAGCCCTTGTTCATGTTTGCCCAGCCCCTGGCCCTCTCTGAAACCATACTTCTGCATGATTTTGTGAGCTACTGTCCCCCTGCAACAAGAAAAAAAAAAAAAAAAAATCAGTTCATAAAGGTTTCTTCCACAAAACATTAACACTGCATTTCTCCTGAGTGCTCAAATATCCTACCTCCTACAACTTCCTTACACAGGGACAGAAAGTACAGGAGCTTCTACAAGTTGCATGATTTTTTTCTAAGCAAAAGGCTAAAAAGTCTGGCTATGTAATGCTGAATGATTAAAACTCTAAGACACAGAAGAAATAGCCAATTGTGTGGTCAAAGTAAGGCAGGTTAGGTCAGATTTTCAGGCCTTCCTTCAATCAAGTCAGGGTTCCATGGTACTACTAATTAAAGGTGGTAACAATGCACAAGCTGGTCCAACAGCACCAAGTTTTGTTACCTTTTTCTGGACAATTAAAAAAAAAATCAAACCCAAAAATGAGGTCTCTAAGCTGTTTTTAGCTATAGATTCACCTTCATTTGTTGCCACAGTAATTACACAACATCACATATAGGGCAGGAAAGTAAATGGGCAGATTTGCAGCCATAGCTACATTCGTGCAAAATACACTCTGAATTTTTCAACAAAGCAGAGCTGAAATGATTTGAAGTATCAATTTGCTGGTATGTAGCAAATTTAAGACAAAGCTGGGAAAGAAATCTAGAAGAACTAACATGCCACCTGTGTTTTCAGGGTACACTCCATTGTCTGGCTTGTATAGGCCATAAACACTTTATGCTGGAGTGTGGCTTAAAAGCACAGCCTTGAATGCAACCACCTCAGATGTGTTTCCCTCAATCCTGTCAATCCACATTTTTTCCTGTATCCTGCCACTTTGGACTCTCTGAACTCAGACTAACCACATACATGCAATGGGTTGTGCTCTTCTCCCCTGACAAACTTATTTCAGCTTTTGGTTTCCACCACCTTCCAATGCCTTTTCCCACAAAATGTGCAGGAGTCACTCATTTATTTACCCCATGTTGGCGAGGAAGGAGTTGCTGGGTCCTGTGGGGGAACGAGGTCTCTCTGGCTCATCATACACTGGGGGAGGAATTGCTGCTTTGGAAGAAGGTGCCCGAGGTCTTGACTCCTCCTCATATGGGAATGATGCTACAGCTGGAGAAAACAAAGACATTTGGGGTTTTTTTTCCAATAAAATCCTAAAAAACTATGAAGAGATCTTCTACATAAATCCAAATCACGAGAATGTTTCCTTTGCACATGCTGTTTTGATATCCTCTCACCTCTCTCTCTCAGAAACATCTGAGTTATTCTGGGTTTTCCTCATTGGATGTAGATTTCCACAGCTCTATAATGCATTTATTAGCCTCTTATTAAATTGAGAAAAAGAACATTAAGAGACCACCTGCACTACAAAAAGTTTATCCAGAGGACAAACTCCCATTCATCAGAAATAGAATTATGACAAAAATGGATCAATGCACACAACTCAAGGCCCAAGGACTGTAATAAAAATACCCTGCACATTTGCAGAGAAGAGAAACCAGTCTATTAAAAAGAATGAATGCAACACTTCTCACTGGGAATTTCTGAATTTCAGCTCTTCCTGGGGATGGGGATGGATATCTCAATCATACTGGTTAGATTATTAAATCATCTTCCACTGACAAGTCAAATAGCAAAATGAAAATAATAAAAAGCCTACTAGAACACTAGAAAAATAAAACACTTTTGGATGGACTTATGGACTTATCAGACTGACTTAATTTTAGAGTATTTTCTTGTATACTAGCTCTTGTATCTTATCAAATAAAATGTCAGACATTAAGTTTGAGGAAAAATAATTCCAATTTAAACAGCAGATGGACTGGACTATGGGACTTATGCTACACCAATCTTTTTTTGTTTTCTTCCAGTCTGGTTTGGAGCATTAAGTAAGAAGCCATACAAAGGTTTCTTTGTGGGACCATGTCACATTTTAAAAGCTCTCCCCTTAAGGATATTTGTACTATTTCCAGCCTACATTTACTTTTCCTTGACACTGATCAATTGCTCTTAATTATTTACTCAAAACAATGTCTTTCTGTTTTGAATGTTTACACATATCAAATGCTCTCACTGTATCATTCACTTAGGCTTTGAGATATTTTTTTACATTTTAATCTTCTCATAAATACAATGACTCCCAAAGAAAAGTTTGTGTGCATAAGGTTTTTTCTTATTATTATTTTTTAACTTTCCATCAGAAACATACTGGTAATTATTTTAAAAAATTACAACAGTTAGACATGGAATTAAAAACAAAAGGAATGGTTTTGTTCCTATAGCAGATGATGCCATCTCGTGGACAACTGAGATCCTCACACCACCACTGCACACAAATCTCTTCAGCTAAAACTGCATCCCAGACAAATGCATAAAATTCTGTCTCTAGTGCATAACTCCTTTAGAAATGATATTCACTAAGTACCTCCTCAAGGAAAGAGCAATGGAAAAATTCCCTCTCCACACTGTGGAGGTTTCTAGTCTACCCAGAGAAACCTGCCTGTGACATTTCTTTTTTCATATCAGAAGTTGTAAGAGCCCAGTTTGCCAAGCCACTTGTCCAGCAATACATAAAGATTTCTTCAGAACAGAGATGTGAAGCAGGGCAACATCACAGGTCCCCCACAGCCTCCCCCCATGAACAAAGAACTTGTTCATGTCCTGCTGCTACAAAGAATCCAAAGGGAAAAGCAGGAGGTCTTAACTAAATAGAAAGTTGAGGAGGAAATTAACACTGCTGGGTTCAGAGAAGAGGATTTTGGAATACTCACGTTCTTTGTCCTTCTCCACGAGAGAAGTGGGTGGTGCAATGGCAGCTCCTCCCATACCTATGAAAGTGGAACACAACACATTTGGAGGATATCACGAGAGACTTGAATTATTTACTGTAACTTTGTTGCTGAAAGAGCAAAAAGACTAATTTTGTTTATGCAAAGACATATTTCTGACCCCCATCACCTGACAAGCTCTAAGGGCACTGATGTAACAAATGCAGGAATGAAAAGCTGCAAGAGTGAAAACTCAGTGATTCTCACAGCTTGATTTTATGTCATGCCTCATCCCTTCCCTGGAACCTACATCATGCAGAAACTTACAATAGGTATCTACAAACTAAGGTTAAACAGAGGTATTTCCACAAGTAATTTGGCTGCCATCTACCTCCATGGAAAAATACCAGTCTTCTTCTTCTGCATTATATTATGTTGTAATAAGATGCCAGATTTATTCTAAAGGCTCAGAATTAACAGTGCACTCTTGTGAGGACAGAGAAATACAGAACCCAAGAAATAGGACTGTGAATTCCCCTCCCTCTTTTTCTCTTCTTTCCACACTAAAATCATAAGCAGTTCCCTTACTTCTTTTTCGTCTCTCCCTTTCATAATCTTCATCTTCATCAGAATCTGGATCTGGTCGTCTTGAAAACCCACTGGCTTCATGCCTGTCTTTACGCCTTCTAGGAGACACAGCAAGTTAGAATGAGAAACCATGGAAGTTAACTCTTGGTTTTAATTTGTGATCTCACTTCTGCAGGGTGAATTATTCTGCTCCATCCAACAGGCATTTAACATGTTTCCCATGAAAGTGCAAGTTAACACTATCACCATTTGCTTCTTTGCTTTCACCATCATGGGGCATTTTTGGTTAAACAGAAGATGGATCTAAGCCAAGATAATTTTCCATTTGCAAGTCAGCCAAGAATGCATGCAAGGAGGAAGCACCTGAATAAATCCTGTCCAAATGAGTGACTGAATAACTAATGTGGAACAGGTGTTGGATGGAACAGAAAGCAAAGTAACAGACATTAATTAATCCATCACCCTGCTTTGGACAGAATCCCTTTTACATTTCCCATCACAGACTACACAGAGTAGTATCAGTTACTGAATAAAAAACATCCTCATGCTTAAACATCAGATTGTTGAGACACTTGCCTGGCAATTAAAATAAGATTCAGGAATAACTTCTAATGCAAAGTAATGAATGCTTCAAGATTTGTTTGCACTTCAGCTGTTATCCAATGTGATCAGGAAATTACCCATTTTAATACAACAAAAAGGAAAAGCAATTTCCTGTTAAGTGCACCACCTGATGCACAAATCAAAACTCATTCCTAGCACAGCCACCAAAACCGTGCTAAAGGATGACAAAAACAGCTCAACTGTGGAACCACACAGTATTTCTGAATCTCTACCCTATGAAATCAAAACAAGTGTCCAGCCTGAACTTCCAAAGCACACATCTGATGAAGGTTTGGCTGAGATTGTTTCCCCAGCTTGAAATCAGAATTTATTATGCATTTTTCACCTCTTTTCTCTAATGTTTATATGGCCCACACACAAGTACAAACACAACCAAAGAGCAGTCAATGCTGAAGCTGTGGGAATGACATCCCAGATTTCTGAGGTCTTGCATGCCAGTAGGGCAGAGCCTCAGGCATTCCTCCTCCATCAAAACAACACAGATAAAACCAAGAGAAGAAAGAGAAGACCCAATGACTAGAAATATTAATTTCCACAATCTAAACATGGCAGCAGAATTGTAATTCTGGACTTCAGATGATTCATACTGTGATGAAGATGGTTTATTCACTTCACTTGAAATGAGCAAATGTAATCTTCTGCCTGGCTGGCAGACATTTTACCATTTATAACAATCAGATACTGAATCTGCATTCAACTTCCTTAACATGATTACAGAGATTTCTTATTTCAGGGAAAGGGCATTAAAAATAAAGCAGTATTTTCTTTTGTCCAGAGACAATAGATTAATAAACACATAATTAACTTAAGAATTAAATTACTGAATGCAGAGTATTAAAAAAGGAAATGCAATTATGCCTCTCAAAGGCTGTACAAGCTACATTTAAAACTGAATGCATCCATGGATCAGTCTGTAGTTTTTAGAAGCAGAAAGGATGGTTCATCACTGAGTGTTGAAAAAGTTTTTCTGCAATCAGGAGACAATGACATCAAATACTCTAAAACACCCGCAAGGTCAAAGTCTGATAACGATGCATGAAGTACCCAAATATTGCTGCTATTAATGAAACAAAGTAAATTTAGAATAATTTTGACAAGGGTCTTTCACTAGAAGAGGCTGCATAGTTGATAATTCTTATTGGTTTTGCACTGTTTGGTGATTTTTACCAAGAGCATTAAAACATATTAATTAAAACACTGCACTTCTTTCTACAAGCGCACAGTATTCACAAACCCCCTAAGAACTTCCGAGAATACAGAGAGATAAAATGTAACAAATTGACATGTCTATTTAGATAAGGGTCAATATGTCAAGCCTTTAAACAAAAGCCTTACTTTTCTCTCTCTTCAATCTCCTTCTGCCTCTCCAGCTCCCGCTGCCGCTGCCGTTCCTCCCTCTGACGTTTCACCACTTTTTCGTAGTCATTTGGGAACATGGGATCATACTCATCTGCCAGGGGAATCAACACATCTCCTGCAGAAAAACCACTAGGGACAGGATCCTGGAAAAAAGATAAATTCTTTTTTTAACTGAGAGCTGAAAACAACACCCAGTTGGAAAGCAAAAAATTAACACTTCTGATTCCTGACTTCTGTAATGCCAGGTAATATCCTAATCCCACTGGTCCTACAAGGAATCTCGACTTTATTTAAACCTAACATTTCATCCAGTCTCTCATTACATCAAATTTTTCCCATGAAGAAAGACCCACCTCCTCACCTTGCAAAATGCAAAGCAGCACCAAATCAGCATGGACAGGAATTTTTCAAACCCCACTAATGCATTATTAGAAGCTTTATGGCATCTTGCTGCTGCAGCCATCTGTCAGGGTCCTCCCACACAATCTCATCAGGCTTTTTATCAGCTGCTATTAATATAATATCAACAGAGGCACACAGCACACAGACTGCTCTCCTCGAATCTGAAAGAACCATTTCAGAACTCTTCCTTTGAAGAAGCTGCAGGAAGAGAGTTTCTCTTGATTCCTTACCATGAGAAATCCATTCAAAAAGTTAGGTGGCTTTAGTTGTTTTATTTTTCAGTTGACTGTTACACAGGTCCAGTTCCAACACTGGTGCAAACACAATGACAGTCACTATTTAGCTGCCCAAATTGCTGTCTTGCCAGGTAATTTGAAGCTGTCCAGGACTCTAAGAACACTGTTTTATAACTGCACATTAACCGTGGTAATTCCATGCTGTACCACATATAAGTCTGAATGGTGTTGAAGTGTTAATTAAAGCACTCTCAGCAGAGGAAGATATTCTCAGAAAATAATCAATTTTTTGACCACTGGGAAACATTCAACTTCCAAAACATTTGGAAATTTTAGCTGCCCTGGTCTTACCTTTAGCCCAGCTGCTACATGAGGGGGTGTGTCCACGATCTGTCTCTCATCAGAGGAGCTGCCTCGTTTCAGGTCAATCACTGGAGCAAGGACTGTGGTTTGTTTTGTTCTCTGACTCTGCAAAAGTCACCAAAACACACAATGTCTAAAAAAGATAAAGCAGTTTTCTAAAAATCAGCTTACTTGATAGACTTTGCTGTGGTAGGTGAATGGTCCTAGGTTTTCACTGGGACTAGAAACACACATTAAAAATTCATCCAATCACTTCAGGTGAGTTTGAACTGAGTTAGTTTCTAAGAAACTCAGGTTTATTCCAAAGATCTACTGTTCTTCCCATTTATCATCAGATAAAATATTTTAAACTCTTGAGTTTTCTAATCCTATCCTATTCTTCTGTCAGGCTATGGATACAGTGCACATCAGTTACATGGACAAATATAACTAATACAGCAGTCTGTAAATTTCATCCACGAAGTTTGTTCCAATTATCAATACATCCTGCTCCCAATTTCAGCAGCATAAATCAGGAGTAATTCCAGTGAAAAAAATGCTACTTAAGTACCTGGCATCAGTGCTACTGCTTCTTCTTTTAATTAAGTAGTCTCACTACAGAACCTACAGTGCCCCAAAGAGCACCTGTGTCCTGCCTGAACCAAAATATCAACACTGCTCAAAGAAAAAGGGTGAAACTAAAAGAAGCAGCAATAAAAAGAGAAAATGGCTCTGTCACAGTCTAATAAAAATCAGCTTGCACTCCTCCTTTTCATCTACTCTGGAAACACTTGCTGTAAAATTTCTAATACATAATGATTTGCAGGTTAGCACCAAGAGCCTTTTAAATAACAACCATAAAATGATGTAAACATGTAAATAGTCAATCACAATGAGATTCAGCTTTATAATTTTTTTTTACTTACATTAAAAAAAATTATAAAGCTGAATTTCATTATCTTTAAAGCTAAACTTGAAGATCAGCTTTTGGCTCTGCTGTTAAAAGCTCAGAGGTTTGCAGCACATACACCAGTGCATCCTTCAGTTTTAATTTTGCAACACTCCCTCTAAAAGACATCAAGAAAAATGCATTTTTTCTTTTTCCCCTTCAGCATTGCCAGGCTCTCTACTACAAACTAACAGACAAATGCCAGCAAAATTACATCAAATCAGTATTCTGAGGTCACAAACACAAAGCACTGGACACGAAAGAAGTCTGAAAAACAGAAAGCAAAACCACAAAGGGACTGTACCTTTGCTTGTGTGAGAGCTGCTTTCTTCACCTGCAACTGAGACTGCAGCAGTTTGAAATTCTTGGACCAGCCTTCTGTTTTAGAATCGCTGGTCTCAACCCCCAGGTCATCGTAAAGTGACATTTTCTCTTCAATTTAAAACTGGAAGAAAAAAAAAAAAAACCTCTAGATGACACCACAAACCAATTTACAAGTTATTTGCTAATAGTTTGCATATATGGGTATACCACCTTTTATTTCACTTTTCCTAAAGACAGAGAAAATTGACCTTTTTCTGGCTAGTGGTAAATACACATAACTAGAGAACATAAAAGGAACAATTTGAAAGGTGATGAGAACTGTTCAAGAATTAATTTAATCCTGCAGTGGAATATGAACAATTAGGGCTCAACAGCAAGAAGTTTATTGCAAAAAGAAAAAGGAGGTTTTGAACATCTGGCCTCGGGATGAAACACAGCAGGGGTTATAAAGGCACAGATGCACAGGATGAGGATAGGGGGTTGTAGGAATTCCCACCTGCCAGAGCAGTGGGATGTTGGCAGCAGGAGTGATGCTATCCAGAGGGAGACAGCAGGCACTGGGGAACCACAGAATCAACCAAGGTGCAAAAGACCTCTGAGATCATCGAGTCCAACCCGTGACTGAAGACCACCTTGTCACCCAGACCAGAGCACTCAGTGCCACATCCAGTCTTTCCTTGGACACCTGCAGGGATGGGGACTTCACCACGTCCCTGGGCAGTCTGTTACAACACTTAACCACCTTTTCTGATACGAAATTCTTCCTGATGCCCAGCCTGAACCTCCCCTGGTGCCACTTGATGCCATTTCCTCTTGTCCTGTCGCTTGTTACCTGTCAGCAGAGCCCCCCCGGCTGTCCCCTCCTGTCAGGGAGTTGTGGAGAGCGAGAAATTCCCCCCTGAGCCTCCTTTGCTCCAGGCTGAGCCCCTCCAGCCATTCCTCCTCAGACCTGTGCTCACGACAAAGGGAAGGGTGAGCTGCGATCTCCGTCGCTCTGGGAACAGAGGGGGCCAAGCAGGCCCTGACGCCTCCCCCACCCTCCACACAGGCCCGGACCCCTCTGAGGAGCCGCTAAGCGTGGCACACCCGCCCTGCCCTGCCCTGCTCTGCCTCGCCACACCCCGCAGGGCCCGGAGCCGCCTCCCCACACGGCCGGGCCGGGCCCGGAGCCGCCGCTCACCCGTCCCAGCGCCGCCGCCGCCATGAGCCGGCGCTGAGCACCCCGGGAAGGGCCGCGCCTGCGCACTGCGCCCCGCGCCGCCACCGCGCCAGCGCCCCCCGGCGGCGGGAGGAGGGAGCGGCAGCGGCGCCATTGCCGCCCCTCACGGCCGGCCCAGTACGGACCAGTCGGGCATGGTCCGGAATGCCGGGAGGGCGGCACGGCAAATCCCGGGGACTGGGAGTGTTATAAATGAAAAATGATCCAGCCAAATTAAAAAAATAAAAAGAATTTATTTTAGCAATAGAGATCTAACTTAGCCAGCCACAAGGAAAAGGACAGTGCCGAGCCCGGGATCACACAGAGATCAGCCTCAGCAGAGGTTTCCCCCTATGCTCCCACACCACCATCCTGGTACAAGCGCTTTTTATAGGGAAAATTTTGCCTGAAGCCAGGATTTCGGCATTCAGTCCTTTGTTTCATTCAAAGTCCCATAAGTTGATGAGATTTCCTTCTCGGCGACAAGGCAGAACAATTCGAAGTCCGGTGTCGTTGGAACTCTTGATGAAATTTACGGGAACACGGTATTCACATGTCTCAGCCCGGGGGATGTTCCTGATGCCCATCTCGGCTCGTTCACGCCATGATCAGCGCCTGGGTGTCTCCATATCGCCTCAGATAAGGATAAGATGTGGCCCTGGCGAGCCACATCCCTTTGCTTGTAAATCGGGTTTTAACACACACCTGGTTTTGCCTGAGAAGGGGGGGGGGGGGGGGGCTTCTAATGCCAAAGGGTACATTCTAACAACCATTTAATATTATATATATCATGCAAAAAAAAAAAAAAAAAAAAAAAAAAAAAAAAGGCGCGAATTACACCTGTTCCATATAACAGGAGGGCGGCACGGCACAGCCCGGGGGCTGGGAGAGGCGGCAGGGAGGGCAGGAGGCGGGTGGGATGCTGTCCCCGCCCCAGCTGCCCTCCCAGCGGCCGAGAAGCTGCCGACCCCGAGAATAAAAACCCGGGGTGCTTCAGGGTTCTCGCGGCGCGCGTCGCGTGTCGTCCGCGCTCGGAGATTTTTGTTTAATCATAGAATCCCTGAGCCACGGAGAGCGTCCACGGGGATGGGGAAGGGTTTGGAGGGGAAGCCCTGAGGGCAGTTGGGTTTTTTAGGGGCACTGGACAACCCCACTGGAGTCTTCAGCGTCCTCCCGACAGCAGGAGGGCGGGCGCCGGTCTCAGTGGCAATAGTGACGGGAGCCGAGGGCAGGGCTGGGTTTATGCCCAACCCTGTTTGCTCTGGATGTTCTATTATAATTTTCCACACCGTGTTTCTAACTCCCTAAGTAATCTGTGGTAGTTTACTCAGTGAGTAAAACCTGTCTCCGTGGCCGTTCAGTATTTCTAGTTACTTCCCAAGGGCACCTGAGATTTTGGGGAGGGGAATTGGAGGCAATGATATGAGACGCTTCTGAGTCTGGCAACGCTGAGAAAGTTACGAGAACAGAAAACTTATTCTTCATCAATTTCAAACAATTCTGTCTGTTATTCCAGCATGTTTGCTGCCGTTTTACTGTGTCATCACTGTCACTGAGGTCACTGGCTAATTGTTACTGCAAAATATTTGGCTATTAGAAGTTTTTGCTGCATTATGTCCTTTGGGTCTGAAGTGGACTTGTTTGGTCTGCAGAAACAATTTTGGTTTTCTAAACACCTTAAAATTCTGCATCTGTCTGAGCCTGGAATTTACCCAACCATACCAATTTCCCAGCCCAATATCTTGCACTAATTATTTAATATCTTGTTTTTGACAGAGGCAAAAAAGGATTTTCTTTTTTACTTATACTGCACCGGTGTATCTCCAACTCATACCAAGCACATGAAATAGATGAGCTGAGTTTTCTAAGAATTATGGCCACTTGCACCACATGATGATGCAAATGAACATGCAAGACTGTCTGCAAAGCCAAACACCAGCCCTGAAGCAGATAGATCTGGCACCTCAACCTCAAAATATTACAAGCACTATCTCTGTATTAATCAGAAAGTCTTTATCTCCAGCATTGCTTCCGACTGTGCTACTGTGCAGTTTATTTCCCTGTGGTTAGCTGAAAAAATAAATAAAATAAAGCTACTACTTCCTCTCCTACTTATGCTGCTTTCTATTAACCTAATATTTCTAAACACATTTACAGATATGTCTATTTTCATCATGACAGTGAAAGCTCCTTAAATATAAAAATAAATTTTCTTCACTTTATTTATAGAGGATCTCCCAAGCATTTTCCTATGGTTTTTGCTTTAGCAATGCCTGCATTTTTTAAAGGAAGGATTGATATAATTCACACATCTGTAACCTTGTGGAAGGAAAAAAAAATCAGCAAGGCACTACTTTTACAGCGTAAGAATCCCACTGAGAAAAGAACTATGTATTCTATGTTAAAGGAAGGAATCAAATAATTAATTGCATCAAAAGGTACTGAGAGAAATCCCTGTGGATTGAGATGTCACAGAGCAATATCACAGCATGACAGCCACTGGGAGAAACCCAAAGGAGATTAGAGTCTGCAGAGGTGGAAAACACGAGAGCAACGGGAGATTTCAGTTCCTCCTCAGAACGAGCCATAGCAGGGAGGGTAAAGGTTGAATTGTCAGACCTGTAAATAACTACCTGTTAAAGCCATGAATCAGATAACTCACAAGGAGAGAAGCAGCTCTTGGGTAAGCCTGGAAAGTGCAGTAGGCATGGATCAAAACTGATCCATCACTGCGATAATAGCCACAGTGTGTTTGTGCACACCCACTTAGAAGCGAAGGAGCCAAGAAAATCCTTCTCATTAAATTTGGGGAGGCTGCAGGGAGATAAAGAAACCTCGCCCTGCTGCCAAGGTCCCAGACAAACTGGAAATGGAGGAGAAATATGTGAGCTCATCCCCAAGCATTGCACATCTTGAAGGTGGGTTAATTGTGGCTGAAATCTCCTTTTCATCTGCAAAGGTGGGGGAGCACTGGCCAGCTCTGTGCCTCCTACAGACCCTCACAGATGTTGAAGTCTGATCTTCAAGCTATTTTTATTTTTTCCATTCATATTTCAAACCCTTCCTTTTCCTTTTGAATCCCACTCATGATTGCTGTATCACCAGTTCTACATGTCTACCTGCCTTGCTAATCTCATGTGGCTCTGTCTCTATGTTTTCTTGCAGCTCTTTTCTCCCAGCTTCACAATTTTCTCATCATTTTGAGATGAGTTTGATACAGAGGAGAGGAGAGGAGAGGAGAGGAGAGGAGAGGAGAGGAGAGGAGAGGAGAGGAGAGGAGAGGAGAGGAGAGGAGAGGAGAGGAGAGGAGAGGAGAGGAGAGGAGAGGAGAGGAGAGGAGAGGAGAGGAGAGGAGAGGAGATGGGATTAATTACAGGGAGATCCAAAAAGCTGTGAATAAGCCAATTTTCCCCACTGTGAGAAGGGCCACCAGCCTTGATTGGAACCCCTCACTGTACCAACAGGCCACCTGGAAAAGGTGAACAGCCAAGGTGGTGAAATCTGCTGCAAATCCCAATTTTTTTTCAGAGTAATCAGCCAAAAGCTGGAAGCAAGAAGTTGCAGAAGGATAGCGTGGCACTGGCTCAGTGATGAGATGGCAGATGGGACCCACTGTTAATGAATGCAAAGCAATGCACACAAGACAAAATATCTCTAACAAAACACACACAGCAGCAGCTCTAAATCAGCTGCTTCCATTAAGGAAAGAGATGCTGCATTCATTGTGGATAATTTTCCTGAAATGCCTACTTAGTGAAGGAAGGAAACAGGAAAGCAAACAGGCTGCTGGGAAGCATTAAAATCTTAAAAAAAGAGAAAGTATCCTCATAAATCCAACATGCACATGCACGTTTGAGTGGCCACCTGCACTCCTGGGTATCTCATCCTCTCCAAGAAGCAGCAGTGCAATAAAAAAGAAAGAAATCAGATGTATTGGGTGAATAGAGGCAGCTGAAGAGGACCCTGGAAGCATCAAGCACCCAAAATGGTCCAGAAAAGGTAAATAGGGAGTTCTCATTTTTCTCCCTGATGGGGATCTTTAAGAATGCATAAAATAAAACAGTGCTGGGAAAAAAAAAAAAACCAGCCATTAAATGTCTCATTTATGTCTCATTTCCCTAAAGCATTGATAGCAGTTTTTGGTGGATGTGGATGATTTGTTTTATGTTACAGATCTCCTCTGAGGGTGAGGGGTGCTAATATGCCAAAATGGCATTAGAGGGCAGTGCATGGCAACGTAACTGGAATTTTCTGAGGTGGCTGTGAGAAACCACCCTTTAGAACCTCTGAGGATTGGGACAACAGAGCAGCTCCCACTCACACAGGTGGGAAATGGTGGGGATCAGCACATGGCACAAAAGCAAAACATGAGGGCTGATCAGAGCAGTGTCAACCTGCTCAAAAAGTAGTTAAATCCCATTAAATGGTGGTTTCTGGCCAATGGTGGAGAACCCAAGCAGAGAACCAACCCTGCTACACACCACACTTTTTGTGGTGACCCTGGCAGAACCTCCAAAGCTTTCTGGATTTGATTTTCTTTTTTTTTTTTATTTCCTTCCCCCCCCCCCACCCCCCCCCAGAAAATACTTGCTGTTGTCCTCCCAATGATCTTCAGCTTTGCCCACCGGGCAAAATGAAATATGAAGAGGAAAGCCCCAGAGGAAAACTTGTCCTGGCTTGGGAAGATCGGCTTAGGTTTGCTGCCTTAAAAGAAACAAAACCCAAACTTAAAGGAGTAGCAACCTGAAGGAATTGAAAACAGTTAGAAAGGCATTTGAAATATTCTTTCTTCTGCTAAGGGAACAGCTGAAAATATGACTGTGAAAGCAGTGAAGGAAACAGTGCCTTTTGCCATATATAGAATAACCCAAACCCCCAGAAAATTGTGGGGTTTTTCCCCCTATTTTTTACTTGCTTCACATTTTCACCTAGTTTCATACTTTGGCTAAGTTCCGTAACTAAAATGAGTAAGAAATATCTCAGAACATTTCATCACAGATGAAGTTTCCAACACACATACTTCAATATTTTTGATGACAACTGAAAAAAACTCCATTGCTTTTGACACTGCACAGGGAGTGTTTTTGTTTGGCCAGCCATGGGAAAAAAAACATGCTTCAAATGAGGAAATGACCATTTTGTCCTACCACTACTGTCTAAAGCTTGTTTGAAGAAGTGAGAAAACATCAAAAACATAGCAGTGAAAATATTACACATGACTAGACTCAGTACAGATGGGATCTCTGCCATCACTGAAGAAAAAAAGGGTTGTGCTGCTCTGCTAGAGGAAGGATTTTGATAAGAAATTATTCAGAACTCCCCCGTGTTAGCTACAGTGGGTCTCTGTGCCAAAAATACAGGTTTCTTACACGCTGAAAATCCCACTGCCTGAGAAACTGGAGGGATTTCAGGAGGTTTGTCTTTTTGGAATTCTAGAAGATCTTGTGTTGAAATGGACCTACAAAGATCTGGATTAAGAACCTTTGCTGGGAGTTGGACTCAGTCATCCCTGTGTGTCTCTTCTGGCTTAAAATGTTCTATGATTCTGTGATTTTATGAAAATGAGGGGTTGGGGGGAGTTAAACCTCTGTTGCAATGGTCACCAGTTTTAAAACTCATAACTGAGAAAGATACTGTAAGCCAAGGCAAACAGTGAAGGAGGGTTTGGAAGTGGAGAAGAAAATCAGCTTTATAAACATCTGAATTAAAGCTCTATCCAAATTTACAGGTAGTCTTTTTTGACTGAAATAAAATTCTGGTTATGAGATTAAATTCTAAGAACTGTGAGTTGTTATCAAGCGGAGTGACATCGCTCTGGAAATGCCTCTGCTCTGATGATTTTATAAGGTGAGGTTACCCTTCCGCTTGCTCAAGATTTATATCAAATTCTCATGAACCACTGTTTTCAGCCCAAAATAGCTGAGTCCAAGAACTTGAAGTTCAAAGAGAATTTTCTGACGTCCTGTTGTAGTGGCTTGGCATAAACAGAACTATTCTTGGTATAAACAGAACTATTTGGTGTTAGAAGCACATTAATGGGGCACTGAGGTTGGGCAGTCTCCATCCTTGGAGGTTTGCAAGGCCAAGTGAATAAATCCAGGTGGGATCTCATTACCAGCCTTGTTTCCAATCTGAACTGTTTGATGAATCTGTGATTATTTCTATGGCTTTGTTACTTGCTGTACGTCTTCAGAGAGATGAAGGAGAAGATTTAGCATCCAGACTTGCTCTGGATTTACATTCCAAGTGCTCTGACCACTGGGAAAATGTCAAAAGGAGTTCTCCTCCATTAGGGATCCCCAGCTTTTAAACAGAAATTCAGCCTCTCTTCCATGCAGTATTTTGTGCTGGGACATGGTCTTCTCTGTCTTTTTCTGTGGATTTCTTCCCATGAGGATCAAATGCAGCATCCTGGGCCCTGAAGCATGTCCAGTGGCATTGATATTCCAGGTGAGTTTTTGCAGCTAAGACAGATGTTCAGAATCTGTTGAATGAAGAAATGCTGGTTTAGGGTAGTTGTGCCAACCCTTCCAAATGTTTTTTTGCCACAGAGGTGTATGATGCCAACAGAGACAGGAACACTGGAACATCCTCATCCCTGACCAGTCTGGTCTAAGGGATATGACTCTGGTTTAGGATTTGGAACGTCATCAAGCCCCAAGCAGCATTTTCCAGCTGTTTAGAAGTTACACTTTCCATCTCACAAGAGGACCATATATATGGATATATGGACACAGGGATGTTGTCTTATACAATTAGAATATAATTAATTTCATCAATTTTTATCTTTCTAAAACTGAGATGCCCAATACGTTTTCAAGCACAGGCTGTGGCCAGGTGATCAGTCATCTCTAGAACACAATCCTTGGAACAGCACTTTCCTAATTTACTGGGACACTTTCCATATTCCACTTTATATCCTAGGACTTGGTCATAGTTTTAATTTTATGAAAATACATAATTGTTTGCCATGCAATTTTTGGTAACTCTACAATTCACAAGACACTGCTCGAGTAAGAAACAAAGAGCTGTATGTTTATTCTGAGTGTGTATCTCATTCAACACAGAAAAACTTTTCTATGTTATAAAACAACCTAATGACTGGAAGTTAAAACAAGATTAGGAAAAAAGGCTGATTATTCTGCATTTTTCTGGGCAGGATTAGGAAAAAAAGGCTGATTATTCTGCATTTTTCTGGGCAGGATTTATTGCCTCTTCCTTCAGAAATATTATCCTGTTTATTGAAAAAGGCCTGATACTGAACTACCCTGATAGGTAATGTAGCCCAGCCTGTCAACTCTTATATTTCTTAAAAAAACAAAAGCAATGTAGCCAGAGATAGAGTACTCCAAAGTCCTTGGTGATCTGATCCCAACATGGATCAGATCACTGTATCATGGAAGGCAAATGATGGAAATGGAATGCTGGACTTTCATCTTTTTCAACCTGACAGTGTTCACCACGTGCCTTGTTTTTCTTTCTACACTCATTCCAATGCCTTAATCATGAACGAGCAATGGCCAAGTGTGAGCACTGTCCATCCTTCTGTTCCTCAAATACAAGGAAGGCATAAAAAAAATCTACCCCAAACCTACTCTTCAGGTAAATAGCATCATCTTCACCATCAGACCAGACCACATGTACGTAAAAGGATGTGTTATCAAAAATATCTGTAATGGTGACCTTAAAAAAGTACAAGCAGTGCTAATGAATTTCTTGTTATTTTAGAAAGGGACTTTCTTCTCTGTTGGTGCAGAGAGCTTCCTGAAGCAAAAACAAATGAAGCTTTTATCTCTTTCTTTTTAAATGTAAGGCAGAAACATTTTGACTAAATTTCTGCTCTGCTTTTTTTCTAGTTATTCAGAATTAGGAGGAGATATTTTCAATGATCCTTCAGCCCAGAAAATAGAAGGGTCTGGGGAGAGCTTCAGACACCTTCCAGTACCTAAGCAGTCTCCAAGAGAGCTGGAAAGGGACTTTGTATGAGGGCATGGAATGACAGGACAAGGGGGGATGGCTTTAATCTGACAGAGGACAGTGTTAGAATGGATATGGAAGAAATTCTTTACTGTGTGTGTAGTGAGCTCTGGCACAGGTTGCCCAGAGAAGCTGTGGCTGCCCCATCCCTGGAGATGTTCAAGGCCAGGTTGGACAGGGCTTGGAGCAACCTGGGATAGTGGAAGCTGTCTCTGCCCATGGCAAGGGGCTAGAACAAAGTGATCTCTAAGGTCCGTTCCAACCCAAATGATTCTGTGATTCTAAGACAGAGTTCTGTCTTAGCTCAAAGACTGCACATGGCATCAAGCAGGAGGACATAGAGACATCTCTGCAGTTAACATGAAGGTTTTTATCAAGAATTTATTGTAATCAAGAGTTTACAGGTGTTGGGCAAGGGGAAAGGCAAGGAAGTGTCTTCCCCAATCTACATTTGGAGTTAGTGGAGGAGCCCAAATTAGGACGAGGTGCTCTAAGCTGTCTCCTCTGGGTTCCTTCTGATGCTTGTGGCCTTTGGAAGCTGGTCCTTCTCATGAAGCTCTCCCTCTCTTAGCTCCTCTAGTTCCCCATGTATTGGAAATTCCCATTTGTTGGTTATGATTTCTCATTTCAAAGCTCCACACTGGAGCTGGATGTTGCCAGAATGGAGCATTCCAAGGGCAGAGCCAGCCTGTGCCACCATGGGGAACTCTCAGCAATGCCTGTGACACTCAGTGAATGCCAGCAGCTCTGCTCAGACAATGTCACTTTTTGGGGAGTGTAAGAAGCTGAGGTTTGGCTGTGCATGGACATTTGAGATGCCACAGCAACCAGAATGCAAATCCAGTTGCATTAAAATGGCTGCAGTTACTATCTTTGTGGAAATATTTAGTTTTATAATTTTCTTGATACCACTAAAGAGAGATGATACAGATATAATCATCTTGATGACTACTGAACAGCCAAGCGGGTAGATACTATAATTCTATTATGATTTATTTTTTCATATTATCTTTCATTTATTCTTTTATAGTCTAAGCTGCACATATCTGGCAGAGTATCTGGAGTACTTTCCACTTCTAACTTTAAATGACCTGACAAAAACACTCCAAATGGAGGAGGCTCAGTGTCTGGCTTTTATTAGTCACATCACATATTCAGGTTTTCCACTTGCTCACCATGAAAACGGCTAATGAGATGTTTTTTTTGAGTGCTACTCTTTGTATCATGCAGGTGACAGATATAATGAAGACCGTCATGAGGGCATCTGAGCGAGGGGCAGTCTGGCTGGTAGGAAGTAAATCGGCCCTGGAAATTGTCCTCTCTTTGTTCCTTCAACACAAGTGACATCAGCCTCTGTGTGACACGGGGACATGTGAAACTCTACCCAAAATATTCTCACTTTCAAAGACTTATTTAATAATTCCCTATTTTAAAAGTAAGTTGCAAGTCAAACTCAAGATGAGGGAATGTTGATCTCTGGGAGTAGAAACAAAGAAATTTTGGAGTTGGAACCACCCACCTGAGGACAGAGCCTAAAATTAAAAGATTGTTTAATGCTTTCTTCAGAGGACTGTATAGGGTTGTCCTTGGTTATCACCATGCAGGGATCAAAATAGACAGGACTTCAGAAGGGCTGAACTGTAATAATCAGAGGTATCAATAGAGAAGAGGGTAAGTGTGCACCCAGAAGAGATATAAAAGATCCCACACGTTGTTTTTTAATCTGATTTCCTGCCTGCAGTGTCACTGTACCCTTTCAAAGCACAAGACCATCCTACACATGATGGAATTCTGCTGGATGAAGGTGACCTCCAGCAAAATTTCCACATTTTGTGCAGTTGGTATATACAATCAGATTCTAAGCCAATTGCACTCACTGTCTGAGCTCAGCATGTTGGGGTGAGGACCCCTTTTCAGCACCGAATGTGCTTAAGTTGCAATGAGCTTTGTCCTGATCTCTGGGAGAAAGCTTGAGGCTGTTTGCCCTACATGAATGATTCCTCTGCAACCTCCAAAGCCAACCACCAGGCAGTTCCCTCAGTTGGACGGATGCCGGTGATGAAATAAGGTCTGGCTGTAAAATGTGGATAGTTGAATTCCTCAGGGTCAGAGGAGAACTTCCTCAGGGTAAGGGTACTTGTGTTGAACAGCCTGACAAATAGCTGCTCCTTTCTTGGAAAAACAGCTCCAGGGCATGAAATACTATCAGCTTTATGGAAATAACTCCTGTATTTCATTGCATGCTTTACAGTCAGCTTGATCCTGTCTAGGTCACCTTCCTTCCTTTTCCTCCCAGCAGTAGAGAGGCATTGACCATCAGAGGCCTTGAACAGAACAGGTGTTTGGACTCATGTGGACATCTTGGACCTTTCCATACTACAGATTTGTCAGCTGCAGTCCTTTGCTTTCACCTTTAATTGCATTACCCTTCCAGAGTGAAACTGTCTAGAATCCAGCCCCAAACCTGCTGTGCTCCAGTATTTATAACAATCTGTGCACAAGAGCCAGAAAGATGGTGAGGTTGATGACAAGGTCTCTAAGCAAGGTCTCTAAGCACTGGGAGACTGTTATGGACACCAAGGCAACACAGGGCAATGTTTGGTGCTAATTATAGCAGGCAGGGTTTGTTCGTGGCAGTTGAATGCCAGGTGGGAGGTTTGGTGGGTATCCTCAAACCAAATGCGACATCTGCAGCATTTGGGTGTTCCCAGCCAGTGCAGCTAAGAAGCCACTTCACAGTGGAGCTCATTTCACCCCAGTGCAGACATCAGAAATAGGTCATCGGAGCTGCTGCTTCTCCTCTCTTTTCACAGTGACAGCAGACGGGTGACTAACTCAAAAGTCTGTGTCTACACCAACATCTCATTAATTGAGAAAATGTGAAAACCACCTTGTTGATCCAAAATTCTTTTCTCATCTTGTATCAGCAGTTGAGCTCCTCAGGAGAAAGACACAAAGTGCCCTGGAACCCCCCACAGGCCTGTCAAGTTACTCAGAGCTTCACACCTCAAACATCCATCATCTCATGGTCAGGGAGACCTTAGAGCAGCATTCCAGTATCTAAAGGAGGCTCACAAGAGGGCTGGAGAGGCACTTCCCACAAGGGCATGGAGTGATAGGACAAAGGGAAATGGCCTTAAGCCAAAGGACAGTAGAGTTGGATTAGATATTAGGAAGAATTTCTTTACTGTGAAGGTGATGAGGCACTGGAACAGGTTTCCCAGAGAGATTCTCCATCCCTGGAAGTGTTCAAGGCCTGGTTGGACAGGGCTTGGAGCAACCTGGGATAGTGGAAGGTGGCACTACCTTCAACAGGGAGGTTGAAACTGGATGATCTTTAAGGTCCCTTCCAACCCAAACCATTATGTGACTCTATAATTGTATGATTTAAAAATCTGAAGATCCCATCCCAACCCCACCCTTCTCCACTGCACAAATAGTGCTCAGTCAATGAAAATGGTTTTAGGTTAACTGCACCAAAACAGGCCACATAGATCTAAGCCAATGGAAAGGGTACCCACCAGTGAGCTATTTATTTAATATCTCACCCATAATTTTCTGTCTTCAAATGTCTGGCTCTGCTGAACATCAGTGCTCCCTCATTAATTCATAATTATCCCATTTTAGTTTGCCTCATCTACAACTGCTTGAATATTGGTGTCACTGGAGTATTTGAGTACCACTGAATGTGCGTTAGAAAAATGCCCTACTGAGAAAGTCCTAAAGCAGCCACAGGAAATAATGGTTTTGAAATTCTGTTCCAAATCATCAGGTCTGACTTCTGTAACAAATCTCAGCCTGAGTTACTCTGGCAATAATTGGAAGGATTGCACTTAATTCTGTAAGAAGAGGATTTGGGGTTCATCACAAAGATGTTGGACAAAGTCCTGAGCCTCATTAGAAGCAAAGAAACAAGGCATGAACCCTTATTCTGTGCTGAATAGAAGGGTCAGCTTTAATAATTTCTGCTCAAGAAGGAAAAATTCCTATTATTTTCTGTTTCTTTAGCTTGGCTGAAGCAAAATGCATTCTGAGCTTTCTACATAGCTTTTGATTTTCTCACTCTGTACTTGTTTCCTGAGTACCACACCAGTTTTCACACTTCAACACCAACTTTTCTTGGTTAGTGGTTAGATCTAGAAATCTTCCAAGTTACTCGATCTGAAGAACTTCTCTAAATAGTTCCCACTGCTATTTGCATTTAGAACTTCTAATTTTTTGCATTTCTATAAGTAATCCTCAAAATCCATCCAGTTGAGAAGGTTTTTTTCACTCCCAGGGTAAGGCACTACATTATGGTCTAGGACCTGAAATGAAACTGTTTGCTTTTAATTTCTGTAGCAGAGAATTTAGCCCCAGTTCTTGGAACATCTACACCAGCTTCCTATGAGGTGGTAAATTCAGAGCTGACTCAACAAAATTCATACAGACAAGATTAGCTGTGCTTTTACTGAGCTAAAGGAAGGCACTGAGCTCTGCCTTCTTAAACAGAAGCATCTACCCAGCCCATGAAGGTAAAGAAGATGCAGAAAGGTGCCTTCTGACATGCAGCAGAAAGATTTCTAATGGTGATCTTCAACCATGGGAAGTTCACTCGGCAATTTAAGGGCCAAAGGTGGAATGGCAATAGTGGGATGTACTAAACTGAGCATTAAAACATGCTCACATTAGTCTCTCTTGATTTTAGATGCCTCTAATAAAAGGGATGTGCCCTATTTAAATAGTCCCTAGACTCCAGTGCTGGAAGGAGATTTGAGGGCTCATCTAGTCCGTGCCTAGATGAGCTCCATCACTACCACTGCTAAGGCTCTTACCTTGTCCCCTTCTCCGTCATCATTCCTCAGGCAGCTTCAAGTTATCTGGCCCTTTCTTTTGGAAAAGGTTTTCTAGACCCTTTTTTCATTTCCATTGCTGCTCCATGCTTTTCTCAGCGTGCAGTGCCCACAAGTAGGGGCAGCATCCTGTCCATGGCTTCACTGTCACAGCACAAAACAAGGGATTTCTTTGCATGTGCTGTGCAGTTCAGAGTTAGATTTAAGTTTTTAATGTGTGACGTTGCCAGCTGGTCTTCATCATCCAGGGGACTGCTGGAAAGACTGAATAACCAAAGACTCACCTGGGCACCACCTTGCAGTGCACCCTTCTCTTCTGGTAGTTAATCAGTGCCTCTCAAGATGACCTTCCATTTGACACAGTTTTGAACCATTTTAAGAGCACTTTTTTTTTTCAGGGGTTTTCCAATAAATTTCATACTGACCTCATAATTCATCTAGGTTATATTTCTGTAACTTTACAGATAATATAAAAAATTCTTACTGAAATCAAGCTAAGAAATGGTGTCTTGGGTAAGAAGTTCACTGCAGGGTGCACTTGTGCAGTTTACAGGATTAAATAGACTTTATTCACTATAACTTCCTGGCAATAAAAAGAAGAGAAGGAGCAAATATGACCATGCAATAATACACTTAATTTACCAGTTCCTCAATTTTTTTTTTTTTTTTTTTTTTTGCTCAGGCCAAGGGAATGATGAGTGCAAATAAGAATAGGAAGGAAGTTATCTGTACTATTCAGCTGTATTTGCATGGGGAAGTATTGAGGAACCCAGTCTAGACATTGGTGTGTGGAGAACATTGTGGCAGTACTCACTACATGGAAATTAAACATATCCAAGAGTTTTTCATGGTCCTTACATATTTATCTCACAACTCAGCATCAAAGAAAGGAATAGTTAATATGAGCCATGATGACCCATATCCAGAATGTTTGGCAGAAAAGACTGTTCCCAGTCACTAAACAATCAATTTAAATTCTATTTTCAAACTCAGTATGGATTTTCAGGATGGATTTGTCTCATCCAGCTGGGGCTACCTAAAAGACCTGCTGTGCTTGTTTAACAGTTGTGTGCAGATGGAAGGGAGAGAGGGAGAGAAGATAAGAGAGACTCATCTGGTGGATGTAGATGTCCAGAAGAGGAGGTGAATCACATTCTAGATGTCCTTATTGACCCTCCACGGACTCATGGGGAACTCTCAGGGACAACTGTGACCATACAGCTCTCTCTTGAGTTGAACCCTGTATGGACATGGTGAAGATGCTCCATTTAAGGTGTGAAATTTGTGTGCCTCTTGTGTCAGCTCCATCTCACTTTTATGGGAAACAAAAAGTGTTTAAAACCTGTTTGACCTTTATAGATAATTAGGTTGGATGTAAATCTTCTCATGATAATTTTGAGCCTGGTATAACTCGGGCTTCCCCAAACCTCTGCCCTGCAACAGAGCTGGATGCTGCTGTGGAGGTTGGGAAGGGCCCTTGTGGGTGCACAATGTGAGTTCACAACCACCATTACTGTAATTTTAAGGATACATAAGCAATATGCTGATTAACAGAGTTTAGGTAGCTGCTAGAGCCACCCCCACAGTCTCCCTGGGAAGGTCCATATGAAATGTTATTCCCTTGAATACAGGACCTGTGTAAGAGTGATTCACAGCAGAAAAGCTGAATAAAACACAAAGCTTGCTTATTTCAGTGAGTTACATGGATGTTTACAGCTGCTTTAAACTGGCAAGGGCTCCAGTAAGATCACAGTGTTGCCCTTTCTTCAAGCTGGCTGAGAGACCAGTTTAAGGAAAGGACAATCATCCAGACCAAACTGTGCAGAGTTTTAAAAGCACTTACAGGATTTCAAAAAGCCCTTGTTAAAGCTAGACCTAAGAAGGCTGTAGCTGTGTTTGTGGTTTGCTCCATGGCAACTCCATTTCTGTACTAGTGATCTTGTGATACTGAATAAAAATAATCTTTATAATCTTGTCTGTGGTGGCCTGAGCTACGTGACAGGCTCTTTTCCTCCCAGCTCTCTGCTGAAACAGGGGACTTAACCTGGGCAGCAAAACTCTGCTGATCAGTGGAGGAAAGTCAAGGAGCAACAGATATCCCAGCACCTTCTTGTCCTCCTCCATCTTCCTTAATTCTCAAGATGCCTTTTTTCTTGTTTTTTTCCCCCACCACTTCCTAGATACCCACTGAGTTTTCACAGCACCTCCCTTCCTTTATTTCCACACCTAATTCTGTTGCTAACATCTCATGTTGATCATCTAAATTATAATGCTAGTTATGTTTTTTTTCTCATAACCCCAGTTTTTATCTGTGCTTGGGTGCCTTTCCCCCTTGCTGGGTCTCTCTGCTCTCACTCTCCCCTTCTCTACCTCGCTCTACTTTGGGTCTGTTCCTTGCAGAATCTGCACTTTTTTTTTTCTTGCAGAATTGTTCAGCAAACTGACCTATTTCCCAAAGCCGATCTGGCTAATTCCTCTCACAAACCATAACCGTTTTTTCTGACCTTTAAGAGGTGTAAATGCTGAGTTACAGATCTTTCTCATGCAATCTGTGTTTGTAGCAATGAGCCACCTGAAGCCACCATTCATTCCAGTACAACTGACTGTATTTCCCATTTATTCCTAGATAAAAACTCACCTTTTCTGATAAAACCTTAGTGGCTGTTACTCACCTGTGCTGAGGTTTGCTACCTGAAAACAAATGCTGCATGAAAGATTGAGCTGGAGGATTGCAGAAAATATCCCTCATCTGTGTCCATCATTAAAATAGCTGTGGAATTAAATAGTTAGACCAAGCCAGAAATTGAAGCAGAGGTTGGCAAGTAAATCCCTTCACCTCAAAAGAATAGACCCCGTGTTTAGTAAGGAAAGGAGAAAAAGTTTGGGATTTCTTTCCGGGCAACATAATAAATATGTTTTACTGCAAATGACTGCAGAGTTCAGGCAGTTACATATCTCCAGGCATCTTGGAAAAAGGTGAAGGATTGGGTTCTAAGACTTCGAGACAGATTTTTCAGGAGTGAAACTCTCTAAGTCCTTCAGATGGCTTTGGCATGAGCTTTTCCTATTACACTGTTAAATGTAGAAGATGATTTGATACTGAAGCAAAGGCAGTTAAATACTGTGGAGCGTGAAGCAGCCCTGGGGTGAGCAGAGCATTTTACCCACAGCCATTGCTTCAGAAGTCTTGCTCTCCACGCCCTGTTGCATTTGGATTTGAGAAGTAATCTCCTGGCAAAGCCTCGCAGCTGGCAAACCCTGCAGGAGGATTTGTCACCTGCATCACAAAGCTGCACAAAATCTCTCATGGAAAGAGCAAAGGGAGATTTATCAGGAAAAAGGTGGCAGACTGATGGATACAGCCATAGAAGCAGTTAAAAATGTATTACATCTATTCCTTAGCTTGCCTGTTAAGAAGATTTAATTCATTGAGGATTTATAAAGGAGAAATAAATGCCCAGCATGTAATAATCATGATAGAATACCACAGATAGTTTAAATCTGTTTTTTTTCTATTGTCTATCCCAATTAATTCTCTAGTTACTAACAGAAAATAATTTCTGTGTAAATGGCTGAAGAAAAACTACATAAAGTGTAATACTTCCTTGGTAATTTCCAGTTTTCCACTGGCATTTGCAAAAATTTCACTGAAGCACGTCACACCCAGACAATTTAGGAGCAAGGGAAACTTTTTCCAAACCTGGCAGCCTCACCCTCATGGTTTTTTTTGTTTTTGTTTTGTTTTGTTTTGTTTTTTAATCAAGCTGCCCATCCTTCAGAAGCTCAGCTGTGATTCAGAGAAACTGCACATATGCTTCCATCAAAACCAAATGCAGTATGGCTTTATCATCACTAACAGAAGACCTCTGAAAACCAAAAGGATAAGCCATGGAACTTTTTCTTTGCAGGTAGAGCCCACAGATGTTGCCTGAGATCCATTGTCACACACCAGACATCTATTCCACAGCCCTGGTCCCTCTCTAATACCTGTCCAGCCACAGATTTAGAGCTGAGTGCCTGAACAAACCTATTAAAGTCTTCCTGCTTCTACTGACCTCAGCTGTAGTGAAGTGTGAAAGAGTTCTGGAGCCAGGAGCTCTGATGTGTCAAACCACTTCCTATACACGATGGCATGCTCTGCCACACCGAGCATCGAGTTTGGTTTCCTGGATAACAGACTAATACCTGAACAGAAAGCAGCCTTTGTTCTTTCCTGTGGAGCCAGCAAAACGATGATTTGCTGACCAAAGCCCTCGCTGCACACGTGGGTGATGCTCCCAGACAGCCTCATCGGGCAGTAATTAGTTCCTTGTCTTGGCTGGCAACAGCTCATCGCTTCTGAGAAACTTCACCATCTTCGAGGTGCAGAGAAAAGATGTGGACCAGTCCCATGGAGCTCAAGTGGCTTTTGATGTGGCTCTTGTTTGGATTCATCAAGGGGAACAGGCCAGGTAAAAGACTCTTTTTGCCTTTTGGGGAGGGAAAAAGTGATTTGGGTCTTTTGGTGGTTGTTAGAGGGTGTTCACAACATCCTGACTTTTTTCAGCAAAGAAAAGATGCTAAGGAGCTTAAGGAATTTATTATTCTAAGGAAATGAGAGAAATTAGTTCTGTGCCCACAGACTGCCAACTGCAGAAAATCCAGAGCTTTAGAGGATATTTTTTGTCTGACTAATGTATGTATCCTCCAACCCATCACTGGAACAGTGGGCAGATCAAAGCAGCCTGAGGCAGCCCTTTGAATTTCCTTTTTCCATTTTGCTTGTAAGTTTAGGAAACAAAAATAGACATTGAAATGCCAGTACCCCGTAGGTAAAAATGATGGCAATGCTCTTAGTTAAAAGGTACCATCCAAATTTGCTATAGGTACTGTAGATATGAAATATTTTTTCAGCTATACCTCTCAATCAGCAGTGCCTATAAGCTGTGAATGGAGACAGCTAATCCAATTCAGCACAATTTTACACATTTATAAATGGTGACACTGCTTATATTTGGCTTATTTATCATGACAAGTGTGTGCATTGTGAAATGGTCTGGTGATGCATTAGTGTATTTAAATTTAAACTGCTTTGTTCAAAGGCAGGGATAAAAAAAAAAAAAACCTTCCATTCTCAGTGCTCCATAAATGTGATATTTCTTTCTGTGTCTGATGATGATGTCCAGGCTGAGAGGTATGAACAGACACAGCCTAAAGCAGGCTCTCAGATATGCTGGTACTGTAACTGCTGATGGATCACCCTTAGCAGGGCTGGGAATTTTCCTCAGGGCTGCCCATCTCAAGGGAAGAGTGTGTTACTAATGACTGAACTGATAAATGCAGGAAGGACCTTCATGAATGTTGAAGCCCCAGGTGATTTTATTCTCGTTATTTTGCCAGTAAATGCTGCACTTTCTCCTTTCACTGCCAGATGAGGTGCCAGAGCCCCTGGGAAGTGTTTGGTGCTGCATGCAGGAGCAGCACCATGAGCTGCTCAGCCAGAGATGTGTCAGTGGGATCAGTTCTGGGATGAGTCAGGTTCCCCAAATCACACTTTCTGTATTACTCTGCCTGGAACATGTTGTGAAATTTCTGGCAGGTCTCGTTTATCAGAAACCTTTTTGTTTTTTGGAAAAAAATCTAGGGGTGTCAGAGCAGTTGCATTTTATGCTATTTCATGTAATTTTATTCACCACTGAATGAATTAATGCACAGGATTGCATTCTCCACTGTATCACTAAGCTCTTATTTCCTCAGCTTCCTTTACTTATTTTCAATGTCTCTCCCAATGTTTAAACATAATATTTATATATATATATATATATATTTGTAATTTCTCTCTGCAAATAATATGCTAAGGTAGAAACACCACCTTTTGCCAGTTTAGGAGCTTTTAATCATGGAGACACCTAAGGTATTGTGGCTGTAAGACCTGTTGATTTAATTCCTTAGGGGGATCAACAAGGAGACCTGGGAATAGACATGAGCAAAGCAAAGGGAAAGGGGCTGGGTCAAACTGGTCAAAAAACAACCAGGCCTCAGCACATACAGTGCTTTTTTTATTATTTTGCCTTAGTATTTTCAGCTTGTCCCAGCACTGCAAGTTCAGTTTTGTAAATACATCCAGCCCTAGATGGTGTTTGTCAAAATGCAATATCAGGAATACATATAATTAGAGGGAGAAGGAAATAAAACCCATTTGTTTTACAGAATAGTTTCACTGATAGTTCTCAAAGTGAGAGAGAAAAGTCCTGCGGGACTGGGGAAGTTAAGGCATGGGATGATCATTCATTTAATAAATATTAAACTACACCTTAGTGCTAAAAAGAAGAGAAATGCTGGTTTTCCTGTGAGGAGCATCACATTTATCTCCTTTATTCTGCACAGCAGCAGTGCCTAGAAGATGCAGGCATGGGTGAAGCCTGAAGTGAGGGTCAAACACAAGGTAAAAGCTGGTCTGTGCTCCTACAACCTTTCCATCTTGCTGTTCATCATACAGGGATACACTGAACAGATTTGCAACTTAAACCTGGAAAGGATTAAAATTCACAAAAGAAAGAAATTCATTCAAGTGAATTTCATTCACACAAGATGGGTACCAGATCTCAGTCATGTAAATGAGAGGAATTTCTTTTCCATTATACTTGCATATTAGTGCTGGCCCCCATGGATTTGAAATGCAATGCAGAATACATTAAAGTTGTCAAACACAGACAAGTGATTCTTATAAGGTCAACTAGAGAGCAAATACCTTTACAAACCTTTTCAGCTACAGTGGCCTTCAGCAACAAAGGGTTCAATATGCAGCTACAAGTAAAAAAATGTTAGTAAAATGTTTTAAAAGTGTGATCCTACTGGGGAAAAGCAGACATTACAGACAGAGATCCTGCAGTACCTGCTTCTTTAGCTGGAGGAATTGTCTTTCCACCTCATCAGAGGTGAGATGTTATGTCCTTTTTTCCTTTTATTGCAGAAAAGAATCCACTCTTTATCTAATTCTAGAAAGACACTGCTTCTGACCTTGCTCACTGTTGCCTTCAGAGTGTTGTTATTTTGGTCTCCCTACCTGCTCAATGTTCAACTTTGTCTGCCCTGTTCTCCTGTTGTATCAATGCTATCTTCAGAGCCCGGCTTCTGAATATTTTCTACCCACGGATTCCGTTCCCTGACCTTGGTCCTGAATTTTGGAACAAAGTGGCTCCCTGAGTCTTTGCTCCATCTCCTCTAATGCTTCCCCAAAAACTTACATTTCCAAAGTCCTTCCGTGACTTTCCCCATTTGACTCCCTGTTCCTCAGCCCTGCCAGGGGAGCGGCACTCTGTCATCTGCTGCTTTCTTTTGATGTTCTTGATTTGTAAAGTAAGCCTTCACATAAAGAATATATAACCCTCTCTATGTGGAAAAACACTTCATGCACGACAACAGAAAAATCATGTTCATGTGCAGAAAATTTCCATCTCACTCTTGAGATCTCCAGGGCAAAGCTCCATGACCATGCTAAGTCAGGTGAGATGAGTCCTTAGGGAATATTTGAAATCAAAATTTCCCCACTAGACCTTTTTTTTTTTTCCCATTTTCCCAAGACTGGGAAACACACTTGTCAGACCGTTCAATTATTTTCAGAGAGGATATTCTCTACTTTCAGCCCTACAAAAGGCAAGTCTGAGAAAATTCCAGACAAAGGAAAGAATTTGTATCTCTGCTGTTGTTTAAAAATACATTTTTTTTTCTTTTCAGATGAAAATATCAAAGACGTGTGTTACTGAGCTTGTCTGTTTAAGCAAAAGTGTCACACACCAAAACAAGTCTTTCATGTATGATATTCTCAAAACTTGGCTCTGTGTTCTGCTACAAAACCACATGCCATGATTGCATGTAGGGAGTCTGAGCTCTGCGGCTTTACCACGGAACCAAGGATGTTATAAACACCCAGAAACAAAAAAAAGTGTTCCCTGTTCTTTACTTAGTGCACTTTCTATGCAGCACACTGTGCCCAGGCAAGTTTTCCTCTCTCTTCCTTCTTTGCTAATGATCCCTCTTCCAATTCCACATCTTGAGTTCAAGTCCCCAGCCCAGCCTCTCTGCTAGGGCAGGTGTGAGATCTATCAATACATCAGGCAAACCACTCTGATTATCAATGTGAGCATGTAAGAACATTCTTCCACCACTGCAGCTGATAAAAAGAAAGAAGCACTTCAAAGCTTTGCTTTGGAGAAGGTAAATTAGGTGTCTGCTGTGCTCTAGAGAGGTTTGCCCAGCTCCACTTCTCACAGAAGGAGCTAAGAAGGCATATTCCTGAGGCTAAATTATGCTTAACATGAGAAAGCTTAGTCCACTGTGCAACCTGCTCTAGCCTTGCTGTATATGGAATTTTTTTGGCGTTAGATTCCACTGCCTAGGTCAATGGCAAACAGCTGGTCAGCAGGGTTAAGCCAAGAGGTAAGAGAAGTGCATTTCTCCAAAACCCAGTTTTCTGTGGTCCTAGAGCTCCTGACAGTTCATATTCCACTTTATTTTACACTGTTTTTTGAACAGAGACATCTCGTACAGCAAACTCAGCAGAGACTGAACTGCCAGGTCCTTAGAACAGGACATTCTTCTTCACCACTGCTGGAAATATTCAAACCCACCTCCATCCCCCTAAGGCTGGTCTCTCCTCCATTGCTGTTTGTATTAAAACTTGTGCCTGGTCATTTTATCTGCACTGTATTTCTGTCACTTACACTGCAGACTCACTATTACTCAAATTATTTTTTAAGATAATCTCTCTATAATCCAAGGTACGGTTAATTATAATCTCACAGGCAAATTAAGTTGGGGTCTGTACCCCAACCCCACATCTGGGATCTATTCCCATCTTACAAATTCACATACGTAATAAATGTCATTAATGGGGGAAAGAATCCTGCAGAGCTGAGGCTTGCTTGTTAAAGGATCCTTTGGGAATAAGTTTTGAAGTTAGAAAATGTTCATTACCATTTCAGTCCTGATGTCGGTATCAATTCCTTCGCTTTGCCTGTATCAGTTTCATCTTCATGAGACTGCACCATTTAGAGAGCCCAGTTTCACACAGCACATAAATCCCCGGGGTTGATTTAGCTTTTCAGGCACAGCTGGGGAAATATCTTCATTTTGGCTCGGTTTGATTTGTTGGTATCTCTGGGGAGAGGTGCTCTTCATCTCTGAACTGGGCAGGTGTGTGCACTGCCTGGTTTCTTCCACTGCTTCTGCCCAAAACTTCAGAGCATCCAGTTTCTTACCAATCCCATCCTACTGCCTTTGTGCTAAGGGGAAAATCATCCTATTTTTGTACCTTTCTGCTTTAACTTGACATCAGATTAATGTCAGTGCTGGTGACACACAGCCACGTGACAGGGGAAATTCTGATTTTAGGTTAGTGTGCCATGATTCACTGTCTTTTACCTAGAACTAAAAATACCTGTTACAAATTTTCCCCACTCACTTCTTGTGGACTAAAGGTGTTGTTTTAAAGCCTCATCTATCACTGCTCTGCCAACTCAGACGTGGAAGAGAAACAGGAGGGAGGGTTTCATGAAGCCTGGTACTGCCAGCACACCCACCAAGAGCAGTTTTGTGGTTGTGTGAGTAACATAGTTGAATGGGAAACGTGAGGGAAGAAATCTGAAAGAACTGATGCTGATTTAGATGCTGGGTTTCTTTCCCTCCAGTGTCTCCTGTGTGATATCTGACAGCTCATGTGGAAATCCCAGAGGTCCTGAGACATCTCAAATGGCATCAGACACCCCAGCTCACACCTATCTGTTGGCTCAGATGACAAGGCTTGCAGTTCTCAAAAAACTTTTCAAACTTAATTTAGAGAGTGCTCCAGCAGAACCAATAACTACTTTTTAATTGTTATGTTTCATGGCTGTCTATTGTCTCAATACAGAAGTTTCCTTCTAATTCCAAGGGTTTGTCTCCATCCACTCCATCATAATCATTGAAACCACCTCCAGAATTTCCACAAATGCTGTAGGCACCAAAAACCCATTAATATGGGGAGACACAGAAATTCCCACCTGTTTTAGGAGAGCTAAATGTTCTCATAATTCTGCAGCTGACAGAAAGGCTAAATCCCTGTGAACACAATTACACCAACCTCTCTGTTTGGCCCATTTTCTACCTGTAAGTGCAGAGAAATGAAGTCCCAGGACACTTCTGGGGTGTGGGAAATGAGAATAAGTGGTAGGGGCTGATGAATTTTGTGAATGAAGGAATGAGAGAGCAGTGGACATCAGGATAGCAGGAGAAGGAAATAGTGGCACACAACACCTTGTCATGGGGATGAAAAATTGGAATATGTGCAGAGGCAAAATGAGGAGGCAAAGAAAACATCAAGACATCTCAAGGTAATGTGAGGGCAGTATTTCAAACCAGTAATAGCAGGAGTGCAGCCCTGGAGCAGCTGTGGGGGGGTGCAGAATCCAGGGAAAACTGGGCTGTGCAAAACTAGGTCACCACAGGCTGAGAGGCAGGTTATGCCCAGCTGTGCTGGCCTTTTAAAAGATTGACATTTTCATATCACGCCAACTCAAACAAGGTGATTGGCTAATTACCAACAAGGTGCAAAACAACAAAAAAAAACCCAAAAAACAAAGTTGATCTTTCCTAAAAATGTAAAAAAGTCAGAAATTTGGTGAAGGAAAAAATCTACCCTGCCATTCCCTACTCCCTGGATTCTTCCAATCCCTTGGCTATTTTACCACTCACATAGCAAGGATATTGATTTTTTTAGGGGCAAACCATGTAGTTTCCTTGGGCACAAAGATGGAATGAAGTTTTAGGCTCAATTCACTCCAGAGGTCAGGATGGTCCAGACCTCACCAGATCTGCATCCTCCCTGCAGTCTTCCCAAACTATTCCAGGAGGTGCCATGACATGAAACCGAAGGAACACGTGGAGATGCTGGAACAGGTCCAAAGAAGGGCAGTGGAGCTGGGGAAGGGTCTGGAGCACAGGTCTGACGAGGAGAGGCTGAGGGATCTGGGGGAGCTCAGCCTGGAGAAAAGGAGACTCAGGGAGAAGCTTTTCACTCCCTAAAACTTCCTGGCAGGAGGGTGCATGAGTTACATGCTGAGTGCCTACTTTTTCTAGAAAGAGGAGTAAAAACCACATAAAGAGAAGCACTTCTGAAGATATATAAGATATTTTGAGACAATTAAGAGCAATCATGGCAAAGGATATTTTGCAAAATCCATATTCATTCATGGCTCCTCCCAGTGTGAGGACTGGTACAACAATAAACCCAAAAGTTGATGACTTTGATCAAACACATTGGTGAGAAGTATGGGAGGAGAAGCCAGTGTTTCAGAAGGTTATGATGATTGCAAAGGAGAAGGTTCTTGAAAATGGGAGCAAAATATTTAATTGACAATGACAATTGACAATTTAAGTGACAATGAAGCAGTTAAAAGTCAAAGGGAGGCAGGCACAAGGTCACAACAAGACCTGGGAAATTTCTCTTCCAAAATTCTTTCTGGATCGGAGAAAGAAGTATAATTGTAAAGGTCAAAGAAGATAATGCAGTTATTTAGAGGTGAGAAGACAAGAACTTAAGCAATGTGGATGAAATTAAAAGGCTGGATTCAAGAAAGGCTGTGTGTGATCCAGCTGTAATGTGGATGTTCACCACCTCCCAAGTGCACCATTTCTGCACAATCCCTTTCTGATGTGTGCAAGTTCAGAAGAACCCCACATCTGATCATCAATTAAAAGACTGTTTGCCCTTTATGATGAGTCGGTCAAATGTTGTGGGTTTTCTTAAGAAGAGACTAATGAGTTGTAGGTTTGAGTGCCTTATGCTGAGATTCAGATCTGCAATCTGCTTCAAAGAGGCTTTTGAAGTCTTGAGGGAAACAAGCTTTTAGCTTTCAGGGAAAGTGAGAGTACATGATCTCAACTTGCTGCTGATCTGATAACTCTTTAATTTTAATCACCCTGACAGTCTGTGGTAAACCATGTGGTTAACTATTTCGGGTGCAGTCGCTTCTCTCAAAGCCACAGTCTGATGTAGTTTACAAGGCGAATCCTTTGATAACACAGAGGTACAAGGGGATTGAAACAACCCCTATGCAGATTAGCTGTTAAACTGCTCACATACCTTTTGTTGTTGCCTTCTACAAACTTTGTGACTTACTAAACAGCAAGACATTGTAAAGCAAAGAGGGCAGAAAATATCGAAGTGAGGAAATGAAAGTAAAGGGCATTGCAGGGCTGGGGCTGGGAGTCACAGGTTGAGTTGCTGTTGGTCTTTCGAGGAGAAAACACATTGGGAGTCAAGGGCAGACATCAAATGATGAACAGCTATCAGGGACTTGAGGGCCTTTGGCAGTCACTCCTGCTGGTTGCTAAGGCTGCATTAATTATTGCTGCAGAAAGTGTGAGGATATGATGACTAAGAAGTTTCACTCCCGATAGCTGTTACTGTTGTGCATAAGCATAAAGGGCCACAGATCAGGCACCCAAAGATCCAGAGTGCCAGGCCTGGTGCAACCAGACTATTTGATCCTTTAATTTCTCAGCCTTTAGGCCTTAAATAATAATTATGTAGTGCCTTTTTCAACCTCTGGGTCCCCAGCTCAGCTTGAGCAGGCTTTTCAAGTGCACTGAAATTATCTAACTTAATTCATTCCAACTGATTGAGAAGTATATTTAGATATGATTTACTGATGACACAACACTTCACATCCTTGTTTTGGGGCAAGTTATATTTAGGTTTGCAAATTTATTTCACAGTAAGCTGCTCTTTGGTGTCCTCAGACAGAACTGAGAGTCTATGCCCATTCCCAATGTTTGCTTATAGATGATTGCACCTTTTAATTGCTTACTTTTGCCTGTTGTGCCTCACTCCATAGACTGAGGCCTGTACACTCTGCTGGGGGTAGCTGCTCTCCAAAACAATTGTGTAAAACTTCATTAAGGAATTGTTGATAGTGTTTCATGCTTCCATCTGCTGGATATGTCTTTTATTGAGAATGGGGCAGTCCTTGATCCATAAAGTAAAATGCCATGCTGTCCTGATTCTCAGGCTTTCTGTTTGCAGGTGTATGCCCACGTCTTTCACCGACTGAATTTGCTGATGTTACTGCTGAGATGTATCCACCACAGACCAAACTGTACTATGAGTGTGACCCTGACTATGTCAGAAAGGCTAGTGCATACCTAGGAATTCAGTGTAAGATTGAACAGCAGGGTGCTGTTTGGAAATACCAACCATTTAAATGCTTTGGTGAGTGAGTGTTGGTTTTTTTTTTTTTTTTCTATACATAGAGGTGTTTCTCCTCTATGTGTTACTTGGTATAAAACAAATCTGGGCATTAGCAAAAGATCTTTTGTGCTTATTTTTCTAAGTTAGAACTTGAAACAGTTTTATCCAACCTCTAGAAGCTTGGGTGCTCTGGCACTTTGTTCTGATATTTGTCCTGCTGTAACTCAACAAATGTAACTTCTCCACAGATAAGAAAGATTTGTCCTCAACGGATCCCATGATGGAGTTAGAACTTACACAGAAACCAGAAAGAGAACCAAAGAGCCCTGCACCCCAGAAGCAAGAAGACCTTTCAGAGTCCAAACAAAAAGGTAAATAAGAGCTCATTCAATACTTCTCCTGCTGATTTCCATGGGAGTAGTGTAAAACTGGTGAATAATATTTAATTATTTTGCAGACAGAGGGAAAGAAATTATTTCTGTAATATCTTGGCTGAATAAGGTGATATGGTATAAGCAATTCAGTGGTTTATATCCTAACCAAGAATTAGAAAGCCTTGCTATATCCTGCTTGTCTATATTTCCTAAGAACACAAGATTTTCAAGAAGAGAAGCAGTATGCAAAATCTGTCTGTTTTAACCCTGTGCTGCCTTGTGCTCCCACAGATTTCTGTGGTCCTCCCAAGACTGTTCCACATGCCTCCATAAGGCTGCCCCAACAGCATTACGTGGGACAAGTCTTACATTTCAAATGCCAGACAGGTTATGATAAGAGACCCCCCACCTTTGGCAGCAGGACGTGCAAGGAGGTGAATGGCAAAACCTTCTGGACCCCCCTTGATATGAGATGCACCAATGACAGCAGCCAGTGGCCACCACAGACCATTGGGCCAGGTAAGACGGTTGTGATCACACCACAGCAATGTCCTGACCTGCTCATGTGGGGTTCAGACTTCCCAGCTGTCATGGGGAGAGTGGGAGCTTCAAAAAAGTTTACTAAAGAAGCTCTGCCACTGAGGGGAATAAAGAACTCCCTTGTGTATTTAAACACATTCACAGAAAGGGGTTGAAATGAAGGCAAATCCTTCCTTAGCCTCAGATTTTGTCAACAGTTTAAATTTAAAGAATCACTCTGTCCTGCAAGTACTATTGATGGCAAATCAGATGTATTTATATAAAAAAGAATTGTTTATTAAGACAAGTGAACAGGAGGTAGCAGACAAAAGACCTTCACCAAAATTACTTACTACACAGCATAAAACTAAAATAACTATTAGCAAATAATATAAAACTGTATCAAGATACCTATATTAAAGCCAACAAAAGAAATAGTATTGATTAGGAGTCAAATTTAACTTACCACTGAAATTATGATAATGTACACAGACAGATTCCTTCACTTAATCCCTTGGGAAGTAACCATGAAATAGGTGTCCCTACTCACAGGAGAAACTCCACACATTTCCAGGAAAATGTACAGATTTCTGCTTTGTGAAAGTTCGCTGTAGCTTTTATAGTTGTAAAATGAATGTCTGTCAGTGAGAAATTCAGCCTGTTTTGTCATTCCAGCCTTTGTGACCATACCAGACCACTGCACACACTGTTTTGGCATCAGCCCAGGACTTTCTCCCCTATTTCATAGATCTGTTTCTCTGTGGTTCCTGGTTCAGAGTGTTCCTGGTACAGAAGACACAATTTGCTGTCTGATCTTTCCTCTACCATCATGACACCATTGAAAATTTCACTTGGTGCTATCAGGATAAGAGAATTTCTTGATATAGCCCATCAACAAAGCAGTCCTAGAAAATAATACAGCCTATTGAAATTACATATATTTAAAATTTGCAAATATTTTAAAAATTTAAAATTTGGATTGTGAAAAACATGGGCTGGATAACAAAAGAACCCCCCTTGGCCTTTAATTCAACAAAATAGTAATTCCAGTTTCCTGCAAAATGCTCTGAAACTTCAGCAAGGTCAGGTTCTTGCAAATAGAGCACCAAATATTTATTCCCCTAAAGTGTTGCCTTTGTATTTGTTATGATCTGATGTTCGTAATGAAGCTGGAACTTTCAGTTCTCCTTCAGCATTCAGCACAAAAAATTTATCAAGAAACCACTATTACAGTTTGTCTTGTTAAAAATCTTGCCCCATACAGGGGCAAGTTCAGAGCTTCCTTTTCAGGATAAGAGAAAAATTAAATTAATTTCTTGCACCAGGGAAGTTTTAGATTACATTTTTGGGAAAAAGCAGGTCCTGGTTGAAACCATGTTTCCAAGTACTAGCTTGGCACCTTGAATGTCATCCTTCCACTCTTATATGAAGTAAAGATCTTAGATGGATCCCATTCCAGTTCACTTCATGCCCACCATTAACAAGTATCAGGTCAGCAGATATGTTGGTATCCAGGCTGGAAAGATCTGTTGATGGCCAAGAAACAAACATGGCAATTTTTAAATGTTCTGTGTAGAGGGAGAGCTGTCAGACTGTACCCTTGGAACTGCTTTGGTGCTGGAATGAGCTGGCTCTTTGGCTGACTCTGTCCTCATCACTGCTCTGGTGCTCTTCATCAGAAGAGCAAATTGATACAAAAATCAAGAATTTCTCTCTCTTCATAGGTTTGACTCGTCTGTCCTCTTTCCTTTCCTCATCGGGGACACTGCCAGTTACAGGTATGCCATTTTATTAAAAACTTCACTCCACCATCCAGAGCACTTAGTTGGTCTTTCAGTTTGTTGTTCTATTCCAAAGAAATCCTTTTCTGTTGGAAGACCTACTAAATACGCTGCAAGACAAATCTATACCCGTGTATCGTGTGAGAAGTTTATACAAAGACAGTATAAACAGATTGTTTAAGCACTTAAGTTTTTATAAAGAAATTTTCAAATATTTGTAAGGAATGTAAAAGAAAACCTGTTCAACCAAAAGTTTTTTTTTTTTAAATGGAGCCATTTTCAGATTCTTTGAGACTTTCCGTGAATTCAGCGAATCACTTCAACTGGAAAAAAGCAGAAAAAAAGTAAATATTTAAATGCTGAGGTTTTTTCACATTTTCAAAGGAATAAAAAAAGATGGGCAAATAGGACATTTCTTCACAGCTTAACTAGTGCATTTAGATCAGTCTGAAGAGATTTTTTTTCTCCCCCTTCCCCATCATCATTAGCTGATGAAATACAAATTGTGTCTTGCTGTGCATATGCTCAAGACTTTGCACAAGGGCTCTTGATTCCAGCTGGAGTCTGTCGAAAACTGTAGTGCACATTATGGTGAGAAGGAAAAATGAAATGAGATGAAGGAAGGGAAGGAGGAGTTTTGCAAACTACTCCAGGGACCACACATCAGTAGTCCCTGGTTATTCGACTGTGGTCACTCTCTAGTTGGTTGGGTCCTAGGAACAATGGAGAAACATGGAAAAATTCCTGCCGTTGGGCAGAGGGGCAAGATGAGGCCCTATCCCTAATCTTGCCTGTTTCTCCCAGTTGGAGTAAATGCAATAATTAAGAAAATTCCAGGTGCTAACCATATTGATTTTCAGGTTTTACAGCTATGTGGTTTGTTCTGCTTATCATTCCCACTGCCTTTGTGTGACTCACCAAGCATACAATAAGGTAAGTGGGACAGAATGAGGAAAATGTGAAATCTAACTAAAAAGTCCCTTGAAGTGGAAGAGTTATCAACTAGAACAGCCTCTCCCTATTGCACTGCTTAGATTTCTGGGCATCTTCTTGGTGTTAAATATGATCCTGGATTTTGGGATTGTCTGATTCAGCTGTTAAATATTGGCACAAGAAAAGGAGGAATCAGAGCTTTTAAAATCAAAAAAATCTCAGAGCAAGTTGCCCAGAGAGGTTGTGGACTCCTCATCCCTGGAAGTATCCAAGGCCAGGTTAGATTGAACTTGGAGCAACCTGGGATAATGGAAGGTGTTCCTGACCATGGCAGAGGGATAGAATGAGATGGGCTTTAAGATCTCTTCCAATCCAAATCATTCTGTGATTCTCTAATTCTAAAAAGCAGTCTTTGTCCCAGCCATTGTGGAACTGAGAATGGTAGTTCAAATAATGGGTAGGAGATTAAGTCTGTGGGAAAATTAAGGTTAATTATGCAAATACGTTGTTTCAGATAGGTTATGCAATCAGTCTTTTTCTCTCTGGCCAAACCGTGGGAAATCTGGGGGAGCATCTGCCACCACAATCACGTAATTCTGTTTCCTTCATCCCCCTAATTTCAGAGTTGTGTCATGACAACTTTGTACTTCAGATTTATTTCAGTCTGGCCTCCTCCCTGTTTCTGTTACTACGCTGAGATGCACCAAGGCTGTTCCTGTTCACAGGCTCCCTAGCCTAGTTAAGCCAAGATGTCCCTATTTAACATTTGGGAATTCTCGTCTTCTCCTCTCTCTTCGCTAATCCTCATCCCTGTTTCTCTTCATGTTCCTTACCAATTACTGCTGCTTCTTAGCTGAATGAGGATTTCTCTTGAAAAGTGGGAAGGGAGGACCTTGTGAAACCACATTAGAAGTGGATTTTTTGTCAATTCATGGCTGGATAAAGCCATATAAAGTGTAAGCAATGCTTTGAAATGTGCTTTAATAAAGATAGTCAACCATGGTGGAGATTGCCTGGGCCATTGTAGGATTTTTGAAAATATCCTATGTGAAAAAGTGTCAAGAATGATCTACATTATACTGGCTCTGTGGTGGAAAAAAGGTGAAATAGCCAGTGCCAGATGAAATAGTAACTGGCAAATGAAAGAGTAACTGAGATCCTAAATGGTGTCATCTGCAAAAAATACTCTGTTGTTTCTCTGTTGTTTCTCATGGTAAATATAGAAGAAGCCACAGAAAACCTGCTTCTTCCCACCTGTAATAAGGTGTTTTTCCTGTTGTAGGGAAGACTTCTCAGGAATTTGTGGCATTCAGATGCAAACTTGTGAAATTAATGACTTGCCACAGAAGAAACCAGATTGTACCAGCGACCCCAAGACCAGCAGTGGCAAACAAGGAGGAAGCCTGGACATTTAAATCCAATGTGTGAAGGTGGCAGAAGATGTTACAGAGTAACTCTTATGAGGACAGCATGACTTTCCACCTACAGCGTGCTGGTAGGAGGACTGCACCCCATCACTGACTGATGGGGAAAGAGCCCTGCCTGGAACTGCTTCCCAAACCCACTTCTCCTCCTCCTACCATGCAGCAGATGTATCTCTAATATAACTGCAGCCCCTCCCAAGCCACCAGGAGTACATATGGACCATTCTCCCAAGCACATTAAATGGTGCCAGTGTCATTTCAGCCCACACACCATCCTCCCCACAAACAGAGCAGCTTTGCTGGACACCTGATGTCCCCCTGCCTCTTCCCCAGGTGGGTCAAGCACAGGCACAGTTTTCTCCTCAAATTGTTCCCTTTGGAAATTAAACCCCTTTACCCCCTGCACTGCAGCTGAAAAACTGACAGGATTCCCTTATGGTTCACTATATACATGCATTCCTCATCACTCCCCTCTTCCCAATTATTTTGGATTTGTGCCTTCCATGACAGTTCCTACATAATTCCTCCAGCTCTGACAAGGATGCTACAGATCGTGACAGCTCCTTTCAAAGCTGCAGAGAGTGAGAGAGCCCAGCACAAAGGCATCTGAGGACAGGCTCAAACACACATAATACCTGACATGTTCTTGTATTATTTAGAATTTGCAATGTCTGGATATTCTTCTGCCTCTTTTTAGCCACACTCAGCTGGGGAAGATGGGTTTCACCTGGATGAATGCAAGTATCTGTGTCTGAGGCAGGCAGTAGGGAGGAACAAGTCCCTTTAGAGAGCAGTTCACGTCACCCTACTGCCTACATATATAATAATAAATATATATTATATATAATAATTCATATATTTTTATTCTGTAATATATGTATGTGAATATGTATTTATTTATACACATGCATAGACATATAGTTATTTATGTATATACACAGGTCAAATGACTCGGGGTCTTGACCTATTTCTCTGCATTTCTCTGCATGACTTTAAAAATGCCCAGATTGATCAGATTAGCTACAGATGCTTACATGGTATATGGCAAAAGCCAAATGGGATGGATCCCTTCCTTATAATTCAGAAGACATGAGGAGGTTTTGGTCTAGTTTTCTGTTTTGAGATAGAGTGTATGTGTCATTGCTTTAGTGGTTAGTATTCCTGTTGAGTTGTTCTTACTCTATAACCTTGATGTTTATATTCTGAGAAGGTCCATGGGCATGGATGGCATGAAAGGAGACAAACCCTGGAGAGGGCAGTGTTGGAAGTGAGGGGAGTAGCCATTCACACCGGCAGTGGGTATTCAAAGAGAAACTCTCCATTTGACAGTGCTGTCCTCTAGATGACTTAGAAACATGAAAACACAATTCGGTTTTAAAAAAGGGCTTTTAATTTATGTCAAATATGAAAACACCTGTAAATTTAATGTGTGCTTTGCAAACAGAGATGTGTTCTAAGACTAGTTCTCAGATTTCCATTTTATGAGTTTACCTGCCATATAATGCTTTCATGTAGAAAATTCTGGCACCACCATTGGCACTGAGAAACTTTTATGTGCATTATGTAGGAGCACTCCTCTTGTGCCACATGAGCAGGAGCTGTGTCCTGGAGTGATGTGTGTTACTGCACTTCATGGGGCTAAAGATGGACAGGTTTGGATTCTCTGTGTGCAGCCATATTCCAGGATACACACTGAGGCAGCTGGGGGTGTTCAACCTGGAGAAGAAATGACTCCAGGGAGACCTTGGCGCCACTTCCAGTGCCTAAAGGTCCTCCAGGAGAGCTGGAGAGGGACTCTGGACATGGGCATGAAGTGACAGGACAAGGGGGAATGGTTTCCCACTGCGAGAGGGCAGGGTTAGATGGGATATTAGGGATACATTCTTAACTGTGAGGGTGGTGAGGCTCTGGCCAGAGAAGCTGTGGCTGGTCCATCCCAGGAAGTATCCAAGGCCAGGCTGGACAGGGCTAGGAGCATCCTGGGATAGTGGAAGATGTCCCTGCCCATGGCAGGGGGTTGGAACTGGATGATCTTTCATGTTCCCTTCCAGCCCAAACCATTCCATAATTCAAAGAAGCCCCAGGGAGTGGTTTTTCCCTTTTCCCATAACAGTACAGCTGCTTAAAACAAGATTTCTGCAGCTGTTAGAAGAAAAGGATATGATGTGTTAACCTGGAGTATCTGCATGTGTATTCACAAGAGCTGGCTTATACATTCCCAAATGATGTGGTCAAGGGCTCATGTTCTGCCATCCTCACCTGTGCTCACTGACAATCACAATCTCTCTGATACTCTTAAACTGCTGTTTTCTGAAGACTTCTCATGCTTGAAACTGGAAGACACTTAGCAGCCAAACCTTCTCATTTTTTTCTTTTCTTTATTTTTTCTCTCAAAAATCAAGATAAAAACACTTGCATTTTAATCTTTTTACATATCTAAGATCCAGAGTTTATCTAGACACAAAGTGGTTTTGGGTAGCCATAGTCATTAAATACCACCTTTATATAAACCAGCAAGAGAAGGACAGAGATAAATCACTGCTCCTAGCATTTACTCTCTGAAGGATGGAGCCAGTGCAACCTGTTTACTTCCAGCTCAGAACCACTGGTTCAGCCTTCTTGAGCTTGCAGGTTTTTCTATCATATTTATATCACACAATTTCATTTGCTTTGGGCTTTGAATATTTTGTGAAGGTAGTGCGGAAAAATGTAACTGCATATGAAAAGAAAAACAAAAGTATGCCAATTTGCATTCCCAAGGTACAGTACTGCTATTGAATGGTGTTGGCATTTTCTGGACTTCTTCAGCATCTGATGTAAAACCCCTCAAACCCACTGGCATAGCAGAACCATCCGTCCAGCACTTGAGACAGATCAGGCTGATCTGGAGTGTATTTTCCCTCTTAGTTCTCTTCGATATATGAATCTGCCTTCTTGGAAAGTTCTTTAGATTATGAAATTTTGAGGCTCTGAATTTACAATGAATCAAAAATTAGCAGTTCCTTAAAAATAATATCAAGTAAAATCTTTTGCTGAAGCAAAAGAAGAAATGTGAATGTGATCTGGATTCTCAGAAGCAGCTCTTGTTGTCGTGGCCTTTGAGTATTCCTTAGAATGGATCTCCTAGGTATCTGTGCAGCCCAGCTGGCACAAGGCAGGGCTCTTGCTGCTGTGCCCCTGGCAGCTGGAGGCAACAGGAGCAGAACTCCATGATGCTCCCTGGCAGTGCCCTGTGTCTGCCCTGGCATCTGGTGCTCTGTGCTCAGGTGTGCAGAGCCCCCAGAGCTGCCCAGGGCAATGGGCCTGGCCTCTCGCTGCTGGCCCAGGTCAGGGTGGGTGTTGCCCAGGATCCTGCAGCACATCAGCCAGCCCCAGTGGGGCTCTCCAAAGCTCAGGGCAGCTGCAGTGGCCCAGGGGGCATCTCTTTCTGCAGCTGAGGCAGGCCTGGAGCCCTGCTGGCTGCAGTCACAGCGGGGACACCAGCACACCTGGAGACACCTGCTTGGGGCTGCCTCACTCTGCACCTCCACCAGAACCTGTGTTTTAGTGCAGCCCCCAAACAGGTCGATCCTGGCTGAGCAGTGAGACCCAGCAGGACAATGAACAACAGCTCCTGAGCTGAGAAGTCCAGTCCCAAGCTGGCACCTCTGAAAGTGACACAGCTTCTAGGAGCTGTTGGCATCCCGGCCCACTTTGTTCATGCCATTCACAGGAGAATAACTGGGGTCAGATGCTGACACTTGTGGGGGTGTTATGGCATCCGCTGATTGCATTTGCACACCCCATGTCCTGCAAGGATGCTCTGGGCACTGTGACTTTACTGGTGGTTGTAGAAATTTCAGTGGGAAGCAACTTGTGGTTTATAGAAGACGTGACCCTGCAATCCAGCACTGCAGCAAGGAACTTTTATTGCAAGCTCTTGCAAACTACATGATGTGGCACACCTTGATCTTTGACAACCATTGAATACATTTGCCCAAATCAATTTCCCGTAAATCTGCAGAAAAGCTTCAGAAGCAGAGCAGAGGATGAAGGTGTCCAAGGAGTGCACCACAGGAATTTAGCTTTGGCTGCTCAAAGCTTTCTCTGTGTCTGAGGCCGAAGCCTGCCTGTCTGATACAACAGCTGCTGCTCTCAAGGTGCAGTTTCCAAAGCAAGCAACCAAAAGCATGTCCCAGGATCACAGAATCACTGAATTGTTGTCTTTTGGAGGGACTTGTCAGGATCTTCTAGTGCAGACCCCAGGCTCCAGCAGGATCAGCAAGAGCAGGTTGTGCATCACCATGTATTGTTGGGGTTTGGGTATCTGCAGACATGGAGATCTCCAGAAAAGATCTCTGGGCAGCGTGAGGCGCCCTGGTCCCACAGCCTTGCTAAGGAGGTGAGGGACAAGTCAGCTGCACACTCTCGGGGACAGCTGAGGAGCAGAGGACCTGTTCCTGAGAGCTCTCTCCTGAGAGGGGCAGCAAAGCAAAGCAGCTGGAGGCTCTGCCCACAGCTTTGTGCCTTTGAGCAGAGGAGGAGGTGCCCTGAGGGACAGAGCTGGAAACACACCAGAGAAGGAAGCAGCACAGACGCTGCAGAGGACATTTGTCCCTTACCTAAAGGACCTCGATGAGGGCTGGAGAGGGTCTTTGGACAAGGGTATGGAGTGACAGGAGAAGTGGGAATGGTTTCACACTGATGGAGGGCAGGGCTAGATGGGATATTATAACCAAGTAAATTACCCTGAGCAGGCTGTGGTATGAGTAAAAGTTACCCAGAGCTGTTTTGACTGCTCCATCTCTGGAAGCGTTCAAGGCCAGGCTGGGGAGGGCTTGGAACATCCTGGTGTAGCGGGAGGTGTCCTTTACCATGGCAGGCAGGTCGGAATGAGGTGATTCCTAAGGTCGTATCAAGAGCAACTCATTCTGTGATTCTGTGATTCTAGGACATGTGGAAATGCCACCAAGCCTCTTCTAATGAGGATGTGAGCTTTGTTCCCGGGGACAGGCATTGTTGAACAGAGTAACCATTTTCCCGTAGAGATTGGTCAACCTCTTCTCCAGCTCCCCCAGGCTGAGGACCTCCACCTCATTCTTGTCGTTCTCAGCGATGGCCCCCCAAGCCTTCCAGGGCTGTGTGTCCCCCAGACAGCAGGCAGCTGACCAGATGTGGCTGGGTCTGTTAACCCTGCCTTCGGAGACGTAGGTGTTCCCAGGCACAGCACCCGTGACAACGTAGGTGCTTGTACAGTCCATGGTATATTGGACCATTGTGTCAACCTCATAGGCATTCCACATGCCCTTGTTGAGACTGCTGTCCTGGGGCACTATGTTGGTGAGGGTGAAGGTAGCCATCTTGCTATCAGTACTAACATGATGGCCACTGGGGCTCAAATGGCCACGGTCCAAATCCTTCAGGTCTTCGTAATCGTAAAGGACAGCCTGGCTCTCTTTGATTTGGTCTAAAGTGAATTTTTGTTGCTCTATGAGGACCGACTCTCTTTCCATCTCTTTAAGGCTATTTTTATCTATGAGCTGGAGAGGAAAAGAGAAAGAAGTGTTAGAATGGGGAATGGGAGTAATGCAGAAGATTTCCCTGGAGCAGAAGTCTCTGATGGTCAAGATCCCATTTTTTACCATCTCAGTGTAGGAAAATGTAGGAATCTGAGAGAAATCATACACATGCCCCTCCTGCATGAATGCAAGAGCTTTAAAGAGCAAGCAGCTCAGAATATGACTGCTCTCAGATTGACTTGTGACCTTTGTGATCCAACCTGCAGCCTGTGCTGGGAGCATGGATGGATGCATGAGACAAGGAACATTTCCCACTCCTAGGATTGAAAGGAAACTTTGCTGAGACACCTTCCCTGCCAAAACTGCTTCCCTTTCCTCCTGTCTCCACAGCCCAAATCTGCCCAGGGCTCTCCCTGGATCCCCTCACTCCCTGCTGGGATTCTGTGATTCTGTGATTCTGTGATTCTGTGATTCTGTGATTCTGTGATTTTATGTGTGGTTGCTACAGGTGTAGCCCAGTCCTGGAACACCAGAGTTTACCTCCTCTGACCCCATACTCAGGCAGTTGTGTCAGGAAATCAGTCCTGGAGCTGAGGTTTCCCTGGGAGGGCTACAGTTCGTTCAAGGATGAAGAGTTTTGCTCACTAAGCAAAAAGATCTCAATGTGAATGGAATCTGTTACAGCAGTGCTGAGAATGTGTCTCAGAGCTGATCTGGGCCAGGGAGCATTTTCTGCAGCATCACAGAAAAGAAGTTACAAATGATCAGGCTCTGAGTGGGGCCTGAAACTTCAAAAGAGTCCTGAAGAACAGAAATATTCCAAAAAGGCCTCTGGAGAAAGTTAACAAAATCAAAGCCTTTTTGGGTGGCCTGGGTCCAAGATCCAGGAGGAAAATGCCAGATTGGATAGGGCTTGGAGCATGCTGGTCTAATGGCAAGTGGCCTGGCCCACTTGCAGGGGAGCTGGGCTGAGATGGTCTTTAAGGTTCCTTCCAACACAAAGCATTCCATGATTCTCTAAAAAGACAGAATGGGGAGGCTGCAGTGGTGCAAGACTAGATGAGTTGCTTGAGTTCCTGTGTGTAATAAGATGCTTCTGTTTTTCATAACTTCAACATCATTTTATAATCTTCAGGGAAACATACCTAGCCTTCATGTGGAGTAGGGCATGGGGCTTCCTTCTCAGGCACCTTCCCCCAAATGCTGTCCTGCTGCTCTGTCCTCACCAAGGACAGGAATTGCCTCTTTTTCTCTTCTGCAATTGGCGTGGCCTGTTCTACTGAAGTTTGCCTGAAGGACATTTGTGAGGGCTCTAGAGCTTGTGCAGTTCTGTCTGACTGCTGGATCCTTCTGGAGCAAGCCTGAGCCAAAGGTGCTCGGGGTCACTGCCATGGATGGAGATCTCACCCTTGTAAATGGACCAACACTGATGCTCCTCACTTTCCACTGCCTGAAATGTCTCTCCAGAAATCCCTCCACAGTTAACCTGACCCTCTCATCTCCAGTGCCTTTTCCCCCAGGGCTTTGTCCCTGGGCCATCTCACCCCCTTCTGAGTTTCTCCTCACTTCTCTAACACCACTCACAAAGCCTGTTTGACTCTTGTCTGGGAGCAGATAAACTCTGCCAGGGGTGCAGAACAGCTCAGGGCAAAGTGGGGATCAGATCCCAGCAGGACTGTTGGTCCCTCACGTTTAGCCTCTCCTGGATGCCTTTTCCCATCACTTGGCCAGCCAGCACAGCAGGGCACAGGGAGGGGAAGCATTTGACTTTGTCATGAAAGCAAAGAAATCTGATTTGCTGTTCCTGTCAGGTGAAGGCAGAGAGCTGGGCACCTTTGGGATATGATTCATCTCATCCTCCTGCTGATGTCTCAGATGCATCAGAGGAGCCATGTGGTGCAGGGGTTTGAAGTTCAGTGAGGACATTCCCATCCTGTGTGGCCATTTGCATGTGTGTAGTGGGGTGTTAGGAAATAGAAGTGATAATTTAAATGCTGCAGCTCATCTCTGAGTGGCTGAAGGGTGATGTGCTGTAAGAGAGACACTCACCTGGGGCTCAACAAACCACCACGAGTGAGGTTTCTTGGCATCTCCAGGCTTGTATTTGTAGGCTGAGTACACTGGAATTCTCCTGTCTCTGTCATACAGGGTGGCATAGTGATATGAGTTCATGTAGCGCTGACAGATCCAGGCTGGGTTCTTTGGATTCAGGACATCATTTGGGGTGGTCCCAGCATAGAAGAACTGAGGACAGCTTGTGAAGGATGTCACCACCTCGCCGTGTCCCAGCCAGAGGCAGCTGGCCAACACCTGCAGCAGCAGCAGCCCCAGCATCGTGGGAGGATTTCAGAGAAGGGCTCTTGCTCCCCTGGAAGGCAAATGCAGAGGGACACTCAGCTGGAGAGAGCTGGTCATGGCCTGGAGCCTTTTTGTGCAGGGGGACAGAGCTGGCAGAGGAGGGGATTCAGAGAGACCAGGAAAGGAGTAATTTCTGTCCTCCTGGATATGGAAAAATCAGGAAGGAAATAAGGGTAAAACCTAAAACAGGGATAAGGAGCCCAGAGGAGGCAGCAGTGGGAGAGCTCAGCCTGTAGGAGGAAAGAGTCAAACCCACCAGGACTGCAATCAGGTCTTACAACAAAGTGATCTAGCAACTGAGGCAGAGCCTGGGACAAGGTCACATTTCCCACCTCCCTCCTGCTCTCAGCACCTTCCCACAGCAGACACCTGCAGCTGGGCACGCACTCTGCTCAGCCCCCTGCAATGCTGAGCTGGGCTTTAATCTCCTGGGGCGTTGGGCAGGCAAAGAACAGCAATGCTGCACTTCCTACATGTCTCTGGCCCCATGCAGGTTCACACAGACACTCAGCTCTTCCAGTCAGACCCAATACTGAGCCCCAGATGATCCACCTGGGTCCTGCCTCTCACGTGGCCTTGGCAATGGGTGTCCTGCTGCTCACCTTGCATTTCCACATTATCCAACCCCAGACTCTGAACTTGCAGACACATGGAGAGAGCAAATGAAGGGACCAAGCAGATGGTAGCAGCAAGCACAGGGGTAACACCTCTATCTTATCAGCACAATGGCTGCTGCAATGCAAGCACTGAGGGGCAGCTCTTCCCCTGGTTGCTTGGGATTCCTGCTGATGCCCATCTTCAGCTTTGCTGATTGATTTGCCTGTACAGTCAAAGGCACCGTAGCAGGAATTTCTTGGACAGCCACCTGTCCTATTTTGTCTTTCTTAGTGCTGATGTGATTTTCAGCAGTCAGTAAGGTCATTCCCTATAGAGAAACTGATGAACAGTTCCCTGGGACGCGGGCAAGCAAGCAAGGGGCTTTGTCTCCTTTCAGAGGCAGCAGAGGTTTGGGAGAGCAGGGATGCTTCCATTTGCACTAGCAGACACTCATTGGAGTGATTTAATATCATCAGCATTTGGAATAAAGCAGCTGGGACAGGCAGTTCAAAGGGTTCCTGGGAGAGAAAGCTGCCACAGCCTGTAAAGCACAAAGCCCACCTTGGGCTGGGAAGGGTCTGAGCTGAGGACTGCTGAAGGCTTGACAAGTCCCCTTGCACATTTGCTCTTTTCTTCTTCTTTTCTTCTTCTATTCCCTGACCCTCATCTCTCCATTTCAATTGGATTCAGGATGTTGATCTGCACACAGCCTGCTCTGACCCAAGATATGTGCTCCTATTTCTCATCCCTGGATCAGGAATGTGGTGACCAATGAGCTGGAAACTGAGAACTGGAACTACAAGTCGGGATTTTTTACAGGGCTCTGCAGAGCATGCCCATAGCTGCCCCAAATCAAGCAGAGAAGTGTGTGAAAAGTCCCTCTGCATGACCCCTCCTTGAAATTAAAATAGATCTCACTAACACAATATCTAACTTAACAGATACATAGAAAACAACCTACTGTGAGAAGGAGCGGCACAGGATTCTGCTCACAGCCCCAAAGTGACAGAGGAGTCTCAAATGCCTCAGCTCCAGTCTCAGACTGCCTGGGTTTATCTGCTCTCCAAGGAGAGCCAGTTGTTTGATTTCCTAAGCAGGATTTTGACTAAATTATCCCAGGAGTTCAGACAGCAACACTGTTTGTCCAGAGGTTTTTTTTGAAGGTGAGGGTTGGAGTTTTAGCACTCCATAATCTTCCCCTTGCTTATTGTTCAACAGTTTGATGTTACTTTTCAGTTGAGCTGGCTTGAGTTTATTTCCCAAATCATTCCTTCTGTCCTTGCCCTCCTGACTGACAGAAAATACTAATGTCCTGCAAAATTCAGTGCATGCATATGCTCTGATTGCTCCTTGGAGCGCAGCAGCTGCAGCACAGGCTTTGCCGATATATATATTTATTCTGAAACTCAGGAAAGATTATGAATATTGGAGTCAATGGTGAGGAAGGAGCAAGAGCTTACCTTGAAGCAGAGTCTCAGAACAGGCAGCTGTACTGTTCCTTCTGTCTTCTCCCTGGAGAAAGAACTGTTTGAATCCTCAGGAGTTGCACTGCAATATATACCCAGTCATAAATTTGCCCCTTCGTATAAACAGGAAATTCCACCGAATTGAGAAGTTTTCTATTTTCACACAGGGGGTATGTTCACACCCATCGTGAAATGTTTTGACAGTTGTTTTTCATGGTTTCCTCAGAATTTCTCCCAACATTGCTGACTTGCAGCATGGTATGTCAGGATCAGCCAACAGGGTCTGGTCACTTCCTTGGTCAATTCATCAATTCCCCCAGCTGCAGCTGCTGCTGCTCCAGCACCTACACGTGTTCCTGTTCCCAACAGAACATCTCTGGTGACATTGGATGGACTGGCCTGTCTCTGAGTACACTCAGATATTCACAGTCTGCTCTTCTGCAGCCTCCCAGAACATCATTCCGATGGTCAGGCTACAAATATTCTCTTGCCTGATTGCCATGGCTTTGTATCAGCTTCATTCCAGCAGCCTGGGAAGCAGAAGGCTCTGGGGATACCTCAGAGCACCTGCCAGTACTTTTGGGGTCTACAGGAGAGCTGGAGAGAGACTTTGCACAAGGGCATGGAGCTGATGGCTGTGCTGGGTTCAGAGTGAATTGTTTTGACAGTGGCAGGTATGGGGCTGTGTTGTGGAGTTCTGCTGAACACAGAGTTGATAACACAGGGATGTTTCTGTTATTGCTGGGCAGAGGTTTGACAGAGTCAAGGCCTTTTCTGCTTTTTGTGCTGCCAGGCTGGCAAGGAGGCTGGGGGTGCTTGGGAGGTTGGGAGGAGACACAGCCAGGACAGGTGAGCCCAACTGAGCAGAGGGATATGCCAGGCCATGTGACATCATGCTGATGATTTAAAGGGAGGGGAAGGAGGAGGAAGGAGGGGGCATTTGGAGTGCTGGGTTTTGTCTTCCCAGGTAACTGTAAGGTGGGATGGGGCCTGCTCTCCTGGAGGTGCCTGAGCACCTTTCAGTCCATGGGAAATGGTGAAAGAATTCCTTGATGTGCTGTGCTTGTGTGCACAGCTTTTTCTTTCCCTGGTAAACTGTCTTCATCTTCACCCTTGAGTTTTCCAGCTTTGACCCTTCCAGTTCTCTGCCTGATCGCAGTGGTCAGGGAGGGAGGGAGCGGCTGCTTGGGGCGTGGCTGCTGGCTGTGGTTAAACCAGGCCATTAGGACAAGGTGAAATGGCTTGAAATGAAAGGAGTGTGGGTTTAGATTGGATATGAGGAAGATATTTGTTACTGTGGGGGTGGTGAAACCCCAGCACAGGCTGCCCAGACAAGCTGAGACTGCTCCATCCCTGGAAGTGACCATGGCCAGGTTATCCCTTGGAGCAAGCTGGGATAGTGGAAGGTGTCCCTGTCCATGGGAGGGTATGGAAGTAGCTGGTCATTGAGGTCCATTCCAAACCAATTGTTTTGTCATTCAATGATCATTCATTCACTCAAAACTAAACTGGACCCATTTTCTTCCATTTCCAAAATTCCAGGACTAATAGAATGGTGAGTTGGTTGTTACAACGAGAAATATCCAGAAGAAATGTGTTAGAGCAAAGTTCATTCAAACAAACTGGTTGAGTCCTGTGGTTTCTTTTGTCTCGGTTAACTTGGATTGATACCTTAAACAAAGTGGGGATTAGCCAGAATGAGGGAGGGGGCCAAGAAGGAGCAGATCTGGTGGAGGAGGGACTAATTCCTCCTTTCTGATGGGGCCCAACTGACAAAACAAAGCAGGGCCCAACAGTGGTCACATCATCATCAGAATGGGCCATAAACCATCAAAGACCCCTAAAGCATCCTCCAGCTCCAAAGTGATGCATGACACAGTGTGAAACCCCTCCCAGGAAAAGTGGGGCAATCCCACATAATCCTGAATGCACAGAACCCGTTGAAGTCTTTGTTGCACAGACCCCCACCCCCAAAGGTGCAAGAGTGAGGACACCAAAGTCTGAAGCCTCCTTGCTGGATCCATGAGGATATCTTGTTTGAGCTGTTGGCACCCCGGCCCACTTTGTTCATGCCATTCACAGGAGAATAACTGGGGTCAGATGCTGACACTTGTGGGGGTGTTATGGCATCCTCTGATTGCATTTGCACACCCCATGTCCTGCAAGGATGCTCTGGGCACTGTGACTTTACTGGTGGTTGTAGAAATTTCAGTGATCACAGAATCACTGAATTGTTGTGTTTTGGAGGGGCTTGTCAGGATCTTCTAGTGCAGACCCCAGGCTCCAGCAGGATCAGCTAGAGCAGGTTGTCCAGAATGTTCTCTGCAGCATCTACAGGTGTGGCACAGCAGCTGGGCAGCAGCATTCCTGAACAAACACCTCCTCACCTGACCCTCGGAGGTTCTTGCCTGATGTTCCTGTGCCAAAGTGCTGTTGCCCATCAGCAAGAGACCTTTTGCCCAGGTCCAGGAAGTGAGAAGCACAATGCAGGGAGTGTAACACAAACCCACCCAGATATACAACAGATAAGCAGTTCCTCAGAAATCAGAGGTGTAACCTTACAATGTGACCTTATAAAAGGTGCCAAACAGGAAAGTTTCTTTCTTGGATGGACCAAAGGATCTTTACCCAGCTGCTCCCTCAAGCAGAGACCAAAAGATGTCACTGTCTTCATTCTCCGGTTTCCTTCTTTTTTGGGACAGCATATGGCAACATGTTCAGTCCCCAGAAAGTGAAGCCTTGATGTTTCTGGAGAAGGACTAAGCAAGCTGCATGATCCAAACACACTTTGCAGTGAAGTGGCTGGAGGTCGCAGTGTCTCCTCACAGCTGCCAGCAAAAATAATTTTTCCTTAGTGGCTAAAATCCCTGTGACACACTGGAGCTCAGAGCTCTCCCCAAAGATGGACAGACACAGAGCAACCTGCAAAATTACCCTCCCGTGTCAGTGCAGCTGCATCTTCCCAGGGAACACAGGTGCTTCCCAGCCCACCGTGGGCATGGACCAGCTCTGGGCTCAGCAAAGGGCTCCATTCCTATTCCCCATTCACAGCAGGCTCAGCAGAAAACGGGGCAATCCCAGATGAAAGGTGCCTGGCAGCATGCTTGTGGAGCTGGGGCAGCCCTCTGCTCAGCTCCAAGCTGGGCTCCTGTGAGAAGCACAGAATTATTGATGTTGGAAATGGCCTTTGGGATCATGGAGTCCAACCCCTGATCAAATACCACCGGGTCAAGTGGACCATGGCACTGAGTGCAACATCCAGTCTCCAGGGACTGGGATTCCACCACATCCTCAGGCAGTCCATTCCAACGTTGAATCACCCTTTGTGTGAAAAAATTCCATCTGATGTCCCCCCAGAATGTCCCCTGGTGCAGGTTGAGGCCTTGTCCTCTCATGGTCTCGCTAGGAGAAAACCCTGCCTAGGAGAAAACGCTGTCCCCCACGTGGCTGCACCCCCTTTTCAGGGAGCTGTAGAGCAAAATAACCTCTCAGAGCCCCCTCTTCGGGGCTAAAGAAGCCCAGCTGCCTCAGCTGCTCCTCACAGGCCGTACCCTGCAGGGCCTTCACCAGCTTCATGGCCTTTCTCTGCACTGCCTGCACTGGTGGCCTCGGCCCGTGGATCCGGCCTGTCCAGATCCCTCTGCAGAGCCTTCCTGCCCTCCAGCAGGCTGAGTCTCCCACCAAACTTGGTATCATCCGTGATCTTGCTGTGAGTTTGCTGGATCCCCTCATCCAGATCATCAGTAAAGATATTAAACGGGTCTAGGCCCGACACTGGTCCCTGGGGACGCCGCTTGTGGCCGGGCACCAGCTGGATGTGGCACTGTTCCCCAAGGCTCTCTGGGCCTGGACATCCAGACAGCTCCTGACCCAGCCAAGAGAGCATCTCTCCAAGCCATGGGCTGACAGCTTTTCCAGCAGAATGCTGTGGGAGATGGTGCCAAAGGCTTTGTTGAGGTCCAGGTAGACACTTCCACAGCCTCCCCCCTCATCCACTGGGCCAGTCACCTGGTCATCAAAGGAGATCAGGTTTGCCAGGCAGGACCTGCCTTTCCTAAAGCCCTGCTGGCTGGGACTGATGCCTTGCTTATCCTGTATGTGCCGTGTGACCACACTCAGGACAATCTGCTCCATAACCCTTCTGGGAAGCAAGGACAGGTGGACATGCCTGTAGTTCCCCAGATGCTCCTTCCAGCCCTTCCTGGGGATGGTGTCACAATGGCCAAACTCCAGGCATGTGGGACCTCCCCAGTGACCCAGCACTGATAGAACTGCTGGAACGCAACAGTCCTCAGGCATGAAATAAGGCAGAGTCCAAGCTGATCCTTTTCTCTGTTGGGTTTCCCATGTGTTTCACAAGCTTGCTGTGGATGGCAGGGCACTTCTGATTACTGCCAGGGGTGAAGGTCCTGGGAAGAGCCTGAGAAGCTGATAGAGCTGGCACTGATGGGCTTGGGCTGTTGGTTTTGCGCAGCCCGGTTCTTGGTATGGGGGGGCCACAGAGGTGGCTTCTGTGAGAAGCTGCTAGAAGCTTCCACCATGCCTGGCAGATCCAGTCCTGATGGCTGTGAAGATGGACCTGATGCTGGCCACAGCCTGGTCAATTAGAGAGGTTGGTAACACCTCTGCAAGAACATATTAAAGAAGAAAAATCAAAACAAAGCAGGGTGTGGTTTTAAGTCCAGCCAGAGAAGAGGAGGAGGTGAGAACATGTGAGGGAGAGAACATGGAGACACCAGGGTGAGTGGAGAAGGAGGGGGAGGAGGTGCTCCAGGCACAAGAGCTGAGATTCCTCTGTAGGCCGTGGTGAGACAATGATGAAGGAGCTGTTCCCCTGCAGGCCATGGGGATCCACGGGGGCTGCAGAGATCCACCCACAGCCCATGGGGATCCACGAGGGCTGCAGAGATCCACCCACAGCCCATGGGGATCCACAGAGAATGCACAGATCCACCCACAGCCCATTTCAGAGGTGCCCACACTGGACTGGGTGGATGTCTGGAGGAGGCTGTGATCCAATGGCAGCCACGGTTAAGAGAGTGGTCCCCTGCTCCCAGGATGGAGCGGCCTGTCCTTGGAGGACTGCACCCTGTGGAAGAATGGCCCATGCCAGGGCAGTTTTGGGAGGACTGTGTGCCTGTGGGAGGGACTCAGGTTGCAGCAGTTTTGGTTGGACTGCTGCTTGTGAGAGTGGAGCCACACTGGAGAAGTTCAAGGAGAACTGTCTCCCATGGGAGGGACTCCTCTCCCTGAGCATTGGAAGAAAACCTTGGGTGATGAACTGACCAAACCCCCCCCCCACTCTGTCTCCCTGTGCTGTTGGTTGGAAGGAGGGAAGAGTTGAGGAAAGAAAAGGTGTTTTGAAGGGCTATTTCATTTTTCATTATCCTCCTCTGATTGTGTTTGTAATAAACTCACTTTCTGTCACTAAGTTGGACATGTTTTGCCCTTGGAGCGTTTTCTCCCAGTCCTTCTGTCAACTCATGAACCTTTTATTAATTTTTTTTCTCTCCTCTGTCCAGCTGTGGCAGGGGAGGCTGAGTGAGCAGCTTTTGTGGGTGCCTGCTGTTTGCCCAGTGCCAAACCAGGGCAGCTGGTCAATCAGGCAGTGGTTCCAGAGCCTGGAAATGGAGGGCAGTGGGCATGGCATGAGTCATGGTGAGGATGAGTGTGGTCCCAAGCCCCAGCCAGTGTGCAGAGGTGGGGGAGCATGTCAGAGGGAGCCCCCTGAGGTCCAGCAGAGGTGTCTGCAGAGGAGCAGACAGCCTGAAATCACTCGGATGCTTTCATCCCATCAGGGGCTGTGTCAGCATTTGATCCCAGCAGAAAAAATCCATCCAGGCAGAGGACCTGGGATTGCAGGAGCTGTCCAGCAAAGGGGGTGAGAGTGATGTGCTCACTTTGTTCTCCTAAAAGCCAAATCCTCTCCTAGGTATCTGTGCAGCCCAGCTGGCACAAGGCAGGGCTCTTGCTGCTGTGCCCAGTGGGTGTTGCCCAGGATCCTGCAGCACATCAGCCAGCCCCAGTGGGGCTCTCCAAAGCTCAGGGCAGCTGCAGTGGCCCAGGGGGCATCTCTTTCTGCAGCTGAGGCAGGCCTGGAGCCCTGCTGGCTGCAGTCACAGCGGGGACACCAGCACACCTGGAGACACCTGCTTGGGGCTGCCTCACTCTGCACCTCCACCAGAACCTGTGTTTTAGTGCAGCCCCCAAACAGGTCGATCCTGGCTGAGCAGTGAGACCCAGCAGGACAATGAACAACAGCTCCTGAGCTGAGAAGTCCAGTCCCAAGCTGGCACCTCTGAAAGTGACACAGCTTCTAGGAGCTGTTGGCACCCCGGCCCACTTTGTTCATGCCATTCACAGGAGAATAACTGGGGTCAGATGCTGACACTTGTGGGGGTGTTATGGCATCCTCTGATTGCATTTGCACACCCCATGTCCTGCAAGGATGCTCTGGGCACTGTGACTTTACTGGTGGTTGTAGAAATTTCAGTGGGAAGCAACTTGTGGTTTATAGAAGACGTGACCCTGCAATCCAGCACTGCAGCAAGGAACTTTTATTGCAAGCTCTTGCAAACTACATGATGTGGCACACCTTGATCTTTGACAACCATTGAATACATTTGCCCAAATCAATTTCCCGTAAATCTGCAGAAAAGCTTCAGAAGCAGAGCAGAGGATGAAGGTGTCCAAGGAGTGCACCACAGGAATTTAGCTTTGGCTGCTCAAAGCTTTCTCTGTGTCTGAGGCCGAAGCCTGCCTGTCTGATACAACAGCTGCTGCTCTCAAGGTGCAGTTTCCAAAGCAAGCAACCAAAAGCATGTCCCAGGATCACAGAATCACTGAATTGTTGTCTTTTGGAGGGACTTGTCAGGATCTTCTAGTGCAGACCCCAGGCTCCAGCAGGATCAGCAAGAGCAGGTTGTCCATCACCATGTATTGTTGGGGTTTGGGTATCTGCAGACATGGAGATCTCCAGAAAAGATCTCTGGGCAGCGTGAGGTGCCCTGGTCCCACAGCCTTGCTAAGGAGGTGAGGGACAAGTCAGCTGCACACTCTCGGGGACAGCTGAGGAGCAGAGGACCCGTTCCTGAGAGCTCTCTCCTGAGAGGGGCAGCAAAGCAAAGCAGCTGGAGGCTCTGCCCACAGCTTTGTGCCTTTGAGCAGAGGAGGAGGTGCCCTGAGGGACAGAGCTGGAAACACACCAGAGAAGGAAGCAGCACAGACGCTGCAGAGGACATTTGTCCCTTACCTAAAGGACCTCGATGAGGGCTGGAGAGGGTCTTTGGACAAGGGTATGGAGTGACAGGAGAAGTGGGAATGGTTTCACACTGATGGAGGGCAGGGCTAGATGGGATATTATAACCAAGTAAATTACCCTGAGCAGGCTGTGGTATGAGTAAAAGTTACCCAGAGCTGTTTTGACTGCTCCATCTCTGGAAGCGTTCAAGGCCAGGCTGGGGAGGGCTTGGAACATCCTGGTGTAGCGGGAGGTGTCCTTTACCATGGCAGGCAGGTCGGAATGAGGTGATTCCTAAGGTCTCATCAAGAGCAACTCATTCTGTGATTCTGTGATTCTAGGACATGTGGAAATGCCACCAAGCCTCTTCTAATAAGGATGTGAGCTTTGTTCCCGGGGACAGGCATTGTTGAACAGAGTAACCATTCCCCCGTAGAGATTGGTCAACCTCTTCTCCAGCTCCCCCAGGCTGAGGACCTCCACCTCATTCTTGTCGTTCTCAGCGATGGCCCCCCAAGCATCTTTGGGCCCTGTGTCCCCCAGACAGCAGGCAGCTGACCAGATGTGGCTGGGTCTGTTAACCCTGCCTTCGGAGACGTAGGTGTTCCCAGGCACAGCACCCGTGACAACGTAGGTGCTTGTACAGCCCTTGGTCGTTTGGTTCATTATTTTAAATTCGTAGATGTTCCACTGGCCATTGTTGAGACTGCTGTCCTGGGGCACTATGTTGGTGAGGGTGAAGGTAGCTGTCTTGCTTTCTCTACTATCCTGATGGCCACTGGGGCTCAAATGGCCACGGTCCAAATCCTTCAGGTCTTTGTAGTCATCAAGGACAGCCTGGCTCTCTTTGATTTGGTCCAAAGTGAATTTATGTTGCTCTATGAGGACCGACTCTCTTTCCATCTCTTTAAGGCTATTTTTATCTATGAGCTGGAGAGGGAAAGAGAAAGAAGTGTTAGAATGGGGAATGGGAATAACGCAGAAGATTTCCCTGGAGCAGAAGTCTCTGATGGTCAAGATCCCATTTTTTGCCATCTCTGTGTAGGAAAATGTTAGAATCTGAGAGAAATCATACACATGCCCCTCCTGCATGAATGCAAGAGCTTTAAAGAGCAAGCAGCTCAGAATATGACTGCTCTCAGATTGACTTGTGACCTTTGTGAACCAACCTGCAGCCTGTGCTGGGAGCATGGATGGATGCATGAGACAAGGAACATTTCCCACTCCTAGGATTGAAAGGAGACTTTGCTGAGACACCTTCCCTACCAAAACTGCTTCCCTTTCCTCCTGTCTCCACAGCCCAAATCTGCCCAGGGCTCTCCCTGGATCCCCTCACTCCCCGCTGGGATTCTGTGATTCTGTGATTCTGTGATTTTATGTGTGGTTGCTACAGGTGTAGCCCAGTCCTGGAACACCAGAGTTTACCTCCTCTGACCCCATACTCAGGCAGTTGTGTCAGGAAATCAGTCCTGGAGCTGAGGTTTCCCTGGGAGGGCTACAGTTCGTTCAAGGATGAAGAGTTTTGCTCACTAAGCAAAAAGATCTCAATGTGAATGGAATCTGTTACAGCAGTGCTGAGAATGTGTCTCAGAGCTGATCTGGGCCAGGGAGCATTTTCTGCAGCATCACAGCAAAGAAGTTACAAATGATCAGGCTCTGAGAGGGGCCTGAAACTTCAAAAGAGTCCTGAAGAACAGAAATATTCCAAAAAGGCCTCTGGAGAAAGTTAACAAAATCAAAGCCTTTTTGGGTGGCCTGGGTCCAAGATCCAGGAGGAAAATGCCAGATTGGATAGGGCTTGGAGCATGCTGGTCTAATGGCAAGTGGCCTGGCCCACTTGCAGGGGAGCTGGGCTGAGATGGTCTTTAAGGTTCCTTCCAACACAAAGCATTCCATGATTCTCTAAAAAGAGAGAATGGGGAGGCTGCAGTGGTGCAAGACTAGATGAGTTGCTTGAGTTCCTATGTGTAATAAGATGCTTCTGTTTTTTATAACTTCAACATCATTTTATAATCTTCTGGGAAACATACTTAGCCTTCCTGTGGAGTAGGGCATGGGGCTTCCTTCTCAGGCACCTTCCCCCAAATGCTGTCCTGCTGCTCTGTCCTCACCAAGGACAGGAATTGCCTCTTTTTCTCTTCTGCAATTGGCGTGGCCTGTTCTACTGAAGTTTGCCTGAAGGACATTTGTGAGGGCTCTAGAGCTTGTGCAGTTCTGTCTGACTGCTGGATCCTTCTGGAGCAAGCCTGAGCCAAAGGTGCTCGGGGTCACTGCCCATGGATGGAGATCTCACCCTTGTGAATGGACCAACACTGATGCTCCTCACTTTCCACTGCCTGAAATGTCTCTCCAGAAATCCCTCCACAGTTAACCTGACCCTCTCATCTCCAGTGCCTTTTCCCCCAGGGCTTTGTCCCTGGGCCATCTCACCCCCTTCTGAGTTTCTCCTCACTTCTCTAACACCACTCACAAAGCCTGTTTGACTCTTGTCTGGGAGCAGATAAACTCTGCCAGGGGTGCAGAACAGCTCAGGGCAAAGTGGGGATCAGATCCCAGCAGGACTGTTGGTCCCTCACGTTTAGCCTCTCCTGGATGCCTTTTCCCATCACTTGGTCAGCCAGCACAGCAGGGCACAGGGAGGGGAAGCATTTGACTTTGTCATGAAAGCAAAGAAATCTGATTTGCTGTTCCTGTCAGGTGAAGGCAGAGAGCTGGGCACCTTTGGGATATGATTCATCTCATCCTCCTGCTGATGTCTCCGATGCATCAGAGGAGCCATGTGGTGCAGGGGTTTGAAGTTGAGTGAGGACATTCCCATCCTGTGTGGCCATTTGCATGTGTGTAGTGGGGTGTTAGGAAATAGAAGTGATAATTTAAATGATGCAGCTCACCTCTGAGTGGCTGAAGGGTGATGTCCTGTAAGAGAGACACTCACCTGGGGCTCAACAAACCACCACGAGTGAGGTTTCTTGGCATCTCCAGGCTTGTATTTGTAGGCTGAGTACACTGGAATTCTCCTGTCTCTGTCATACAGGGTGGCATAGTGATATGAGTTCATGTAGCGCTGACAGATCCAGGCTGGGTTCCTTGGATTCAGGACATCATTTGGGGTGGTCCCAGCATAGAAGAACTGAGGACAGCTTGTGAAGGATGTCACCACCTCACCGTGTCCCAGCCAGAGGCAGCTGGCCAACACCTGCAGCAGCAGCAGCCCCAGCATCGTGGGAGGGTTTCAGAGAAGGGCTCTTGCTCCCCTGGAAGGCAAATGCAGAGGGACACTCAGCTGGAGAGAGCTGGTCATGGCCTGGAGCCTTTTTGTGCAGGAGGACAGGGCTGGCAGAGGAGGGGATTCAGAGAGACCAGGAAAGGAGTAATTTCTGTCCTCCTGGATATGGAAAAGTCAGGGAGGAAATAAGGGTAAAACCTAAAACAGTCTTTAGGAGCCCAGAGGAGGCAGCAGTGGGAGAGCTCAGCCTGTAGGAGGAAAGAGTCAAACCCACCAGGACTGCAATCAGGTCTTACAACAAAGTGATCTAGCAACTGAGGCACAGCCTGGGACAAGGTCACATTTCCCACCTCCCTCCTGCTCTCAGCACCTTCCCACAGCAGACACCTGCAGCTGGGCACGCACTCTGCTCAGCCCCCTGCAATGCTGAGCTGGGCTTTAATCTCCTGGGGCGTTGGGCAGGCAAAGAACAGCAATGCTGCACTTCCTACATGTCTCTGGCCCCATGCAGGTTCACACAGACACTCAGCTCTTCCAGTCAGACCCAATACTGAGCCCCAGATGATCCACCTGGGTCCTGCCTCTCACGTGGCCTTGGCAATGGGTGTCCTGCTGCTCACCTTGCATTTCCACATTATCCAACCCCAGACTCTGAACTTGCAGACACATGGAGAGAGCAAATGAAGGGACCAAGCAGATGGTAGCAGCAGGCACAGGGGTAACACCTCTATCTTATCAGCACAATGGCTGCTGCAATGCAAGCACTGAGGGGCAGCTCTTCCCCTGGTTGCTTGGGATTCCTGCTGATGCCCATCTTCAGCTTTGCTGATTGATTTGCCTGTACGGTCAAAGGCACCGTAGCAGGAATTTCTTGGACAGCCACCTGTCCTATTTTGTCTTTCTTAGTGCTGATGTGATTTTCAGCAGTCAGTAAGGTCATTCCCTATAGAGAAACTGATGAACAGTTCCCTGGGACGCGGGCAAGCAAGCAAGGGGCTTTGTCTCCTTTCAGAGGCAGCAGAGGTTTGGGAGAGCAGGGATGCTTCCATTTGCACTAGCAGACACTCATTGGAGTGATTTAATATCATCAGCATTTGGAATAAAGCAGCTGGGACAGGCAGTTCAAAGGGTTCCTGGGAGAGAAAGCTGCCACAGCCTGTAAAGCACAAAGCCCACCTTGGGCTGGGAAGGGTCTGAGCTGAGGACTGCTGAAGGCTTGACAAGTCCCCTTGCACATTTGCTCTTTTCTTCTTCTTTTCTTCTTCTATTCCCTGACCCTCATCTCTCCATTTCAATGGGATTCAGGATGTTGATCTGCACACAGCCTGCTCTGACCCAAGATATGTGCTCCTATTTCTCATCCCTGGATCAGGAATGTGGTGACCAATGAGCTGGAAACTAAGAACTGGAACTACAAGTCGGGATTTTTTACAGGGCTCTGCAGAGCATGCCCATAGCTGCCCCAAATCAAGCAGAGAAGTGTGTGAAAAGTCCTTCTGCATGACCCCTCCTTGAAATTAAAATAGATCTCACTAACACAATATCTAACTTAACAGATACATAGAAAACAACCTACTGTGAGAAGGAGCGGCACAGGATTCTGCTCACAGCCCCAAAGTGACAGAGGAGTCTCAAATGCCTCAGCTCCAGTCTCAGACTGCCTGGGTTTATCTGCTCTCCTGGGAGAGACAGTTCTTAGATTTCCCAATCAGGATTTTGACTAAATTATCCCAGGAGTTCAGACAGCAACACTGTTTGTCCAGAGGTTTTTTTTGAAGGTCATGGTTGGAGTTTTAGCACTCCATAATCTTCCCCTTGCTTATTGTTCAACAGTTTGATGTTACTTTGCAGGTGAGCTAGCTTGAGTTTATTTCCCAAATCATTCCTTCTGTCCTTGCCCTCCTGACTGACAGAAAATACTAATGTCCTGCAAAATTCAGTGCATGCATATGCTCTGATTGCTCCTTGGAGCGCAGCAGCTGCAGCACAGGCTTTGCCGATATATATATTTATTCTGAAACTCAGGAAAGATTATGAATATTGGAGTCAATGGTGAGGAAGGAGCAAGAGCTTACCTTGAAGCAGAGTCTCAGAACAGGCAGCTGTACTGTTCCTTCTGTCTTCTCCCTGGAGAAAGAACTGTTTGAATCCTCAGGAGTTGCACTGCAATATATACCCAGTCATAAATTTGCCCCTTCGTATAAACAGGAAATTCCACCGAATTGAGAAGTTTTCTATTTTCACACAGGGGGTATGTTCACACCCATCGTGAAATGTTTTGACAGTTGTTTTTCATGGTTTCCTCAGAATTTCTCCCAACATTGCTGACTTGCAGCATGGTATGTCAGGATCAGCCAACAGGGTCTGGTCACTTCCTTGGTCAATTCATCAATTCCCCCAGCTGCAGCTGCTGCTGCTCCAGCACCGACACGTGTTCCTGTTCCCAACAGAACATCTCTGGTGACATTGGATGGACTGGCCTGTCTCTGAGTACACTCAGATATTCACAGTCTGCTCTTCTGCAGCCTCCCAGAACATCATTCCGATGGTCAGGCTACAAATATTCTCTTGCCTGATTGCCATGGCTTTGTATCAGCTTCATCCCAGCAGCCTGGGAAGCAGAAGGCTCTGGGGATACCTCAGAGCACCTGCCAGTACTTTTGGGGTCTACAGGAGAGCTGGAGAGAGACTTTGCACAAGGGCATGGAGCTGATGGCTGTGCTGGGTTCAGAGTGAATTGTTTTGACAGTGGCAGGTATGGGGCTGTGTTGTGGAGTTCTGCTGAACACAGAGTTGATAACACAGGGATGTTTCTGTTATTGCTGGGCAGAGGTTTGACAGAGTCAAGGCCTTTTCTGCTTTTTGTGCTGCCAGGCTGGCAAGGAGGCTGGGGGTGCTTGGGAGGTTGGGAGGAGACACAGCCAGGACAGGTGAGCCCAACTGAGCAGAGGGATATGCCAGGCCATGTGACATCATGCTGATGATTTAAAGGGAGGGGAAGGAGGAGGAAGGAGGGGGCATTTGGAGTGCTGGGTTTTGTCTTCCCAGGTAACTGTAAGGTGGGATGGGGCCTGCTCTCCTGGAGGTGCCTGAGCACCTTTCAGTCCATGGGAAATGGTGAAAGAATTCCTTGATGTGCTGTGCTTGTGTGCACAGCTTTTTCTTTCCCTGGTAAACTGTCTTCATCTTCACCCTTGAGTTTTCCAGCTTTGACCCTTCCAGTTCTCTGCCTGATCGCAGTGGTCAGGGAGGGAGGGAGCGGCTGCTTGGGGCGTGGCTGCTGGCTGTGGTTAAACCAGGCCATTAGGACAAGGTGAAATGGCTTGAAATGAAAGGAGTGTGGGTTTAGATTGGATATGAGGAAGATATTTGTTACTGTGGGGGTGGTGAAACCCCAGCACAGGCTGCCCAGACAAGCTGAGACTGCTCCATCCCTGGAAGTGACCATGGCCAGGTTATCCCTTGGAGCAAGCTGGGATAGTGGAAGGTGTCCCTGTCCATGGGAGGGTATGGAAGTAGCTGGTCATTGAGGTCCATTCCAAACCAATTGTTTTGTCATTCAATGATCATTCATTCACTCAAAACTAAACTGGACCCATTTTCTTCCATTTCCAAAATTCCAGGACTAATAGAATGGTGAGTTGGTTGTTACAACGAGAAATATCCAGAAGAAATGTGTTAGAGCAAAGTTCATTCAAACAAACTGGTTGAGTCCTGTGGTTTCTTTTGTCTCGGTTAACTTGGATTGATACCTTAAACAAAGTGGGGATTAGCCAGAATGAGGGAGGGGGCCAAGAAGGAGCAGATCTGGTGGAGGAGGGACTAATTCCTCCTTTCTGATGGGGCCCAACTGACAAAACAAAGCAGGGCCCAACAGTGGTCACATCATCATCAGAATGGGCCATAAACCATCAAAGACCCCTAAAGCATCCTCCAACTCCAAAGTGATGCATGACACAGTGTGAAACCCCTCCCAGGAAAAGTGGGGCAATCCCACATAATCCTGAATGCACAGAACCCGTTGAAGTCTTTGTTGCACAGACCCCCACCCCCAAAGGTGCAAGAGTGAGGACACCAAAGTCTGAAGCCTCCTTGCTGGATCCATGAGGATATCTTGTTTGAGCTGTTGGCACCCCGGCCCACTTTGTTCATGCCATTCACAGGAGAATAACTGGGGTCAGATGCTGACACTTGTGGGGGTGTTATGGCATCCTCTGATTGCATTTGCACACCCCATGTCCTGCAAGGATGCTCTGGGCACTGTGACTTTACTGGTGGTTGTAGAAATTTCAGTGATCACAGAATCACTGAATTGTTGTGTTTTGGAGGGGCTTGTCAGGATCTTCTAGTGCAGACCCCAGGCTCCAGCAGGATCAGCTAGAGCAGGTTGTCCAGAATGTTCTCTGCAGCATCTACAGGTGTGGCACAGCAGCTGGGCAGCAGCATTCCTGAACAAACACCTCCTCACCTGACCCTCGGAGGTTCTTGCCTGATGTTCCTGTGCCAAAGTGCTGTTGCCCATCAGCAAGAGACCTTTTGCCCAGGTCCAGGAAGTGAGAAGCACAATGCAGGGAGTGTAACACAAACCCACCCAGATATACAACAGATAAGCAGTTCCTCAGAAATCAGAGGTGTAACCTTACAATGTGACCTTATAAAAGGTGCCAAACAGGAAAGTTTCTTTCTTGGATGGACCAAAGGATCTTTACCCAGCTGCTCCCTCAAGCAGAGACCAAAAGATGTCACTGTCTTCATTCTCCGGTTTCCTTCTTTTTTGGGACAGCATATGGCAACATGTTCAGTCCCCAGAAAGTGAACTCTTGATGTTTCTGGAGAAGGACTAAGCAAGCTGCATGATCCAAGCCCACTTTGCAGTGAAGTGGCTGGAGGTCGCAGTGTCTCCTCACAGCTGCCAGCAAAAATAATTTTTCCTTAGTGGCTAAAATCCCTGTGACACACTGGAGCTCAGAGCTCTCCCCAAAGATGGACAGACACAGAGCAACCTGCAAAATTACCCTCCCGTGTCAGTGCAGCTGCATCTTCCCAGGGAACACAGGTGCTTCCCAGCCCACCGTGGGCATGGACCAGCTCTGGGCTCAGCAAAGGGCTCCATTCCTATTCCCCATTCACAGCAGGCTCAGCAGAAAACGGGGCAATCCCAGATGAAAGGTGCCTGGCAGCATGCTTGTGGAGCTGGGGCAGCCCTCTGCTCAGCTCCAAGCTGGGCTCCTGTGAGAAGCACAGAATTATTGATGTTGGAAATGGCCTTTGGGATCATGGAGTCCAACCCCTGATCAAATACCACCGGGTCAAGTGGACCATGGCACTGAGTGCAACATCCAGTCTCCAGGGACTGGGATTCCACCACATCCTCAGGCAGTCCATTCCAACGTTGAATCACCCTTTGTGTGAAAAAATTCCATCTGATGTCCCCCCAGAATGTCCCCTGGTGCAGGTTGAGGCCTTGTCCTCTCATGGTCTCGCTAGGAGAAAACCCTGCCTAGGAGAAAACGCTGTCCCCCACGTGGCTGCACCCCCTTTTCAGGGAGCTGTAGAGCAAAATAACCTCTCAGAGCCCCCTCTTCGGGGCTAAAGAAGCCCAGCTGCCTCAGCTGCTCCTCACAGGCCGTACCCTGCAGGGCCTTCACCAGCTTCATGGCCTTTCTCTGCACTGCCTGCACTGGTGGCCTCGGCCTGTGGATCCAGCCTGTCCAGATCCCTCTGCAGAGCCTTCCTGCCCTCCAGCAGGCTGAGTCTCCCACCAAACTTGGTATCATCCGTGATCTTGCTGTGAGTTTGCTGGATCCCCTCATCCAGATCATCAGTAAAGATATTAAACGGGTCTAGGCCCGACACTGGTCCCTGGGGACGCCGCTTGTGGCCGGGCACCAGCTGGATGTGGCACTGTTCCCCAAGGCTCTCTGGGCCTGGACATCCAGACAGCTCCTGACCCAGCCAAGAGAGCATCTCTCCAAGCCATGGGCTGACAGCTTTTCCAGCAGAATGCTGTGGGAGATGGTGCCAAAGGCTTTGTTGAGGTCCAGGTAGACACTTCCACAGCCTCCCCCCTCATCCACTGGGCCAGTCACCTGGTCATCAAAGGAGATCAGGTTTGCCAGGCAGGACCTGCCTTTCCTAAAGCCCTGCTGGCTGGGACTGATGCCTTGCTTATCCTGTATGTGCCGTGTGACCACACTCAGGACAATCTGCTCCATAACCCTTCTGGGAAGCGAGGACAGGTGGACATGCCTGTAGTTCCCCAGATGCTCCTTCCAGCCCTTCCTGGGGATGGTGTCACAATGGCCAAACTCCAGGCATGTGGGACCTCCCCAGTGACCCAGCACTGATAGAACTGCTGGAACGCAACAGTCCTCAGGCATGAAATAAGGCAGAGTCCAAGCTGATCCTTTTCTCTGTTGGGTTTCCCATGTGTTTCACAAGCTTGCTGTGGATGGCAGGGCACTTCTGATTACTGCCAGGGGTGAAGGTCCTGGGAAGAGCCTGAGAAGCTGATAGAGCTGGCACTGATGGGCTTGGGCTGTTGGTTTTGCGCAGCCCGGTTCTTGGTATGGGGGGGCCACAGAGGTGGCTTCTGTGAGAAGCTGCTAGAAGCTTCCACCATGCCTGGCAGATCCAGTCCTGATGGCTGTGAAGATGGACGTGATGCTGGCCACAGCCTGGTCAATTAGAGAGGTTGGTAACACCTCTGCAAGAACATATTAAAGAAGAAAAATCAAAACAAAGCAGGGTGTGGTTTTAAGTCCAGCCAGAGAAGAGGAGGAGGTGAGAACATGTGAGGGAGAGAACATGGAGACACCAGGGTGAGTGGAGAAGGAGGGGGAGGAGGTGCTCCAGGCACAAGAGCTGAGATTCCTCTGTAGGCCGTGGTGAGACAATGATGAAGGAGCTGTTCCCCTGCAGGCCATGGGCATCCACGAGGGCTGCAGAGATCCACCCACAGCCCATGGGGATCCACAGAGAATGCACAGATCCACCCACAGCCCATTTCAGAGGTGCCCACACTGGACTGGGTGGATGTCTGGAGGAGGCTGTGATCCAATGGCAGCCACGGTTAAGAGAGTGGTCCCCTGCTCCCAGGATGGAGCAGCCTGTCCTTGGAGGACTGCACCCTGTGGAAGAATGGCCCATGCCAGGGCAGTTTTGGGAGGACTGTGTGCCTGTGGGAGGGACTCAGGTTGCAGCAGTTTTGGTTGGACTGCTGCTTGTGAGAGTGGAGCCACACTGGAGAAGTTCAAGGAGAACTGTCTCCCATGGGAGGGACTCCTCTCCCTGAGCATTGGAAGAAAACCTTGGGTGATGAACTGACCAAACCCCCCCCCCACTCTGTCTCCCTGTGCTGTTGGTTGGAAGGAGGGAAGAGCTGAGGAAAGAAAAGGTGTTTTGAAGGGCTATTTTATTTTTCATTATCCTCCTCTGATTGTGTTTGTAATAAACTCACTTTCTGTCACTAAGTTGGACATGTTTTGCCCTTGGAGCGTTTTCTCCCAGTCCTTCTGTCAACTCATGAACCTTTTATTAATTTTTTTTCTCTCCTCTGTCCAGCTGTGGCAGGGGAGGCTGAGTGAGCAGCTTTTGTGGGTGCCTGCTGTTTGCCCAGTGCCAAACCAGGGCAGCTGGTCAATCAGGCAGTGGTTCCAGAGCCTGGAAATGGAGGGCAGTGGGCATGGCATGAGTCATGGTGAGGATGAGTGTGGTCCCAAGCCCCAGCCAGTGTGCAGAGGTGGGGGAGCATGTCAGAGGGAGCCCCCTGAGGTCCAGCAGAGGTGTCTGCAGAGGAGCAGACAGCCTGAAATCACTCGGATGCTTTCATCCCATCAGGGGCTGTGTCAGCATTTGATCCCAGCAGAAAAAATCCATCCAGGCAGAGGACCTGGGATTGCAGGAGCTGTCCAGCAAAGGGGGTGAGAGTGATGTGCTCACTTTGTTCTCCTAAAAGCCAAATCCTCTCCTAGGTATCTGTGCAGCCCAGCTGGCACAAGGCAGGGCTCTTGCTGCTGTGCCCAGTGGGTGTTGCCCAGGATCCAGCAGCACATCAGCCAGCCCCAGTGGGGCTCTCCAAAGCTCAGGGCAGCTGCAGTGGCCCAGGGGGCATCTCTTTCTGCAGCTGAGGCAGGCCTGGAGCCCTGCTGGCTGCAGTCACAGCGGGGACACCAGCACACCTGGAGACACCTGCTTGGGGCTGCCTCACTCTGCACCTCCACCAGAACCTGTGTTTTAGTGCAGCCCCCAAACAGGTCGATCCTGGCTGAGCAGTGAGACCCAGCAGGACAATGAACAACAGCTCCTGAGCTGAGAAGTCCAGTCCCAAGCTGGCACCTCTGAAAGTGACACAGCTTCTAGGAGCTGTTGGCACCCCGGCCCACTTTGTTCATGCCATTCACAGGAGAATAACTGGGGTCAGATGCTGACACTTGTGGGGGTGTTATGGCATCCTCTGATTGCATTTGCACACCCCATGTCCTGCAAGGATGCTCTGGGCACTGTGACTTTACTGGTGGTTGTAGAAATTTCAGTGGGAAGCAACTTGTGGTTTATAGAAGACGTGACCCTGCAATCCAGCACTGCAGCAAGGAACTTTTATTGCAAGCTCTTGCAAACTACATGATGTGGCACACCTTGATCTTTGACAACCATTGAATACATTTGCCCAAATCAATTTCCCGTAAATCTGCAGAAAAGCTTCAGAAGCAGAGCAGAGGATGAAGGTGTCCAAGGAGTGCACCACAGGAATTTAGCTTTGGCTGCTCAAAGCTTTCTCTGTGTCTGAGGCCGAAGCCTGCCTGTCTGATACAACAGCTGCTGCTCTCAAGGTGCAGTTTCCAAAGCAAGCAACCAAAAGCATGTCCCAGGATCACAGAATCACTGAATTGTTGTCTTTTGGAGGGACTTGTCAGGATCTTCTAGTGCAGACCCCAGGCTCCAGCAGGAGCAGCAAGAGCAGGTTGTCCATCACCATGTATTGTTGGGGTTTGGGTATCTGCAGACATGGAGATCTCCAGAAAAGATCTCTGGGCAGCGTGAGGTGCCCTGGTCCCACAGCCTTGCTAAGGAGGTGAGGGACAAGTCAGCTGCACACTCTCGGGGACAGCTGAGGAGCAGAGGACCCGTTCCTGAGAGCTCTCTCCTGAGAGGGGCAGCAAAGCAAAGCAGCTGGAGGCTCTGCCCACAGCTTTGTGCCTTTGAGCAGAGGAGGAGGTGCCCTGAGGGACAGAGCTGGAAACACACCAGAGAAGGAAGCAGCACAGACGCTGCAGAGGACATTTGTCCCTTACCTAAAGGACCTCGATGAGGGCTGGAGGGGGTCTTTGGACAAGGGTATGGAGTGACAGGAGAAGTGGGAATGGTTTCACACTGATGGAGGGCAGGGCTAGATGGGATATTATAACCAAGTAAATTACCCTGAGCAGGCTGTGGTATGAGTAAAAGTTACCCAGAGCTGTTTTGACTGCTCCATCTCTGGAAGCGTTCAAGGCCAGGCTGGGGAGGGCTTGGAACATCCTGGTGTAGCGGGAGGTGTCCTTTACCATGGCAGGCAGGTCGGAATGAGGTGATTCCTAAGGTCTCATCAAGAGCAACTCATTCTGTGATTCTGTGATTCTAGGACATGTGGAAATGCCACCAAGCCTCTTCTAATGAGGATGTGAGCTTTGTTCCCGGGGACAGGCATTGTTGAACAGAGTAACCATTCCCCCGTAGAGATTGGTCAACCTCTTCTCCAGCTCCCCCAGGCTGAGGACCTCCACCTCATTCTTGTCGTTCTCAGCGATGGCCCCCCAAGCATCTTTGGGCCCTGTGTCCCCCAGACAGCAGGCAGCTGACCAGATGTGGCTGGGTCTGTTAACCCTGCCTTCGGAGACGTAGGTGTTCCCAGGCACAGCACCCGTGACAACGTAGGTGCTTGTACAGTCCTTGGTCTTTTTGTTCATTGTTTTAAATTCGTAGGCGTTCCACTGGCCATTGTTGAGACTGCTGTCCTGGGGCACTATGTTGGTGAGGGTGAAGGTAGCCATCTTGCCTTCACTACTATCCTGATGGCCACTGGGGCTCAAATGGCCACGGTCCAAATCCTTCAGGTCTTTGTAGTCATCAAGGACAGCCTGGCTCTCTTTGATTTGGTCTAAAGTGAATTTTTGTTGCTCTATGAGGACCGACTCTTTTTCCATCTCCTTAAGACTACTTTTACCTATGAGCTGGCGAGGGAAAGAGAAAGAAGTGTTAGAATGGGGAATGGGAATAATGAAGAAGATTTCCCTGGAGCAGAAGTCTCTGATGGTCAAGATCCCATTTTTTGCCATCTCAGTGTAGGAAAATGTAAGAATCTGAGAGAAATCATACACATGCCCCTCCTGCATGAATGCAAGAGCTTTAAAGAGCAAGCAGCTCAGAATCTGACTGCTCTCAGATTGACTTGTGGCCTTTGTGAACCAACCTGCAGCCTATGCTGGGAGCATGGATGGATGCATGAGACCAGGAACATTTCCCACTCCTAGGATTGAAAGGAGACTTTGCTGAGACACCTTCCCTGCCAAAACTGCTTCCCTTTCCTCCTGTCTCCACAGCCCAAATCTGCCCAGGGCTCTCCCTGGATCCCCTCACTCCCCGCTGGGATTCTGTGATTCTGTGATTTTATGTGTGGTTGCTACAGGTGTAGCCCAGTCCTGGAACACCAGAGTTTACCTCCTCTGACCCCATACTCAGGCAGTTGTGTCAGGAAATCAGTCCTGGAGCTGAGGTTTCCCTGGGAGGGCTACAGTTCGTTCAAGGATGAAGAGTTTTGCTCACTAAGCAAAAAGATCTCAATGTGAATGGAATCTGTTACAGCAGTGCTGAGAATGTGTCTCAGAGCTGATCTGGGCCAGGGAGCATTTTCTGCAGCATCACAGAAAAGAAGTTACAAATGATCATCCTCTGAGTGGGGCCTGAAACTTCAAAAGAGTCCTGAAGAACTGAAATATTCCAAAAAGGCCTCTGGAGAAAGTTAACAAAATCAAAGCCTTTTTGGGTGGCCTGGGTCCAAGATCCAGGAGGAAAATGCCAGATTGGATAGGGCTTGGAGCATGCTGGTCTAATGGCAAGTGGCCTGGCCCACTTGCAGGGGAGCTGGGCTGAGATGGTCTTTAAGGTTCCTTCCAACACAAAGCATTCCATGATTCTCTAAAAAGAGAGAATGGGGAGGCTGCAGTGGTGCAAGACTAGATGAGTTGCTTGAGTTCCTATGTGTAATAAGATGCTTCTGTTTTTCATAACTTCAACATCATTTTATAATCTTCTGGGAAACATACTTAGCCTTCATGTGGAGTAAGGCATGGGGCTTCCTTCTCAGGCACACCTTCCCCCAAATGCTGTCCTGCTGCTCTGTCCTTACCAAGGACAGGAATTGCCTCTTTTTCTCTTCTGCAATTGGCGTGGCCTGTTCTACTGAAGTTTGCCTGAAGGACATTTGTGAGGGCTCTAGAGCTTGTGGAGTTCTGTCTGACTGCTGGATCCTTCTGGAGCAAGCCTGAGCCAAAGGTGCTCGGGGTCACTGCCCATGGATGGAGATCTCACCCTTGTGAATGGACCAACACTGATGCTCCTCACTTTCCACTGCCTGAAATGTCTCTCCAGAAATCCCTCCACAGTTAACCTGACCCTCTCATCTCCAGTGCCTTTTCCCCCAGGGCTTTGTCCCTGGGCCATCTCACCCCCTTCTGAGTTTCTCCTCACTTCTCTAACACCACTCACAAAGCCTGTTTGACTCTTGTCTGGGAGCAGATAAACTCTGCCAGGGGTGCAGAACAGCTCAGGGCAAAGTGGGGATCAGATCCCAGCAGGACTGTTGGTCCCTCACGTTTAGCCTCTCCTGGATGCCTTTTCCCATCACTTGGCCAGCCAGCACAGCAGGGCACAGGGAGGGGAAGCATTTGACTTTGTCATGAAAGCAAAGAAATCTGATTTGCTGTTCCTGTCAGGTGAAGGCAGAGAGCTGGGCACCTTTGGGATATGATTCATCTCATCCTCCTGCTGATGTCTCAGATGCATCAGAGGAGCCATGTGGTGCAGGGGTTTGAAGTTGAGTGAGGACATTCCCATCCTGTGTGGCCATTTGCATGTGTGTAGTGGGGTGTTAGGAAATAGAAGTGATAATTTAAATGCTGCAGCTCACCTCTGAGTGGCTGGAGGGTGATGTCCTGTAAGAGAGACACTCACCTGGGGCTCAACAAACCACCACGAGTGAGGTCTCGTGGCATCTCCAGGCTTGTATTTGTAGGCTGAGTACACTGGAATTCTCCTGTCTCTGTCATACAGGGTGGCATAGTGATATGAGTTCATGTAGCGCTGACAGATCCAGGCTGGGTTCTTTGGATTCAGGACTTCATTTGGGGTGGTCCCAGCATAGAAGAACTGAGGACAGCTTGTGAAGGATGTCACCACCTCGCCGTGTCCCAGCCAGAGGCAGCTGGCCAACACCTGCAGCAGCAGCAGCAGCCCCAGCATCGTGGGAGGATTTCAGAGAAGGGCTCTTGCTCCCCTGGAAGGCAAATGCAGAGGGACACTCAGCTGGAGAGAGCTGGTCATGGCCTGGAGCCTTTTTGTGCAGGGGGACAGAGCTGGCAGAGGAGGGGATTCAGAGAGACCAGGAAAGGAGTAATTTCTGTCCTCCTGGATATGGAAAAGTCAGGGAGGAAATAAGGGTAAAACCTAAAACAGTCTTTAGGAGCCCAGAGGAGGCAGCAGTGGGAGAGCTCAGCCTGTAGGAGGAAAGAGTCAAACCCACCAGGACTGCAATCAGGTCTTACAACAAAGTGATCTAGCAACTGAGGCACAGCCTGGGACAAGGTCACATTTCCCACCTCCCTCCTGCTCTCAGCACCTTCCCACAGCAGACACCTGCAGCTGGGCACGCACTCTGCTCAGCCCCCTGCAATGCTGAGCTGGGCTTTAATCTCCTGGGGCGTTGGGCAGGCAAAGAACAGCAATGCTGCACTTCCTACATGTCTCTGGCCCCATGCAGGTTCACACAGACACTCAGCTCTTCCAGTCAGACCCAATACTGAGCCCCAGATGATCCACCTGGGTCCTGCCTCTCACGTGGCCTTGGCAATGGGTGTCCTGCTGCTCACCTTGCATTTCCACGTTATCCAACCCCAGACTCTGAACTTGCAGACACATGGAGAGAGCAAATGAAGGGACCAAGCAGATGGTAGCAGCAGGCACAGGGGTAACACCTCTATCTTATCAGCACAATGGCTGCTGCAATGCAAGCACTGAGGGGCAGCTCTTCCCCTGGTTGCTTGGGATTCCTGCTGATGCCCATCTTCAGCTTTGCTGATTGATGTGCCTGTACGGTCAAAGGCACCGTAGCAGGAATTTCTTGGACAGCCACCTGTCCTATTTTGTCTTTCTTAGTGCTGATGTGATTTTCAGCAGTCAGTAAGGTCATTCCCTATAGAGAAAACTGATGAACAGTTCCCTGGGATGCGGGCAAGCAAGCAAGGGGCTTTGTCTCCTTTCAGAGGCAGCAGAGGTTTGGGAGAGCAGGGATGCTTCCATTTGCACTAGCAGACACTCATTGGAGTGATTTAATATCATCAGCATTTGGAATAAAGCAGCTGGGACAGGCAGTTCAAAGGGTTCCTGGGAGAGAAAGCTGCCACAGCCTGTAAAGCACAAAGCCCACCTTGGGCTGGGAAGGGTCTGAGCTGAGGACTGCTGAAGGCTTGACAAGTCCCCTTGCACATTTGCTCTTTTCTTCTTCTTTTCTTCTTCTATTCCCTGACCCTCATCTCTCCATTTCAATGGGATTCAGGATGTTGATCTGCACACAGCCTGCTCTGACCCAAGATATGTGCTCCTATTTCTCATCCCTGGATCGGGAATGTGGTGACCAATGAGCTGGAAACTGAGAACTGGAACTACAAGTCGGGATTTTTTACAGGGCTCTGCAGAGCATGCCCATAGCTGCCCCAAATCAAGCAGAGAAGTGTGTGAAAAGTCCTTCTGCATGACCCCTCCTTGAAATTAAAATAGATCTCACTAACACAATATCTAACTTAACAGATACATAGAAAACAACCTACCGTGAGAAGGAGCGGCACAGGATTCTGCTCATAGTCCCAAAGTGACAGAGGAGTCTCAAATGCCTCAGCTCCAGTCTCAGACTGCCTGGGTTTATCTGCTCTCCAGGGAGAGACAGTTGTTTGATTTCCCAAGAAGCCTTTCGAGTGAATTTTGCCAGGTGTTCGGACTGCACCTCTGTTTGACCAGAGGTTTTTGCTAGTCACGGGTGGAGTTTTATTGCTGAATAATCTCGCCCTTCCCTCCTATTCCACAGTTCAATATTTATTTTCAGATGAGCTAGCTTGAGTTTATTTCCCAAATCATTCCTTCTGTCCTGGCCCTCCTGACTGACAGAAAATACTAATGTCCTGCAAAATTCAGTGCATGCATATGCTCTGATTGCTCCTTGGAGCGCAGCAGCTGCAGCACAGGCTTTGCCGATATATATATTTATTCTGAAACTCAGGAAAGATTGTGAATCTTGGAGTCAATGGTGAGGAAGGAGCAAGAGCTTACCTTGAAGCAGAGTCTCAGAACAGGCAGCTGTACTGTTCCTTCTGTCTTCTTCCTGGAGAAAGAATTGTTTGAATCCTCAGGAGTTGCACTGCAATATATACCCAGTAACAAATTTGCCCCTTCTTATAAACAGGAAATTCCACCGAATTGAGAAGTTTTCTATTTTCACACAGGGGGTATGTTCACACCCATCGTGAAATGTTTTGACAGTTGTTTTTCATGGTTTCCTCAGAATTTCTCCCAACATTGCTGACTTGCAGCATGGTATGTCAGGATCAGCCAACAGGGTCTGGTCACTTCCTTGGTCAATTCATCAATTCCCCCAGCTGCAGCTGCTGCTGCTCCAGCACCGACACGTGTTCCTGTTCCCAACAGAACATCTCTGGTGACATTGGATGGACTGGCCTGTCTCTGAGTACACTCAGATATTCACAGTCTGCTCTTCTGCAGCCTCCCAGAACATCATTCCGATGGCCAGGCTACAAATATTCTCTTGCCTGATTGCCATGGCTTTGTATCAGCTTCATCCCAGCAGCCTGGGAAGCAGAAGGCTCTGGGGATACCTCAGAGCACCTGCCAGTACTTTTGGGGTCTACAGGAGAGCTGGAGAGAGACTTTGCACAAGGGCATGGAGCTGATGGCTGTGCTGGGTTCAGAGTGAATTGTTTTGACAGTGGCAGGTATGGGGCTGTGTTGTGGAGTTCTGCTGAACACAGAGTTGATAACACAGGGATGTTTCTGTTATTGCTGGGCAGAGGTTTGACAGAGTCAAGGCCTTTTCTGCTTTTTGTGCTGCCAGGCTGGCAAGGAGGCTGGGGGTGCTTGGGAGGTTGGGAGGAGACACAGCCAGGACAGGTGAGCCCAACTGAGCAGAGGGATATGCCAGGCCATGTGACATCATGCTGATGATTTAAAGGGAGGGGAAGGAGGAGGAAGGAGGGGGCATTTGGAGTGCTGGGTTTTGTCTTCCCAGGTAACTGTAAGGTGGGATGGGGCCTGCTCTCCTGGAGGTGCCTGAGCACCTTTCAGTCCATGGGAAATGGTGAAAGAATTCCTTGATGTGCTGTGCTTGTGTGCACAGCTTTTTCTTTCCCTGGTAAACTGTCTTCATCTTCACCCTTGAGTTTTCCAGCTTTGACCCTTCCAGTTCTCTGCCTGATCGCAGTGGTCAGGGAGGGAGGGAGCGGCTGCTTGGGGCGTGGCTGCTGGCTGTGGTTAAACCAGGCCATTAGGACAAGGTGAAATGGCTTGAAATGAAAGGAGTGTGGGTTTAGATTGGATATGAGGAAGATATTTGTTACTGTGGGGGTGGTGAAACCCCAGCACAGGCTGCCCAGACAAGCTGAGACTGCTCCATCCCTGGAAGTGACCATGGCCAGGTTATCCCTTGGAGCAAGCTGGGATAGTGGAAGGTGTCCCTGTCCATGGGAGGGTATGGAAGTAGCTGGTCATTGAGGTCCATTCCAAACCAATTGTTTTGTCATTCAATGATCATTCATTCACTCAAAACTAAACTGGACCCATTTTCTTCCATTTCCAAAATTCCAGGACTAATAGAATGGTGAGTTGGTTGTTACAACGAGAAATATCCAGAAGAAATGTGTTAGAGCAAAGTTCATTCAAACAAACTGGTTGAGTCCTGTGGTTTCTTTTGTCTCGGTTAACTTGGATTGATACCTTAAACAAAGTGGGGATTAGCCAGAATGAGGGAGGGGGCCAAGAAGGAGCAGATCTGGTGGAGGAGGGACTAATTCCTCCTTTCTGATGGGGCCCAACTGACAAAACAAAGCAGGGCCCAACAGTGGTCACATCATCATCAGAATGGGCCATAAACCATCAAAGACCCCTAAAGCATCCTCCAGCTCCAAAGTGATGCATGACACAGTGTGAAACCCCTCCCAGGAAAAGTGGGGCAATCCCACATAATCCTGAATGCACAGAACCCGTTGAAGTCTTTGTTGCACAGACCCCCACCCCCAAAGGTGCAAGAGTGAGGACACCAAAGTCTGAAGCCTCCTTGCTGGATCCATGAGGATATCTTGTTTGAGCTGTTGGCACCCCGGCCCACTTTGTTCATGCCATTCACAGGAGAATAACTGGGGTCAGATGCTGACACTTGTGGGGGTGTTATGGCATCCTCTGATTGCATTTGCACACCCCATGTCCTGCAAGGATGCTCTGGGCACTGTGACTTTACTGGTGGTTGTAGAAATTTCAGTGATCACAGAATCACTGAATTGTTGTGTTTTGGAGGGGCTTGTCAGGATCTTCTAGTGCAGACCCCAGGCTCCAGCAGGATCAGCTAGAGCAGGTTGTCCAGAATGTTCTCTGCAGCATCTACAGGTGTGGCACAGCAGCTGGGCAGCAGCATTCCTGAACAAACACCTCCTCACCTGACCCTCGGAGGTTCTTGCCTGATGTTCCTGTGCCAAAGTGCTGTTGCCCATCAGCAAGAGACCTTTTGCCCAGGTCCAGGAAGTGAGAAGCACAATGCAGGGAGTGTAACAGAAACCCACCCAGATATACAACAGATAAGCAGTTCCTCAGAAATCAGAGGTGTAACCTTACAATGTGACCTTATAAAAGGTGCCAAACAGGAAAGTTTCTTTCTTGGATGGACCAAAGGATCTTTACCCAGCTGCTCCCTCAAGCAGAGACCAAAAGATGTCACTGTCTTCATTCTCCGGTTTCCTTCTTTTTTGGGACAGCATATGGCAACATGTTCAGTCCCCAGAAAGTGAAGCCTTGATGTTTCTGGAGAAGGACTAAGCAAGCTGCATGATCCAAACACACTTTGCAGTGAAGTGGCTGGAGGTCGCAGTGTCTCCTCACAGCTGCCAGCAAAAATAATTTTTCCTTAGTGGCTAAAATCCCTGTGACACACTGGAGCTCAGAGCTCTCCCCAAAGATGGACAGACACAGAGCAACCTGCAAAATTACCCTCCCGTGTCAGTGCAGCTGCATCTTCCCAGGGAACACAGGTGCTTCCCAGCCCACCGTGGGCATGGACCAGCTCTGGGCTCAGCAAAGGGCTCCATTCCTATTCCCCATTCACAGCAGGCTCAGCAGAAAACGGGGCAATCCCAGATGAAAGGTGCCTGGCAGCATGCTTGTGGAGCTGGGGCAGCCCTCTGCTCAGCTCCAAGCTGGGCTCCTGTGAGAAGCACAGAATTATTGATGTTGGAAATGGCCTTTGGGATCATGGAGTCCAACCCCTGATCAAATACCACCGGGTCAAGTGGACCATGGCACTGAGTGCAACATCCAGTCTCCAGGGACTGGGATTCCACCACATCCTCAGGCAGTCCATTCCAACGTTGAATCACCCTTTGCATGAAAAAATTCCATCTGATGTCCCCCCAGAATGTCCCCTGGTGCAGGTTGAGGCCTTGTCCTCTCATGGTCTCGCTAGGAGAAAACCCTGCCTAGGAGAAAACGCTGTCCCCCACGTGGCTGCACCCCCTTTTCAGGGAGCTGTAGAGCAAAATAACCTCTCAGAGCCCCCTCTTCGGGGCTAAAGAAGCCCAGCTGCCTCAGCTGCTCCTCACAGGCCGTACCCTGCAGGGCCTTCACCAGCTTCATGGCCTTTCTCTGCACTGCCTGCACTGGTGGCCTCGGCCTGTGGATCCAGCCTGTCCAGATCCCTCTGCAGAGCCTTCCTGCCCTCCAGCAGGCTGAGTCTCCCACCAAACTTGGTATCATCCGTGATCTTGCTGTGAGTTTGCTGGATCCCCTCATCCAGATCATCAGTAAAGATATTAAACGGGTCTAGGCCCGACACTGGTCCCTGGGGACGCCGCTTGTGGCCGGGCACCAGCTGGATGTGGCACTGTTCCCCAAGGCTCTCTGGGCCTGGACATCCAGACAGCTCCTGACCCAGCCAAGAGAGCATCTCTCCAAGCCATGGGCTGACAGCTTTTCCAGCAGAATGCTGTGGGAGATGGTGCCAAAGGCTTTGTTGAGGTCAGGGTAGACACTTCCACAGCCTCCCCCCTCATCCACTGGGCCAGTCACCTGGTCATCAAAGGAGATCAGGTTTGCCAGGCAGGACCTGCCTTTCCTAAAGCCCTGCTGGCTGGGACTGATGCCTTGCTTATCCTGTATGTGCCGTGTGACCACACTCAGGACAATCTGCTCCATAACCCTTCTGGGAAGCGAGGACAGGTGGACATGCCTGTAGTTCCCCAGATGCTCCTTCCAGCCCTTCCTGGGGATGGTGTCACAATGGCCAAACTCCAGGCATGTGGGACCTCCCCAGTGACCCAGCACTGATAGAACTGCTGGAATGCAACAGTCCTCAGGCATGAAATAAGGCAGAGTCCAAGCTGATCCTTTTCTCTGTTGGGTTTCCCATGTGTTTCACAAGCTTGCTGTGGATGGCAGGGCACTTCTGATTACTGCCAGGGGTGAAGGTCCTGGGAAGAGCCTGAGAAGCTGATAGAGCTGGCACTGATGGGCTTGGGCTGTTGGTTTTGCGCAGCCCGGTTCTTGGTATGGGGGGGCCACAGAGGTGGCTTCTGTGAGAAGCTGCTAGAAGCTTCCACCATGCCTGGCAGATCCAGTCCTGATGGCTCTGATGATGGACGTGATGCTGGCCACAGCCTGGTCAATTAGAGAGGTTGGTAACACCTCTGCAAGAACATATTAAAGAAGAAAAATCAAAACAAAGCAGGGTGTGGTTTTAAGTCCAGCCAGAGAAGAGGAGGAGGTGAGAACATGTGAGGGAGAGAACATGGAGACACCAGGGTGAGTGGAGAAGGAGGGGGAGGAGGTGCTCCAGGCACAAGAGCTGAGATTCCTCTGTAGGCCGTGGTGAGACAATGATGAAGGAGCTGTTCCCCTGCAGGCCATGGGCATCCACGAGGGCTGCAGAGATCCACGCACAGCCCATGGGGATCCACAGAGAATGCACAGATCCACCCACAGCCCATTTCAGAGGTGCCCACACTGGACTGGGTGGATGTCTGGAGGAGGCTGTGATCCAATGGCAGCCACGGTTAAGAGAGTGGTCCCCTGCTCCCAGGATGGAGCGGCCTGTCCTTGGAGGACTGCACCCTGTGGAAGAATGGCCCATGCCAGGGCAGTTTTGGGAGGACTGTGTGCCTGTGGGAGGGACTCAGGTTGCAGCAGTTTTGGTTGGACTGCTGCTTGTGAGAGTGGAGCCACACTGGAGAAGTTCAAGGAGAACTGTCTCCCATGGGAGGGACTCCTCTCCCTGAGCATTGGAAGAAAACCTTGGGTGATGAACTGACCAAACCCCCCCCCACTCTGTCTCCCTGTGCTGTTGGTTGGAAGGAGGGAAGAGTTGAGGAAAGAAAAGGTGTTTTGAAGGGCTATTTTATTTTTCATTATCCTCCTCTGATTGTGTTTGTAATAAACTCACTTTCTGTCACTAAGTTGGACATGTTTTGCCCTTGGAGCGTTTTCTCCCAGTCCTTCTGTCAACTCATGAACCTTTTATTAATTTTTTTTCTCTCCTCTGTCCAGCTGTGGCAGGGGAGGCTGAGTGAGCAGCTTTTGTGGGTGCCTGCTGTTTGCCCAGTGCCAAACCAGGGCAGCTGGTCAATCAGGCAGTGGTTCCAGAGCCTGGAAATGGAGGGCAGTGGGCATGGCATGAGTCATGGTGAGGATGAGTGTGGTCCCAAGCCCCAGCCAGTGTGCAGAGGTGGGGGAGCATGTCAGAGGGAGCCCCCTGAGGTCCAGCAGAGGTGTCTGCAGAGGAGCAGACAGCCTGAAATCACTCGGATGCTTTCATCCCATCAGGGGCTGTGTCAGCATTTGATCCCAGCAGAAAAAATCCATCCAGGCAGAGGACCTGGGATTGCAGGAGCTGTCCAGCAAAGGGGGTGAGAGTGATGTGCTCACTTTGTTCTCCTAAAAGCCAAATCCTCTCCTAGGTATCTGTGCAGCCCAGCTGGCACAAGGCAGGGCTCTTGCTGCTGTGCCCAGTGGGTGTTGCCCAGGATCCAGCAGCACATCAGCCAGCCCCAGTGGGGCTCTCCAAAGCTCAGGGCAGCTGCAGTGGCCCAGGGGGCATCTCTTTCTGCAGCTGAGGCAGGCCTGGAGCCCTGCTGGCTGCAGTCACAGCGGGGACACCAGCACACCTGGAGACACCTGCTTGGGGCTGCCTCACTCTGCACCTCCACCAGAACCTGTGTTTTAGTGCAGCCCCAAACAGGTCGGTCCTGGCTGAGCAGTGAGACCCAGCAGGACAATGAACAACAGCTCCTGAGCTGAGAAGTCCAGTCCCAAGCTGGCACCTCTGAAAGTGACACAGCTTCTAGGAGCTGTTGGCATCCCGGCCCACTTTGTTCATGCCATTCACAGGAGAATAACTGGGGTCAGATGCTGACACTTGTGGGGGTGTTATGGCATCCTCTGATTGCATTTGCACACCCCATGTCCTGCAAGGATGCTCTGGGCACTGTGACTTTACTGGTGGTTGTAGAAATTTCAGTGGGAAGCAACTTGTAGTTTATAGAAGACGTGACCCTGCAATCCAGCACTGCAGCAAAGAACTTTTATTGCAAGCTCTTGCAAACTACATGATGTGGCACACCTTGATCTTTGACAACCATTGAATACATTTGCCCAAATCAATTTCCCGTAAATCTGCAGAAAAGCTTCAGAAGCAGAGCAGAGGATGAAGGTGTCCAAGGAGTGCACCACAGGAATTTAGCTTTGGCTGCTCAAAGCTTTCTCTGTGTCTGATGCCAAAGCCTGCCTGTCTGATACAACAGCTGCTGCTCTCAAGGTGCAGTTTCCAAAGCAAGCAACCAAAAGCATGTCCCAGGATCACAGAATCACTGAATTGTTGTCTTTTGGAGGGACTTGTCAGGATCTTCTAGTGCAGACCCCAGGCTCCAGCAGGAGCAGCAAGAGCAGGTTGTCCATCACCATGTTGGGGTTTGGGTATCTGCAGACATGGAGATCTCCAGAAAAGATCTCTGGGCAGCGTGAGGTGCCCTGGTCCCACAGCCTTGCTAAGGAGGTGAGGGACAAGTCAGCTGCACACTCTCGGGGACAGCTGAGGAGCAGAGGACCCGTTCCTGAGAGCTCTCTCCTGAGAGGGGCAGCAAAGCAAAGCAGCTGGAGGCTCTGCCCACAGCTTTGTGCCTTTGAGCAGAGGAGGAGGTGCCCTGAGGGACAGAGCTGGAAACACACCAGAGAAGGAAGCAGCACAGACGCTGCAGAGGACATTTGTCCCTTACCTAAAGGACCTCGATGAGGGCTGGAGAGGGTCTTTGGACAAGGGTATGGAGCGACAGGACAAGTGGGAATGGTTTCACACTGATGGAGGGCAGGGCTAGATGGGATATTATAACCAAGTAAATTACCCTGAGCAGGCTGTGGTATGAGTAAAAGTTACCCAGAGCTGTTTTGACTGCTCCATCTCTGGAAGCGTTCAAGGCCAGGCTGGGGAGGGCTTGGAACATCCTGGTGTAGCGGGAGGTGTCCTTTACCATGGCAGGCAGGTCGGAATGAGGTGATTTCTAAGGTCTCATCAAGAGCAACTCATTCTGTGATTCTGTGATTCTAGGACATGTGGAAATGCCACCAAGCCTCTTCTAATAAGGATGTGAGCTTTGTTCCCGGGGACAGGCATTGTTGAACAGAGTAACCATTCCCCCGTAGAGATTGGTCAACCTCTTCTCCAGCTCCCCCAGGCTGAGGACCTCCACCTCATTCTTGTCGTTCTCAGCGATGGCCCCCCAAGCATCTTTGGGCCCTGTGTCCCCCAGACAGCAGGCAGCTGACCAGATGTGGCTGGGTCTGTTAACCCTGCCTTTGGAGACGTAGGTGTTCCCAGGCACAGCACCCGTGACAACGTAGGTGGTTGTACAGCACTTGGTCTTTTTGTTCATTGTTTTAACTTCGTAGGCGTTCCACTGGCCATTGTTGAGACTGCTGTCCTGGGGCACTATGTTGGTGAGGGTGAAGGTAGCTGTCTTGCTTTCTCTACTATCCTGATGGCCACTGGGGCTCAAATGGCCACGGTCCAAATCCTTCAGGTCTTTGTAGTCATCAAGGACAGCCTGGCTCTCTTTGATTTGTTCTAAAGTGAATTTTTGTTGCTTTATGAGGACCGACTCTCTTTCCATCTCTTTCAGACTACTTTTATCTATGAGCTGGCGAGGGAAAGAGAAAGAAGTGTTAGAATGGGGAATGGGAATAATGAAGAAGATTTCCCTGGAGCAGAAGTCTCTGATGGTCAAGATCCCATTTTTTGCCATCTCAGTGTAGGAAAATGTAAGAATCTGAGAGAAATCATACACATGCCCCTCCTGCATGAATGCAAGAGCTTTAAAGAGCAAGCAGCTCAGAATCTGACTGCTCTCAGATTGACTTGTGACCTTTGTGATCCAACCTGCAGCCTGTGCTGAGAGCATGGATGGATGCATGAGACAAGGAACATTTCCCACTCCTAGGATTGAAAGGAGACTTTGCTGAGACACCTTCCCTGCCAAAACTGCTTCCCTTTCCTCCTGTCTCCACAGCCCAAATCTGCCCAGGGCTCTCCCTGGATCCCCTCACTCCCCGCTGGGATTCTGTGATTCTGTGATTTTATGTGTGGTTGCTACAGGTGTAGCCCAGTCCTGGAACACCAGAGTTTACCTCCTCTGACGCCATACTCAGGCAGTTGTGTCAGGAAATCAGTCCTGGAGCTGAGGTTTCCCTGGGAGGGCTACAGTTCGTTCAAGGATGAAGAGTTTTGCTCACTAAGCAAAAAGATCTCAATGTGAATGGAATCTGTTACAGCAGTGCTGAGAATGTGTCTCAGAGCTGATCTGGGCCAGGGAGCATTTTCTGCAGCATCACAGAAAAGAAGTTACAAATGATCATCCTCTGAGAGGGGCCTGAAACTTCAAAAGAGTCCTGAAGAACAGAAATATTCCAAAAAGGCCTCTGGAGAAAGTTAACAAAATCAAAGCCTTTTTGGGTGGCCTGGGTCCAAGATCCAGGAGGAAAATGCCAGATTGGATAGGGCTTGGAGCATGCTGGTCTAATGGCAAGTGGCCTGGCCCACTTGCAGGGGAGCTGGGCTGAGATGGTCTTTAAGGTTCCTTCCAACACAAAGCATTCCATGATTCTCTAAAAAGAGAGAATGGGGAGGCTGCAGTGGTGCAAGACTAGATGAGTTGCTTGAGTTCCTATGTGTAATAAGCTGCTTCTGTTTTTCATAACTTCAACATCATTTTATAATCTTCAGGGAAACATACTTAGCCTTCATGTGGAGTAAGGCATGGGGCTTCCTTCTCAGGCACACCTTCCCCCAAATGCTGTCCTGCTGCTCTGTCCTCACCAAGGACAGGAATTGCCTCTTTTTCTCTTCTGCAATTGGCGTGGCCTGTTCTACTGAAGTTTGCCTGAAGGACATTTGTGAGGGCTCTAGAGCTTGTGCAGTTCTGTCTGACTGCTGGATCCTTCTGGAGCAAGCCTGAGCCAAAGGTGCTCGGGGTCACTGCCCATGGATGGAGATCTCACCCTTGTGAATGGACCAACACTGATGCTCCTCACTTTCCACTGCCTGAAATGTCTCTCCAGAAATCCCTCCACAGTTAACCTGACCCTCTCATCTCCAGTGCCTTTTCCCCCAGGGCTTTGTCCCTGGGCCATCTCACCCCCTTCTGAGTTTCTCCTCACTTCTCTAACACCACTCACAAAGCGTGTTTGACTCTTGTCTGGGAGCAGATAAACTCTGCCAGGGGTGCAGAACAGCTCAGGGCAAAGTGGGGATCAGATCCCAGCAGGACTGTTGGTCCCTCACGTTTAGCCTCTCCTGGATGCCTTTTCCCATCACTTGGCCAGCCAGCACAGCAGGGCACAGGGAGGGGAAGCATTTGACTTTGTCATGAAAGCAAAGAAATCTGATTTGCTGTTCCTGTCAGGTGAAGGCAGAGAGCTGGGCACCTTTGGGATATGATTCATCTCATCCTCCTGCTGATGTCTCAGATGCATCAGAGGAGCCATGTGGTGCAGGGGTTTGAAGTTGAGTGAGGACATTCCCATCCTGTGTGGCCATTTGCATGTGTGTAGTGGGGTGTTAGGGAATAGAAGTGATAATTTAAATGCTGCAGCTCACGTCTGAGTGGCTGGAGGGTGATGTGCTGTAAGAGAGACACTCACCTGGGGCTCAACAAACCACCACGAGTGAGGTTTCTTGGCATCTCCAGGCTTGTATTTGTAGGCTGAGTACACTGGAATTCTCCTGTCTCTGTCATACAGGGTGGCATAGTGATATGAGTTCATGTAGCGCTGACAGATCCAGGCTGGGTTCCTTGGATTCAGGACATCATTTGGGGTGGTCCCAGCATAGAAGAACTGAGGACAGCTTGTGAAGGATGTCACCACCTCGCCGTGTCCCAGCCAGAGGCAGCTGGCCAACACCTGCAGCAGCAGCAGCCCCAGCATCGTGGGAGGATTTCAGAGAAGGGCTCTTGCTCCCCTGGAAGGCAAATGCAGAGGGACACTCAGCTGGAGAGAGCTGGTCATGGCCTGGAGCCTTTTTGTGCAGGAGGACAGAGCTGGCAGAGGAGGGGATTCAGAGAGACCAGGAAAGGAGTAATTTCTGTCCTCCTGGATATGGAAAAGTCAGGGAGGAAATAAGGGTAAAACCTAAAATAGTCTTTAGGAGCCCAGAGGAGGCAGCAGTGGGAGAGCTCAGCCTGTAGGAGGAAAGAGTCAAACCCACCAGGACTGCAATCAGGTCTTACAACAAAGTGATCTAGCAACTGAGGCACAGCCTGGGACAAGGTCACATTTCCCACCTCCCTCCTGCTCTCAGCACCTTCCCACAGCAGACACCTGCAGCTGGGCACGCACTCTGCTCAGCCCCCTGCAATGCTGAGCTGGGCTTTAATCTCCTGGGGCATTGGGCAGGCAAAGAACAGCAATGCTGCACTTCCTACATGTCTCTGGCCCCATGCAGGTTCACACAGACACTCAGCTCTTCCAGTCAGACCCAATACTGAGCCCCAGATGATCCACCTGGGTCCTGCCTCTCACGTGGCCTTGGCAATGGGTGTCCTGCTGCTCACCTTGCATTTCCACATTATCCAACCCCAGACTCTGAACTTGCAGACACATGGAGAGAGCAAATGAAGGGACCAAGCAGATGGTAGCAGCAAGCACAGGGGTAACACCTCTATCTTATCAGCACAATGGCTGCTGCAATGCAAGCACTGAGGGGCAGCTCTTCCCCTGGTTGCTTGGGATTCCCGCTGATGCCCATCTTCAGCTTTGCTGATTGATTTGCCTGTACAGTCAAAGGCACCGTAGCAGGAATTTCTTGGACAGCCACCTGTCCTATTTTGTCTTTCTTAGTGCTGATGTGATTTTCAGCAGTCAGTAAGGTCATTCCCTATAGAGAAACTGATGAACAGTTCCCTGGGACGCGGGCAAGCAAGCAAGGGGCTTTGTCTCCTTTCAGAGGCAGCAGAGGTTTGGGAGAGCAGGGATGCTTCCATTTGCACTAGCAGACACTCATTGGAGTGATTTAATATCATCAGCATTTGGAATAAGGCAGCTGGGACAGGCAGTTCAAAGGGTTCCTGGGAGAGAAAGCTGCCACAGCCTGTAAAGCACAAAGCCCACCTTGGGCTGGGAAGGGTCTGAGCTGAGGACTGCTGAAGGCTTGACAAGTCACCTTGCACATTTGCTCTTTTCTTCTTCTTTTCTTCTTCTATTCCCTGACCCTCATCCCTGGATCGGGAATGTGGTGACCAATGAGCTGGAAACTGAGAACTGGAACTACAAGTCGGGATTTTTTACAGGGCTCTGCAGAGCATGCCCATAGCTGCCCCAAATCAAGCAGAGAAGTGTGTGAAAAGTCCTTCTGCATGACCCCTCCTTGAAATTAAAATAGATCTCACTAACACAATATCTAACTTAACAGATACATAGAAAACAACCTACTGTGAGAAGGAGCGGCACAGGATTCTGCTCACAGTCCCAAAGTGACAGAGGAGTCTCAAATGCCTCAGCTCCAGTCTCAGACTGCCTGGGTTTATCTGCTCTCCAGGGAGAGACAGTTGTTTGATTTCCCAAGAAGCCAATAGAGTAAATTTTGCCAGGTATTTGGACTGCACCTCTGTTTGTCCAGAGGTTTTTGCTAGTCACGGGTGGAGTTTTATTGCTGAATAATCTTCCCCTTCCTTCTTATTCCACAGTTCAATATTTATTTTCAGTTGAGCTAGCTTGAGTTTCTTTGCCAAATCATTCTTTCTGTCCTTGCCCTCCTTACTGACAGAAAATTCTAATGTCCTGCAAAATTCAGTGCATGCATATGCTCTGATTGCTCCTTGGAGCGCAGCAGCTCCAGCCCAGGCTTTGCCTATATGTATTTATTCTGAAACTCAGGAAAGATTGTGAATATTGGAGTCAATGGTGAGGAAGGAGCAAGAGCTTACCTTGAAGCAGAGTCTCAGAACAGGCAGCTGAACTGTTCCTTCTGTCTTCTTCCTGGAGAAAGAACTGTTTGAATCCTCAGGAGTTGCACTGCAATATATACCCAGTCATAAATTTGCCCCTTGTTATAAACAGGGAATTCCACAGAAAAGAGAAGTTTTCTATTTTCATTCGGGGGTTATGTTCACACCCACCCTGAAATGTTTTTTCAGTTGTTTTTCATAGTTTCCTCAGAATTTCTCCCAACTTTGCTGATTTGCAGCATGGTATGTCCAGATCAGTTAAATATATACCCAGTAACGAATTTGCCCTTTCTTATAAACAAGGAATTCCACAGAAAAGAGAAGTTTTCTATTTTTATTCACAGGAGTTTGTTCATACCCACCCTGAAATGTGCTGACAGTTGTTTGCCATAGTTTGCTCAGAATTTCTCCCAAATTTGCTGACTGGCAGCATGGTATGTCAGGATCAGCCAACAGGGTCTGGTCATTTCCTTGGTCAATTCATCAATTCCCCCAGCTGCATCCGCTGCTGCTCCAGCACCGACACGTGTTTCTGTTCCCAACAGAACATCTCTGGTGACATTGGATGGACTGGCCTGTCTCTGAGTACACTCAGATATTCACAGTCTGCTCTTCTGCAGCCTCCCAGTACATCATAGCTATGTTATCCTATAATTCCTTCTGTTTACAGAAGTCCTGGAATAATAGAATGATGTGTTGGTTGTTACAACCAGAAGTATCCAGAAGAAGTGTGTTAGACCAAAGTTTGTTTAGACAAATTGGTTGAGTGCTGTGGTTTCTTTTGTCTCGGTTAACCTTGGATTGATACCTTAAACAAAGTGGGGATTAGCCAGAATGAGGGAGGGGGCCAAGAGGAAGCAGATCTGGTGGAGTTGGAGCAAATTCCTGTTTTCTGATGGGGCCCAACTGACAAAACAAAGCAGGGCCCAACAGTGGTCACATCATCATCAGAATAGGCCATAAATCATCAAAGTCCCCCAAAGTGTTTCCCAACTCCAAAGTGATGCATGACACAGTGTGAAACCCCTCCCAGGAAAAGTGGGGCAATCCCACATAATCCTGAATGCACAGAACCCGTTGAACTCTTTGTTGCACAGGATCTCACTCCCAAAGGATCATGAATGAGGACACCTGCATTTGAAGTCTCATTGCAGGAGCCATGGAGATATCTTGTAAGAGCTGTTGGCACCCTGGCCCACTTTGTTCATGGTCATTTGTATGAGAAGTAAGTGGAGTCTGATGCTGACACTTGTGCGGATGTTATGGCATCCTCTGGTTGTGTTTGGATGCCCAATCTCCTGTGAGCATGGGCACTTTTACTTTCCTGCTGGTGGAAATTTCACTGGGAAGCAACTTGTGGTTTATATATGAGGTGAACCTGGAATCCAGCATGGTAGCAAGTAAACTTTGTTGTGAATGCTTGTGTTGGGTCCGAATGAGGTAAAGGTCACAGCCCTTATAGTGCTGTGCTGGTAGCTCTCATTCTGCCCACAAAACCACTTTCAAGGAAAAGAGACCACCCTGCAAGATCCCTAAATGTACATGGCCAAAAGGAATAACAAAAATCAGAAAATATGTAAAATTCCACAAGGTTTTATTAGTAAATTACACACTTGGCATGGAAATTGTTATGTTAGTCCCTAAACTACTCTATAAGCAGGTGGCAGAATGTACTGAAGACAGGTTTCTCACTTCCTAATGGAAATTAGGTATCATGTGAAGTCTGCTCTCTCAGACCTTCCTGGAAATGAATCAGAGGCCTTTGGGAGGCTTGGGTTGTCTTGTTCCCTTCTACAGTCCATTTGTCCCTCTCTATTCTATTCTGGTGAGACCCCACCTGCAGTGCTACCTCCAGCTCTGGGATCCACAACAGAAGAGAAGGAGACAAAGCTGTTGGAGTGGAGTCCACAGGAGGCCACAGACTTCCTCCAAGAGCTGGAGCACATCTGCTCCAGAAAGAGGGTGAGAGAGCTGAGGTTGAGGGAGCCTGGAGAAAAGAAGGCTCTAAGGACAACATGGACCCCTTCCAGTGTCTAAAGGCTTTCAAAGAAGAGAGGGACTTTGGACAAGGGTATGGAGTGACAGGACAAGAGGGAATGGCTTTAAACTGAAAGCAGGTGGGGTTACATTAGATGTTAAGAAGAAATTCTTTACTGTGAGGGTGGTGAGGCCCTGGCATAGGTTGTCTAGAGAAGTTGTGGCTGCTCCATCCCTGGAAGTGTTCAAAGCCAGGTTGGACAGGGCTTGGAGCCACCAAGGATAGTGGAAGGTGTCTCTGCCCATGGCTCAGGAGCTGAGACTACATGGATGGTCTTTGAAATTCCTTCAAACCCAAACCATTCTGTGATTCTATGACATGTGGCAAAAGCTCCTGACCCCATTCCACCCAGGATGTGAGGCTTATTCCCGGGGACAGTCACTGTCAAACAGGGAAACCTGTCCCCTCCCATACAGCTCAGTTAACGTGTCCTCCAGCTCCCCCAGGGTGAGGAGCTCAACCTGGTTCTTGTCATTCTCAGCGATGACCGCCCAAGCCTTTATGTGGTTGTTGTCCACCACACAGCAGGCAGCTGACCAGAGGTGGCTGGGTTTATTAACCCTCCCCTTGGCGATGTAGTTGTTCCCAGGCACAGCACCCACAATGGCATAGGTGATTTTACAGCCCTGGGTCCTCCTGATCATAGTTTGCTGCTCGTAGTTGTTCCAGGCGCCGCCATTGAGTTTCTCATCCTGGGGCACTATGTTGGTGAGGGTGAAGGTAGCCATCCTGCTGCTGTAGTCGTCGTGGTGGCCATTGGGGTTCAAATGGCCCCGGTTCAAACCCGTCAGGTTCTTGTAGTCATGAAGGATAGCCTGGCTCTGGCTGAGTTTCTCTAAGGTGACATTGTATTGATTTAAGAGTGTCCACTCTTTTTCCATAGTTTTGGGAAAAGTTGGGCCAATCAGCTTGACACACAAAAAAGAGGAAAAGGCGTTAGTATTGGGGATGAGGATAATTGAACAGACATTCCTAGAGCAGAAGTCTCAGAGTGTCAAGATTTTGTTTTTTGTCTGCTCCTGATGTGGTACAATACCAGATTGCTTGAGTTCCTATGAGGAACTGAAAGTGCAATCAAACTGCAAATATTCTTTTATTTCAGAAATTCATTTCACATTTAGTGCATTATATTTAGCCGTTCTTTGTAACACTGCATATGGGCTTCTTCTGTGGTTCATTTTCACCTAAATCAATCCTGCCCCTCTGTCCTTACCAATGACACGAATTTCCTCTTTTTGTGCCCGTTATTTCCTTGGCCTGTTTTCCAAACATTCTGAAGTTTGACTGAAATATATCTGGGAGAGCTCTGTTGGTTTCAGAGCTCTGTCTGACTGCTGGATCCTTCTGGAGCAAGCCTGAGCCAAAGGTGCTCGGGGTCACTGCCCATGGATGGAGATCTCACCCTTGTGAATGGACCAAAACTGATGCTCCTCACTTTTCACTGCCTGAAATGTCTCTCCAGAAATCCCTCCACAGTTAATCTGACCCTCTCATCTCCAGTGCCTTTTCCCCCAGGGCTTTGTCCCGGGGCCATCTCACCCCCTTCTGAGTTTCTCCTCACTTCTCTAACACCACTCACAAAGCCTGTTTGACTCTTGTCTGGGAGCAGATAAACTCTGCCAGGGGTGCAGAACAGCTCAGGGCAAAGTGGGGATCAGATCCCAGCAGGACTGTTGGTCCCTCACGTTTAGCCTCTCCTGGATGCCTTTTCCCATCACTTGGTCAGCCAGCACAGCAGGGCACAGGGAGGGGAAGCATTTGACTTTGTCATGAAAGCAAAGAAATCTGATTTGCTGTTCCTGTCAGGTGAAGGCAGAGAGCTGGGCACCTTTGGGATATGATTCATCTCATCCTCCTGCTGATGTCTCAGATGCACCAGAGGAGCCATGTGGTGCAGGGGTTTGAAGTTAAATGAGAAGAATCCTGTCCAGTGTGTTCATTTGCATGTGTGTAGGGAAGTGGGAGGCAATCGAAAAGTTGGGTTAAATGCTGCAGCTCATCTCTGAGTGGCTGGAGGGTGATGTGCTATAAGTGAGACACTCACCTGGGGCTCAACCAGCCATGTTTTAGGTCTTTTGCCAGGTCCAGGCTGGTAGATGTAAGCAGAGTAGACAGGAATACGCATCTTCCTGTCGTACAGGGTGGCAAAGTAATACTGGTTCTTGTAGCGCTGGCAGATCCAGGTTGGGTTCCGTGGCTCCAGAGCTTCATTTGGGGGGATCTCCCGGAAAAAAAACTGAGGACATGAAGTTTCAAAGGACTTCACCACCTCGCCGTGTCCCAGCCAGAGGCAGCTGGCCAACACCTGCAGCAGCAGCAGCCACAGCATCGTGGGAGGATTTCAGTGAGGGGCTCTTGCTCTCCTGGAAGGCAAATGCAGAGGAGAGGACTATGAGAGACCAAGGAGGGGGTAAATTCTGTCCTCCTGGATATGGAAGAATCATCAGCACTACAGGCTTGTGCAGAGATAAAAGGATAATGGTAGAGAAGTTACAGGGGAAAATTTGGTTGCTTGTCCCTGGATGAAACACAGTCAGCATACCTGGCCTTCTATACACAAAGAGGACTAAATCTAAGGTGAGCCTAAACAGCAGGTGGAGTGGAGCGGAGACATCATGGCCAGGCTCTGTCAAAACCCTTGCAGAGGAGACACCTCGGTGGTATTTTCTGGCTGATCGTCTGTGTGGCAACTGAAAACCATGGGAGACAAATGAAGATGTCCTGCTGCCGAATCAGGAGCCAGGGCAAAATTCCTCTCCTCGGACTGACGCACATCCCCATCCCAAGGTTACTGCAGGTACTTTATTGAGATATCCACCCCCAAGGCATGAGAGCCCCTCACTGAGAAAGATGTATGACTACATGCAAACACCTCCTAAATGTAAAGAAATAGTATAAAAGTGAATTAAAAATGGAGAGAAGTGATGGGAGACTTCATTGTAACTTCTGGGATCAGTTGATGGGCTGAACCTGCCTTCTCTCCCTTAGGGATGCCTATTGGGTAAGAATCCTTCTTTATGCATGCTGAATGATTACCTCAAGCCAGATTTTGTTGGGGATTAAAGCTTATTAGTATGTTGTTCTGAATTAGTATCTCACTTTGAATATCCTTCTGCAGTCAGATACTTTCACTGGCAAGCCTCAAACCTCAGTCTGTCACAGTTTTATTAATAGTGTTATTCTGCAAACAGTTAAAGTGAGTCCTTCAGGAGTGCTGGTGGTTTCTGGCAGTGGCTAAAGGTGTGGAGACCCAGGAGGGTCTTCTCTGGTTGGTGTGTGACTCTGAACAGGTCAGTCAAACCCTCCAACCCAGAGAACTGCTCAGTGAAGGCTCCCTACCACGGGACACCAACAGACTGAGAAGGGTTTTGGCTTTCACGTGGCACTGACAGACTGAACACACACTAAAGGTTTGAGCAAATCTCCCTTTTTCACAAGAGAGGGTGAAATCTAAAATAGGTTTTAGGTGCCCAGAGGAGGCAATGGTGGGGGCATAGTCTGTCTGAGGGGTGTTACAAACTCACCCAATGCCTAAACAGCTCTCACGGCAAAATTATCATGGAACTGAGATATGGCACTGGGACAAGGTCACCTTTTCCAACCTACCTCAGTTGGTCAAGAGCTCAGTTTTGCACTGACACTGGAGAAAAAAGCCTTCAACAAAACAGGGCCAGGAAGCCACTGCTTCCAAACATGATCTCATAGAATTACAGAAGAAACTGAGTTGGATTGGACCCATCAGGACCACTTGGTCCAACTTCTGGTCCTGCACAGGACAGTCCCAGAAATCCCACCATGTGCCTGACAGTATTGTACAAACACATTTTTGTACAAACACATTTTGTACTCAGGCAGGTGTGGTGATGTGACACTTCCCTGGGGAGCCTATTTCAGGGTTCAACCACCCTCTGGGTGAAAAACCTCTTCCTGATATCCAGCTTAAGTCTTCCCTGACTCAGTTTCAGGTCATTCTCACTCCCTCCTACTCTGAGCACCTTCCCACAGCAGATACCTGCAGCTGGGCACGGACTCTGCTCAGCCCCCTGCAATGCTGAGCTGGGCTTTAATCTCCTGGGGCGTTGGGCAGGCAAAGAACAGCAATGCTGCACTTCCTACATGTCTCTGGCCCCATGCAGGTTCACACAGACACTCAGCTCTTCCAGTCAGACCCAATACTGAGCCCCAGATGATCCACCTGGGTCCTGCCTCTCAGCTGGCATTGGGATATTAAGCTACATATACCCTTGGCTCTGATGCAAGACATCTGGTCCTTTTTCTCTTTAGCAACCCCGGATCAGGAACACTGACCAGTCAGCTGGAAACTAAGAACAGGAACAACAAGTGGTGACTTCTACAGTGCTCTGCAGAACATGCCCATAGCTGCCCCAAATCAAGCAGAGAAGTTCCTGAAAAGTCCTTCTGCATGACCCCCTCCAGCTTAAAACATATTTAACTAAATTAATATCTAACTTAATATCAGATACATAGAAATCAGCCTACCGTGGGAAAGAGTGGCACAGGATTCTGCTCACAGCCCCAAAGTGGCAGAGGAGTCTCATATGCCTCTGCTGCAGTCTCAGACTGGCTGTTTCTATATGATCTCCAAGTAGGCACTGTTGTTAGATTTCCCACAGTGTTTAGAGGGAGTTTATCCAGGAATTCAGCCACCTGTGTTTGTCCAGAGGCCTCTTGCAAGGTCATGGGTGGAGTTTTGGTGCTCAATAAACTCACCCCTCCTTCTTATTGAACAGTTGATGTTAATTTTCCCGGTGACTTGGCTTGAAATTCCTTCCCAAATAATTCCTTCTGTCCTTGACCTCCTTTACTGGAAGTGTTAAAGAGCTGCAAAATTCAGTGCATGCAAACTCTCATTGCTCCTTGGAGAGCAGATGTTGGAACTCAGCAACTCCAGCCTAGGCTGTCTCTATATATATTTATTCCAAAGCTCAAGAAAGTCTTGAAATATTGGAGTAAATGGTGAGAAAGGATCAAGAGCTTACCTTGAAGCAGTGTCTCAGAACAGGCAGCTGAAGAGTTCCTTTCTTCTTCTCCCTGAAGAAACACTTGGCTGATTCCTCAGGAGTCCCAGTGCAATATATACCTGGTCATAAATCTGCCTGTTGTCATAAACATGGAATTTCACTGAAAAGAAAGGTTTTCTGTTATTATTCAAGGAGATTTGTTCACAACCACCCTGAAGTGGGGTGACAGTTGCTATTTGCAATTTCCTCAGGATTTCTCCCAGGTTATTGCAGCATCACATGTCAGGAGAAAATAACTGGGTCTGGTGACTTATCTGTTCATTTCCTCATTCCCCACGAATGGGGACCTACACGTGTTTCTGTTCCTGGCAGAACATCTCTTGTGGCACTAGACTGACTGGCCTGTCTCTGAGTACACCCAGATGTTCACAGTCTGCTCTTCTGCAGCCTCTCAGAATACAATTAGTAGGGTCAGGCTGCATATTTTTCCTTGCCTGATTGCAAAGGCTTTGTAAGAGCCCTTATTCATGCAAAGCCTTCTGCTGAGAAGGCTCTGGGAGACGTTAGAGCCCCTTTCAGTACCTGAGAGTGGTTCACATGGAGAGGAACTTTTGAGAGGGGTTTGGAGTGACAGGACAACAGGGAGCAGCTTCAAAATGATGAAAGGCAGAGCTAGATTAGATGTTAGGATTAGATTTTAGTCTTTGAGTAGAGCAGGCTCAGGGCACTCTACAATTACCTAAAAGGAGGTTGTAATGAGTTTGAGGTTAGTCTCTTCTACCATGCTAGTAGTGAGAGGACTAGAGGAAAAGGCTTTAAAATGAGACAGGGGAAATTCAGATTAGATATTAGAAAAAATGTTTCCAGCCCTCATGAGGTGAGGCAATGGAAAAGGTTGCCCAGAGAGGTGCTGGAGTCACCATCCCTGGAGGTTTCAGAGGCATTTGGATTTGGCACTGGGTGATATGTATTAGTGGTTTAAGGTTTACGGTTTCTGGGTACTTCCAGGGTTAAAGGTTCCCAGGACAGCCCAAGGAGGTGATGGAGGTGAGATCCATGGGGTTGCTCGATCACCCAAAGTTCCAGAGCCTGGAAAGTGGAAGCAGTGGGCATGGGATGAGCAGGGGTGAGGATGAGTGTTGTCTCAAGCCCCAGCTGGTGTGCAGAGGTGGGTGAGCGAGTCAGAGGGAGCCCCCTGAGGTACAGCAGAGGTGTCTGCAGATGTCTCTCAGCCTGAAATAGTACTGATGTTCTGGGAACTGTGACATTATTGGTAGTAAAAAATTCAGCAAGAAACAACTTGTGGTTTATACATGAGATGACCCTGCAAACCAGCACTGCATCAAATAATTTTTACAGTGAACTACTCAGGAACTAAATGATCTGTTCTATGATGATCTTTTGATTATGACACTGAATACATTGAATATATTGAATATATTGAACACATTTCCACAAATCAGTTCCCTGTAATTTTGCAGAAAAGCTTCAGAAGCAGAGCAGAGAATGAAGGTATCCAAGCAGTGCATCACAGAAATTTATCTTTGGCTGCTCAAAGCTTCCTTTATATCTAATGCCTCATCCTGCCTGTCTGATACCACCGGTGCTGCTCTCAAGGTGCAGTTTCAAAAGCAAGCAACCAAAACCATGTCTCAGGATCACATAATCACTGAATTTTTGAGTGTGGGAAGGACCACTCAAAATCTTCTAGTCCATACCCTTGGTCAAGGAGGATCATCTAGAATAAGTTGTCCTGAATCTTGTCCTTGCACCTGGAGTGCTGTGTCCAGCTCTGGGGCCCACAACATGAGAAGGACAAAAAACATATTGGAGTGGAGTCCAGTGGAGGCCACGAAGGTGTTTCAAAGTCTGGAACATCTCTGCTCTGGAGACAGGCTGAGACAGCTGAAGGTGTTCAGCCTTGACAAGAAAAGGCTGTGGGGAGAAGTTGGATCCCCTTCCACTACCTAGAAGTCCACCAAGAGATCTGGAGAGGGATTTTGGACAAGGGCATGGAGTGACAGGACAAGAGGGAATGGTTTCACACTGACAAAGGGCAGGATTACATGAGATGTTAGGGAGAAATTCTATATATATATAATCTATATATATGTATATTCTATATACAGAGGGGGTGGTGAGGCCCTGGCACAGGGTGAGCAGAGAAGCTGTGGCTGTCCCATCCCTGGAAGTGTTCAAAGCCAGGTTGGATGGGCCTTGGAGCAACCTGGTGTAGTGGAAGGTGTCACTGCACAGGGAAAGGGATGGAACAAGATGATCTTCGAAGTCCCATAAACCACAAAGCATTCTGTGATTCTATGACATGTGGGAAAATCTCATGATCCTTTTCCACCCAGGATATGAGGTTTGTTAGAGGGGACAGTCACTGTCAAACAGAGAAACCTGTCCCCTACCATAGAGCTGGGACAAGCATGTCTCCAGTTGTGCCAGTGTGAGGTTCAGGACCTGGTTCTTGTTGTTTTCAGCAATGACTGCCCAAGGGTTCATGATGGTGTTGGTCTGGCAGCAGGCAGCTGACCAGATGTGGCTGGGCACATTAACCCTCTTATTGGAGAGGTAGGTGTTCCCAGGCACAGCACCCCTGACCACGTAGGTGATTGTACAGCCCTGGGTGTTCTGAGCCATCGTTTGGTTCTCATAGTCTTTCCACTGGCCCTTGTCGAGTGTGCTGTTCTGGGGCACTATGTTGGTGAGGGTGAAGGTAGCCCACTTGCTGTTGTTGCCTCTTTGGTGGCCACTGGGGCTCAAGTGACCACGGTCCAAACCCTGGAGCTTGTTGTAGTCTTAGTTGATAGCCTGAGTCTGGCCAATTTGCTGTGGAGTGATCTTGTATTGATTTTCAATGGACTTCTCTGTATCCATATCCTTGTGATAAGTTGGGTTGATCAGCTGGACAGGGTAAGAAGAGGAAAAGGTGTCAGTACTGAGGATGCATGTAATGAAACAGATTTCCCTGGAGCAGAAGTCTCTGATGGTCAAGATCCCATTTTTTGCCATCTCTGTGTAGGAAAATGTTAGAATCTGAGAGAAATCATACACATGCCCCTCCTGCATGAATGCAAGAGCTTTAAAGAGCAAGCAGCTCAGAATCTGACTGCTCTCAGATTGACTTGTGGCCTTTGTGATCCAACCTGCAGCCTGTGCTGAGAGCATGGATGGATGCATGAGACAAGGAACATTTCCCACTCCTAGGATTGAAAGGAGACTTTGCTGAGACACCTTCCCTGCCAAAACTGCTTCCCTTTCCTCCTGTCTCCACAGCCCAAATCTGCCCAGGGCTCTCCCTGGATCCCCTCACTCCCTGCTGGGATTCTGTGATTCTGTGATTTTATGTGTGGTTGCTACAGGTGTAGCCCAGTCCTGGAACACCAGAGTTTACCTCCTCTGACCCCATACTCAGGCAGTTGTGTCAGGAAATCAGTCCTGGAGCTGAGGTTTCCCTGGGAGGGCTACAGTTTATTCAAGGATGGAGAGTTTTGCTCACTAAGCAAAAAGATCTCAATGTGAATAGAATCTGTTACAGCAGTGCTGAGAATGTGTCTCAGAGCTGATCTGGGCCAGGGAGCATTTTCTGCAGCATCACAGAAAAGAAGTTACAAATGATCAGGCTCTGAGAGGGGCCTGAAACTTCAAAAGACTCCTGTGAAAACTAAATACTCCAAAAAGGCCTCAGGAAAAGTTACCAAAATCAAAGATTTTTCAGGTATCCTATGTCCAGGGTCTAGGAAGATAAGGCCAATGATGGGTTTGGAGCATGCTGGTCTAATGGCAAGTGGCCTGGCCTATGCGGGGGAGCTGGGCTGAGATGATCTTTAAGGTTCCTTCCAACACAAACCACTCTATGACTCTATGATTCTACAAAAGTTTTAATCCCTCCCTAATGTGGAGGCTGCAGTGGTGCAAGACTAGATGAGTTGCTCATGTTCATGTCAGTAACGAGTGCAAATGGTTACTTTTTCATAACGTCAACAGCTTGTTGTTTATCTTTAAGGAAGCATATTTAGCCTTCCTCTGGAACTGGACATTTTGATCTTCCACATTTTCACCAAAAACACTCTTCCTACTCTGCTCATAGAAAGGTCCTGAATTTGCTGTTCTTCTGTTCCTTAATTGGCCTGGCCTATTCTACTGAAGTTTGCCTGAAGGACATTTGTGAGGGCTCTAGAGCTTGTGGAGTTCTGTCTGACTGCTGGATCCTTCTGGAGCAAGCCTGAGCCAAAGGTGCTCGGGGTCACTGCCCATGGATGGAGATCTCACCCTTGTGAATGGACCAACACTGATGCTCCTCACTTTCCACTGCCTGAAATGTCTCTCCAGAAATCCCTCCACAGTTAATCTGACCCTCTCATCTCCAGTGCCTTTTCCCCCAGGGCTTTGTCCCTGGGCCATCTCACCCCCTTCTGAGTTTCTCCTCACTTCTCTAACACCACTCACAAAGCCTGTTTGACTCTTGTCTGGGAGCAGATAAACTCTGCCAGGGGTGCAGAACAGCTCAGGGCAAAGTGGGGATCAGATCCCAGCAGGACTGTTGGTCCCTCACGTTTAGCCTCTCCTGGATGCCTTTTCCCATCACTTGGTCAGCCAGCACAGCAGGGCACAGGGAGGGGAAGCATTTGACTTTGTCATGAAAGCAAAGAAATCTGATTTGCTGTTCCTGTCAGGTGAAGGCAGAGAGCTGGGCACCTTTGGGATATGATTCATCTCATCCTCCTGCTGGTGTCTCAGATGCATCAGAGGAGCCATGTGGTGCAGGGGTTTGAAGTTAAATGAGAAGAATCCTGTCCAGTGTGTTCATTTGCATGTGTGTAGGGAAGTGGGAGGAAATAGAAAAGTTGGGTTGAATGCTGCAGTTCATCTTTTAATGACTGGAGGGTGATGTGTTGTAAGAGAGACACTCCCCTGGGGCTCAACCAGCCACGATTTAGATCTGTTTCCAGGTCCAGGCTGGTAGATGTCAGCAGAGTACACAGGAATGTACAAATCTCTGTCATACAGGGTGGCAAAGTGATACTGGTTTTTGTAGCGCTGGCAGATCCAGGCTGGGTTCTGTGGCTCCAGGGCATTACCTGGAGCAGTATTCCTGTAGAAAAACTGAGGACAGCTTGTGAAGGATGTCACCACCTCGCCGTGTCCCAGCCAGAGGCAGCTGGCCAACACCTGCAGCAGCAGCAGCAGCCCCAGCATCGTGGGAGGATTTCAGAGAAGGGCTCTTGCTCCCCTGGAAGGCAAATGCAGAGGGACACTCAGCTTGGAGAGGGCTGGTCATGGCCCGTGTAGGTGGGACACAGCTGGAAGAGGAGCAGTCTATTCCCACTGCTCATTCTAAACTGGATTCATTTTCCTCCACTTCCAAAACTCCCGGAATATAGTAACAACATCTTGATTGTTATAACCAGATGTAAGCATAAGAAGTGATGAATCTCTCAAACAACTCCTGAGGTCTATGAGCTCATGGTTTTGCGTTTCAGTGTTTCTTTTTATAAAAAAATCTATGCTCCAGTGCCTATTTACTGGATCTTCTTTGCCTTTCAAGTTAGTGGAGGCACTACCTGCATGTTGGCCTGAGCTGTGCACTTTCTGAATGTGAGATGTTCAGTGAGATCTGCTGCCCAGTGATCCAACTCCCCTGTGGTCTTTTCCCTAAGACAAACCTCCATTTCTTCAACTTGTAAAAAATTCTGTTGGATCCTCCAGTATTCTTACAGTTGTGAGATCAGAGATTCCTACATGAAGTGCTTTTGGTAAGTTTTCCATATCACGGTAGAAAAAACCCCAGGATTTGCAGCACTTTTTTAGGAAACATGTTTTGAAATCTGGATCTGGCTTCTCCCAGTGGATGTTCTGATTTCTCCCTCAGTTTTCTTTCTATCAGATGCTAAAGGCAGCAGTCCAACCTCATTCTCAAAGCAAGGTAAGCTGTGAAGTAGCTGAGCAAATGCAGGGAAATGGAAACAGCTCTTATGACTGCAGTAGTGGAAAAAGGGGGTTTTGAACCTGAGGGCAGTACTGTTTCTACTTTAATGACTGGACATGGCACTCAGTTGGTCTGGTTGACAAGGTGGTGATTGATCAAAGGTGTGACTTGATGATCTTGGACATCTTTTCCAACCTAAATGATGCTGTGATTCTACTGAAAAAAAAAATGAGATGTCATCAAAGCCTTCTCCTGAGTTTTCAGTCCCTGTGGAAGTGAATAGCTGAAGAGATACTAAGTGCATGGAGGGCTGTGGGTCTTCATGGCAAAGTAAATCCCAGCAGCAGAAGCCAAATGCACATGAGAAAACAAAATGCAAGAAAGAGAAATGTTGCTTGGACAGATGTATTGAGGAGATTTGTGCTCTTCTGGACTGTTCTCCTTCAAGGGCAGCAAAGATCCCATGGCCACAGGCAGGATCTGTGAGTGAGGACAGAGAGGGAGTGTAGACACCTCAAGGCCCCACACTCTTTACAGCAGCCAGGATGGTGATACACACAGGTCTCACTTTACATACCATGTTCATAGAATCACAGAAAGAATCATGGAATGGTTTGGATTGGGAGGGACCTTAGGGATCATCCAAGTCCTCTGTTTTGACACATTCCACTAGACCAGGTTGCTCAAAGTCCGATCCATCCTGGCCTTGAACATTTCCAGGGATGAGGCATTCACATGTTCATCTTTGTCAGGTGTACAAATGAGAGTGAGCTTCAAGTGATGGGTAAAACTCTGACCCAATCAGACCAAAGATTAGAGGTTCACAGAAAAGGCAACAGCTGCTTCTTCTGTTCTTCCCCTGTGTCCCAGACGTGACCCTAAAGCACCTCTGCTGTGCAGGTCTCCCTCAAGGAACATTTTCTATGTGAAAAATAGACCCTTTGTCCAGAGCTATATGAAAAAGTACCAATTTTATGGAGAAAAGTGCAAGGAAAAAGTAAGGATTTAAAAGCTTGACCATGTTACTAAATCCCCCCCCCCTCCCCCAAGGACAGCAGATGTACATTATCCCTTTCAAACAATTTTCTTCAAGCCTTTCTATGCAACACTCCAAATGCTGGCTCATGGCAATACTTGAATTTTTGAGATAAATGTATTCAATCCATTTTTTCCTCACAAGGATCAACAACTTTTTTAATATGGTACAGTTCAGCTGAAAAAGTTGGTGTGGGATTTGGATATCTTTGATAGCAGGTAACACTGAGGTGGCAGAGGGGTCACCTCCTTGCCACCAATGAAGCACCACCTTGCTACTAACACTCACAGCTGAGAGCTGTCAGGCTCCCTGTGGTTACACTCTTTCAGTTTCTTTTGGCCTTTGAGACCAAAAATCAGTATATTTTTTTCACTTTCAGATCCTCACATGGCAAAACCTCTGAACTGCATAAGACAGAGGTAGTGAGCATCCACCACAGGATGCTACAAGCCAGGTTTTGAGCCAGATAAGGGAGAAGGATGATAAGAAGCAGACCCTGTGGAGGTAGGATGGTGTTTTTATCATGGCAGTTGTCCTCCCTGACATAACTGGCTCAGCTGTAGAACTCCCAGCCCTCACCCCTGGAGAAGGTCACGCTCACACCTGAGGGGTTTCATCCCTTCTGATGGGCCATAACAGCCTCAACTGCCCCGATGTGAGAGGCAGCTGAGAAGAGGTCATAAACCATCAAAGAACCCCTGAAGTGTCCCCAGACTCATTCCCGAGGCCTTCCACCAAAGGACTGAAAGCTACCCACACCAGGTGAGGTACCTGGGCATTCCCACCCAGTCTGAGCATATTTTAACTCATCAGACTTTTTGTTTGGGGACTTTTCCCCCAGTGGATGAAGACTGTGACCATCACTTCAACCAAGAGACATCAAAATAGCAACAATAAAATCTTGTCTCTGGATCCACAGGTGGTGAGGTCTTTCTATTCTTATCCTTTCTTTCTCTTTATTTTTTTCCTTTATATATTTTCTTAAGTGATATTTTAATGGATATGTATGGATATATATGTGTATATATATATATATATATAAATAGATATGGATATATGTATATGGATATATAGATATATAAAACATGGATATATAATATGGATATTAATAAAGATAATACTAACTAAAATGACTACATACCTTCTTTTCCATTGCAACCAAATTGTTCTAAAATAAACCCATATACATATATATTCTTAAAAACACTGGTCATTCAGTGTTGTTTCATTTTAATCCACCCCAAGGGATCTGTTAACAAGAACCTGGGTTACCCTTCACTTCTGGTCTCTCACATTCTGCAGTTGTTCCTCAGGTAAAATGGAAGTCCCAGAGTATTAAAGCAACTCTGGAGCCTGAATTCTGAATTTGTGGAATTTTCTTTCCACCGTGCAGTGATAACAACACACTTCCTCATAAGCTATAGCAGCAGTCATAACTGCATTTCAATTTCAATCACATTTTGGTCTGTATAGAGATTAATCCATGCTGTGGTTTCATACAGATACATTCTTAGGAGGATGAAATACCTTTACTTATTAATACAACCTGCTTATAACGCCTCCTTTGATTTTCCTTCCTGGAAGTTGTTTGTGCATTAGGATTTCACCACGTTTGTGGACTCCCAAATGCTGTTGCGATTTGGCTGCTTTGAAGTTGCCCTCAGAACTGCTACCAAGGTGGTCTGAGGCATGGAGCACATTCCTTTGGAAAACAGGGATTCAGACGTGTTGAGTCTGGCCAAAGGGAGGCCGAAGGGCAGCCCAACAGCTGCCTACAGCTACTCAAAAGGTCAAGAACACCAAAGCTGAGCTCTCTGTGGCAGAGCCAGGCACTGTAACAAAGGGCAGCACCCACAGACTGGCTTGGGAGGTTGCACAGCAGGATAAAAATTGCCTCTAGGCACCTACTACAGCACTGGAACAAGTTGTTGGGCAATGACATAGGATGAATTGCAGAGGTGACTCAAGGCTTAGCCGGATGAAAACACAGATGAATTAGAGTCCTGTGGCTGATGTTGCCAAACAGCATTTCTTTGATCCTGTGGTAGATACATCTCCCATCTTCTCCCCATCCCACCCCACCCTGGCCTGCCACACTCAGATATTGTCTGGAAAATTATGTCAACACAGGCCAAATCCTCTGGTCCTGAGAGTTGTACTTTTAAGTCTTTCTATAGCCCAAAGTCATAAAAAACACACCACATACCTCAGAGAGCCAGGAGGAGGACACACTTCCAGAATCCTGGTTCAGACTCTTCTGGGGAAAAGACAGCAACAAGATGAGACCCTAGCCACTCATTTCTTTCCCTAAGGAGAGACTGATCTTTTTCAACAGTGTCTGCACCAGTTTGGTTCCTCTGCTAGCCATCTCCACACTTCAATAAATACAAGCTTTGCTACTGCACATTAGTTATGCCAAGGGTAATTAGCAGTCACGTCAACATGATTTCCAGTTTGACTGCTGGCTGACTGCATGTGGAAATGAGGTTGTTGATTGCAAGAGGAAATATGTCAGACCAGGCTTCAGAGGAAGAGCCTTGTTGCTCATGAGGAAAAGCAGCCCTTGTGCTCAGGGGCTGTGCCTTTGGTCACCTCTGCTGGGCTTGGCATCCCCTGGAGCCTGCGGATGTGGCTTGTAAGGGAGGGCCAGCTGTGTGCAGTGGGCAATGCTGATCTTCCCTTCACCTCTGAAGGTGTCACTCAGAGCTCACTGCCTTCAGCCAGAAAAGATGTGATAATGCTGTGTTGTAGGAGGTGGCAAACTCAAATCCTGGCCTAATTAAGAACATGTCCTCATTACAATGAGTTCACAAGAAACTGGCCCTTGAGGACAGACCAACACAAACAAACAGCTGTAGGAACTCGCTCCTGGCTCACCCCATCTAAATGACTTGTAGTCCCAGGAGCTCTGGTTTTGGCTAAGCAGGATTCACCCTGTTTAAGGGCTGGTTCTCAGCACTCCCTGTAGAGTCAATACAAGAGGAATATCCACATTTCCAGGGCACAGCTCACATCTGGAAGATGAAGGGAATTACACTCTAAAAGTGTTTCTTCCTCTCTGATCACCATGAGGATTCATAGAGGGCCAAGCTCTGACTTACACCTCCAGCATTACATGAGCTGAGTCCCACTTTATGTTGCCATCTCTAAATCCATGTCTGTATCACATTACTTAGCCAAAGCATAACAGAAAAATACAGAAGCCATCCATTTCCAAAGCCCTTTCCTTCTGGACAGACCTTCAAATCAAACAGCCTCTCCTCATTCATTTTCTTGATGTGTCAATCCAGCAGGAATTTCAGGGGAGGAATTTCAGGGACAGGCTTTCCTGTCTGGAAGGATGTTTTCTTGAGAACACAGCAAATAATCAGCATTGCAAGGAACAGGAGGGAAGGATGCACTTCATGCAATTCAGTCTGAGTGTTCTCAGACCAAGATATTTTATGTGATTATGGAAGACAACAGAGGATAAGGAACAAAGATTATTTTTCTTACCTCCTGGCAGGGTTAGCTGTGTGTTCTAAGCCTTACTCAAGCCCAAAAGAGCAGACAGCACTACAAGATCACCTGGTTTGAAAATGAGCTCATGCTAAACTGTCCACAGACTAGATGCAAATTTGGGTTCTTGAGAAGTGAAGTCAAAAGGTTTTTGTGCAGGTGACTTGCTCTGAGTCAGACCTCCTGCTGGACTAAGAGCCAGCTCATGGATGCAATGAAGCAAGTCAAAAGTCACCGTAGGCCTTCTCTGGGCTCCCCTTGTGATCCAGCCTTAGTCTGCAACACTCCTCTTCCACCTCAAACAGGTGACCTCAGAGGGGACCTGTGATGCTTCCTTTGTGACTTGGTTTTCTGCTGCAGATACCATTTAATGGGACATGACCACTGCCAATGGGATGTGTGAGAAAATCCTGGATCTAGATGCTGTGGATGCCCAATTTTATGCTCCTTTTCACTCAGAAAGATCCAGATAACAGGATTATGGTAAAAATATACCACTGTCCATAACAAGCACCTGTGGAAATTTTAGATGGGTATTTCCAGCACTAGGTCAACAAGATGTGATGAGTCACAAAATGTGGTAAGCAAACTCAGCATTTCCTTTGTTTTGTGGGATTCTGCACTGATGTGGTTCTGAAAGTGTTGTACATGGGTAACATTTCATTTCCCAAGTAGGAGAGAGAGGAATGGGAACATGGATGGGTTTGCAGGGGTAACTTGGAGCAGGATGAGAAAATCAGCCATAAGAATAGGCAAATGCTTCAGTGATGAGCCAAGATTTTCCTCAGACTAAACCACACAGGAACCAATCAGGGAAAAGCAGAAACCTGCATGTAGCCAGCTCAGACCTCACCTCAGCCAGCTCTTGGACAATGAAGGCACTTTCCTAGAACACAACCTTCCCACCAAGGGCTGACTGCCAGGACTCAGCTCTCAGTGAGGGATATTTCCTGGGGCAGAGAAGGCAGCTGATGAGGTTAGGGAAGTGCTGGGCAGCAGTACCCACAGCCCAGCTATGGGTCTAAGGAGAGGTCAAAGTTTCGTTCTTGACAAACAAAAGCAAAAGCATCTGCTGTCACAAGTGAGGAAACCAGCCCAGCAAAACTGGTTTACAGGAGATGAATTTGAAATCCAGACTGGCTGATAAGAGGCAGATCCCATAACAATGAATTTTGGAGGGCTTTTGAAGTGTTTGTGCCAGTTTAACCTCTGGGGTTAGACCACACCTGGTTGTCCTCATTGGAGCTCTTTGTTGCCTTGGTAGGAAAAGTCAGATTCACCAGTTCTGCTACAGGCTGTTGTGCCTGGACAATGCAAGAGCAAATGCTACCATCATAATTTGGGTGTGGGGAACCCTAAACCAGAAACCCACCAACCTCAAGGTGGAGATACTGAATACAAAGAGATGGATTTGATCCAACTGTCCCATGGGAACCCTTGGAGACACCATTGGCTCGGGATGGAGCCAACCTGGAGCAGTCTGATCCAGCACTGATTGTAGATCTGCTGCAAGGACCTCAATGATCTTAGAGATCTTTTCCAGCCTAAATGATTCTATGGTCCTAAAAAAATACCTTTCTGGTTACAGAGGTTGGTGCAGAGGTTTCACCTCTGAGAATGGTGGGGAGAAGGAGTCAGTGTGAGTCAAGTCCAGCCTCAAATGTCAAAAGGTAAATCTTTATGCAACCATGGGTATTGTGAAAAAAATGTGCAGAGTTATTCAAAATAATACCAAAATGCAGGTCAATGTGGGCAAAGCTGGAGCAATAAGAAGATTGAAAATATCAGGTTTAGCACTCAGTTTCTCTGTACCGGTTCTTGTTTTTCAGTCAGCTGCAGATCAAAATCACACAAATCAGCACAAAATGCAATGGTTGATACTTTTATGGTTTTTTTAACAACTGTTTCTTATAAATACAGAGCTGTTATCATCAGCCCCAACAGGGTATCCTGGGAGTCTGTATTACAGGAAACACAGCACTGAGAACATGGCCCTTTCTTTGCATACCGCTTTCACACTTGTTCCTGAGTATTATAATCATGGAATCACAGAAGGGTTTGGATTGGAAGGGAACTTCAAGATCATCTCATTCTAATCCCCTGCCATGGGCAGGGACACCTTTGACAAGACGAGGTTTCTCCAAGCCCTGTCCAACCTGGCCTTGGACACTTCCAGGGATGGGGCAGCCACAGCTTCTCTGGGCACTCTGTGCCAGGGCCTCACCACCCTCACAGGGAAGAATTTCTTCCCAATATCCCACCTAAGCCTGCCCTCTGGCAGTGGGAAGCCATTCCCCCTTGTCTTGTGCCTCCAGGCCCTTGTCCATCATCCCTTTCCAGCTCTCTTGGAGCCCCTTTAGGCACTGGAAGGAATTCTAAGGTCTTCCTGGAGCCTTTTCTTCTCCAGACTCATCACTCCCAACTCTCTCAGACTGTCTCCAGAGGAGAGGTGTTCCAGCCCTCCATCCATTCCCTGTGGGTGCATTATTTGGAAGGCACAATGAGGTTAGTGGCACAAACTTGCCATTGAAGTCCATGCCGTTATTTAATATCAACCTTTCAAAACATTGTTTTTCTGCAGGATTAAAGCAGGGAACACCCCTCTTGATTGTAACATAGGGCAACTGCCCAGCCACATTATTCCATTACAGAGCTCTTCTCTCCTAAAGATCACAGGTGCCCTGCAGCTACTTGGACATTATCTCTTAGTGCTTTTACCATGAAGTCTTCTGCTAATTTGAGATTCTTTATCTGTGTGTTATATTGTGTATTGAACTTTGGATTTTACTCTTGGAAATCACTCAAACATTCAGAAAACAGAGGCACAGACTTAAAGGTATTATTTACTCTTAAACTGCTCCTTCATTCTCCAAGTTATTTTCATTTAGCATCTATTCAGGCAGCTCATCTTTAAAAGGCTGCATGATTTTTATCCTCAGTCATCCAAACAAAGTAACCTGCAGAAACAACCTGTGCCAAAGATAAGCAAATAATATTTACAAATGGCAGCTTTTGCTCACAACTTGTATTGCTTTGTCTGCCAGAGACTGACTTTGCTGTAAAAGACAAATTTCAGTGTGTTACAAATACTGCAATTAATATTTTTCAATTTCAATTTTGCAATTAGTTGTAATAAAGTTAGATGATTTTACTGATAAGTTTTGAGGAAAAAAATAATATGCCAGTATGGAGAATTTCTTTGTCTACCTTCTGCCTGGTGATGTTCAAGGGTAAAACACACAAGGTATAAAAACTCCAGACATTTTGTTGCCTGACTATGTTTTTTGAAGAGACCTCATCATGAAAGTCCCATCTTCCCAACCCCAAAGCTGATGGGCTTTCAGGAACTGACACCAGCAATAAAACACAAGGCAATCAAGTTTTACTTTCAGAAAGCCCCAGCTATTTGTAGTACATATATTTCACTCCATCCTACCCAGAGCACTGCAAAGATGTCGCACGGAGAAGGAAAAGAGCCAGGCCACCAGGTCATGTTTGGCACCGTGCTGAGGTGGGGAAGAGGCTGGCAAAGAGGCTTTCCTGGAACCAGGGATGCTTTTTGGCCTTTTTTTTTTTGTTTGTTTTTAAGGAGAAGCAGAAGAGTGTCAACAACCCTGGCACAGGAAGGAGGCTGCCTGTGCTAGACCGTGCTCAGCGATTGCGCGCAGGAAGTGGCTCAACTCCTCCCCGTATGCAGTGGCTGCTGAGACTGCTGCACCCTGGTTTTGGTTGGGGATTGACATGAGCCCCATGTCAATCTGCTGTATAGGATCCTTGCCTTGAAGCAGAAAACCTTTTTATCTTTGCTGTGAGACACTCCAGCCAGCAAGAGTTTCGCAGGCAAAGCACAATGGTGTGCGCTCAGCTTGTGAACACAGGCAAAATTCTTTATAAGAAATGCCAGGCTTGGTCTCCCTTTGTCTTGTCTCTGCTGTTATGAAAAACACCCTGCCAGCTGCAGGATGGGAGCCAGGGTTTCCTGAGCTCTGACCTCAGCTCTCACAGGTACTTGCCAAAGGACCATTGCAAACTTCTAAATCCTCTGCCTCAGCCTCCCTACCTCGATATGACTGACATGAAACACTTGGGAGCTTGTGAGTGTCCTAAATGGCACAGCAGATTATCCTGGAAAGGGCACTTAGTTCACCACCAACTTCCAGAAAGGTTCAATCCAGAATACAGCAATCCTGGCAGCTGCCCGTCCCTTCAACTCACAAAAAATTATTTATTGTAGACTCCACCACATGCCTGGGCAGCACATCCTTGCCTGCATTACCTAACTGCCCTTGGCTGCCCTTATTATTATTTTATTCCTGTTGTAAATCCTAAACATGTTAGTTACTGACATTGCTGAAAGGTTGATTTAACATTCTGTCCATCAGCACATCGAGGAGGAGGAGGTCAGCATTATTATAAAATTATTTAGCTTGGAAAAGCCTTCTTAGATCACCGAGTCCAAATGCTAACCCAGCACTGCCAAGGCCACCACTAAACCACATTCCCAAACGCCACATCTACACATCTCAAATCCTTCCAGGGATGGTGACTCCACCACTGCCTTGGACAGCCTGTCCAACACTTGACAACCCTTTCAGTGAATAAATTTTTTGCTAATATCCAATCTAAACCTTCTCAGGCACAATTTGAGGCCATTTCCTGTACTACAATTGGTGATTCAGGACAGCTTTCAGTAACTGAAAAGATTTTTTTACACTTATCAGGCCTAAGGGGAAATAACCTACAAATTCACCCTTTATTTCAGGTCCTAAAATCTGCTCTTTCCCTTAGTCAATAGTTCTATGACTAACCATAATTTTTCTTCTTTAAAGGTGTTTTGGAAGAGTTTTGAAATTCAGATTTACAAATGCTTATAGCTGAACACACATATGCCTGACTTCTTGACACGTTCCTAACATAAAATAAATTATAAGAACTAAAGGTCAGAGTTCTCTAAAGTGAAGGAAAGAAGCATCACTACAGGTCAGATAAATCTCAAGCTCTTCACTGACCTCAGCTTCAGGGTGGCATAAAGTAGAAACCAGGTCAGCTTCAAAGAGATGAGCCTCCTTATGTTGAGCTTACTGGGACTAAATGAGAAAGGCCAAACACAGCTCACACCTGATCTGGGGCAATGGAAAATCCCCTTTTAGGTGCTCTGGCCTAAATGACCAGGAGGAACTCTGAATGTGCTGCTCAGTGCACAGGGTGGTTATTGATGGGGACATCTACAAAGCAGAGAGTACCCAGGAGCAGGAGATGCCTTCACCTCGCCTGTCTCAGGGACTCCTCTGCAATGCTTAAAAACAGCTGCTAAAAATTGACTTGAGGAATTTGAGCAGGGTAAGAAAATGCTTTCACATGAAGAAAGAGGGGAAGTAATGTTTGTCTTTAGAAATAAAGGGTTGGAAGGAAAAGAAGGACCCCAGAACCTATAAACCTGGGAGGATGAGCTTCATTTAATTCCAGAACAACTGCTGAGGCCACCTTTCTGCAAGCACCTGTAAAGTAGCATGAGAGAGAGGGTTTGTAAAGACCAGATTTTCTCAGACCAGTCTGATTTCCTCTTGTGAGCTGGTAGCAGACCTTGTGGGTAAAGGAGAGACAGATGATTTCATATTGCTTCTTTTCATAAAGACTTTGGATCACGTCTCCCATGGCAGTGTTTGAGAGACCAGAGGCTGACACAGTGCGTTGGGATACGTGTGGGAAGAGATGGGAAGTGCTCCCAGAGCACTGTGGCCTTTAGTGGTCCACACCAGAGTGGAAGAACATGGGTTTCCACACAGTCTCCCAAGGTCATGTTCAATGCCTTCACTGGTAGCTCAGCTGATGGAGGAAACCATATCCTTGTTAAATTCACATTCTTTTCCAAGCAGGAAAGGAGTTCAAGGACACGGGGGAGTGGGATTAATATTTAACAGGATCAAAACAAGTTAGAGAGATACTCTAGGTGGAAAAATACCACCTTGAAATTCATGATGATGATAACAGCATTGCAGCCATCCATTTTCTGCAGACACTCCTAGCAATTGTCCTCAAAGCACCACCAGCAGCACCAAGTGCCATTTCACAGTGGGAACCCGCACAAACAAGGAGGAGGAGGAGGAGGAGGAGGAGGAGAAGGGGTTTGCAATTCAATCCCCTAAATGTCTCATACTCCACTGATTCCCAAAGCAGGCCACAAAGCCACCCCCCTGCAGGTATTGCAGCAGCACGACAGAGATGAGCCTCTGACCAACTGACAGGACAGCACGTTGCAACTTGTGCAGGGGGGAAGAGGGGCACTTTGACAATATTTATCAAACACACTGTCCCTGCTGCCTCACCTAAGGAGGGTTCTGACTCTGAAACCTGAACTCCTGTTGATGATCAATGGTAGCTCAACTCCCCAGAGCAAATACTGGCCATGGATGGGAAGCGGAGGGAAGTTTTCTTTCCTGTGTTTTCTGTGCTGCAAGGGGCTTTGGCCATGAAAGGGAAACTTGGTGACCGGGAGCATGTGGGGTCACCAGCATGGATGCCTACCAGGCAAAAGTGAAAAGCAGAAGTTGAGAAGGTCAGATTTCTTACACTTGAGTTCATAAGAACTTGAGTTGAAAAGATGCCTGGGTGCAGCCAGGAGCAGGATGGTGCCTCAGTCAAGTGTTCTCCAGCAGCTCACTGGGCATTATTCCCAGCCACTTCCTACAAGATAGAGCCCTACTTGGTATGGGGTGAGATCAGGAGGGGGCTTTGCCAGGCTGTTCCAAATCTCCAATCCCTCTTGGGAGCAATCTCAGTGTGACCCTGTCCCTCTGGGGAGATACCACCAAAGGGAGAGAGCAGCAATTTTATGTGGGCACTGTGGGGTGGATAAAGCCCTGTGGGACCACGTAAAATGCCATAATTCCAGGAGATGGGAGATGAACTGGCAGGCAAGCATTAGCCCTGCAGCCCCTTGACATGCTGAGTGCTGTTTTCCATCATTCCCTGCTGTCAGGTTTCTCCTGCAGCAGTGCCAGTGATGGGCAAATCCATGCAACACCTACAACAACTCCCCAGCTGGGCCCACTGGCCAGCCCCAAAGAGACATCTCCCCTCCAAACAGCTTTCTGAACAGAAATTCACTTCCTTTCATGAGACCTGGCAGAGAAGGAGGGCTGGCTGAATGCCTGCCTTCAAGTTTTGCCCCAGTGTGCTCAGCACTGCATCCCCTGGACTCCAGAGTAGTGTCCAGAGGTACCAGGGGATGACTGGGGGTCCTGGGGCCAGGGCAGGATCTGGGGCTGGTTGTCCATGATCACCCATGTCTATATCCTGAGTCTACAGCTTTTTGTCTGGCTACACGGTGTGTGCTTAAATATAAACAACCGTAACTGCAGCTACCAACACAAATCAGCACTTGTGCATGCAAGAGCTTCAACTGCAGCTCTTCACCTGGAAAATGACCCACTGGACTCATTTTCCTTGCTCTTTGCCCCATGTGAAAATGATCTTGGAGCAGACTTGCCGTCCCAGTGGAGCTATTTTGCACTATGTCCATCAGCACAGTCCTGGCCGAATTTTCACGTTTTCTTACAGAATCATAGAATCTTTAATGATAGAAGGGAAGTCTTGAGATCAACCCCCCTGCCTGCCTAGAGCAGGTTACACAGAGCACATCCAGGTGGGGTTGGAATGTCTCTAGAGAGGGAGACTTCACACCCTCCCTGGGCAGCCTTTTCCAGTGCAACTCCTTTGTTCACTGTAAAGGAGTTCTTCCTCATATTGAGCAGGAACTTCTTGTATTTTAGTTTATGGCCATTGCTCCTTGTCCTGTCACTGGGCACCCATGAGAAGAGTCTAGCACCATTCCCTTGACATTCACCTTTATATTTTCAGGTATTGGTGACATCTTAGGCTTGCAAGGTCCTCCTGATCCACTCTGGGTAACAGGAGACAAGGATAGGAGGAGGACACAGATGTCCTGACAAAGAGCAGAGGATTAAAAAAAAAAAAAAATCATTCCTGAATCCAGCTCTTACGGCTGTCTGTGAAACTGATATAATTCACATTTCACTGCTTGGATTAAAGTGTGTTCCCTTCAATTCAGAGCTGCTGCTGCAGGTTGGGGTCCCAGCAATGAAACAAAACAGTGGAGCTCAACATGTGAAGGCAGCTACTTAAGTCTGCTGCTAATGGCAGCCCAGAAACCTTGGTAAAAAAGAAGAAAACAACCAACAAAACGAGTTACTGCATCAGATGAGTGGCAAACCCAACGAGTTGATGTCAGGAGTGAACCTGTGTCCTTTAAACTCACAGAATAGTTCCGTACCTGGGGTAATATCATAAAGGACCAGCTCCAGAGGCATCATAAAAATGGAGAAAATGTCCCAGGGTACAGCTTGTGGGTGCAGAGGATGTGTTCCACCCAAATGCTGAGCTCTGTCCCTAGGCTGAACTCAACCCAATGGAAAAGTTATCCCTGCCAACTCTGCTGGCTTGTCCCATGGACCATAGCCTTGGAAGGAACAGGTGACCAGTGACACAGCCAGTGTACAAGCTGGTCTCTCTGGCTTTTAGGGTCAATTACAGGTTGATTTAACCTTTACTGGGAGGTCCAGCTACAGAGGGACACAAAGCCATCAGTGGTGCTAGAAGTATCCATAGTCATGGCATTCCATGGCATTGATTTCCACTGTGTGGGACTTTTGAGATTTGGTAGGAATCTTAAGCACAGATTTGCTCTTTCTAGGCCTCAATTTACACTTCAAGTGTTTGGTTTTGCTGGTGACTGGGGCCACTTAAGCAGGCTGAAGCAGCCCTTGCCACGTGCCCATCTGTCCAGGAGTTTGTCAGCTCACAGGGCACCACAGAACCAGTTTTCAACCAGCTCCTTTTCAAGCAGCAAATCTGAAAGAAAGAAATAATAATTAAACAAAAAAAAAAAAAGAGTAGCTGCACTTGCACTTGTTTTTGCTGCAGGAAGTTCTCTGATGGAGAGAAAACTTCCTTTTAAAAACAAGGCATTGGTTAGCACTTCTTGTTCTTCGCTTCGCAGTTGCCTTCAGGTCATTGCAATATCGCAACCTTTTTGCACCCATCACCCGGCCTGCTGTTGCTCCAGTGGACAATGATCCCCCCAGGGGTTCCAGTGGCCTCCACTCCTCGGGAACAAAATGCAAAAAATACAACACTGTTTTTACCTTGCAGTCTGTTGTTTTTTTTTTTTTTTTTTTTTTTTTTTGCCTCTGTCCTCCCAGGTGAGCCATTTTGTGTATGTGTCTCTCCCTCCTCACCCAAATCACTCCTACTGGCAGTAATTTTTAGCTGTTGAGCTCAAGATCTAATACCAGCTAATATTTTATCTTCTGTTTCCAAGCCAGCACTTTGTGGCAGACAAACAAACCTATTTCCTCATTGCAATGATTTTTTACGTACCATAAACCATCTCTGCAGGAGAGATGGCATTGAGAAAAACAGAGATAGCCTGCATTTTATGAGGCTGGCAGAGAGATACAGCCCTGTGCTGGCCAAAGCAGCAAGTCCTGGCATTTCCAGGCTCCATGACCTGCACTGGGAGAACCACAATGACTGAGGCTTGTACTGACACGGGCAGAACTCAGTCAGCAAGAGTTGTTATTGAACTAAACCCTTGGCAGCTGCTGCTGAATAGGTCGACTTTGCGTCAAAAATCTCTCAGGAGCAGTAGAAAACGGAAGAAATTTACAGGATGCATTTGTTTCCAAATATGCCAGGAAATTATCCTGATCTGCAGCTGACAAATGCTTGGGGGAAGCTTTCCCCAGAGATGTGGATGGGCTGAATGTGGGCTGTGGCCAAGGCAGCCCCATGGGAGAGCTCAGGGTGTAAGTGGATCCAAGCCCAGCCTCCAAATCTCCAGGGCCAAAGGGGGAAATGACTATTTTGGCTGCTCATCTTCATAAAGGAGAAAATCTCCAAGTCCCAGAGCAGCTGGTTTGGAGACCAGCCTTGTCTGTGGGTGGTGTGGCTTCCATGAGTGGGTGCTGCACATTCCCTGGAGTCCACAGACCAGCAGAACCACCAACACAATGTGGTCACTCCCCATGGTCATCCCTTCATGGTCACCCCTCCCATGGTCATCCCTCCATGAACATTGTTCCATGGTCATCCCTCCATGATCATCATTCCATGGTCATCCCTTCATGGTCACCCCCTCTATGATCATCCTTCCATGGTCATCCCTCCATGGTCATCCCTCCATGGTCATCCTTCCATGGTCCTCCCTTCATGGTCATCTCCCCATGGTCAACCCTCCAGGGCCATCCTTACCTGGTCACCCCCCCATGGTCATCCCTCCAAGGGCAGTCTGGGGCCCTGTCCCCTTCCTGCCACCTCGTGCCTCCTCCACCTTTGCCCCCAGCCCTCCAGTCCCTCCCGTTAACCCATCCCAGGAGGGCCATGGCTCCCAGCAGGGTGGTGGCAGAGGGATGCCCTGCCCGATGAGCTGTCCCCACTGTCCCCAGGAGCAGTGCCGCCTCCTCGGCAGAGCAAACGGTGCTCAAAGTCCCCAGCCAGCCCTGCTGGCCACAACCCTGCATTATGGGGTGCCCATGAACCCCATTTCAGCCCCCGGGGTCAGCTCTCCAGCAGTGACAGGCACTGCGGAGAGGGGACATGGGACCCACGTGTGTCCCTGGAGATCCCAGCATCACTTCAGCTGCTCCTTTCCCTGCCGCCCCTCGCTGGCGCCCTGCCCAGCCCAAGGGGACGAAGATGTGCCCTTTCTCCAGCTCAAAGCTGCTCTGGGTGTCTCTGCACAGTGTCCCCTCGCTGCCACAGCAGCTGCGGCGATGCCAGCAGCGCCAGCCCAGCCCCGTGCTCATGGTTCTGCTTCCCTCTAGTGACAGCACGGCCGCACATCAGCGGGATCACTGCTCTTCCCTGGAGCCCGTGGAGACGGGAGCCTCGGCATTGGAGCCCTCACTGCAAACCCCAAGGATGGGCGGTGGGAGCATCTCCACCCCCACTGAGTCGTGTAGAGCTTGACATGAAAGCTTCTGTGTCCGTGTGAATAATCTTCATTTCTCTGTCCACGTTCTCTGCCTGCAGCTGCTCGTGGACATTCCCTTCCCCAGCACGGTGCTGGGATGCTCGAGACCCTTGGGGTGGATACCGGGACAGGCTGATTTGGAGAGCAGCTGCACGGGGAGGGGGCAGCTGGATTGAGACGTGACCCCTTCCCACACACACACACAAGCCCAGCTCCAAAGTCCTTCCAGCATTCATGCCCACCATCCTTCTCCTAAAACAGCCTCATGCAGCAGCAGTGAGGATGGAACAGGGACAGAGCTGGACTCCAGTCTAGTGTCTGGGGCACTCAGCTCGGGATAAAAGCAGCCCCAAATTCCCTCTTTTCTGATAAAACACCCAAAACTCATTTACAAACCATGGTTCCTTGCTCTTTGCAGGGTCTCTCTTATGGTGGCCAAAAGCAGCCACGTCCTAATAAAAAAATTCATGCCTTCTGCAAGATGCAATCTCTGTGATGTCTCATCAAAAAAAAAAAAAAATTATTTATTTTTAAATTTTTTAATTCAAAAGCTTCTGTACACAAAGCATTTTCTTCAAGAAACCTGTTTCTCCCCACAATTTTTTAGGCTCTCCTCGTCACTATTCAACAGCTAGGCTGCCCATTGAGGAGCTTTGAATGTACTTTCTATTAAATCTTAGCCAACCTCAAAGGTTTTTCCATGACCCAAACCATGATCCCAATTTCTATTGCCTGTGATGCTCCAAATGCCCCATCCCATGCCCCAAAAATGTGTTTTGGAGCTTAGGGGGTTTTATATCCTGGTCCCTAGGACCCACCACTCATTCCATGGCAGTGCCTAACATCCCCTCCTCTGCCCAGCTCAACATTTGCAGCGCACTTCCCCAAGCCTGAGACTCCTTGTCCTCCCATCACTCAGGGACTGGCACCCAGCTCTGGAGGAGCATCTCCAGCTCCTCCATGTCCCCAGGGCAACCCTGCAGCCCCTCTGCTGGGTGGACACGTCCAGAAGTCATCGCTCCAGGTGCCTCTGGCAGCCAGGCCCCACCACCATGGCTTGTTCACTCTGATTTAAGCACTCACTGATTGACTCCCTGACTTCTGGTCAGCCTGTTCTGCATATTTATTCACCAGGGGAAAACTCCCCTTTTGCTCATAATTGTTTCTGTTTCTGCTGCTTTCTGCTTCATCACTGCCTTCTTTTGGGAAAAGGGGCTTTTTGGGGAGGTGATTCATCGCTCTGTGGATTTTCCTGCATACTCAGTTCATCAGCTGCCCCATCCTCTCCCCCTTGCTGCTGCTTCCCCCCATTCACCCATTCCCCAGAGCGAATTGATTCACTGTTGAGGATTATTTTTGGCTTCCAGCTGTTGGGCTCCTTGCAGCTGCCTCGAGCTGTTCTGTTCCTCTCTGCTCCCCCAGAGTCTCTCCTCCTCCTCCTCCTCCTCACTTTCCTCCTGCTGCTACTCCTGGCTATATTCCTCCATCTAATTCCCCTGCTGCCTTCTCCATGCAATGTTTGGCTATTTTTAATGGTCTCAGTGTGCCCCACTGGTGACAATCAGAAGCTGGAGGGCAGCAGGAGTGTGGGAGATGTTTTGCACAGCACAGATCTGAAGGCAGGACACGTGGCGTGAGCAGGGCTTCAGGGTAAGGTGCCACCAGCCTCTGGGCACCAGGTTGAAGGGCTGCCACCCATTCCCTCATCCAGGCTGAGCACACAAGACAGCAGGATCAAGCCTATCCCTTCATTTCTCCATGTTCAGAAGGAATACAGTTTGGTAGCTGTGATTTACCTGAGGTGACGCCACAAGCACAAGGTGTCCTGGGTGGCTTTAACCACTGGTACCCACCAGATCCAAAGGAGCTGCTGTCTTTGAAGATGTGGAGAGTGGGGATTTAGGTAGCTTGATGCCAACTGCAGCACCCAAAGCCAAGCCCTGGGTCTGTAAATCCCCCAGCTCAGCTGTTCTTTAATCCTGGAGGCGTCTCAGTTCTGCAATGCCCTTGGCACAAGGGAGATCCTGGCCAGGCAGAGGCTGTCCCAAGGAGTCCCAGGGAGCTTCCCCTGACCCTTCCCTTGTGTCAAACCCTCCTGGATGTACAAACTCCTGTGGGCTCTCAGCAGAGGGGTTTAGTCCCTGGGTGCTCTCCAGGTCACCCACCACAGGAACCAAGGACTGGGGTTCCTTGGACCACAGGACACAGTGGTGGTGGGCTGAAATCCACCCTCCTCATCTGGGTAACACACTGAGCTCAGCTTCACCCTTTTGAGTGTTTTTCCTCACTACTGGGGCTCTCCTTTAAAATCCTTCCCATTTCCCAGCCCCCTTTTTGCAGTATGGACCCCATGCCTGGACACAGCATCCCTGTGCCTTTCCCCACAGGCTCTCCCTGCCCTGGTTTGGCTTTCACTCACAGTAGCCCTTAGCTCAGGTGGTGTTTGTGTCTCCCATTTGGGTGATTATTGACCCAAAACCTGTGTTTTAGGGATTTTCCACTTCCCAAGTGCAGGTGCTCTGGCGTTGGATCTCATCCCAGACCGTGCCAAGCTCAGGTTTACACAGCTGCAGGCACCAGGCAATTCATCTCACCAGTGACTTGTTTTTCCTTCCATTTTTGCCCAGCAAACAGTTTCTTCTCCACTTCCAGTTCCTTCTGGGGCTGGATGAAGTAGCTGGGAGCACAGATCCATGCCCAAATGGACACTGCTGGGAGCAGACCTTTATCCACCCCATTTGCAGTCACATTGGTGTTGTGCTGGGTTTAACGTGGGCCACGGGGATGTTCACAGCCTTTTCATGAGAATACAGAAACTCAGAATCACAGAAGAGTTTTGGGTGGAAGGGACCTTAAAGATCATCTAGTTTCAACCTGCAGATCATTCAGGGCTAAGCTGAGCACCTTCTGGAAACCTGAACAGGTTACAAACCATGTTCTCAGGTGTGAAATCCCTAAAAATACGTTGCACTATCACAGCTTTCTGTGGTCCAGCCTTCACCAAGCACAAATTCCACAAACTTCTGCTTTCCCCTCGCCTGAATCGGTTCTGCTGTGACTCTGCACGTTTGGTTTTTCTCCACTAGGTCGCAGCATTAACTTTTATTTTCCTCTCCTTACTAAACCGACAAACTGGGGACTTTTTTTTTTTCAGTAGGCAGCTCTGCCTTGTCACCCCTCCGTCCCCTCCTGGCTCCTGCATGGGGTTCCCGGGGGCTGTGGTGACTCAGTGTGGGGTGGCCAGAGAGTCCCCTGAGGTCCCTGCAGAAGGGTCTCGGCTCCTATTTGCATCTGGGCTCGCCTTGCTCATATTCATTGTGAAATTAAAAGTGAAAATATATATATTAATCACTAATTACATCAGCAGCATGAAGCCTGGAGGAAGGGGACAATGAGCAACCACCAACACACCCCTTATCTCTCCTCCCAGGCAGCCCTTTCCCCCGGTGTTGATGGTGATGACTGAGAAGCTTTTCCTGCTGATTTACAGCTTCATCCTCATGAACTGGCACGTAGGAAGGTTTCTAGCATGGAAAACACGAGCGGTGTGTCCAAATCCATCCCCTGGCCCAACCCTGCGGCCACCCCCTCCAAGGGCAGCATAGGATGCTCTGGATGCTGTCTCCTGGATGGGGCTGGGTCTAGCAGGAAATCTGGACCAGTTGCCCCCTCCAGGGCTTCACATCTCCCCAGTTCAGCACTCTGGAGGTGTAAGCTGCTCTCTGCACCACTCCACGTGGACAGAAAGGCCCCAGCGTGGGAGACGGGGCTGGGTCCCGTGGGAGATGCTGCTGCTGGTGACTCATCCCCCACAGGTGTGCCCACGGATGCTCTGGCTGCTGCCCTGGTTTTGGGGGGAGCACAGCGGGGTTTGAAGGAGGGTTTCTGTGCTTTCACTATGAGCAAACGGTGTCGACAATGGGGAGAAAACCCTGCACAGCCCCGAGGAGCTGGTGGTGGGCTAAGAACCAGCTACAAAAACATGAAAGGTGGGTATAGAGACACAGCCAGACTCCTCCCCTTTGTGCTGGTCTGTGACAAAAAGGCATCAGTGGCAAAGTGGGGCACGGGAGACACATCCAGCTCTTGCTGGGAGACACCGCTGCCCTGGGACACAGACCACCTAGACTGTACCCCGCTACTTTGGGGATTTAGGGCTTGGCCAGAATGTGGCTGACACCCTGGCTACAGTCCTGCTCAGAGTGGGAAGCTGGACTTAAGATGTTCCTTGGACCCAAAATTTCTATGCAAGTTTGATTAAAAAAAAATTGGTTTTCCTGCTTCTGTGTGTCCCCGAGCTGCTTTTGCGCTGTCTCTGCAGCCCTGAGCTCTCCAGCTTATGAAATACTGGTGTTTCCAACAGCAACAGTGATGCAGAGATCCAGAGGTGGAGGAAGCAGCGAGGAGGAGCACAGGAATCCCCTGCGGCAGCAGGAAATGCCTGGACAGATGGGTGCCAGGTCCCCTTCGGAGCCATCCAGGCATTGTTCCATGGTGAATTACCATTCCTGCTGCTCCCAAGTCCTTCTCAGCTCTCTCCTACTCAAACCCACGCTCCAGGGGCCTTTTGAGGTCTCAGCTCACTGGTGCTGTTCTCATCTCCCCAGCTCCTATCCTGCATTTGGGATAGATCCTTTGCAAACTCACCAGCCACCAGGTCACGCAGCCTCACAAATCCTCCCCTCACTGCCCCACTGCTTCCCTCTGCCAAAGCCAAGTGGGACGTGCTGAGGCTGGAGAGTGTTTTCAGACATGGGACACAGTCAGTCAAAACCTGCCTGGCCAGAGGACTCTTGCAGCAGAAATAAAAGGTGGATGTGCTGGAAGCTCCAGCTTGGAGGGAGCCCAGGACACGTGTCCTTGTGCGGATGGATCCGGCTGTGCCTGGGGCAGCTGAGAGCACACAGCGTTCAGCACTGCTGTTCCCAAGGGCTCCAGGGCCTGGAACATCTCAAGAAGAGCACTGCAGCCTCACCCTCAGGGTTTTCCTGGCATTTGACCAAGTCCCACAAGTACAAGCTATTCCCAACACAATAAGCACACGCTGGGTACCGCTGGCTTCCCTCTGCCCTCCCACTCCTGCCGTGGTCTGCTCTGCTTCCCCAAACACAATTCCTCCATAGCTGCTTCTGCTAAAGCAACAATGGACCCAAGCCCTGAGCACCTGAGGTAACCCCCAGGTTTTTTAATCCCAGATCCAGCTTCTTTGTGCTGCCCTTGCTCTGTGACAGGGTTCATGGGAGCCGCAGAGGGTAGGAGAGGTGAAGAGATCTCCAGATCGTTCAGGAGTACTTTGGCTTGAATTATGTCCTGTTCTCTTCTTCCAGACCTGTGGCTTTTTACCTGCAGTGACCCTCCCTGACTCGTTGTTTACCTTGAGAGAAAGGGAACATTTGCTGCCTAGAGGAGCTCAGCTACAGCTTTTCAGTCAGCGATGAAAACACTTGAAAGCTAAGAGCAGCATTTGAATTTAAAAATTGCAATTACAGCGCCCAAGAGGCAGAAGTTGGAAGAGGGCAATGAACAAAGCAGGAGGTTGGAAGAAAACAAAGAAAGGCATGAGAGGAATCTGTGCTTTGAACACAAGAGTCCTGAATGTCTTGCACTGGCTACTTCAAATTGGGCACCCGAAATTAATAGATTCTTTGACCTTCGTTTCTCTGTGCTCTGGTTCTTTCTTTGTAAAGCAGAAACCACAATAGAGCCTCACCAAGGAAGAAAAAAAAAAAAAAAAAGATGTCATCAGAGCAACTGCTCCAGCCAAAGCACTCGGATGCTGCAGAGATGAGGATGAAGGAAAAAAAAACAAAAAAACAACCCTGAATGGCTTTTCAGCAAGTGAGTACCAGCATCGTGTGCGGGGAGTGGGGCAGTGTCCTCTGGAATAAAAAATACCTCCCAAAAGTGTAATTAAGGGTGAACCACGCATGCCCACAGGGGTTCTGTGGGCAGCCTGAAGGCAGGCGTCTCTTAACTTTTAAATGCTTTCTCAACCTTGTCACTTCTGGTGTTATTTTGATGCATTTTACGCATAGGACTCTGCTATATTAAGAGAATGTCTATGTATCTCACAAATAACTCTGCCTTCAGAGGAAAGCCTGGCACAAACAAACAGAGCCTCAAGGCTGCTCCCACTGGTCTAAGGAGCTGGATATTGTGCTTGGGCAATTCCAGAATGGATGGGGAGCAGCCCTGGGAAGGAGGATTTGGGGGTGCTGGTGGATGAGAAGCTCAATGTGACCCAGCAATGGCTGACACCCCCCCCCAGTCCTGGGCTGCTCCACAAGTGTGGGCAGCAGGTCAGGGAGAGGATTCTGCCCCTCTGCTCTGTTCAGGTGAGATCTCACCTGCAGAGCTGCCTCCAGCCCTGGGGCTCCCAACACAGGAAAAGACAGGGATGCATTGGAGTGAATCAGAAGGCCACAAAGATGGTCATAGGGATGCAGGCCCTCTGCTCCAGAGGCAGGCTGTGACATCTGGGGGGGAAGAAAAAGGCTCCAGGAAAACCTGAGAACCCCTTCTAGTGTCTAAAAGTGCTCAAGAGAGCTGGACAACAGCATGGAGTGACAAGACAAGTGAAAATGGATTCCCACTGCCAGAGAGCAGGGTTAGGTGGGACACTGGGAAGAAATTCTTCCCTGTGAGGGTGATGAGACCCTGGCATAGGCTGCCCAGAGAAGCTGTGGCTGCCCCTGGATCCCTGGAAGTGTCCAAGGCCAGGCTGGACAGGGCTTGGAGCAACCTGGGATAGTGGAAATTGTTGAGAAGTTGAAACTAAAGGATTTTCAAGGTCCCTTCCAATCCAAACCATTCTGTGATTCTGTTTTGGTGATCATCACTGACCACACATCACATTACTTCACTGGACCTCACTGCTAGATCCTGTTGGATTTATTACACCCTGGTCTCTGCAATGGCTGGTCTTGCTGCTATGGAGGATGCAAGAGGAAGGATAAAATCCACATGCCCTAATTCTGGAGTCTTGCTCCTTTAAACAGATGTGGGAGGGAGGGTTGGTAAATCCTTGGACAGTTTTTCATCTTGCCTTGACTGGGCTGGGCTTTGGGCTCAGTCTGTTGTCTGGTCCCCTGTCACAGCTGCTGTTGTAATGATTCATCCATCTGGTTTTCTGGGAAAAGAAAATGAGCTAGGGAAATGTTTTTTGGTTGTTTTTTTTTTTTTTTTTTTTTTTCTGGCTGTCTCTTTCCTGAAACAGTTACAACTTTGCACCCACTGGAGCTGACGGGGGGAGAAGGAGTCTGACGCATCACTTTTCACTGGAGCAGAGACAGAAGTGCTGAGAATCCCATTCCTCAAAGTCAGACTGTGATGGTTTTATCCTGAACTGTGTTTCCAAGGAGCAAAAAGGATCCAGCAAAACCCAGCAGAAGATCCAGGCTGTATTCAGTGGGTGCACTGGACAAAACCTCGTGCTGATCACTCCAGGGACACCTGCTCCTTCTGCTGGCTCCTCGCCTTCCTGAGCTCTCCAGAAATTATGTGGGACGAGCTGCAGGGAGGCAGCTTGGACACACATCCACATGGAAAACATGGACACTGAAGGTCTTCTCATCAACAAGAAGCCACACTGGACTTTTTCCTTGTTGGTCTGCACAGTAAGGATGAGACAATGTACCCACCCAACTGGGAACACCAAGGCAACCTACTTCTTGCTTAAGGAAAGTGGCACTGTAAAGTCTCTTTTTCAGCAGCCCTTAAAAACATTCTTATAAACCAGCCAGCTCCAGAGATCTCCTCCTTCTCCTCACTCCAGGAATGTATCTTCCTTGGTCCAAGTTGGTTAGAGGTTACACTGAGGAAGCAGCAGCCTGCCTGGGAACAATCAGTCCTCCATTCAGACACATCTTAATGAATTTCCATCAAAGGGGTCAGGTATCAAAGTTCTTTTCTATGCTGCTGGAGCAAACCTTCCTGTGACAAATTCCTGCCCTTATTCCAGCTCCGTATCTGTTACAAGTGACTCCTGTGAGAACCAGATCTTCCTCGAACTCACCAGCACAGGAACTACCCTCCTCGCTGGTCCAGCATCCTTCCTCTCCCGAACCCCCCCCCCCTTTTTTTTTTAAGGTCTCCTTCTCCTCACCAGCCTTTCCTCGCGCTTGCCCGTTCCATGATTTCATCCGAGGTGGGTGGTGAGCTCGCTCTCCCCCGCGCAGCCTCTTCCCAGCGGCTCCCGGGATCCCTGCCAGCTCCTCTCCACCCACGGCCTCTCCCGACGAGCCCAACCGCGGCTCCCGCTGCTGCCCGCGCCAAGGCAGCATCTCACATCTGCTGGGCTGGCTCGGCCAGGGCCAGGGGAGCCAAGGAGCACCTCATCCATCCCCCTGCACCACTGCCTTCCAGGGGGTGGCACCTCCATCCCTGCGTCCCACGGGATCCCCGGCTTCCCGCCTAGGACACGGTGATGGGTCACAGAAGTGACTCCTGAAGGCTCGAAAGCTGCACAGCCAAATTTGAGCTCAGAAAGCAGCTTTGCGGGTTGAAAACCAACTGAAAACTGTCTTTTTTTTAACCCTTTTTTCCTGAGCTGCTCCCACACATAAAACCTCTGTGTGGATTTAAGCATTCCCAGCCTGGCTAATGCAGGAGCACCAGGCAGTGAAGTTAACTGGTCCCATGGCTTCAGAGATTGTGGAGCTGAAGATGGCAAAGCAGATTTGAATCATTAGGATTTGTTAAACCAAAGTGTTAAAATTGAAAACAGAGCACAGGACAGCTTCTCAAACCTCTCGGGTTATTTCCTCTGCTCTTCTGCCATGATTTAAAAAAATTAATCTTTTCACTATTCCTCCCAATGCCATTTCTGTGAGTCCATAAAACCATTTTCTCCTTGTCAGAGAATTCCGACGGCGGTGATTTATAGGCTTTGCTTGGAACGCAGCACGCAAGTACTTCACTTTTTCATTCGCCCTTTCTAAACGTTTTTAACGATCTGCTTCCTCAGATCTGTTTACATTTGGGACATTAAAAGCTAAGCAACAACTCCATTATGAGAAAGAACACCATAAAAATTCCACCATTGCCAGGAAACATCTCAATACAGTGACAAACGTAGCCACGCTCTCGTCCTGCTGCTCATCTGTGGGAAGACTGGTTTATAAATTATTCATGAGCGCCTTAAAATTTCCAGGCTAATCTCAACTAAAAAGTGGGGGTTTTTACACCATTGTTTTGCTCCGAAGTTCTCCAACTGGAATTTTGATTTGCATAGAGAAATCTTGAAAATTTACTTGCACTGAATTTCTCTTTCCTTCAAGTTGTGATTTCAGTTCTCACACTGGAAACATAGTGGAGAGTCTTTACATGACAACTAATTTGGAAGCCTGGAAATATGTGATAATTCCCATGAATTTCCTGAGAAATTTAGGTTTTCCTAGAGGTGATTTTTGAGCAGGTCTGGATTTATAAGGATTTTGGCACCTTTCAGGAGGCAATCCCATCACCCCATGGCATTTTTAGTAATGATGAAATATATGGGGAACTATCAAGCCATTCTCTTCCCAATCTGTTTCAAAGTAAGGACGGGCAAGACTGAAGATTAAATCATGGCAAAATCTAACTGAGAAAATCACTTTGAGGTCCTCTGGAGGCTACTAACAGACCAGCTCACCCACCTGTGCTCATGGATTTTACAGCTGCCAGTCTGTTCTGGGATTTAATCCGCAGGGTGGCATTGGAGTATCTTCCACGTAAAATCATCCAATATAAATAAATCCCACTGGGTTTTTATGCAGTAATGTTATAGAAGAACAGAGAGCCATGATATTTGAAGCAATGAAGTTAAAAGAGTTGCCTTACATTCCTCTTGATGTCCACGCTCTGCCATGCTTTGCTTGGAAAACTGTTGTCACAGCCGGCTCCTCCACACAGCGCTTTGATGCCCTTTCCCAGCCACTTCATCCCAGGCTGTGCTGCTCCAAATGAGGGTCAGTGTCTGGCTTTCCAGGCTGGAATGCAGCCAGAGTTATGCAGGGCTTGACACACTGATTGCTTTGGTAAAGTAGAGACCAAAAAAACTTTCCTCTGCAGCAATATGTGCATAATTCTTCCCTGTGAGGGTGGTGAGGCCCTGGCACAGGGTGCTCAGAGAAGCTGTGGCTGCCCCTGGATCCTTGGAAGTGTCCAAGGCCAGGCTGGACAGGACCTGGGATAGTGCAAGGTGTTCTTGCCTATGGCAGGAGGATGGAACTGGATGGTCTTTAAGGTCCCTTCCAACCCAAACCAATTTTTGACTTTCACTAGTAGCAAAATACTGAACTCAAATATTTGTGATCCCAAGGCTCACATTTCCTTTTTTTTTTTTTTTTTTTTTTCTTTTTGCCAAGGGGGCTTTAAAAAACTTCTTTGACACGGAGAAAATGGTTTTACTGACTTGCCCTCAGGACAGATCATCTGCTTCCATGGCAGGTTCCCTGGAAAAGAATCCTCTAGGGGAGACAGACATGATGCTGAGAAGGCAGCACAGACAGAAACTGCACATAAGGGGACTTAAAATACCCAGCAATCCAGGCAGCACAGCAGGCAGCCACACATCTCTCCATGGAATGTCCTTGGAAAGTTGTTGGAAATCCAGTAGAGCGAGAATGACATGAGGAGAAACAGTTTTTGCCTCCTATTTCAAGGAGCTGAGTGGGAATATCTTCTGACCCAGGGTCTGTAACCACTACACTGACCAGTACCCACTGAACATCCTCTTACTCAATAGCAGAGGTGGGAGCATGCAGCTGGTCCAGCTTTTCTGCTGGAAGCCCCAAAGTCCTGGATGTTTCCAGAGGAGATGCACCTGCAGCACCTGGAGAAGAGAACCCAGCAGTTTGATGCACCATTGTCAGAAACCAGGACAGCAGAGCTGTCTTTAGTGATACCTGACAAGCGACCACCTCTCCTTGCAGGCAGCTTAACCCAGGTTGCTTCACTGGAGTTTGCCCTCACTGGATCTGATTCACCAGATAGTTAGAAATTCTAGCACTATTTTCATTAGGATTACCCAAACAAGGAAGAATTTGCTCTGCTGGCACCTTTACACCGCTGTGAGCTCTTAACAGCCTGTTTAACTGCACAGCAAAGCTCTGCCAACACAAGCCTCTTGCTGCTTCATACTTAGCAAAGGTCCCAGCAGGACTCGACCAGCCCACAGTAAAAGCCACAATACCCTGGAAATGTGTGCTAAGGACACAGCAGATCCCACACAATTTTTGGTTAAGAAGTCCCAAATATTTTTGGTTAAGTCTCAAACTGGCTTGAAGGAATCAGGGAGCATCTTGTAGAGTATCACAATTTTGTTTCGTTTACTGTTCCACTCTTTCATAAGCACCTTATGCCTGCATGTTTCATCAATTAATGTTGAATATTTTATCATTTACCATTTTTATAATGAAAATTATAGTTCTGACCCTCAACTTATTTGCTGTGAAAACAAAACAATTTTCCACTATCACCCCAAGCCCCTACTGAACATGATCAGGTTATTTTCCCCCCAGATTCCCAATATACAGTGGATTTCACAGAACATCCTCATGTAGAAGCCTGACATTTTGAGACTGTGATGCAAAATCACAAAAATTTCAGACAAATTAATTGCAACAATTGAAATTTCAGCTTGATGTAGTAGAATTAAGTGGTTTCAGGGCTCATTAATAAAAAATGTGTACACTGTCAGACATTTCTGAAATATTTTTGTATTAAAAATTTCCCAACAAACATAATCTTTCTCTCCCTCTCATCCTAACATCCAGCACATTTTATATTAATCCAGAAGGGAGAGGGTTTTTTGGGAGAAGCAGTTGACTTCCAGTGCTGCTTTTGGCTTAGTCCAAGTGTTGATATAATTTTAACATCATTCCAGAACACTGGCAACGGGACAAACTTTTCTGGCCATGGAAACAATCCCCCCTGCACGTTGCATTTTGTGACTGCTGCAGGGTCTGTCAACGGGAGGATGGAGCAGATTTACAAACAAATAGTTTAAGTTACCCATTGTGGTACCTGACTGGCGTTTTGAGACTGAGGCAGGTTTTGTAGGCACCATTTTGCACCCAAATCTGTGTGACAGAGAAGACTTGTCTTCCAGTAGCTTTACTTTTTTAAAAGGCCAGGAGCTGAGCGAAAAGGATAAATTAAAAAAAAAAAAAAACCAAGCAAAAACAAAAAAAACCCAACTTCTTCAACTTGTTACGTAGGCTTCCCTCTTCCTCAGATATATTTTACGCTGAAATGCTTCTGTTTTCATCAGGAATTTTTCTTCCTTTTTTTCATCCTTTCTTTCCCATGAGAAGCTCCACCATGAGCAGGACACAATCCTGTGTGTGAGCACACAGGCACACCACCAGCAGTGCTCACATCCGAAAATACTTTCACGAGATCCAAGCACTTGGCAGCTCCATTTTTCTGACTGTAGGGTTCAAAGAACCTCTTGTCTTTCAACAGAAAGAATTAAAATGTTATTAACCTTTTTCACCTGTTCCTGCATTACTCTGTAACTGGTTTGAACCTTAAGATTAGTTTTTGCGTTAACAAGTTTCCTTGAAGTCCAGAAGTTTCGATCCTACACGCACAGCGCAAGCAGCAAAAGTCCAAACAGATCCATCTGCTCCTTCAAGGACTTCCCACAAGTCACTTAAGCAACTGTCTGCACGGGAGCTACTTAGGCAGTGGATGTACTTAGAACAGTGATTACTTTCAAGTCACACTTCCATCACCACTTAATTCTGCACAGCTTTTAACCTCCACAAGAACATCTGTCAAACCCCCTGAAACATGTAGAGCTCTGCATCGTACTGCAAACCCCCCATGCTGCTAGCCAGACTGTATTTTCTGTATTTCAATAATTTGTTCCATTAATTTAAGGGCTTAACCTACAGTCTTTGGTGCTAAACACAGTACTCGCCACTTCTCATAGCTCTATCTGAAAAGAGAGCATGAGGGTGGACTTTGTGAATGGATGGAAGGAAGAGACTTGAGAGAGTCAGTAAGTCCCTTTTGGTTTGTGATTATCTTAATTAAAAATAAAGACCACCTCATTCCACCCCCTGCTATGGGCAGGGACACCTCCCACCATCCCAGATTGCTCCAAGCACTGACCAACCCGGCCTTGGACACTTCCAGGGATCCAGGAGCAGCCACAGCTGCTCTGGGCACCCTGTGCCAGGGCCTCACCACCCTCACAGGGAAAAATTTCCTCCTAATATCTAATCTAGCCCTGCTCTGTGTTCAAAGCCATTCCCCCATGTCCTGTCACTCCATCTCCTTGCCAAAATTCCTTTTCCAGCTTTCAATATACTTTCAGTATATTTTCATAAACATAAAAAAAATTTGGAGGGGATAAAAGGAAGGTGGATTTGCTTCCAACAACCACGCAACCTTAGAAATTTCTCTGAATATTCAGAAGTTGCTCCAGTTTTTTACAAAGGACTCTTTTTTAGTTACTCCATATGGAATAGCAGGAAAAGCAGTACATTGCCGAACTCACCAGGACATCCAGGAGAACATCCCCTGCTACAGGGATGCCTTGCTGCAGGTTGGTGTGTGATGTACTGCTATAGGTTGGTTGGTGTTATTAACTCCCAAAAAGCTGGATGTAGAATGATCAGCTGATTGAAGGATGATTTTCAGAGATTATCTTCATGGATAACGAGATCCTGCTGGAACTGGGGACAGGACCCACCTTTGACTCTGCCTCCAGCCAGCTGAGTCCCCGAACAACTGACATTTCAGAGGAATTCATATTTATTAAACACCCTTGGAGAGGTGACTCAGGTTGTTTATGGCTAACTCTGTAAGGGGTGTATGAGAGAAGAATGGAAGAAGCTCTCAGGGTGGCAGGGAAAACCTCCATGAGATCTTGCTTTCAGCACATCCAGAGTATGGGAGCTGCAGATTGGAAGGTTTCCTGCTGCTCCTTTTATTTCCTCATACCTCACAGACAGATCATTAAGCCAACAGGGTGGGGTTCTTCTTCTTTGAGCCAAAGTCCACATTGGTTATTCTCACTGGGAAAACCATCTCCCTTGATCTTCCCTCTCAGCACCGTAAGGTTTTCTGAAACATTCCAAGGTTCATCTTCACACAGAGGACCTAAACCAAGATCTTGGGTTATACATTTTTACAATTCTCCACCTCCCAGCGTTTAAACTTGTAGCATTTCTGCAGCTCCATTCACTAAAATAACACACTTCCCTGTTTTCATATCATTAAAGTTTCTCTCCGGAGCCTCTTCTGTAAAAATTCACGAGGTGCAATTCCCCAATCACTATAACCGATTTCAAATGGTGCTAGAAATTATTATTGACTCTGAACACCAAAAGAAATCAGTCATCCTCTAAAGGGGTTATGGAGATCTGCAAGGATGAAGAGTTATGTGCTGGACAGCATTTCACATTGGAGAATCCCCAAATACTTGATATAATTCTTATTAAAGCACTGGTGAGAAAACAGAGGTTTAGAAAGTGAAAATTTTCAACATCAACCATTAGGTACACACGTTTTTTTTAATACAGTGAAACACTTCAAAAAATACTATCTTGAAAGACTTCTCCAGATTTCAGGAGACTTGGACAATATGACCAACCACCTCTGGTCTAACTCTCAGTTGCTGGCCATTTCCATGAGCACATCCAACAACCAACCTGCACACTGACAAGTCTTGTCACACAAAGTAAGTAACACATTCTGATCTGCCAAACACGCCACAGCAAACACGCAGGAGGGATGCAAACAGCATCCAGAACTCCCAGTGCTTCAATGCAGAATTACCTGTTTTAAATTCCATTGTCAGTCTTGTGTGATGCATGTACAAGGTATTTACAAGTGTGATGAAGTGGTAAGAAAAACAGATCTAGGTAAGGCTGAAAACAGGTTTTGAGTGAAGAATTTAGAGCATATGTAGTTCCCTCCTTATTCCTCACCATGTTGTATGAACTAGATGCAGTAGTTTTTACTAATTGGGGCACTAAAATCAGCATCTTCAATTCTGTGTTACAATTCTGTATGTTACTTTTTTGCCTCGTTTCTGTCTCAAAATCATCTTGGCTTCTGCAGTTGTTGCTCACTACTCACAAATATTATAAACATGATGACAGCAGAATTTCTGCCTTTGAAATCACTCTTCGCATTGCTCTCTCAGGGGTCACCTGGGTCACAGACCCCTGGAGTCCCACTGAGGGACTTTGTTTGGTGGTGGAGGTTAATTGGAATGGCAGAGCCACACAAGGAAGATCTTGACTTTCTCTTCTTTTGCTCTGAGGCTCCCGAGGGTCCGTTTCCCTGATGAAGGCAGGCATTCTTCCTCCAAGAACACTGATTTCAAATGGTGCTAGACAATGAATAGTTAAATCTAAACCACCATATGAAACCAGCTTCCTGAGGGAGCTTGAGTCTAGCGGGGAGGATATTCCTGTAACAATAAATTGGAAATGCCACAGAAGAATACCTAGCCACGCTGGGTTTTTATTTTTCCTGTTAAACAGTTGATGCTTTTTTCTTATTCTTACCCTTGATTTTGGTTTGAGTCACTCAAATGCTCCCTTCTGTTTTCTATTACAGTGCTACCAACAGCAAGAGAATTGCTTGCAGCAGTGTCACTGCTGCAGAGGAATTTTGTTAGTCGGGCTTGAACAACATGTACAAGGCTTTAACAAGGAATGATGGACCTTCATCTTGCTTGTGCTGCTGCCTTCCATTAACACATTCTGTCTGCTGAGCTCTGCCCACAGCAAGATTACATCCAGACACACCAGCAAGGGCAGCACTGCTACAAAACTCCCTCTTGTGACAGCGAAACACGTAAGATGTTACCAAATCTTCACTTCAACAGCAGCAGGACACCAAGACTAGCGTGTGACAGCAGCTGCACATCAGTGCCTAAGGGATGAATATTCATCCCAAAGGTTGTTCAGAGAGCCAGGAAACCTGCCCACCTGTCAGCTAGCTCTGGCTGAGGTGGGATTTGCAAATTAGGGGAAAAGTGTGTCTCCAAACCCAACGTTAAGGACTCAGTTGATGATGGGCTATTCAGACTTGGCCCTTAGCACCTGGAGCCAGCACAGCTTCTAAGAAGTCTGACAGAGGGTTGTTTCCTGGAAATCTGCTAGTGAAGTGTGCCCTAGACAATTTATTCCCTTTCAAACAGATATTTTTTTTTATTTTTTCGTAATCTTTCTGCAGGCCCTCATCTCAGCTGGCAGAACAAACATCAGACCCGAAGCACATCTGCAGAGCGACGTCGAGCAAGTCTTGAGTGTTTGCACAGCCCTGCTCTCAGTGACGTGTTCTGGGAAGCACTCAGGTCCATCACAGCCCCTCAGAAAGGAACAAATCACCCCAGGCAGTGGCACAGAAGGCACCACAAAGTGTCAGCATGGCAGAGGGAGGCACAAAGACACCGTGTGCCCCATCTGGTGCAGAACAGTTTTAAGGAAAACAGCCCATGGGAGCAAGGCCGGGCCTCTGCAAGCAGGCAGTTCCTGCAGTTACCGGAAGAGCTGTCACCACGCCAGGCCACATCAGCACTGGATTTATTGTGCAGCTTTTCTGTCCAGAAAGTGCCTGTGTGGAGCAGAGCAGGCAGGAAGCAGCAGGACAGAGCTGTGCCCGTGTCCCCGGGCTCTGCCCTGAGCGTGCAGCTGCCTGGGAATCTTCCACACAGGCTCACAAAACACTAATGGGTAAAATAAAGCTGCTTTGAAGTGCAGGCAGAACCAAACTCTTTTTCCTTCAGCCATGCAGAAGTCCAGAATTTTGCCTTGCCGCAGTGTTTTCAAGAAGAGTGAATCATCTTTATTTTTTCCCTCCTGCAGTTTATTACACCTGGGTGTGCTCCATACCTGCGTCTAGAAGCCCTGTGAAAGCTGGTTTTAGTTGACTAGAACCACTGAGGTTGGAGGAGACCTCCAAGATTATTGAGTCCAACCTTTGATTTAATACCACCATGCTCACTAAACTATATCATGAAGTGCCAGGTCCACTTGTTTTTTGAACACTTCCAGGGATGGTGACTCCACCTCTGCCCTCAGCCTGTTTCAATGCTTAACCACTCTTTCAGTGAAGAAATTTTTCCTAATGTCCAAGCTGAACCTCTGCTGGTGAAACTTGTGGCTGTTTGCCATTGTCCTATCACTTGTTACCTGGGAGAAGAGGCTGACTCCCACCTCACCACAACCTCCTTTCAGGTAAATGTTGGTCTTCAGGTAAGTAAGGTCTTCCCTGAGTCTCCTTTTCAACCCTCAGCCAGTCCTTGTAGAACTGGCATTCCAGACCCTAAACCACCAGGCAAGATGAACCCATCTGTCGAGTCCTGAGGACGGGCAAATATTCTCAATCTCCTCTTCAGGGGGCAGAAAACCACATTAAAAAAAAAAAAAGAATTACACCTGTTCCTCAAGTTTCATCACCCGCTGACACACAGCTCTGTGTTCATTTACCCCGTGGATAACAAACCCAACAAACTCAGACCAGGAATCCAGCTCCTGAAGAGGGAAATCAAGCCAGTGTGGACAGTTCTCACGAGGGCATCTGTCAGCAGCACAGCTAACACACTCGTCTCCAAGAAAATCTTCACGAGAAAAGCCCAAGAAACCTGAGATCCATCTTTTAAACAAAGAAAAGCACAGACAATTCACAACTGTCTCCCCTGGACAAGGCTAATCCCTGCTGCAGCATCTTTTCCATGCAGTTGCATCCATGACATCCACAGATTGGAAGCTGAGGTCCTGAGCTGCCTGGCTCTGCCTTTACCACTAGCCTTCGCATGGCTGCAGACCACAGCTTCTCCATGTGGCTATCCAGAGAGCAAACTCTGCCATTTAATATCATTTGCACTTTTGAAGAAAGCATCTTTCACAACTTGTAATAACTCTGTGTGCTCCTAGAACAGGCTAATGAGAAACAAGCTCGCACCAGGGCTGTAAACTGTCATTTCTCAATTGGAAAACCAAATGAACTGCAGATAGAGAGCTATTGTGCTGCTCTCCAAGATGCCTCCTTCTAATTAGGTGCTGGAAGTTTTAAAGCATTTTCAAATCTTGGACTGCTCCATCCTTCCCAGATTTAATGATCAAAGAGCTGAGGGCAATTTCCTTGTTGAACTGAGAAGAAGAACAGAGCAGTTAGTGTCTTCACATTTACAAGTAAGAACTTGGGAAACAGGAAAGAACAAACCCAGAATTCAATGACTTAGATATAAACTGTAGATGGAAGAGCATCTGATTACGCTTAGGCTTCTGCAGTTACAAATTAAGTGTTCTGTAATTCTCCAGAGAAAATTATGGGAACGACACGTCAGTGACTTCAAGCTCTAATCTTACAAGCTTCATAATTCATGTTTTTATTTGACATTGATGGGATCACTTGAATGAATAAAGTTTTGTCTGCAATTGAAGCACTGCAAGAATGAAGTTTACGAAGGCTTTGTTTTGCTGTTGAATAATTCTAGTGATTTCCAGGTGGTTTAGCTGCATTTAAACACTTATTAGGGAACCCACTCTCTTCTGATGATGAAGTGCAGAATTCCCACACTTGGAATGACATGAGAACTGTCTGTGACTCCAAGTGTCAACTGTGGGCACTTTATCCCATTCATCAGGGATAATCAGACAGAGCTGCACTGGGTGTGACTTGGAAACACCTCCATGGTGGACTAATGATTCTGTACAGGAAATTCATTAAAAAATAAGTCCTACTGCTTCCTTTCCATGCCCTGCCATAACAGGAGCCATGTAAATGGATTCTGCTAGAGCTGCACTCACGACAGCTCTATGATCCATCTGAAAGGCAGAGGCAGCCTGGAATCTGCAGACAATGGCCTGGGAGAACATCACTTCTGACAAGCTGCTCAACTTACTGTAACTTTTTAAATACCTTTTTTTTTTTTTTTATTAACAACAAAAGGTGGAGCTGAGGGAAGATGACAGAGTGACAAGTCTGCAGAAAGGCTCTGTCTGTACCATGGGAAGGGACTGTGTGAACTTCCTACTTAAGTTCTGGCCACGGCTCTCATTTATGAGCTGCTGCAGACACCCCATGGCATGATGCAGATGGAGGAGCCACTGGGAAACTATCTGTCAACTGAAAAAACAATTAATACTAACTGCAGTGAGAAAGAACTGTCTACCCAGGCAGAAACTGGGATTGTGAAAGTCAGTTACAGATGTCTGTAAGGGATTCTTTTTTTTTTTTTGTCATTTTCATCTTGAACTTGAGCCACAGCTATTGGGGAAAAGCTGCTTCATCTTTTCCTTTTCTGCACCATCAATCCTCAAGCGTTTTCACCACCAGCTTAATGAATTCCAACTATCAAGAGAGCTCATCCGCTCTGTAATTTGTCTTTTTTTTGTTCCCTTCACTAAACAAGCAGGAAAAATGTTTTTAATTTGCAATGCTGAATAAATACCTACTGTGTTTGCCAAGACTTTATTGACATTCATGGCTGTCCACAAAGCTGACTGACTTCTCACAGAGATGGTTTATCTCCTCAAGTAAAAAAAAATAAACCTGCCCTAACAAGAAGATGTTAATCTTCCTTAGTAAAATAAATGAAAAGCAGCAGTTCAATAAATAATCCCGTGGCTAGTGAAAGCCCTTCATTCAGGATATGGTCCCAGAGCAAATTTTTGTTGACAGCAAGATCACACAGCACTGGGACACCCTCCAGTGCTCACTGCTGCCTCTGATGCTGCATTTCTTGTCACCTTCAGCAGTACCAATACGACTGACCGTGGGCCATGAAATTTTTTCCAATTATTCTAATACAAAGGAAAAAAAAAGAAGCGTTTCTATTCTTGACCGAGTTATTTTCAGTCATCTTTTTTTCCACACGGTCAGGGAAGAGGTGGCACTGCATTGCTGCTGAGCTGGAAATGAATGGCTGAGAGTGGGCAGAAACTGATTAAGCTGGCACTGGCAGAAGACATGAACTGTGGAATTACACTTTGGATAGCATCAAATCCCATCTCTCTTGCTCAGCTGGTCATGAGGAGTTGAGATGAGTTTCAGCCTGCAAGGAAACACAGTTCTTGAACTTTCACAAGAAAATCAATACATTGAACTCTGAGGTTCTCACTCAAGTTTTACTGGATTTTTACACACAGTTCAACCTTCCCCACAGGCCTGTTTGCCTGATTTTTTCCATTTGAATTTCTCTCATTGAACAATTCTGTCATCTTAAAATGAGCAACGTGCAAGAAACAATCAAAGCCTCCACAGCTGGAATTTGATGTCATCAGAAGGTCTGTGGTGCCTTGATATAAACAGTAAGGAAAAAAAAAAAAGCATTTGGATCATTTGGGAGAAAATAATAATGATAATGACAAACCATTACTGAAAAGATTCCTACACTGATGACAGTACTTCACATTCCTTCCTGTGCTTTGTTTAGCTGCACTGAGAAGTGCTACCAAGTGAAGAGATCTGGGGAACATTTCTCTGGAACAGGCAAAGAGCCCTCAAACGAAGGCAATTATTTCCCACTAGTGAAACATCCAATTTACCCATTATGCAGGCACACCATGCATTTATCTCTGTACTGTCAAAGCTCCTCAAAGCTTTGAGCAGGAAAGGCCTGATGGCTACAAGGTATTTGCAACAACTGATACCAAGGAGGGACCCGGATGTGCTGTACCTGAGAAAAAACAGCCTCTACCATGTAGAGCTTTCTTTGTGTACTTCTGGAACAATTCATTACTGACAGGTTTGTCCTCAGAATCTGGAAGAAGAAAACACCAGAAGTTGTTTGAATTGTGTTGTTCCGCAAAGAGATGAATCAAAACACAACTTCAGAATGATTTTTTATTTTCCTCCAGGTTTTACACAGACTTTTTAACCACGTTATGACTCCTCACAATCTGTACTTGCGTGAGTGCACTCACAGTCAGAACAGGCAATCGAGGTGTGCCACTAACCCATCACTAAATACAGGCATCATGCTTCCTATGGAAAGAGTAATTTTGGATCAGAGCTCACCAAAAATTCACCAAAAAAAGAAAAAAAATTGCTGTCTTTGTTTCATAACAAAATATGTGTGTAGGCACTCCTTGTGAGATGCATCCAAAATACATCCAAACCTCCTGGTAGAATCCCTCGAGCTGCAGTGCACTTGTGCACTGACTGTGGCAGTGGTGCCACAGGGAAGTAATTCTTTGTGGAGGCAAAATCCATGAATAGCAGGTGCCAGAGAATCGCCTGCTGCACAGAGCAACATCCTTGACGTAAAGGTTGTCTCAGATTTACTCTGAACTCTGTTTTGAAACCTCATCAGGCTGATTCTGGGGATTAGCAGGGAAGGAAATCCTAAAAATACAGAGGCAGGCTTATCGAGCTGGGGGAAAGGCAGTAAGATGTTTTTGTGACAAAGGCTTCAGGATATGAATAATGCATTACCAAAAACTGACTTCAGTCTGGATGGGAGGAGGGAGATTTCTGTGCATCCAAATCCCAGCACAACGGGCACAAGCTGCTCTGCAGGGAATTACATACATCCTGTACAAACATTATCCATCTGAGAATCTCACTCTCTTTTTTGCCTGAGTATTATTTTGTGCTAATTGTGAAAATCTGAGGCAGAAAACCACAAATAATCTGCGAAATCCTTGGAATCAGTCTCCATCCAGTTCAGAGAGGGCTACTGAAACCATAAGGAAGCAGGAACAGTCTGGCTTCAGCCTCCCTCTATTTCTGTCCACATTCCCACCCTGTGCCCATCACCATAGCAGCTGACTGCTCCTTCTGCAAAACACCAACCTTTGGGGCAGCAGAGGCAGGAAAATAGGATCTATTTTTCCCAAATAGATCACCATTTGCTGGATAAAAGCAGCTGATGTTGTATTTTAGAAATTGGACAGGACAACCATAATAAAAAGTGTAATTCCCTGTTGATTGCTGAGGTATGTTAATGAGGGTATGATAATGAAGCAGCCACCCACAACAAAACTCACTGTTGATTGTCCATGTCTTACATAATAAAAACACATACTTTCATTGCCACCGCTGCCTGACACATTTCAAATCATCTCAGTCGAGTCTGGGAGAAAAACAATGGCCATTAAGAATTAAAAAAACCCAAAATATTTCTTCAGCTTAAAATAGTTCTTCTGACTTACAGCTTTTGGGACGCAAGAGTGATGAGCATCATTTTTAGCAACCACCCTGGCACGGTGGCTGTTACATAAGTTTCAATAGGAGCTCTAATCCCACCCCTGAGCAGAAATGCCCCTGTCATGAAGCACTCCAAAGCTACACCTGCTGTTTGTATCCTCGTGCCATGAGCTGGAGCACAGCCACTTCTGTCCCTACAAAGTGAGCTCTCAAAACCAGGCACTGCTGCCCCTCTGCTTATCTCCAGCACTGGATTAATCTGTGCTGCTCCACACATCATCGTGGCACTTTGTCTGTCAAAGCATGGAAAGTGACCTGGAAGGAACTGCTCTTCTGTATCTTTAAAAAATAACAGTAAACAGCACAAAAACTTTTATTAGTCTGCGTTTTTTTTTTTTTTTTTTCTGATATAACACAAACTCAGACTACTCCACGAGTACCCAAGAGAAAGTGAAATTAAAGTTATCACACAGAAAGAAGATAACAATTAAGAAAGATAGGAAGTTCAATCAGACCACTTCAAGTTTTAACCTCAGCTTAATTCCCATGCCTCAGGAACACACTGCAGAGGACCTTCCAGTGAAAGACAAATATTCTGTACTCCTCCCATCACATATGACACTGCAAAAAAACCCTGGAATATTTTCAGAGTGAAACAAAGCACTTTAGAACCTTTCCTTGTTATGCTGAAGAAGCAAAGAAGCCAGATGAGGCAATGAGCAACCTGGGATAGTGGAAGGTGTCCCTTCCTATGGCAGAGGGTTGGAACTAGATGGTCTTGAAGGTCCCTTCCAACCCAAACCATTTTGTGGTTCTATGAAGCAGATATCAGTATTTTTTAAAGATACTCACTTCCTACATTCTGCTGCTGCACAGTGACAAATACATATGCCAGATACATTTATATACTACAGACTTCACAGCAGGAAAAAGAACCAGTGCAGAGATCTTACTCCATCAGTGTACTGGAAACAGAAATTATTTACCTTTCCATTTGCACAGATTTATAAGCAGGTTTTCCCTCAAACACCATGTTCTTCCTCTGGCATGTGCAAGATGCCCTCTTGAGATCAGCACCTGGAATTTATAAAATGGTTTATTTAAATGCGTGTTTTGCATTTCCACTTCAGCTTCCCCTCATGAAATGCAGAGAAGTCACACAGTTATGGTAAAAATAAAGATTTTGGGGATTGATCAATGCCCTGTCAGCCATGCTAGGGACTAGAAGATCCAGGAGATGAGAGGGATCTTCACTGCATGCTGAGCAAGGATCTTCTAGATCAACTGGTGAGCATCTGGCAGTGCTGCCATCAATTACATCTGCACAACCATGCACAGGTTAGAATATTTACTGATCCTTACTTCTGAACCCCTTTTACTACTCAGTTTGTGCATGTGACTTCTGTGACAGGACAGTCACATCATGAGGATAAAAGCAGACATTGTGCTTCAAACAATGATGCTGGTACACACCATGGAAATTACAGAGCTAATTAGAGGACAACATAATGCTCCATGTATTGAACACAGCCAGACAAGGGATGGGAAAGGGGGCTTTTGGATTCTGAAAATAAATTTGGTTTTGCTTTGATCTACAACATCCATTAAATAACTTCAGTTGCATTAGAAAAATATGTCCCTGTCCATCAGAAAACATAACGTACATCCAAATTACTCCTGATCTTTTCAGTCTCCTCCCCACAACTGGCTCCACCTTTTGAAGCTGCAAACAGGGTCAGCATCTCATAATTGGAGCATTAAAGGATGGATGAAGTTCTGATTTTCTTTGGGACCTGAGAAACTCAGTTTGTGCAGTAGGTGTTTACTTTCCCAGTGATTTCCAAGGAAGGAAACTACTGTAGCAGGACAGAGACAAAGACACACTGATCTCGAAGCTTCATATAACAGAGAATAAAATGAGCTTGGTTTCCTAGTTTACTGCCTGAGGCAAGAAACAGAGACATTAAAAAAAAAAGAGAGAAAGTATAAGGAATAGTAAGACAATAAAACCTGATATAAAGGCAGATTAACAGCCTTTCTACTGTAGGCATCATAGGAAGATAAAGTTTTAAAATAGAGGCTTAAATACAAAGGTGTTTTTGTGGCATTTACAGAGGGTTGGGAGAAAGCCCCTTTCTGTTGACACAGAACTGAGCTGCAGCAGATTGCTATCAATCCACATGTACAAGCCACACAAACATCCTGGAAGGAAAACAAAATTATGCACACAGGTGCAGGTCTGGAACTTGACTACAGAGAGAGAGAGAGAGAGAGAGTGAGAGAGAGAATAATCATATCATTGAATAATAATCAAATCCATTACTTCAATGGAAATCTGGGAAGAGAGAAGATGCAGAATGTGCACACAGAGAACATAACATCACTGTGCACATTAAAAAGATGATTAAGAAAGACCACAAAACCGCCAGAATCACGGTCATCCCGTCAGGATGGAATCTCAAATGGAAACATGATTGATGCTGCTGAAAGTCTGACCAGTGTAAAAAAGGGAGGATGAAGAATTAGTGTTAATAATTGGTTAAAAAAAAGCAACTGGAAACGTCAACGTTTCCAATGAATTCAAGAGGCAGATGTCAGTCTGGAAGTGGTGCAGGATGGAATCACAGAGGTGAACCCTAAATAGCAAATCACTGGTATATCTTCCTAATTCTAGGAATGTGGCCATTACTAAACCAAGGAAAAATAAACCTAAAAAAAACCCTAGCGATTCAGTCCATGCGAGATTTCACTGTTTATTCTGCCAGCATTCAAGTTCTCCTGTTTGTAGACATAAGTTAATTCATCAATTAGTAAATGAGTTCAGTTAGTTCACAGCGTGTAATTAATTTATTCCCCTCTCTTAACAGGCACATCCTAATGTCACTTTGTAATATTTTGCAAATTCAATTACTAGACACAATGAGAAAAAGAGAACTTTGAAGGCAGAAAAGAAAACCGCAGGAAAGACAGATGCAAAACCTATGGAGATAATGTACAACACAAATAGCATCTGGCAGCAAGGTCCTTTCCCTGCCCAGCAGGGCTGACTGTTCTGAATTAACTTTTCTGTGGTTGGAACAGGTCTGGGATGCTGGGTGCAGGAACGTGGCAGCTGCCAGCCTATGGTGGTGTCCCCACAGCCATTTCCCTGCAGCTGGACTGACTTCTCATTTCTCTCACCCCTTCCAGTCCTTTGCAAACAGTTCCATCAAGAGATCCCTTTTTTCATGGAACTGCTCTGGATTTCTCTGTGGTTTTAACAGTGGCCAAGGAAATTCACTCAAGAGGAAATTCACTCCCCATAATTCCTACTGTAGCCACTGTGAAGGTTAAAAGGATTAAACGGCTGAAGTGATGACTGGGATAATAAAGTATGTGCTGTGTAACGCCAGCTGCACAGGCCTTGACAGAGTAAAGCTTTAGAAAAAAATAGAAGAGGAAAGTCTTTAGATATAAAACCTGACAGTCCCTTGAACGTATCTGCACTCCAGTGGCCACGTGTGAAGCAGGAGCTGGGAGGAGAGCTCTGGATGGGTGCTGGGATGGAGGTTTCAGGCAGCACCTGCAGCAGTGCCAAGGTGGGAGCGACCCCAGTCAGGTCAAATCTGCCTCTCACACTCACCAGCCCTTCCAGCACAGGGAAAATAGTGCCAGGTGAACCCTCAGCCAAGGAGGGAAATCAGCTGAACCACGATGACAGTAATGGACTGCAATTACAGCTTCATTAACAGGAAAATTAAGTTAGGTTTCAGTAATAAGCCATAAAATGTTTCTTGTGTTAGTGCAACACACACAGAGCTGGAGCTCTGGGAAGGCCAGTCCTGATTCATGGGTGATGCAGCACCAGGCAGGGACACATGGCTGTCCACAGTGTCCCCTGCCACGAGACTGGGAGTCTGCAGGCATCAGCCATGTGGCCTGTCTCAGTTCTGCCTGGATTTTGGCAGGATTTAGGTGCCTAGACTCTGGAGTGATAGAACTTTCTATTCAGTAGCTGCTGGGGCATCAGCATGTGCTGTACCACAGCCAAAGGTGTCCCAGCTGGCGTGAAGGAACCTGCTTCTCACCTACATTTTTCTGCAAAAAAAAAAAAGCAGCCTAAAGACCACTAAGTGCCCTGGAAGAGCCTGAAATCCACCAAAACCCATGCCAACACCAGAGCCCTTTCCAGAACAAGGCTGCACAGAGGCCCTGGTGGTCACCACCTTCCACTGGGCACTGAAGCACCACCTGAAAAGCAGGAGAGCCCCTTTCCGTGCCTGCTCAGCCTTCAGTTTCACACCACTCTGGAGAACTGGAGCAGCACAGATGCAAAATGTGAGGCCGAACACGTCTCTGCATCGTTTGTGTGGCTCCTGGTACCCAACAGGCTGCTCCACACCAAACCTGAGCTTTCCCTGTGCTCCCTACCAGGCACACAAAACCTCAGAGCAACTGATGCCCAAATCCCTGTCTGATGTGTCACAAACAAGGAGTTTCTCTCTCTATAGTGCTTATTCTGATTCCAAAATTACTTGACATCCATACCCCTGCTACCTTCTCAACACCTCAAGGGTCCCCCCCAGCCTTTTCAGTCTCATTCTGATCCACTCTGGTGGAAACAGAGCTCTGCCCTGTCATCCAGGACTTTTTTTTCACATCACACGTAGGAATTATTTCCTAATTCTGGCCCAGGCAGTCGAGTTCCACACCCAAGGGCAAAAATCCAGCATGGATACAATAAACTGGGCATTTATGTGCTTTAAAAGCTCAGCACCTGGATATTTCTAAAGAGGGTGTATGGTGCATGTACAGCAAGACACAGCTAAGCTTCATTTTGATCTGAAGCTTAAAATACACAACCCATCCTGAACTGCTTCTGTATTTGCATGGAAAATTCGGTGATATTCTTGCTGAAAAATGAATAATTAAAAGAATTTTGAAAGTGCTTAAAAGGACAGTAACAGAGAAGACAAAACTGATTCAACTACAGCACTGCAGTGAGACAAGGAATGACAGTGATTATGTTTGAGGTGCTGTAATTTAAGACAAACTGTAGCAGAACGGCTACAGCAGCTTGCTAATTCTATTACTAATCCTTACATCACACTTTCCAGACTCCTTATGGATTTCCCTCCAAACAGCCTCTGCTTTATCAGCATTTTTTTGGCAAAAGGAATTACAGTAACTTCTGCTGTGAGGGAATAATTGTGTCAGGGGGTTGGTGAGGAATATTCCCTTGCATTTCCAGATTGGAACAGCACTCTGCTTACTGTGCTCTCTTCAAGATGTAACTGGAACAATCCTCATCCTGCCCTCAGGGCCATGAAGGTTGTATCAGGTTTCCAGTTAAGGTGAGGATAATGTGTATCCTGTGTGGATCTGACAAGATAGGCTCAACCAGCTAAAGTAACTGAAGGAAAAGTGCAAACTGCACTGTACTGCACTGTAAAATACCATACAGATCTATAAAACAATGCAGACTCAAAACAAGAAGTCAGAAGTCTGACAGACCATAGGAATAGAGATCATGAAACCATGAAAAATCATTTAAAGCTGGATAATTAAGCCCACACCACAAATACTTCTTTTTCTTCTCCTTAAATACAACAGCCCTAACTTCATGTGTCAATATTATTAAGACATTGCTTTGTATCATTGCCCATGGGTACAAAACCTCTTTCTTTAAACACCCCAGTCCTAGATATTTTCAGATACAAAGGAATGAAGGAGAAGGATTGGCTACAATGCCCCAGTCGAACTTGTGGGTTTTTTTTCTGCTCAAATCCATAGTTCTGTATCCTAAAAGCCAGATGCTGAGCATATCTGCTGCATCACTTCCCTGAATCCCTGCCAGCTCTATCTGCTCTCCGAAATCCCCTGCGGAGATTTCCAACACACCGTGAGCCCTGCACAGCTCCGCCTCCGACCCTTCCTGTTAGGGACTCCTGAGCAATGGGTTTTTATCTCATTAATTCAGTGTTTTTTAGGAAGCTACTTTTCCCTGCCAGTTTTTAACCCCAGAGGAATTTTCTAGATGCGCAGTGACAGCGCATGAGTAATAGCTCCCTCATTAAACGACCAGGGAGTCATAAAACAAAACAAATTGTTCAGCTTCCCAGTGTTTTTCCGATTTGCTTTCCCTTTCCAAGTCCTGTAGCGCTCACAAACATCCAAACTATCTAAGTGACGTCATTTCTAGTCAGAATTCTTAAAGGAAACAACATGTCCTTTGCCTGTTGCTCAATTCTCTGGTATTCTTGCAGTCATTTATTTGTGCCCCTGAGTAGTTTCAAGTAATTTTGTTTCTTTAAATCAAGAGCTAGTTGTGCCCATGTGAAACACATACTTCCAAAACACACCATGAAAACCTTGTCTGGCATGGGAGAGGAGCTGTGTTGTGTTTACTCCTGCTGGGAACAGGTTCTTCATCCCATTTTGAAATCTGGGAGCCACAACTATACAACTATACAGAGCAGTGATTCAAGGAGTATTTTGAAAGGCCACAATTTCTGCATTGGTTTGTGAGAATGAGACAGGTCTCCTGCGTTTTTGTTCAGGATAGAGCAAGATACCAAAACAACTCTGGGAGGTGAAAAGGTTTAAAAATATTTGCATTTAGTGTGCATTTTGGCAGGCTTGCAGAAGTGCTAACTACTATAGTTTTCAGAACAACCCTTTAAGGTGCTTTTGCAGTCCTCACCTTAAGACAGCAAAGCAAGGACTGAGTGGAGTCAGTCTGAGGTGACCTGAATTCAGGATTTAGTGTTTTTACTGAAAAATGTGGTTTGCTTCTGGCAAACTTCATCTCCTTTTGCCTGAACAAAATCTGGGAGCCGCAGAATGAAAACCATTTCAGACAGCCTGAACATCTCACACCACTGAGATTTTAATTCTTTTTAGATCTTTTAATGAGCAGCAGAAAGCAAAGGAATGAGAGAAAACTGGGAGCTCCAGACCACAGTCCCCAACACATTTGGCAGCTGTGAGGAGACCCATTACACACGCCAGGCTCACCGACCTTGCAGATTTCTCCAGGATCAGAAAACAAAGCAGCTGAAAGCTTCTTCCCTTTTACAGGGAACTGTGCTCTCTGTATCTACAAGTAAATGTTTTGATGCTGATGAATAAGCAGCAGCTTTAAATACACATCTGAGTCAGGGAAAGAAGTGATGAATGTCAGGGAAAGACTACTTGAGCAAAAGGTGAGCAGAGATCCCAGCCCAGAACCTCAGGGATGCTCAAGAGCCTCACTTCTGATGATTTCACTACAAGCTCGGTATTCAGACACCTCTAAGGACACAGGCTGTCAGAATTTGCCTCTTTACACTGCATTACAATTGGCAACAAAGGTGGGAACAACTTGCCAGCTTCGCTTGTCACATCATCCTTACGACAGCGTGCGGAGGTACCGCTGAGGAAGGGGGATTTCGTCAGGACTGAAATACATCGCAGACACCGTGGCAGATGGCACTGGGTGAACTGAAATGGAATTGAAAAGTTCAGGGTATTTTAGAGAAGGTTCATTTAAGATGAAACGAGGTAACAGCTTAAGAAATACAGAACAGTGAAGGGAGACAAAAACGTATCATCTTCATCCTTCTCCCGACATACGGAGATGCTCAATGAACTGAAATGATTGTAAATATTTTGGCATTTACATCACAGTCACAACTGAATGCTGACTTGTCCTGATACCCTGGAACCTCCCCACACATACAACCCCCAATGCCCTGGACATTTTGCAGTCCAAAGGGTGAGGAAATTTCCCTTGTCATCTGTTTAAATGTAACGCACAGGTGGAGTGGGGACCTCGCAAGAATATGCTAAAGCCAAGACTGGAGAAGGATTAAAAAATTAAACCTTTGGACAGATAATAGAAACCCCCAAGGTAAGTATGAAAGAGCAGAAATAACCCTTTGAATCTTTACTAATTGTCCTCGACAAGGACTCCATCACCTCCCTGAAGTCTTTTGCACTCTCTGCTGCCAGAGATGTTACTGGAATGGGCACATCCCAGGTCTGAGACTCTGCCGATGCCCTAAGATGGAATTCAGTTTAACATTTCAGGAACAAGCCTGCTACTGAAGCAGAATTTGAACAGCATTCCCAAGGCCACAGAGCCCACCAGGCCTGTGGACAGCTCCTCATTAGAAGAAGCAACAAGGAACAAAACCCCAACCTCTTTTCCAGGCGGTGAATGACACCAGCATGAGACTGACAACTTTCAGGATGATGTCACCTCCGTTTCCCTTCAGAAACGAAGTTGGCAAGTACAATTAACAATAATTAAAAACTCCTTTCACAAAGGGACACTACACTTTTATTATCTCTGCTGAAGCCTAATCAAAAGCATCACAATGGGCTTGTTGATTTTTTTTAAACTAAGACACGATAAAAGACAGAAAGAAAACTGGCAATTAAGAACAGAAACCCTATTTTCTTAGATGCCATAGTATTTTGGCTCAAAATACATATTGTCCCCCTGCTTCCCTAAAAGAAACTCAGTACTTACTAGATAGCCATGGGAAAACATAACCAAAAATTTTAATTTACCAAAAAAAGCAGCTTAATGGATAAATAAAAGTGCTTGTGACACTGGAAGTTATATGGGAAGTGCAAGCAACAAGCTGTAATCACAGCCAAGAAAACTTCCTGGCATTGGATCCAATGATTTTCTGCAGCACGGAATTTCAGCTGCAGTAAGTTCCTTTGCATCCCAATTTACTATTAAAAAAATATAATTATATGAGAGCTAAACCCCATCCATGGATTCTGCTGCACATCTACAATGCTGTAACAACTTTATAAATCTTTTAAAATGTTTTCATTTTTGCTGTGGACATTGAAGGTCCCACTGCTCTTTATCAGGGAAGGTATTTTGCTATTGCTGTCTCCCCCCCATATGCAGGCAGAACTGCCAGATCAGATTTAGCAGCAGAACTTTAGGGTGCAGATTAAACCCTGGCAACTGGCTTTCACCCAGAAACACGAGAGCTTAAATCACTTCTAGAAGTGTGATTGCTTTTGAAAGATTTAGTGTTACAACCCCAAAATGACCCTGCTGCTGTGCAGAACACGTTGCGCTCCTGAGCGATCCGAGGGGCATCGGGCACACAGGTCCCCCTCTCCCAGGAGCGTGGGTGGATGATTTTCCCAAGACTGAGCCAATTTTAGGACAGAAGGGTAAGCCCAGGGACTGAGGAATGAGAGAGTTAAGTGGGAAGCAGGCAGAGTGGAGGGTGTGCCATGCAGCAGGAAGCCCACCTGCCCCCGGAGCGATGCCCGCCGGACGAGGAGCGGTGCCAGCCCACAGCCCGGAATAGCAGCAGGGCTGGCAAAGGGAAGGAAATGTACATTCTTAGGCAAGAGGTCACCCCAGTCTGAACACATCAGCACTTGAAGGGGTGGTTTTGCAAGGGCCTGACTCCACAAATCCTCGCTGGTTCCAAGGGTCATGACTTGAGAGGCCAAGGATGCTGTGACATGATCTGGTCACTCCGTCACTTCACAGACATGGGCCGGGTGTAAACAGGGAAGTCATGTGGCATCCGTAGTGTCATCTAGTGACTTCCTGAGTGCCACCCGGGCTCAGAACATCGCCTGCAACATCTCTTAGCCCACACAGTGTCTGCAAAAACGGGAACCTTTAAGCGCCTCCTATCACCGGCAGCCATCCCCGCCATCCTCCGTGACTCAGGAATCCGTTTCTGGATGCCAGCGTGCGTTTCCCGCTTCCCTTCCCTGCGGTGCACAGAACACCAACGGAGCTGAGTGCTGACACAGTACGTAGATTGACTGCAGTCTTTTGCTTTTTGGACCGAGTCCCAATCTCAGTCTGATCTGGTTCTCAGATAGGAGGCTGTACGTTGTCACAGCGTTTGTAAGAGCGGTTGCTACACTGATTCCACGAGATAGGCGAGGCTGTGCATCTGCATACTGGAAAACCAGATCCTGCACGCTGCAGATGCATCGAATTTTCTCAGAATAATGAAGTGGAGAGACACTGAAAACAGCATGGAAATCGTTTGATGGGCTTCTTCCAAACACGCTGGTATAAATACAGGTCAAATTCGCACGGAGTGCTCAAATTTGCATCGTTATGTTTTTATAAAGCCCTTTGAAAAGCAAATATTTTGTAACAGTTGAGACAACAAGCCTGGGCGACAGCAGATTAGGACTGGTTTAGTCCTATTACTACAGTGCTGACCATGGATCATGCCACGGAAAAACTCAAATTTCAATCAACTGCTCAAAGAACAGGTGAAATTTTCCCCGTGCTCAGCATCCAGAAGATGTCACCACAAGCTGGAATTAAGCACAGAGGTGCTTCCTGCTGCCTAGCACATTGAAAATCACGCCTTTCAAAGGATGGTTATACACTGAAAATGGAGATGTATTAACCAGCCCTTATCACTAAATATATCTGAAGTACATAAGCAGCTCAGAATCTCCTTTCCTACTAATCCTAACAGATCCCTGCACCTTTTCTTTGACACTATTTTATTAAGTTTACTCAGGAAAAAACGCAGCCTTGCTCATCCACATGGCAAGACCATTATCTTTTAACAGCTGTACCATTTTGAGACAATTTTTGACAGGAATTCACACCCTATGATACCACTAGGATTCGATATACATATATTTTAGACCAAAACCTTAAAGATTCCAGGCATCTCCTGAAGGACTGGAGGAAGAAGGTCCTCAGACCCCTCACTTTGTGTTAGTTGCTCAGCATTTCTTCTGGTAAATGAACCATAACATTTTAAGCAGACAAATTGCCTCTCACAAATGTATTGGTTCTACCAGACTGACTAAGACAGACAAATAGTGAAAACTTGTTTCTGGCAGTAAATAACAAGCTGCTTTGAACTATTTTTCAGCCCAGAACTGCAAATTAACAAGTCCATGCACAGTCTCCATCACAAAGCACTGTAATATGTAAAAAGGGTGCTATGAATTTTAATGCAAAAGTGTGTGACGTATCTTCCAGATGGGAAGCATTAGAAAAAATGTTATTACACACACATATTTTTAATATTAGGCAAATGAGACATCTTGCATGCAGCCACGTTCTTAGGGCAGCTATCACGACTGCAATGCGTGGTAGATCGAAGTGAATTAAATAAAAAAATATTCAGACAAAACCACAAAATCACAAGGGATGGGTGATGTATTTTTTTACCACCCTCCTTGCCCTACCCCTTTGCAGCAATTTAAATGGTTTCAACATGTGAAAAAAAAACAAAAACAAAACAATTAAAAAATATATATCTTGTTTCTTGAAGCTGTCTGGTTGTTTTCCTACAGACACTATCTCAGCATTACGCAGCCACTACAGCCATGAACTGCTTTCTGGTTTGCTGAGATCAAGTGAGTGGCTCCCCTCACTTTCCCTTGAGCAACCAACAGAAAAACTCTGGGTAATGAAAGCATTAGAAGATAGAACCTTCAGTAATAAAATCTATTTTACAACAGCAAGAAAAACATTTAAGATAATATGTAGGGGCCTTCAGGGAGACATTGAAATAGTCTTCTCCCACCTAAAGGAGCTGTAAGAGAGATGGAGAGGGACTTTGGACAAGGATATGGAGTGATAGGACACAGGGAACAGCTTCCCACTGGCAGAGGGCAAGGTTAGATTTGGTATCAGGGAGAAATTCTTCACTATAAGGGGAGTGAGGCACTGGAAGAGGTTGCCCAGAGAAGATGCCCCATCCCTGAAGTGTTCAAGGACAGGTTGGAACAAGATGATCTTTGAGGTCCCTTCCAACTGAAGCCATCCTGTTGTTGTGGTCTGACATGGAAGTGATTTTTTTCAGGAAGTTGGGGTCAAACCAATCAGTGGTCAGGTTTGGATATTGGCACCTGGAGTGACCACTGAAGGCATGGACACGCCTCTGAGAACACAGGGGGTTAAAAGCAAGAACTCCCAGGGGAACTGTCTCTTTGGTTCCGGTCAGAGTGCAGTGCAGACCTCCCCTACCCAGCCTCAGGCTGGGTGCAGGAGGGGCAGCCACGCGGCCTGAGAAAGGTGGGCCAGGGCTGAAGGTCTGGAACCGGGTGGGCCCCCTGCGGAAAGAAGGGTGGAGAGAAGCGGAGATGCCTTTGTCCCCCCCCAAGAGACAGAGAGCCTGACGGCACCTGGAGATTTGCCGGCAGAGGAGAAGGAGAAAGGTGGGAGGAAGATGCCCAGTGTGGGAGTTGGGAGTTCTGGGCAGAGATTTCAGCCGTCTGGGGAGTCTGAACTTTTAACCCTTTCCTGGGAAATGAGGGCTTTGTAAAATATTACTCCTCCTCGATTTGAAGTAGAAGAGAGACGGTCTGGGACTTGAGATGTTAGAAGAAGAAATTTTTAGGTGGGAGGAGATGATGGAGTAGCTTTTGGCTGGACTTTTCTTGTTAGCCATGGACTGAACCAAATTCTCCTCTGATAGAGACTGCATTTTAGGGGGATGCAGTGGTGACCCAAGGAGACCTGCTTCAGCTTCTAACAGCACAGGAATGGCAAGAACAGAGGAAAGTTGAGGAGGGAATGGTGATGCCCTCTGCCTTCGGGAAGAAGATGATCTCTGTTCTTGGACCCTTGGCCCCAGGGGAAAATGGGGGGGACTGTAGTCCCAGGATGAGAAGCTGAACTGTTGTATCTTTGGGTCCGTGGCAAAGCATCCTTAAAGGAGCCCTACGAGCAGTCTGTCCATGCATGGTGGTGACAGCACTGTGACATGGAAAGGAGAGTGTCACACTGGCAGATTTTCTCTGGGCGGTGCCATGCGTGACATGGAAACACAAGGGTGGCAGTTGTGTTTCCTGAGGAGGGGGGATCTGTGGTGCAAGAGAGACTCCTCTCTCCCTTGATGGACTGAGTATTGATTATCTGAAGGGTAACTTGATCAGGAATCCCGGGTGATGTCTCACTGTGGTTGTTTTGGAAATTGGGTGGGAGGAGGAGTGTTTTGGAGGGTCTTCATCCTGGATTTAGTCTGTGTGTCTTGTACAGTAGTAGTAGTTTAATAAAGTTTTTTTTTTTTCACTTGTTATTAAGCTTGGGCCTGCTCTGCTCTGTTCCTGATCACATCTCACAGCATTTATTTGGGAAGGTGCATTTTCATGGGGGCGCTGGCATTGCGCCAGCGTCAAACCGCGACACCTGTGATCCTGTAACTTCATGTCAGTGCGGTGGTTAAAATCAGCCTTTCAGGTCATAGAAGGCTCTCTGGGGCAGAATGAAGTGAAACAAGCCAAGCCAAAAGGTTTTATTTCTCATCAATGCACCTTTGATTATGTTGTTCACAACTTCCACTGTAGCAGCTACAACATACTGACCCCTTATGTAACCCAAGCCTTGGAAAAGTCAGTAGCCTCCTCTCCTGCAGCAGCTTCCTGCACCTGCCCCTACAGGTAATAAAGGATTACATGGATCAGAACTGCTGTGTTTACGAAACTTTGGGTTTTTTTCTGCTCAGCAAGCAGCTCATTTATTCTTAAAATAAAAGGAGTGGCTATGTTAGGGAAGAAAAAAAAAAAAAAGGAAAGAAAAACAACAGAATGAAAAGGAAGAACACACCCATATGGAAAAAAATGGCCAAAGACAAAGCAGGCTTATTGCAAATGCTGCAAAACCCTGTCACTGACAAAACCAAACTATGAATTAGCCAGAAGGGAAACTTCAAGGTTCTTGTTCCTGTGTGCACTCGGAATCTGTCCACACTTCCACAGAGGTCTCACGCTGCTCTTGTGATTGTTGTGATAAATTTTAATATCAAGCAGAACAATAAACAAACTTCTGGTTAGTCCTGCCACTGTAAATATTTTAACTGTGTCCCTGCAGACCCACAGGTGGCAACTGGGAGCAAAGATTTTTGAAAAAGCAGTTCTGTTCCTGCAGTTCCCAAAGCATGTGTAAACATCACCAGGATCTCTGCTTAGGTAAGGGATGCAAATTTGAGGGTTTGACAGATCTACAACCCAACAGGCTTGTATTAAACATACCCCACATACCTCTGGATTTTATTCTGCAGTTACTACAACATTTGAACATCAGCAAGCAATTTGGGCTGTTTTAATGGTAAAAAACATCTGCTTAAGTACAGCAAATTGTTTCTGGATTTGTCTAGGATTAAAAAAATGAGTAAACACTGACTACTGTACAAGCTGTCTTGGCTGCAGTTCCAAGCTTTATAGGAAATTCACTTTGCAACAGGTGACCATGTTCAAGATGAGGACGATTCCACTGAAATGGTCCAAAGTCTGGAGCATGTCTGCCATAAGGAAAGTCCAGAGAGTTGGGGTTGATCAGCTTGGAGAAGGCTCCAGGGAGATCTTAAGAGATCCTTCCAGGGACTAAAGGGGCTTCAAGAGAGCTGGAGAGGAACTTGGGACAAGAGGGAATGACTTCACACTGCCAGAGGGCAGGATTAGATTCAGTATTAGGGAGAAATTCTTTATTTTGAGGGTGGTGAGACATCTTATCTGGCTACTGATGGAAACCTGCAGGGACTGGTGTTTTCAGAACACTGCATATGAAGTTATTCCTTAGTAAATACCTTTTTGACAGCTAAGACAAGACCTGCCACTTCCTGCAGTCACTCCCCTCTAGCTGGGCTTCAAAAGGACTTGCTCTATTACGGTAAGTATTGAGAATGTACTGTGCATAACTCAATATGACTTAACAGGGCAGAGGAGACCTCACCTTGGACAACAGCCTGACTGCACCTGACTACAGAGAGGTCACAGCTGGGGCTGCAACTCTGCCATAGTAATTAATAGAAGCAGGTACAAATTAGTCACAGGGGGCTACATCCAACCTTAAAGCACTTATAGTTAAATATCCTAATAAGAACCTTGTCAGGCAGGGTCTGGTAATGATTTGAAGTTACTTTACTGTCCCATCTCCTTCATTAAAATTAAAGGAATTTCAGGTTTGGGAGCTGTCTTTATGCTGAGGCATTGCAGGTTTGTAATTCCAGCACATCCTTCACCTTCACACCTTTTATTAGTCAGGTATCTTGTGGTAAGCACATTTCTCTCTGTGCACCTCAATAAAAAATCTTGTGAGAGAGAGAAAAATGTGCTTGCCACAGTATCTCCTTCCCCCTGCAGCCCTCGGGTCATTTCAGCTCCTGAGAATGCCCTCTACAAGCTGCAATAAACCATATGAATTAAAAGTTTCTGTCTGTGACTTTGTTAGAGCCAAAAAAACCTGCAAATGCGTGATTATGGTCTGACATCTTTCTGCAGGAACAGCAGCAGCGTGCAACCAGCTGACCAGGATGAGGATTACTGTTTTATGCCCAGACACAGTAAAGTTCAGGCAGAGTAAATCACGTGCCAGGGGAAGCAGCAGAGGTCAGCAGGGTCTGTGTGCTGCCCTGCACACCCCACAGCCCCTGTGGCAGCTCTCCATCCCCTCTGTCTCCAGGAGGGTGGTTGTTCCCAGTCTTCCAGGTATCCTCACAGAACCAGCCCGTAACGCTACTCCAACTTTTTGCTACCGCCCTCCCCATGCACTCACCCCCTCCCACCTCCCCTCTCACTTGCCAGTCTCGTTACCCACCCACTCACACTTTCCCTTACTCACTCCTAACCCACCCATTTTCACGTTCCTCATTCATCTCCCCGCTCGGGCACACAACCTGAGCCTCAAACACCTCCAATCCATTCAGGGAGAGGAACTTTGCCTCCCAAGACCCACCTGCCCGTGCCTCTCTCATCGACACCCCCACGCTCCAGCTTCCTGGAGTTTGAGGGGAGGCACCTTACTGCTCCATGCTCCCCATGTCCATGAGGCTCCATAAAATCCATCTCCACCCACATCACTGCTGATCTTTCCTGCCATCCCTTCTGGATGAGGCAAATGCTTTCTTTGGACCGAGTGAGGATGGATGGGTAAGGACTGGGCAGTGCTGGCATGCTCTGCCCCCAGCAGGCACCCAACACACCCCCACCCTGCTAAAACCCTGCTCCTGGAGGCTTCCAACCCAACCCTCCCAACCTCTGGGATACTCTGGAAAGAAAAACAGAGGTAATGCTTCAGGAACATGCAGAGGACTGGGGTAAAGGTGCTGGATCATGACCAGAGGGCAGTTCAGAAGGGACTGGCTCAAGCCAGCGTGGCCGTGAGCCAGCTCACACCAACCACCCACCCCGTCATTCTCTCACGGGGTGACTGCAAAAAAAAAAAAAAAAAAAAAAAAAAAAAAAAAAAAACAAGAAACAACAAAGTCCATTTGTCCTTTTTATAGTCACTGAAGTTTTTTTTTTTTATATGGATCTAGCTCTTAGTGGTCAAGACAAAGGAAAACTTTTGAGACAACCCTCCCTGGGCACCCGAAGCTTCTGGTAGTGAAGAGCAAGCCCTGAGGAAGAAACAACAAACAGGCAAACCCCAAATCCCACAGAAACAAGTAAAACTATAAAAAGAACAATAGTTATGAAGAATTTGAATGGAAAGCTGGGAAGGGGGGGTTGGGGAAGACTCCAGTAACTAAACTGCAACTTCCACTAATTCTGTCACTAATAGAAAACTAGTTTTTTTGGTTTCCCTGCAATGCCCTCTGCAGACTTGTCTGCACACATAGCTTCCTCACTGTTTAAATGCCACAATGGAGTTAAAAATCACTTAAATTTTATCTCCTCCATACAAAAACATTTTCATTTCCAATTCAAATTGGCCTTTTCAGGTAATTTTCAACAATTTCTCAAATGACACCAGAACAGACCACTCTTATACTAAAATAAAATATGCATCTGAGAAATTATACTATTAGCAGCTCCATTTAGAATCTATCTTCAATCAGTAGAATTTCCCCAAATCCTGAAAAACTGAACATGCAGCACTTAAGTGATACGTTTAATATTCAAGAGCACATAATACTATTCCACTCATATTTACGGGCTGTTAACACCAGAGCAAATTACTAAAGATGAGAACATGGACTTGAAATAATATGAAATATTATGAAGAAATGGAAAAATTTAGGGCAGATATTAGGCGAAGAAAAATCTTGCCATCAAACTTTGTGGGAAAGATTCCAGAGGATCAAAGTGGAAGGCCCAGTTCTTAAAGTATCTCTAGCCATGAAGTGCAGGGAAAAAAAAAAAAAAAAAAACAAACCCACAACCACCCAACACCACGCAGCAGGAAACATGTACTGGCAAGACGACGGCCTGGATGATCTAATGCCCTTTCCATCTCTAACATCTCTGATTCTGTAATTCCATAGGAGCTCTTAGCACAGGGCTGGCCAACTTCTGCAGCAACTCAGTCGACTGATTGGTGTGTGATAATCACAGTGCTCAATTAAAAGAAGGCTCTTGGAGCTGCTATCAAAGCCGTGCCAGTAGGGATGCGACTGGCAGGGGCTTAGTAATGACAGGGTTGTGGGGAACTCTCCTAAACAGGCACAACAGAATTTATGTCATTAAAGAGACAATCATCTTCTTCCCTGCAAAACGCCCGAGGTCAGCTTTTGACAGTGGATTTGATAACACAGAGCTCAACCGTGTCAACATTTACGTATGCAAATAACTTTGGTCCTACGTGCGAGCGAGCCTTAGAGCGGCTGGATCTATATTAAACAGCATTTTTAACTATTTAACTCTTGATTTGTGCGCTGAGAAAATCTTCCCTCGGGGTAAAATACCAGCTTGCTTCTCAGATCATGTGCTTTGTTTTGCTATTTTCAAGTCGTTAGGTAAGCACACGCGCAGGAAGAAGACGGCGCAGAAGAACTTACGGCACAGAGCGCACCTCTGGTGTTTTAAAGGAGGCTGTGTGAGAAAAATGGATTATTCCAACAGCAGTTAGAATCAATCATGAAAATTGAGAGAAAAATGCTGAAGAGAAAAAACTGCAAAGCAGTAGAGTAGAAAGCAGAGGCACGTAGAAAGATAATCCTTCCCAACTGTGCTGTGCCTGCTGGAAGCCAAACTACTGCTGCCCCGAAACCTCCTGCAGAGAGAGGGGTTCAGGGGTATTTTGCTTTTTTTTCCTTTTTCCCCCCCCCTGGCCAATGGAAATTCTACCTGACTTGGATTATAACAGGATGTGATTTGTGGAATAATAGACAAAGGGAAGTTTTTTGAGAAGTATGACCAGAAGAACAATTTGTGATGCTGTTTGAAAAAATGCCTGTTTGATAAATGCTGTGAGCCTATCAGGCTCTATAAAGGTTATTTATGTATATTTATATAGAACTGTAAGACTTAAGGTTTAGATTGGATATTGGGAAAAAATCCTGGCTGGGAGGGTGGGGAAGCCCTGGCACAGGGTGCTCAGAGAAGCAGTGGCTGCCCCTGGATCCCTGGAAGTGTCCAAGGCCAGGCTCGGAAGAACCTGGGATAGTGGAAGGCGTCCCTGCCCATGGAAGGAGAGTTGGAATTAGATATCTTTAAAGTTCCTCCCAATCCAAACCATCCTTTGATTCTATGATCAATAACCAGAAATTTTAGCAAGGGATGGACTCCTCTCTGGCATTACCCAGTATTATCATAGGTACTTTTCTTTTTCTTAGGTATTTCAGCTCTGAACAGATGCTGAAGTTAGATGCAGACACCTAAAATCCAGATGCCAAAGGAACACAGGAAAGAGTGTTCAAAAGACAGCTTGTTTTGGAGAAAAAGGTTAAATTAGCTCTTCCTTGAGCTCCACTGTGATCAACAGACAGGGAAGGTGAGGTTTCCTGTACGTGCTGATGAACTTCATGAAGCTGTCACTGTAAGTGACTGTGTCACCTTCTCCTTTGCCTCCTGCCATAAATTCCTCCCACCTCCCCATCAGCACCGGCAGCCCTGTAGTCATGCCATGGGATGGAGCAGCTCTAATTTCCCAAGAGAAAAGAAATGGGAGAAGAAAAATCACTTTTTCAGACCAGCTCAGCAAATTGTGCTGCTCAGTTTGGATCACTCCAAGGCCACCTGGTCAGCAGGGATGGCCATGGAAGGAGCTGACCTTGAAACCACATGTGAAACCAGCAGAGCAGGTACCCTCTGCTCACACTGGAACACCAAGGGCAAAACAACATCCAGCAATCACTGCAACCCAAAGCCATGCCCACAGAAGACAAAACTGTCACCTTGAAAGAGTATCCCACTGGTGAAGAGCTCATTTGGGAGGATGGGCACTTCTCCCAGGGCTGGGCAGATCCCACCTCCTTGCAGAGACCCTGGACCAGCAGGCTTCAAGCAGAGCTTGGGCTGAGGCTGCTCTCTGCCCTCCTGCTGGAGCTGGGCCAGCTCACAGAGGAATTCAAAACTCACAAAGCCATAAAGAGAAAGCCCTGGAGGGCAAGTATGACTCCATGAGAAAGAGACTCCCAGGAGTAGGGACAGAGCCCTATATTCTGGTCTCTTCCCCAGGAATTGCTCATGCCTACTGCACAGAAGATTAGATAAAATGTATACATAGCTCCCTTCATGCTAAAGCTTAAAAAATACATCCTATGAGCTATGTAAACACACCTAAGAGCCTGTGAGAGCTCTGCCCTAACAGGAGAACAGCATATTCCTACCTGTATTCTTGGAAATATTTTTATACTTGGTGGATAAAAGTAAATCAGAGAGCAAAGCTGAGATCTTCCCAGGTATGACTCACTTCTGCCAACCTCATGTTTTGGCAATAAAGCTGCATGTACACTCTCACCTGAGCCTGTAATAACAGGTCATGTGGAGAATTTCTGTAGCCAATTGGGTTCTTAAAGGTACAATTCAGGCGCCCAAACTTTGGTGAGAAGTGAAAACTGCCTGTTAGTGTCCATTTGCTGCACCAGGAACATTTGCAGTCCCAGCAGGACACGACAGCATTGCCTAGAGATGCCCCAGTTTGGCAGGAGAAATAAATCCAATTCTGGATGCTCCATCCCTGGAAATGTTCCAGGGCACACTGGACAGGGCTTGGAGCAACCTGGTCCAGTGTAAAGTGTCCCTGCCCATGGCAGGGTGATAGAATTGGATGTTCTTTAGGGTCCCTTCCCACCCAAGCCATTCTGTGATTTTATGATGTGAGATGGAAGCAAGGGGATGAGACAGCAGAGATCACCACATACAACTCTACCCTGAAAATGCACTGATTAAAATAGCTTCCATTCTATTTTTGTTTGCCTCAATTACCTCTTCTTTCTCAGATGTTGGTGCTACCATTCCAGTAGAGTGATGGAAGAGGAAGACTCCTCACTCCTCTTTTCCAGGTCCAATTTTGAGCTCACCATTTCCTATGCAAACTTTAGCTGCAAACTCTGGATAGCTATGGGCCATAAAAAAGCCTTGAAAATTTACAAAACAAACAACAGCCTGTGAACTTCCACATGGGAATCCCTCAGGTATCAGTAAAAATCAACACTATCAAAACACTACCCAGACCTAAAACATGAAGCACCTGGTACAAGACATCACACTACACACCTGTGCATTCAGTTTTGGACTGTGAAGTGTTTTCCTTACATGCAATTTATGGCTTGTGTTTCTGTGGCTACTATTTTTGATAAAGGCATTTTTACTGGTTAATTTTTGTTAGTTTGCCTTTTTTTTTTTTTAATCCAGACCTCCATTAACTACTGCAATGAACAATACTCTGCTTCAGAGACAGAGTGCTGCTCCACCTGCCTCCATGTGCTGCCTTTTTTTTTTGCTCAAGATTAACAACCAAAAGCATAGAAAAACATCACTTTTGCAACACATAATTTAGATTCTTTCAATCATATTAAGTGACATCTTCAAAGCTGCCACTAAAAGGAGATACTGCATGCATGACCAACTCAGCATATTCTACAATTCTGTGACTCTATGTAAAAAAAAAAAATCAGGTTTCAAAACATGTTTTATTCATTTTTTTTGGGTGAAAACCATCCCTTTGCACTGTACCAATGGTAAAAGCCCGTTTCCCAAACCAGATGATTTTCAAGAGCAGCACTTTCCCTGTCCCACAGGTGGATACACAGCAGTGAACTCAAGATCTAAGACTCCTTCTCCTCAAACAGGGCCTGCTTGGGATTTCTCAGTAAATGGAACTGCTCCACTGTGATCCTGAGGAAATTTGATCTGCTGCTTCAATACACGTTTAACAGTTAACAATTTAGAGGCAATAAAAATCTGCGACTTCCTTTCTTTTCATCTGAAGTGATAAGAAAACAATGATTTTTTTTCTCCTTTTGGGAAAACAAAAATCCCTCCTGAGAACATTCTGATAAGGTTACGGTTAAATAAATTATTTTCAGGAGATACGCAGTTAACTTACAAAAATACTTGGCAGAAAAATCTATCTTTGAATATCTAATTCATATAACGTTCTCCTTTATTTGTTTAATTCAAGTAAAGTATTTTCCTCCACCCTTTCCTTTTCATAGGCTTTTCACACCCACATAACAACCAAGTGACTCTTCCCTGACCCGGCCTCCCACGCCTTTTGGTACAACTGCTCCCCGCTCTTGAGCTCTTCTCCCAAGATCCAAAGGAAGCACTCAAGGAAGGGGAAAAAAACCCAGTACAATGCTGAACCTTCCTTTTTCCTTTTTTTTTTTTTTTTTCATTAAACCACTGGGTTTATTTGCTGTTCCGCAGGGATGCGTGGTGCATGGAGAGCTTCCTCCGCGGCTGTTTTGGAAAAAAAGGGAAAAAATATCCCTGAGTGCTCTCTGTAAGTGCCTACACAAGTGGGTTTGGGATGGCAAGGTGTCCTGGTGTCACCATCCAGGGAAATAACAGCAGCAGTGTATCCCTCCCTTTGTGGAGAACCTGCAATTCCTACAGCTGCTGTTTGGAGAAGAGACGTCACAGAGCAAGACCAAGTCAATAATCACTATTCTGCTTTTCCCATTTTCTAATCATCTCAGCATTACAAGAGCTCCAGTATCCCACATCAGCATCCTCTCTAAATGGAAAACACAGCCTAAATGCTGGTAAAGCACCAAAGGGAAGTTAAATATCACTGCCCTCATTTCATTGACAACTAAAAATAAACTACTTGCCTAAGCAGCTCCCCCCTCCAAAGAATTCCTCCCAAATACAGCGACAGACTCGACAGCAGATTCATGGAGCACAACTTCCAGACCCAGCTCTGTCAGCCAACGTGATTCCTTCCAGCCAATAGCATGTTAATGATCTGGGATGTTTTTGAGAAACCACTAATTGATATCTTTTTTTCCTTGGCATTTTACAGAGCCACTCAAAAATAACATAGTTTCTATTTTAGGCATATTTTAGGGAAAGTATCATTAGATTTAATTCCAGGGATGAACATCTGATTTTCATGTGAAATTCTAGAAGACCAGAGCCTTGTTCATTCAGTGTAACAGGGAAATTACAGCTTAGCCATGACTCTGGGATGATGTGATCCCAAAGCTGGAGCTCTGGCCCATCCCCTTTGCTCAGCACCAATATCAGCAGAGGTTTGTAGGTGAAAGGTGCGAGGGGAAAGCAGTCTCAAATTGTTTCTGTCAGCCTGATCAAGAAAGTTTCCCCCTCATTCATAGACTCGTAACCTGTGGCAGGGCAGCCAGTGCTTTCTGCAAAAGCTCCAGTGGAAAAAAAAAAAAAAAACAACAAAATGAAAGCACCTCTTTAAAGAGCTGCTGAAGGGCTTTCTCTCAATCACATTTAGCAAGATACAATCTCAGCACTGAAAATAATCACATAAACTTACCAATGCAGTATCAGGAGAAGCATCAGAAATAAAGTTCAGGCATTACTCAGCCATCAGCACCTCAGCTCCTCCCTGGCACCAAGTAAATCCCACAGCAGCAGGTACCAGAGCTGCCTCTCCTCTGCTGCTCACACCCGAATGCTCACAGCCAGGCTCTGAATCTGCCACCAACAAAAGAAACCACAGGAAGACTGCTTCCCTAATGCTTCAGAACTGAGTCAGTGGGTCAACAATTCCTTCAGTTTAGGAGCCAGACCAATTCCCTTAAACACCCCTTCTTTTCTTTTCTTCTTCTTTTTTTTTTTTTTTTTTTCTCTGATGGAGAAGCCAACTGTCTCCTGCCAGTGGCAGCCCATCTGCTTCCAGAACAGAACCAAACCACTCCAAACCACCACCTCGTTTTGGCACAGGCACCCGTCCTGACGCAACTCCATTTTGTCTCCCACGTCTGGGAAAAGCCATGAGAAAATACTTACAATTGAAAAGGCAGCCGGGAAAGCCGCTCCGCGCGCACCTTGCGCAGGCTGCGCCGGCTCGCAGCCCACGCTTCCATCTCCCATGCCCGGGATGGAGTGGCACAGAGGAGAGCACTTTATGTGGCCCCACACGGGTCCCCCGGTGTGCCTGGTTCCGTGCAGGCACAGAATATCCCGGGTGTGCATTTCAGGAGCGGCGCCTGAACAAAGAGAAAGCTCCAGAGCTGCTATCCCTCTTCCCTACCCCATGACTCAAAACCGTCTGGTTGAGAATTGGTTTCGTAATAACCCTTTAGTACCACCTACTCACATCACAGAGCAATTCTTGCAGCAAATGCACAGGAAATCACCAATGAGTGCCAATGGAGCTACTATTCCAAGAACCAGCTCTTTCGGTTATTCCTTCATCACTTGGAAACCGAGATGCTTTTACTTTCCCTATTGCACAGGGTGTAGGTTTTTTTTTAAGATGAGCCTTTAACTACGATCCTGTAAAATACTTTTGTTGATAAATCACCAGCTGAAAACTTGCCCACTGTATTTAAAAAAAAAAAATAAAAAAGAGAGAGAGAAAGAATTTCACAATAATCATTCCAGAAAATACAGTAACTCCTTTCTGGAAATAACTCACTGGACAAATCAAGCAGGGAGAATTAATTTTTGGAGACAGTCTGCATCCTGCAGAGCACACAGAGGCAGTGTCGTCAGCCACGTGCCTTTGTGACCACCAACAGCAGACCCCTGACTCACCCAACCACGAGATGAGTCGCTATGAATGAGTTTCCTCTTCTTCCACGCTCCCCAGGGGTGCTCTGTGCCACCGGCATATCCTGAGCCTAATCCCGACTTTGATGGAAATTCCAAAGCTCATCTGGGAAGGCTGTGGCCACCAGCTAAACGACGTGGCCATCTGCTCCCTCCTGCTTTGAGTCACCTGTCAGCAATACAAAAGGAAATTACTCAGCAGAGAGCACGTGGAAGCCTCTGCTACAGCCTCTGGCATACGCCTTACGGGAATGCAACATTCTGGAGCACTGGGATCACCCTGAAAGGAAAGTGTTACGTCCTGTAGCACTCCCATTCAAAAAAAGTGAAATCTGGTTTAAAATAAAGATAAAAATGAATGCCAGGAGTGCAGGGAGAGTGCAGTTCAGCTGGGTTCTCAGTGCCAGCATCACTGAGGCTGCCATGGAAGGGGGGACAAAAATAAAAGAAGACATTTCACAAACACGAGACCTTCACTGTGCGTGACAAGAAAAATAATTAAAACAACTGAGAGAACTAATCTGTGGCTGCTTAGGAAGTTAACTCTTCGAAGGAAGTGATTAAGAGAACAAAAGCAAAGTGTTATGTTTATCAAACAAGTGAACTTAACCCATGGAGAGGGCTTACTCCTGTGAGTAAAGGTGGAGTATCGTCACAGCCCTCCCTGCAGGCATCAGTTCACACTGGGCTGGGATCTTAGTGAATATTAATTAATTATTATTCCAAAGAACTAAGTCTTATTAGAAATACGAAGCACAGCTTTGCCAAAACACCAAATACTAGCAGAAAGGCAGCCACAATGTCCCGTGCCTCTTTACAAAATCCCCTTGGATCTAACGCCTATTCAGGACAAAATTCCCAAGTATTTTCCTGAGAAGACTTGATTAACCACTTACAACATTCACAAATTCAGTCCCAGCAACAGACATTTTTTGTTTCATCACACATTACACAGCACACAAATTCAGCCCTGTGAAACAAGGCTCCCAACTTCTCCCCAAAAAAGCAACCGACAAATACGAGACAGTTACTACAAATGCTGCTTTGAATCTCCAGGAATTTCACAAAAATTAATTAATACTAAAGATCTAATTGTCTAACCTGCTTCTGCATGCAGAAAGAGCCAGACCTGGTGCCTCTACGTGGGGGGAGGGAAGCGTTTCTTGTTCCTGTTTCGTACTTGACTTTTTTCCTGCGCAGGAGATGATCTAATTATCCAACGTGTCAGTATATTGCTTCACCCTTCCTCGTGTGTCTCTTTACATTAACATATTTTAACAATTCAGCTCATTAGGAAGGAGGCGAGGAACAAAATGGCAAATTGTCCTTAAAAATCAATCACAAAGGCAGAAGTCTTTCCATGTTTTGTCCTGTACATCTCCAAAACTCTACCGGAGCACACAACCAACGATGCTGAATGTAAACGGGTCACAAACCTCCCCAAATCTCACATCCTCACGCTGCTCAGATGGAAGTGTACCTGTTGAAGACAGGAGCCTGATGGGTGAGCTGTGCAAGGGAGTAATTTTGGGTCCTGCCCAATTAGAAGGGAAAGAAACTCCCAAATGCCAGCCCCTTATTGTTCCCAACCGTGCTGATGCTCAGCTGCAGGCACTGTGTCTTCGAGGGGGCTGGTGGATCTCATGTATAATAACTGAGGATGGGTGATGAAAGCGAGCCATCAAACCACATAAGGCTGCTACCCATCGCCTTGAAATGGATCTGAAAAACCCTGAAATCCAAATATAACATGGACAGCACCTACATTTGCATATGTAGGATGCCAGCCGAAGTTTCCGAACCTTTTTATCATATGCCTTTTTTTACAGCCATTCAACACCCAGCCCTGTCAGCAGACACGGATTTGAGAGATGATCTTGTGTTTTAAACCTTCCCCCAAATGCCTACAACAGGTTTAGCCTGAGCAGAGTCCCCATGGCACACAGTAAAACCACGGGATCTTGGGAAACGTTTCTTCAGCAAGTTTTGTGTATAATAGCAGTGCCTATATATAAACGTGTTTACGGCTATTCCCAAAGAAGAGCCTGTTCTGAGAAGCAGCTCCTTTATTGTGATCGAACACGCTGGATTCATTCCCAGTTTTAAGCCTTATATAAGGCCTTCAAGGAAACAGAAACTTATTTTGTACAAAATCATGCCAGTATAGTAGTAGGTGCAACGGAATTATTCTGTTACACATTAAGTTTTACTAATAAAAGACCTGCACTGCCGTCATAAAGTCAAATGCTGCTTCCCACTAGCACAAACAAATTTATTTCTTGCCAGGTACGTCCACTCTGACTAATAAATAACACAGCTTTCTGAACTGTGGGCTGCAGCATAAACATATTAGATTATCCCTGTGGCCTGTTAGGAGGGAGCACAGCCCAGAGTGCTTGCAGGGATGGCTCACTCCAAAAACCCTCGAGGATGCAGGTCAGGCCATCTCACAGGTTTGGTTCCCACATCCCCATGAAGGCTTCTGGCACTGCTCCAGCAAAATCCACACATCCCAGGATGACCAGGGAGTCAAATCACTCCAAATTCAAATTGTCATCAGGACCAAAAAGCTGGGTATGTGACTCGGTCTTAAAACTCAAGCTCTTGTACTCATAATAAAACCACTAAATTGGTAATAAGCATCAGGAGCTTTAAAATGAAAAATACCACCAAAACCCAACCAACCAACAAAAAAAACCCCACTTGACAGAAATGACAGGTTGTGATTAAAATCTTATGGTGGTCTCCACACTGTGTCGTTGCAGAGAATCTGCTTGGGCAGAGCACATATCTATGCCTGACGTAGGCTGGGAGGACAGTGCAGCTCCCTGAGTGGTACAGGCAGCACAGACACAGTCTGGGAGACAGAAACACCCACTCTGGTGCCATTTAGGTGTCTACATCCCAATAAATAAACAGATCAGTCTCCACTGGATTAGCACACGCACTTTGCACAGCACTTCATTGATAGCACCAAGGCTTTTTCCCTACGGCCATGTCCCATTTTGTGTTACCACACAGAGGCAGCTCAAGGACTAAACAAGATCAAAACTAAACCTCCTCTTGCTTAAGATTAAATTATTACAGGACTGACCTTGCAGATACCTTGGCCCAGCTTTTCAGAGGGGTTCACGACCCAGCACTGAGGTTCAGCACAAAGCACAGCACTAACATTCTCTTTGGGAAAGAAATGTTACTCACCCTTCTGCATCCTCCCATTGCAAAGTCTCTTCCCTGGGAAGTGGGAGACTTGTATTCTCTTTTCTCCTTCTATGCCCACAGCCTGGCTCTGGCACTGATGCTAATTTTGATACTACACATTTATGAGCAGAGTAGTGACCTCTCACCCCTCCTTCTGAAACACACCGCTGCTCCTGAATCACATAAAAGATTCAAAATGGGATAACTGACCCTCACCCTACAGAGAAAAGGACTTCTCAGGGCATTTGGAAGTCTATGTTTTCATTCATTTTCTTAATTCCCTTTCTGTGTTTAATCCAAGCTGTTTAAGCAGACCCCAGGTCAGGACACCATTTAATATTGCCATACCTTTTTCTTCCCACTTCACTTGCTAGCAATTCAGAGATTCTTAACTCTTCTTATTCATTCTACAGGTGTCTGCTGCATTATTTTAGGTCTGCACTTCCAGGGTTGGCAGTTTTTTAGACTGCATTTCACGGGCCTGCACACGAGCCATGTTCACAAATACATTCTGGAGCTGTAGGAGCTGACAGGAGTGGCTGAATTCTGACCCTGGCATGGAAAGGATGATGTCAGGGGCAGGCAAAGCGGGATGGAATTGCTCTCCTGACTTACTCTGGTAGCTACAACAGATGGATCACATAATCCAATGCAAACAGCAAGCAAGTTTCTTGGTAATGAGAGAAAAGGACACGATGACCTCTAGGTAAAAATCCTGGGAACAGCAAGCACACATAAACATCAACCTGAGCAACTTTAATTCTGTGCCAGAGCCTGAACTGAAGATAACAGCAAAGACAAACACCCAAGACAGATTTAATTCAGGCTGTAATTTACTGCATGAACATGCCAAAATTGTGGTACAAGCCTCATGCCTTTTAACACTCCTCATTGTAAGCCTATTCTTATCTTGGTGATGAATGTAAGATTTTAGAAAGTTTTTTGTTTGCTTTTTTTCCAAGCCTCTTGTAATTTTGCTGCTCTCTTCTTTAGCGGGGAGGAAGCTGGAAGTACTTCAGGTTATGAGGTGTGGTAGAATATGTCCTAGAACTGATCCACAAACACAGGGCATCTCATGACAGGGTGCTGATAATGAATTGTTGCATGGACACAGACAAGCACATTACTGTTACCTCCCTCTCCCCTCCTCCCCAGTAAAGGCTATCTTAATTTAAGATTTATTTTGTTTGCAAAGTTGATTCAACTCCTCCAATGGGAAGCAACAGCAGCATGAACTGTGTTTTCTTGGTATGAAGGTACAGATCTGTTAGCATATGCTTTAAATAACAGACTAAAAAACTCCCTGTTCCTTCTTCTGACTAAGAAATCCTTGAACAGCTCAGTTCCCCAGCACTCAGAAACCCCAACAAGGTAGCAGGGGCCATAAACACTCATTTTCTGCCCCAAACACGGGTGGATTTTTGGGGGGATTTCCTTTATTTTGAGTGCTCCAAGCTCATACCACTAGATGGCACGTTTGAAACTCTTGGCATCTCAGTGAAATCACAAGTCTCTGCTCGGCATCACACCGTGCTTATCCCCTCCTGGGATGGAAAAGTACAGGTAAAATGATCTCTCAGGAGCCAAAGAACCGGGACAGGCAGACAATGGCATGGAAAAATGCGCCTGCTTGGGAAGGCAGTGTCTGGCAGCCAGCTGAGGGAGGGACTGCCATGGAGAGCTGAGCTCCAGCCCTTCCAGCTCTCATCTTGGTGTGGCCTTGGTAAATCTCTTCATGTCCTGGGAGAGTATCTGAATGACAGAGGGAGCTGAGACAAGAGGAAAATGGCAAAGGAGGGTGAGAGTTGATCCTTTGGATGCACAACACCACGTTCCACCGTGAGCCGAGCAATGCTCTGCTCTCTGCACATCCCTGAGAGTTCAACAGACCAAAACCCATCCACAGCCCCTCCAACACATCACTGCCACGATCTGATGGCAGGGAGACATTCAGGGCACCAGCAAACAGGGGAAAATGTAGCCAACCCGCAGCATCCCATGCAAGATGTGACTTTTCCAGAAATGTCAAGCGCTTCCTGCCCCACAGACCTCCACGAGAGATAAGCAAACACACAGCAGCCCATGACACTGAGTCACAGCCTCATGAGCAAGTCACCTCTTGTGCAGGACACGTTTTGGAGTGTACCTAGATGTGCCCCGGTGTACTGGCCTTGGCAGGGATGCCAGAGCCTGGCAGCACCACTTCCTTAAGGCTTCTGGCTCGCTCTTGCTGCCAGTTCCTTAATTTAACTCAACCCACTTAGAAAGTGCATTAGCACAAGCATGTACCAACATTCCAACCAACGAAGTAACATTCCCTCAAAGAAGAACAAGTCGGTTCAGCACCGCCGTAACGATCGCGGGCGCTCGGAGCTGGTACTTGTCATGGCATTGCACCCCACATTCCCTCCGTGGGCAACTTCAATAGACAGGGATTAACAATTTACTATGAGCACTTCAACATCTGACTCAGTCTTTGGAATGGGCACTCGTGTCAATGGAAAAAAAAAAAAATCAACAAAAATCCCCTGTCAATTTGAGCTGGAGAAGGAGAGATATGTTGATAGACCCCCAAAAGGGCAATGGCAGAAGGGTGCTTCTTGTCTGGGTGGAAGAAAAAAAATAGCATCTTCCTCCTTCCAAACAAGAACAGCTCAGCCCCAGAACTGCAGCAAAAAAAAAAAAAAAAAAAACCAACAGAAGTTTTCCTTACATAGGATACACAGGATTTAGTGCTGAAGTGCACAAAGTGCCCTCACCATCATCACCCTCACTGCAGGACCAAAATACACTCCTGAGGCAGCAAAAGAAAGCTTTGCCATAGCACTATCCATGCTACACTCTTCAGGAATTCTGCTCTTCCCTGACCCATCAGTTTGGCACTACCTGTGTATTTACATGCTCCTGTATACCCAGTATGGACCTGCTGGGCAAATACTCCTCAAAACACACCAGAGTACATTTCTGGGTCGATGTCTGCAGGCTCTGCCAGCAAGTCTGTAGGCATCAACACATGGCTGTAGCATCTTGCTGAAACATTCCAGCAAGACCTCTAACTTCAATGGACAAACAACTCTTGCTGAAACATTCCAGCAAGACCTCTAACTTCAATGGACAAACAACTGAATAAGATTCAATTTCAAATATAATGATGCAGTAATCCCATCTGAATCTTGCCAGTTCCCTTTGGATGCAGCTCCATCCCTCTAATCATCCCTCTCTCTAGTGGTGGATGATGCTGAACTTCTCACAAGTAGGAACAGACCATGGTGCCTTGACTGCTTTTAAATGAAGACCACAGGTACTCCAACAGACAGGCAAATTCCTCAGTGTAACTACAAATCCCACTGCAAAATTCTGTAGGGGGGAAGAAATGGTGGATCATCTATAAATGAAAATCCTTGGACTTCTGGTTCAGATTTTCCTCCTAATGAACCACTCAACACACTGCATCCCAACTGAAAGCAAGGAAAATACTTCATGAGTGGGATTATTCTCACTTCTATTTAAATACCTGCAGCACAGATGTTGATATCTGGGTTAGTCACAGGGAACTCCTTTAAAGTCAGTGCAAAGAAACTGTCACTTGCATGACATGATTCATCTGACTTATTCCAGGCAGTTATTTGGGATGTTTTCCCTCTCAGAAGAGAAGCCAGGAACGTCACAGCCCTGTCAGATGAGTTACAGTGATACCAAATTCTCAAATGCTGCTTTAAGCTACTGTAAAAAAAAAAAAAAAAAAAAAAAAGAAAAGAAAAAAAAAAGAAAAAAAGGGAACTTTTAGATAATGACTTGTGGCATAAACTTTTATATACTTATTTAAATGGAAAACTGTAAATAAGAATGTTGCCCCTTAGAGTTTTTGTTCCAAGAATTTTCATCCTGAAATTTCCAAACTAAATTTTGCAGCACTGGCCCAGAACACAGAGATGGGCAAAGAACTTTGGGCGATGTGAAAGTAAATGATCCATTCCCCTCTTAAAAAAATTCATTTGAAAGCAAACACAGTAACCTGAAGAGCAGACAGTGGATTTCATCACGCAGTACCCTTTTACGTTAATAGAAGGCTTTTTATGAGGAAGGAGGAATAAACTTGTGGTTAAGGGCAAGATGTTCAAAGTGCACTGCTAGCTCTAGACTGTATTTTTCATGACTGCCTCCACCTCAGTGTCACACACATTATGTTTATTGCCTCGGATTTACATTTTTGGAGAGGACGCAGCCAGGGAAAGAAGTATTAGGAGGAAGATGAGGCCATTTTTCTCTAGCACAGCATCAAGAGCTGAACCCCCCCTTGTATGGAAAAGCTGACTGCGAAGAGGATGGATCTCATGGACAGTCACAGTGGCTATTAATGAGTAGAACTGAAACTCATGAGATTGCTCCGGCCTCTGCAGCACGGCTGCATTTGATGTCTCTTATCAGGAAACTCCCTGCCCACTCAGCCTTGTTCTCAGCGTAAGGAGAATGAGCACCAGCATTTCCTTAACCTCGCTGCTCTCCTCCTCAGCAGACAACCACAAGCATATAAACAGCTTTCTGAAGAACTGGAGAGACCGCAGGGATCACCTTCTGTAGAAGTTGATTGCGTGTCCTGGGGTGTCACTGGCCTTCCTCAGTCTGCCCCAGCTCCCCGTGCCAGGACTGGCCTCTGAGGCACCACGCTCACAGGGAGCACAGCAGACTGTTTTGTCATTTCTGAGCTCGCTCCTGCTGTTGCAGAATCAGAAATGAAAAAGTAATTCAGACAATCCCACAATGGTTTGGGCTGGAAGGAACCTTAAAGCTCACCCCATTCCAACGCCTGCCATGGGCAAGGACACCTTCCACTATCCCAGGGTGCTCCAAGCCCTTCCAACCTTACTTGGACACTTCCAGGGATGGGGGAAGCCAGAGCTTCTCTAGGCAACCTGTGCCAGGGCCTCACCAGCCTCACAGTAAAGAATTTCTTCGTAATAGCTAATTTAACCGTGCCCTCTGTCAGTTTAAAGCCATTCCCCCTTTCAATACATGCCCTTGTCAAAAGTCCCTCTCCAGCTTTTCAGTTCTCTTTTTATTTATCTCCCATCTACAAAAACAGACCCACTCCACTCTCACCAAAGCTCATAACTGATTTACTGTATCATGGTAGATTAGCAGCTTCTTTTGAAAAACCTGCCTGGCTGCCAGGGAAAGTCAACATCCTCGGTCAAAGAGCATCCAACAATTAAGAAACTTCATTTAGCTGCCACCAAATGATGTCACCAAGAGCAAAGTACAACAACAGAAGTGACAGCCAGGCGGGACACGAGCTTTTCCCAAGTATTGTTTGGGCAACAACCGAACAAACCCCTCGTTGTTGGTGTGCCCGTGGAAGCGGATGGCACACACACAGCTACCTACGTGTCTCCCAACACATCCTGGGAGATGCTCGGGCAAATTTATCACTGGGAGAGAACATCACCTCCAACAGACTGCAAGCTGAATCATGTAAATTTGGGTAAAGAGAATCCCATTAAAGAAGCAAAATTAACGCTAAGTGTATCAGATGAAAGACTTCCCTTCTAAAGCCAGCGCCTGAGTGCAAATTCAAGCTACTTCGAAGATATTCAGGTCATTCAGACAATTATTTTAAAATGGCAGAGAAAGACAGCCTGATGATCCATGTATGGCAACAGGAGCCAGAAGCTCTGAATCATTCATAACAACACTTAGCAGCTCTATCATCTGCAGATCTCAAAGCCACTCCACAAAATGGATATGAATCGCTGGCACCCAGCTGTGGCTCCTCTGCAGTGGGTTGGCATCGCAGGGCTGCACTGGGAGGCTTGGAGAGCACCAGGGTGCTTTCCAAACAGCAGGCAGTAATTACAGCTTCTGTCCCTGTTTATCCACCTACCTACCTGCAATTCTCATTTAGCATTCCCATGGCTGACATTCCTGTGGCTGTACCCAATCTCCCTCCACAGGAACCCCTTCACTTAGTTCTGGGAATTCTCTGGAAAATCTCACTTTTCAGAATTAAAAAAAGTTTTTTTTCTCACCCCAAGCAGCCACATGGGTTCAGTGGATTCCTCAGCACCTGCTGTACCTGAAAGAGATCTTTCATGCTATCCTTGTACTGATGAACAACAGAGCTGAGCCAAACACACCTTTCCCATCCCTACATCCCCATGCTTTTCCTCACTCAGACTGTTAAGACTGAAACCTTTAGATTTAGTATGCAAAATTCAGGAGGCGAACGCACAGAGAAAGTAAGTGGTGTGCTGAAATAACAGGATGACTCTCCAAGATAAAACCAGGCTCCACATCGCCTGAGTCCTGGCCTCCCACCTGATCCAGCCAGGGCTGCTACACCCAGTTTGAACATTTACCTGGAGGTTGCATAAGATTCCTATAAACTGTCTGTGCCCCAACACCCCTCTGTTAATGCCAACAGCTGCTTCCCAGGGCAGAAGAGGAGGTCTGAAGGGGTATTTGCCTTTTAACTGCAGAACATTTTGTTAGCACTGCTATTACCCATCACTGTTTCTGTGGCTGTATCTGTTACAGGTTAGAAACAGGTTCCTGCTTCCACACTGCCTTTATCCACCCCATTTTCTGCTGTGTCTGTGTGCCAAATAACAGGGCTATCAGCTGCTGCAAGCTCCTGTCCATGGAAGAGCTGAAGTACAGCATGCTGGAAGCTTAAGTAGATGCAAAGCACACTGTCCTGCAGATAAAACTCCACAGAACACACTTCCCAGAACAAAAGATGCAACTAAACCAAAAAAAGGAAGAAGAAAGCTGCTACTAAAACCCTGTCAATTTCTGCTGGGTATGAAAAACTCAAGACACCCAAAGTCTTTGCTACACTGCTCACCCCTCAGTCAGTTTTCCTACACATCAGAGGCCCAACTTAAACCAACACCTAAGAATATTATTTAATAAAGCCTTTGCTCTGCTGTCCATTTTTACTCACTACCACTACAATTAGCGTAGGAATAAAACCTTACATTCTCTCAGATGCTCCCTTTTGACTCTATCTGCCCTGACAACTAAGTCATAATTCATTTTTCAATATTCTCTTTCTTTCCCCTCCTATGATGGGTTGATGGCAAGAGAAGTAAAACTTCTCTGCAGGTTGAGCCTGAATTAGGAGGGACAAAGATTTTACTGAAACTGGGAAATGACAGGTTGTACATGAAAATCATGGACTAAACGCACTGGGATAAATTACGTTTTTATCTTGAAAATCTGCTTTGGGGAGTAGGGTCCTCAATTTTCTACAAAGATTTTTCTCTCACCTTCTGGGAGTTGTCTGTAACACAGAGTTGTTGCCTCGTAAATGTGTTTGAGATACTTCTCCCAGCACTGCAAACATCATATAATGGAACTACAGGAACTTCAAAGGAAGTGGCTGCTTAGGGCAAAGCTGAAAACATTTATTGTCACCCAGACACACTTTTATCAACTTGCTCAGGCAGAGTCATTTGTGATACACTTTCCCCCGACGTGCCTTCAAAGAGAAGCGAAGCTGCTTCCCCTCAACACTGAGCTCCAGAAAAAAAAACATTTCCTGGTCAAGCCCAGCTTGTGCCAAGATATTTCTTGGACGAGCCGTAGTGCCAAGCAGTGCCGAGACCTGCAGCTCACTGATGTTAAGGACTGCTTTTAACAAGCACAACTTCCTGCTTTACAAAGGGGCTTATCTGACCGCCTCTTCTTCCAAATGTGCTGGATATTTCTAAGATTTGTCATATGATTTCTTCCCTCAGTACATGTACCCACGTCCCTCCACTGGCCTCAGCCGGTACCCAGGAATTAACTCTCTCCTTAGCTCCATTAGTTACACAAAAAAAGCCTTCCACTTCTTTCCAGGTCCAACATTTGTGTCACATCATTTTCACCTCAAACATCATCTAAATTCAGCAATAATGGTCCCCAGTCTTAACTGGGATTACTCAGACTCCAAAGTCAGTCCACTACATCTAATTATGAAGTCAGGAAATCCCGTTTTTAGAAGACATAGAGTATTTTGGTAATTATTTTATTGTTGTTCTTTCTGTTCGCAGAGGAATTTCAGAAGTAACTGCTAGTAAAAATTAAGGCCTCAGTGCACAAGATCCTAATTTCATGTGGATTACTGACATGCATAAAGCACTTTGCTAGATAAGGACCTATCTGGAGATCTCCAATTCTTCCAGCAATTCCAGTGCAGTCCAGTTGAGTCCAGTAGGAAACACAGCTCTGCTGAAACAGGGGAACTCACGTGTCCTCTTGCCATTCACATTCTCCCAACTCTGCATCAACTCTGCCTCTGTTTGCAGCCATCCCACTGCCCAAATCCTGCCCCAGAGCTGGGTCCAAGTCTGGATTAAGGATGAAGATGGGGAAAAGGGCCCCAAAAGTGGCATCATTTAATGGGTTAGTTAAACCCATTTCTGGTAATTGATGAAAATCAGTACAGAGATCATCAGTTAAAATAAGTTCATTATTTCTTTATTTGATCTTCCCTTTATCCTCTTTGCCTCCATCTCCCAAAAACACCTGCTTTTTGGAAATTAATTCTTTCCACAGCATTTGGTGGCCTTTATTCTGCCAGGTATTTTTTTCACTACAATGATTAAATAATCACTACTACTTCTAAAATTTCATTTGCAGCAACGTTACCAAGTAAATGCCAGAGAAAGCTTATCCTGCTCTGAGTAGGAGGTTGGACTGGAGACCTCATGAAGTCCCTTCCAACTTAAATTATTCTGTGATCCCATGATGTGAGAGTATCATGTTATAAAAATCCATGCAGGCTTGTTCATGTTTTTTGAGTATCATGGAGGAAAAACCAAAACAAAACAAAACCCTTGTCTGCTGCCAAAAGGTAAGGAATTGGGTGGCAGCAAAAAAAAAAAAAAAAAAAAAAAAAGGCCTACCAACTCTCACTTCTACTGGTAATGCTTCAAACTTGTCTATACTTCTCCGAAATTATTTTCATCCTGGGATCCGAAAATTCCCTACACCCATCTTGTTCCATTTCATAACACCATTCAAGCTCACATGTCTATAAGCAAATTCACCCTGGCATGGTCGGCGATACCTTATTTATTTCCCTGTGAGTTCCTCTTTGGAAAGAGCAAGGATATGGAGCAACCACATGAGTACAGCTGAAGAAAGGTCACCAAAAGAGACAGCATGTTCTTATTTACTATCCATAAATATAATTTATTAGATTTGAGGGTTTGAGGGAAAATTTGACCATATACTTCCACCCAACCATGCTGCTCTCAGTACATTGCTGTTTTCCCCAGAGTTTGGGTGCAGACTTTAGGTCAGCCCTAATTCTGTTTTCACCCCACTCCAGCTCAGCCTCTCCTTGAGCCTCCCCCAGCCCATGCACGCAATGTAACGTGTTAAAGGTCACAGCACTGCACACGTGAACGAATCTGCTTTATGTCTTCTAAAACCTTAAGAACTTAATCCTTGGAGAACCAGTCCCCTTTCACGTCTTCCTCCACAAGAAACAACACGGACCTGGAGCTCTTGGGTTAAATTTTTCCAGCCAAGCCCAGGGATTTCACTCCCAGTACAGCGAGCGTGCGTTGGCCATCGCCATCCCGAACTCTCCACCAGTGCTTTGCTATGTGCTGGCTGCTCTCCATGGCGAGTAAAGGTTAAGGCTACGGAAGGTCTCTCCCAGGTTTCAACATGCAAGAATGAAGATTTAGGACTTGGTGTGCAAGTGAAAAGGAAAGGATCATTAGGGGAATGTTGGGGACAAAGGTAGTCCAAGAAGGATGAAATTTCACTCTGGAAAGACTGACAATAAAATGCATTTTGTGTAATCTCTTTCCTTTGCAGAGTCAGTGTAATCCAGATTATTCTGCAGCTCTAATAGGAGATTTGAGAAGTATTCAACAGAAGAAACTTCCAGTTGGGGTTCAGGTAGGAGCTTCAGATTTAAAAATTGTCAATAGGTTTGTCAGCCAAACCATGGAAGTCAAATGCATAAGTAACTAGATGATTATACAAATTCCCCATATTAAACTCCCCTGAATGCTCTTTTCATTGTAAAAAAGGATTAGCAGCATATAAACAATTTATGTAAGGAGACTTGAATGATTTTATTGTGATGTGCTATTTAGCATTTGCAAAGGTTCCAATTATAAAACTTTTACTTCTTTAATTTTCCACAAGACACCCAGTGAAATAGCATGTTTTGATTTATTTAACAGCAAGAACCTTTGGTAGGAGACTGTTTTATTAAATGTGGTCATGCAGCCCTATCATCACATTGCTTGTGTATGCAAGTTCTGTACAAAAAAAGGAAATTTTACTCACTGAAAATTAACCAGTTGTTCAATCTCACCCAGCTTTGAGGAAGCTCATACAGTGACCGCAGTGATACCGAAGGTCTGTGTCTCCAAACAACGTGGCCATGTTTGGATCACAAGGGATACTGAATAAACAGCTTATTGCTATCTCAAAAGAAAAGCCGAACTTCTGGGCCATGAAGCAGGAGAAAGGAACTCTGATACAATACAGCACAGTCAACTCTCAAATATGTCTGATAACAGGAAGCTGGAGTAACCTAGTTAATGAAAAACCATCTAATAACAATACTATGCTTTGCAAAGCCAGCTCCTGGCATCTTCGGGTGGTTTTATTGCCTCGGCCGTGGTATTTCCGAGAGGCACGGATCCAGCCTGGATCCCAGAGCAACGTGGCCCTGTTCCTCTAACACAGCATGTGAGCCTCAAGGGCTTGTGCAGAGCAGTTTGTGTCTTTGCACAGGAGTCCAGAGTGAACACGACTGCTCTGCTGTTGGGCCACCACAGTGTCACCACCCCAAGCTCTGCACACGGACGTCGCCGGCCTGACCACGCACACCAGAGCTCTCCAGCTCCAACAGCAGAGGACTCCTGGCATCCTGGGGCTGTTCTTGCAGTGCACCAGCTTTAGATCTTCTTCAGAGAGACAACCAAGAAGCCACTTTCATCCTCAGGAGAGTGATGCCCTCCTAGGAGTGCAGATCCCAGAGATCCACCAGGACAAAATACGTAATCACACGTGCCCCAGGCAAACTGCAGCCCCAAAACAACCAAAGCACTTGTGCTCATTCCCCTTAAGGCACAATACAGGTGAAATTTACACCTATTTCCATTTTTTTTCATGACCAACAACTTGCATAAACACCAGAAGCAAATCCCAGGCTGCTGACGAAGGTGAACTATACAACAAAACAGTGATACTCTGGAGGGTGGAAAGTCAGTAAACAAAACAAAAATAAAATGCAGATGGTATTTAGCTGAAGCGAACTGTATGGTTCACTGCATACCTAGCAGGCCAAGAAGAAAGGGAAATTCCTTCTCAGGGTTTATGTGAACAATGAGTTTCCCTGAAAACACCAGGAGGCTGTTCCCAGCTCCTCACTGGCACCATTACTAGGAAAAGCAAATGCTGGAAAGGTTGTTTCAGTTCATTACTGACCTCAGCTGAAGTCTCAGGACCAGTGAACTCCAGTGTGGATCAACGTGACCTCTTGCTTTAGAGTATTATTGTTGTTACAGTGTGTATAGCACAGAGTGTTGCTTTTGAAAGAAAATACAGCTGTGGATGTGCCATCACGCTCAAATCCAAGTTCCAGCAGTCTCATAGGTCTGACCAAACCCTGTTCCACTTCTGCTGCTCAGTCTTATGCTTAGGATCCAGCCAAATTCTCCCCCATTTTAAGTCAAAGCATGAAAACAATGTAATGGGTAACTGTAGTTGAGCAGTAACCCAGATATTCCACATAAAAATCATCAAGAGCTGCAGGCATCCTCATCAGGATTGTGCAAAAAATCCTCATTTTGGGATATGTCTGTCACTCTGTTAGCAAGCTTTGGACAGTTGGGCATAGAAATACAAATGAATGGGTCTCTAAAAATCTTTATTAAAATATGCTCAAAAATCCATCAAGATACTCTTTAAATCTTCTCAAAGCAGTGAGATGGCACCAATGTATCTAATGGCTATTTTCAAAAGAACAGTGGCTCCTCTGCTGCATTGTTTCTATCGCATGAAAATGTCAGAAATGGTTGAAATGTGAGAAATAGGAAAAGTCTCACCAATTCAGACCAAACCGCAAACCACTTTGTAAGATCATGGAATTCTACAAGTGAAGAGACAAATGAACAAACATGCACACCAATAAAACTGCACAAGAAGAAACATGCCAGCTTCTATTCATTTTCATTTGCTCCTTTCTGCAGATTAGGAAAAAAGGGCTATAGCAGTAGAGTGTTGCTGGAGCTGGACGTAAATTTTGGAAGTTTCGTTCGAGAATGCAAAATCATTTTCAACATGGCTTCAGTTCAAGGCAGGGATGTGAATGGAAAAAGTTACAAAAGCATTTCAGAACCTCAAAATAAGGAAGACTGGAATAAACATGAAATCATCTATGGATAATGCTCTTCAAATATGAATTTCTACGCTCCTATTTTTTGGTAATACTTTGATGTGTGCTGTGGTTAAGCAGAGGGTTGAAAGAAAGGACAAAAAATAGGCAGGTTCTACAGCTGCCATGTAGGTGCAAATTCATTGCAAAGTTTTGGTTCTAAAAGCCAGTTAAAAACACTGGCACTCAGTATTACAGGAGTTTCCATCTCTTGTTGTCATAGGGGCTTAGAGTCAGTGAAGAATTTCGGAACCTGTGAACAACTTCACGTATTACCCTCATTTTACTGACAACAGGGATACCATGTCTATCCCAGGCATGACCCAGCAAGCCAGGGAGTGCAAAACTCTGCTCCTCTCATGTCCATTTTCAGCAAAAATGAGAACAATCTTTCCTCCCTTAAAAACTTGGAAATGGGTGGCAAAACTACAAATATTTAAAAAATTTACCGCTTTAAATCCCAGCTTAAATAGAGCAAGAAGAGACGGCATCACCTTATTTACCTACTGTACACTGCATTTCTACTTAGTCAGCTTCTTACACCCAGTAAATGTATGTTAGCACATTCACAGCTTTTGAGCAAAGAGGCTGAAATCCAAATTTCAAAGAGCTGAGTTATTTTTTAAGTCTGGAGAAATACACATTAAAAAGATTTTTAAAAAAGCCACATGCAGTTAATCACTGAATACCACTGCCATGCCAGCAAATCTATTTGTGAGAATTTTGTCATCTTGGATTGGTCACTGAACGTGTCAGGTTGGGCAGGGACTTCAAGATCACCCAGTTCAAACCCCCCACCATGTATTACTGCACAATTTTAATTTAAATAAAATCTTATTTAGCTGATGGTAATGACTACCCTTCATGTAAACTCTTCTTGCTCTTCAACAAACCTAATTTTAGGCTCTAATCAGCTTGCAACTCAACAGAAGCAATCAGAGTACTGGCATGAGCTGCTATAGGAATAGAGTTTAACCATTAATTGTAACTCATTGTGTCTTGTTTGTCAAACCTTTACGGTCACTTGGAAGAATTCCGAACTGTAAGAATTCTTGGTTCTTACAGATTATGTTGAGACAACAACAGTAATTAATTAATTCAATTTCCTTCACATAAGGAAATAAAAGCAGAATCATTAAGGTTGGAAAAGCCCTCTAAGACCATTGAGTCAACCATTAACCCATCTCTGCCAGGTCCACCATGTCCCTAAGCACCACATCTACCAAGAGGTAATATTAATCCCAATTTTCCAGATAGGAAACTGCAACACGGAAGAATGCAATCACATGCCCAAGATCACAGGCAGAGAACTCTAATTTTAACCTTTAACTTTAGGGTTCTGATGCACATTTTCCCTGCTCAATACAGCTGACTGCTGTTCTTCCAAGTCCTTGCACTGACAAACACAGAGTTCACCGAGCACTTCAGAAAATCTACATTTTCAGAGACAAACTGACCTGTACTGCAGCCATAAAAATGAATGCAAACATCAGAAGCCACACTTACATGTGTCATTAAGCGCTTGGCAATATTCTTTTAAAACCAGGGCAGGTAAATAGAGGGTCCTTCTTTCTTTAAACCTGTCATCTTGCCATTTCCCATAGAACCACCACTTCCCCTTGCACACACACAAACACATTCACAGACTCACCACGTTTGTTGGTGCTACCCGAGCCAGAAGAACCAAGACCTTCCAGGATTAACGCTCCGGGAAATGTTTCATGTGAAGAACACAGAAATACACCCAGTAAGATTTCTGGAATAGCTCCAGAAGGGGCTACCTAAGGTAGTGCTACCAAAATCTAAAGGATTTCCGTTTGTCCTTCCTTCCTCCCTCACGCGAAAACCTTGCAAAGGCGTTAAGGAGCACGAAATTACCCAGCGGTATTTAAGAGGCTTTTTTGCTTCAGCCACCAGCCAAACCAAACTTTTCCTTGGTCGTTAACATACCTCTGGTCTCATAACTCTGACAACCTGCACTCGCAGCCGGGACCAGGAACGCTTCCCTTGGGAGAGCGATCCTCTCTGAACTTAAACGCTGCCAGTCCCGCGTTTTCAGTTCAAAGCACATTAACAAAAAAGCATCAGGAAGTTCTACACTTCTGGAGCAACTTTCTAAAAATATCTTACCCCGCCAGAGCAAACAGCAACAAGAACTTGCTCATCAGTTTACAGTAATGTACTTTCCCTGACACGAAAGTGCTGGCAACACCGACGGCACAGAGAGATGTTCACCGTGGTAGACGCGGATGATTAAAACAAAAACTCATTATAGACTAAATTCTGGCTGCTGATGTCTGCTGGAAGCTGCTTTGCAACCCCCAGTGAAGACAGCTGGGATTTCCACCTGTAAAACATGGTTCTGAATCTAATCCCCCCCCCTTTCTTCACTCGAAAAAACCATAAAAGTTACTGGAAAAGGAGGCAGCTCTAAGCACGTATTTGAAGTGGTTAAAGTAACAGATAATCATAAAGATATAAATAGCTTTTCTGGCAAAATTAAAGCACTATTAAAAGGAAAGAGACACATGAAGAATTACCTCTGCTCTTGCTGACAGACACGTAGTCAGAACAAGACAGGCTGCACGCTTGGAGCCGTTAATAAAAAGAGGAGCAAGCGAATGAACAGCTTTCGGGTGAATCCAAATAGTTTTTGTTTCTCTGCTGCAGTTTCACCACTCCCACAGGGTCATTTCTACATTCGCTCTATAGCGAAAGCAAAGTACAGGTCACAGTAAGAGAAGGAGGAGACCAAAAAACTCCGCTTTATCAGTCAAAGTTTGTCATTCTTGCTGTCTTCTTTTCAAAGAAGGGGAAAACAGGGCTGGTGTGACCAAAGGGGATTTAGAGGGGGTTCTCTGCTGATATTTAATAAACCAGAAGCTGGGCTCATCTGCATTTTACATGATCTGATTGGTAAAAGCAGGAAGTAAGAAAACCTTTCAAGTACATGATTTATGGAAAGATTATCACATGACTAAAAAGCACAGAAAAAGAAGGACCAAATTCAGTTTTCGCTTGCAGCAATGGGGTTCTGTTCTAACTCTGTTGCCTTTGGCAGATTTATGATGCTCAAAACGAGGTAAAATACTTGGTTTTCGTGAGGACATAAAGCCATTTTAAAATCAAAATTTAGCCTCTGCTTTTCAAACACAATCATTGTTTCACATCTGCTTGGTGAAGAATTTCTGTACTGCACAAGAACCACATGAAGTATTTGGAGGGTATTTTCCAATATATTTCTGCCATCTCTACCACTCTGCCTCCAAATAATCCAGCTACTCACTGCTGTGCTACACACTCTTGCACACCCCATGAATGTTTTAAAATGCATTTCAAAATATTAAAAGAGACAGGGCAGCCCACAAGTGCACTGGAAATTCTCTCCTGCATTTCACAAAGGAAGTTGAAGTGATCACTCACTTTATTATTTGGGGAACAAAATATGAAGATGATTTTATGATGTAACATCCAGCAGGTATGGAAATTTTTGTCCAAATGACAATAAGAAACAGTAATGGTCTGGTTTTTTGCTCTGTTGCCAGCAATTAAGTCTACTTTTCTATGAAGAGCTGGTAAATTATACGAGCTACAAACCCCTTTTTTCCCTCTATCTCAACTCCTCTCTCAAATCCTCTATCATGGATTTCTACACTAGAAGGGGAAAGTGTTAGAGGTGAAAGAATAAGATGTTTACCAGGATGCCACTGGAGTGCTGAGGAAAAATAGAGAGTAACAAAGGGCTAAGAACTGAAAGCAAACATTGTGAGACAGTGAAACAGAGCTCTCCCAGCAGAGGCATTTTTTTCAGTGATGCCCTCACAGCTCTGCTGTCCTCTGAGCAGCTCAGTCAGATGGCAAAAGGTTAAAAGCACTGAGGAAAACCTGAATCATCTGACCCAAAAATGGAAAAGAGGAGAGAGAAAAAATACACTGCGGTACAAGCTCAGTGTTAATGTGATGCCCTCTTTTAAATACTGAAGGACTCTGATCCCTTTTGACAAAAACTTGCTGAAACACAGACTTTACGTGTGCAGACAACAAAACCATAATAGCAATTCATTTTCTTAGGGGTCAGAAACCTCAAATCTACTTCACACACTGCAGCAACAAAATATGAATCAACTGGGCGAATTTGATACGTGGGGTTTGTGATACTGTCCAGCCTTTCAGAACAATGTGATTTTATTCCTGTATTTAAAAATGACACACAGATTCAATAAAGACAGATTTCTCTGTACTGTCTGGGGACACATGGCACATGCCTCATGTAAAGAGCTGAGCAATAATATATGTGGTTGAAAATACAACTGGTACTCCCTAAAGTGGTTTTGCAGAGTCTTTAAACACCAGATCCTCAAGCATTTTCCTGTACATCAAAACAGCCAGATCTGTCTTTAGCATGTGGGGCAGCAACCCCAAGAAAGATTCCAAACAAGATAAAAAGTTTTCTTTTTTTTTTTTTTTTTTTTTTCAAGTGACTGTTTATCATACTGTCCAGGAAGTGGTGCAAAATCCTGAATAGAAGTGAGTTCTGATTATAAATCTGTCTTCTCTGGAATCACTCCAGCATCCCTAACCATCTGCAGGGAATAGGATAAAGCTCTCATGTACACAAAACACCTTCTGGGAGACTCTGCACCCATACAACAGTGACTAGATTATTGGTATGGATCAGGACTGGGTTTATCTTATTCAGCTACAGGTGCCAAAAAATTACAGGCTTACTTTAAACTACATCCTTGAGCAGCTGCCAGAGGAAGGCAACTGACAATGGTGAATCTTGTTAAATTCCTTAGAAATAAGAATTTACATGAACATCTGAGAAAGAAACAGCTTTGCAGGTCAGCATAACAGGGAAGCAGACTTCTGAATTCCCCCAGGCAAAAGATACTTTCTCCAACTGGAACACAGAGTATCCCAAAACGAAATCTCAGCACAAAAAAAAAAGTCTCAAACCTGTTGCTGTCAGCTTCTTGCTAATTAACTCAAATTACTGGCAGATTGGAGATGAAGGAAGGTAACAGAGTCACAAACTCACATAGATGGAAGAAGTCAGGAATGAGACAGAAAAGGAGTAAAAAAAAGTACAGAACATCTTTTAAATACTGTGTGCTTCACAAAACTTTGCCAGAATTACACTAGAGAAAAAAAAAAAAAGTGACAGGATTGCTTCTGGAATCCTGAATTCCACTCTTCTACAATCATTATCTTATAAATCAAAACCCTTTAGAAAAGATAATGAAGATTTGAATGATCTCAACCAAATAAATTCCAAAAACATTACCTTCTTAATTGAGACTGAAGACAACTCAGTGCTGGTTTGAGTTATGGAAGAATTAAAACCATCCAGGGACCTGCAAAGGATTGTGCATATCACGTATCTGATGCTGCCAACCCATCTTTGTACCACAAGTAAGTAATGGCAGGAATCTTTCAACTGCTGCATTTGAATGCCATCACTCACTTCCTCTGGGTCCCCACCAAAAAAACTGCGGAAAAAAAGCAAATTTCAAAAATTCCTTCTAGTTTGATTACACACAGGAACAGGGAAAATAAATGCATGCCTGTCTACCAGTTCATTCAACACAGGAGGGATTAGTCACTTTTCTGAGCACAATATTAGGATGTTTGTTGACTGTGGCCAGTCAAAGAGCGACGATTGAGAATGGAGCCATCAAATTCACTTCCCGGTCAAAAAGTCACAATCCAAAGAGAGATTCGTCAGAGGGAGGGTTAAACACAGGAACAGAGGAGAAGAAACTGAGACTTGGAAGGTGCCTGTGGTTCGAGGTTTAATGGTCATGTCGTTCCTTCCGAGGAAAGGGAGTGTTCCTGCATGACACAGCCAGCAAACCATGCGGGAGTCACATCCTGGTGAAGGGTGGCAGCTCCAGACACTTGACCTGGGAGGACAGCTTTATGCACAGGAATGTTGGCATAAGGAACGGAAAGCATGGGGAAAGGCATTTATTTCCAGGAAGGCATTAGGAGAGTATTTCTCTTGCTGTGAGAGTGGTGCCTGGAAGCCCAACACGCCTCCCAAGGGATGAGCCGGGTAGGGCTTTCCACAGCTCTTTTCAATCCCAGGGACAGTGCTCATCCTCGTGTCTGTGGGGCTCTCAGGAGGAAGGCACAGCTGAGCAGCATCACCTGGATGAGCACACTCACTCTCAGGCCCTGGATGACCCTCAGGGCTGCAATGAACTGAAGGGAACCTGTGTGCACCCTCTGTGCTGCTGGAGGATTCCCAGCCCTTCCTGGGCTCCCAGGCAAACCCGAACTGCTGCACGTCCTCATCACCTCTGTCCCCCCTGGCACTCACGGGGACACTGCAAACCACATCAGCTTCAGAAGCCATTCCTGTGCACAGTAATAACACTGGTCTAACTTACACATCCATTAGAGCGTCTTAAACGAATCCGAGGACAGGTTTGACTCATTTAGCAAAATCTGACTCACGCTTCTTGGGTATGGAAAAAACTATTTTGCAGACTTACTCCTGCAGGCTCTGTAGTTTCATTTAAAACTGGCCACGTTATGACACCTCAGCTTCCCTGTGCACCTTGAGCACTGGAGCAGAGCACAGGGAGAAAACAGAAAGCACAAAGGGAGTTAAAAGAGTCACCTTTTGCTAAGGCAGGAGCTCATGGCACACACACTTTTTTTGGGAAGCAGATAAATACATTTTTTAAAAAAGAGGCACGTTTCATTTTGGTAGAGATACTTTTCACACCCAAAGCCAGACTAAGAAATAAGTCAATATTAGATGTTTGCTTAACCAGCTTAACCTCTGGATAAAAAGGCCACACTTTCCTATTATGAAAGTTTTATAAGATTAAACTTCCTTTGATTTCTGAGGAACTACTTATCTGTTGTGTACCTGGATGGGATCCTCTGAAGTTACACTCCATGTACACAAGAACCACTAAACTTATTCAAAATAATTACACAACAGGCAAGTTTTCCCATTTATTTTTTTTACTGGTGCTCTCAGTTATCATCTGAGTTCTCCTCCAATGGGATTTATACACTCAGCTTTCACACAGAGACTGTGCAAATATTGGAGCTCCAACAGCCAATAACAAAACCCAAACATATCAAGTCTTTTGTACTTTCAAATATCCTTCCCTGGTGGATGGCACTCCATTTAAGACTGGCTCAGCAAAATTATCCAGATGATTATTTATGTCTGTGTAAACAGCAGATCCATTCTAAGGAATACTCAAAGGCCACAACAACACGAGCTGCTTCTGAGAATCCAGGTCACATTCATGTTTACTCTGAAAGCAACAACAATTTAAGCAAAGTCTGATTTCACTTGACGTTATTTTTTAGGAACTGCTAATTTGTGATTCATTGTAAACTCAGAGCCTCAAAAAGCTTCATAATCTAGGGAACTTTCCAAAGAGGCAGATTCATTTACTGAAGAGAATTAAGAGGGAAAATACACTCAAGATCAGCCTGATCTGTCTCAAGTGCTGGATAGATGGTTTTGCTGTGCCAGTGGGTTTGAGGGGTTTTACATCAGATGCTGAGGAAGTCCAGAAAATGCCAACATCATTCGACCTTCAGCCCTGGAATGCAAGTGGGCTTCCTCTCAGCAATTCCACGACCCAAAGGCCAGAGTCCCATGAGTCCTGATGGAGCAGCAGGCACGGCTGTGTGGATGGAGTGCAGCTACACACTGTTCTCCAGACCCAAGGGCTTCTGCTGCTCCTCCAGGCTGTGCTTCCTCACTGACTGCTCCTACTCCGCCCTACCAAAAGAGGTGGGAGGGAGATCCAGGTCCCACATGGTTTTGATTTCCCCCAGGTAAGCCACTCAAAGAAAAAACACCGTGCAGCAATTTGATCAGAAAGAGTTGCTGTGCAAGAGTTGTGGATGGGGACTGAGGTTGCTGCCAGCCAACTCACCTCACCTACCCCAACAGTGTCATGCATCAGGCAATCCCTCACACCAGCTGAGGAACATTATTCCAAAAAGATCTTCTTCCAGAGAAACACCTCCTCTCTCCTCACAAAATCATCTCTAGTAATTATTAAAATTAGTCAACCATCTCCCGAAGTCACAAGCTGCAGACTAAAACCAGAACCAGCCAAAAAAACCTCCCAAATACAACAATTCTGCACTGCAAAGCACCATTTGCGTGGAAATGTGCTGATTTCACCAAAAGCTCTATAAAAGGCAACAAGATTGGCCGGCAGGCCAGTCTGTCCAGCTTCCTGCCAGGCTGCCTGCCAGCCCCAGGGTGGGTACTCCCAGCTCCCTAACTCAAAAAATAAAAATCGGCTATGAGAAGGCTTCCAAAGGATGGGGATTTTGCTTCCTGTAGTTCTCTGATTAAAATAAATGTTGCACAGGTGTGTGTGTGTCAGGAAGGCAGGAACAGCTCTGCTATACACAGCAAGAATGGTTTCTCAACAACAGAAAAAATCAAGAAAAATTGTATTTTGAAAGACAGATGCCATTGCTAACAGCACAGGAGGGAGGGGATGAGACATCCCTGCATAAATCTGTGAGTGGGAAGACAATGGCAAAGAAATCCAAACAGCAACACGATAAATCAGAGGTGGGGAATCCCTGTCTTATCCCTTCTGCAGCGTGCATGCAGCTATTGTATTTAATTAAAATAAATTACAGCTCGCTTGTGTACAACCTGCAGGGCTTTTAACACCCCTGAACAGAAGCACAGGGGTGAGCACCACCCTTCAGGAGTTCACTCTCCGTGTCTCCAGACGAGGAAGGCAGATGCTCTGTCACAGCACAGTCGCAGCGAGGCTGAGGGATCGAGGCAGAACAAAAAGCCCAAACAGTTCTGCTTTTACACCATCCATTTCCTCAGCCCCATCCCTGGGATCCTTGCCAGGATGCTGGTAATGTTTTAAATGGAGCAGGCAGAGCTGCCCAGCAGTGTGGCAGCTGCTTCTGAGCAGGGATGTTTCACTGGAGAGGGGTTTCTTCTAACAGCAGTGATTTAACACTCTACGAACTAAATTTCTGCACTTTCCTGGTTAACCACTGCATCCAGAGGATGTCACCCTCTAATTCCTGCTTGAATTCACCCCACATATTTGCAGAAGCATCAGCACCTGAGGACAGGAACGTCTCCCTGCACTGAGGTTCACACTCGCTGTGCCCCAGCTTGGCACAGGAACATCAGTCCTGCACTTCTGAGGACCAGGAGGGGAGGAGGTGCACAGGTGCTGGAGCACTGTGCCACACACCTGAGGATGCTGCAGAGAACACTGATACCCTGGCAGTGTTTTGGGGGGATACAAACTGAGTTTCTACCATCACCCAGGTCAGCCACCCACACACAGTGCTCCAGGCTCTGGCTGATTTCTGTGGAAGATCAGCCTGTGAAGGTCTCTTACACCAGGAGGCTTGGAAACTCCAGGCTGCTGAACACAACAAAGGAAAACACCTCTTGACAGACCATATCCCTGAGAGAATTAGGGGCACAATGTACCCAACAGGACTCTGGATTTGGAGCTGCTCCATGGATGCTCAGACAGCAGAAAGGACCAGTTAAATCTGACCTTGAGCAGCTGCAGAGTATCAGCTGATCCATAGCATTTGGGAAAAAAAGAGATTTCTATTTATTCTTATCCTTAGGAAAGCATAAGTGAGGAGAAAATGGATTTTAAGTAAGCTCAGAGAAGTCCATGATAATACTAATTCAAGATTTCGAAGTGCTTTACCAACAGCAAGTAAAATACACAGATTTCTGACAGGAGAAATGAAGCAGGAAAATGCAAAGCAGCTTGTCCAAGCTTATGCAACAGATGAGAAGCACAAACAACACACAGATCTCCAGGCTCTATCTCTGTGTCCTACCATTCTTTCATTTTAAAAACCTAAATCCATTTTGCACTCCAACGAGGTTTTTCACATAGATTTAAGTGTTAATTCTGGGCTGTTTAGACCTTCTTTTTTCCTGATGTGGTATCTCACCCATTATCTCCTCCTGTGTACACATACAGTAGAAAAGGAATTAGTATTTCAGAGCCAAGAAAACAGGAAAAAAGAGGAAAGTCCTAAATTTTTATCTAAAGCCGTATTTCTTTTCATATGGGCACACTGAATACAGATTTGAAGCAGCACTCCATCCTATGAGGAGAGAAAACATTGCTTGGAAACTATGAAAATTGAAATTGCTAAGATGCTACTAAATATATATATTTATGATGCTTCTATTTCCCGCACTAATATCATGCATAACACGTTTAATGCATTATCTGTTCAGATGCAGATACCCTTCACTGCAGGCAGAGAAGAGTTATCCAAAATGCTGACAAACCATCCCTTAGCCCCATGAAGTGCACTGAGTAACACAGATCACTCCAGCACACAGCTCATGTGGCACAAGGACTGCTCCTACAAAAGACACATAAAAGGCTCTCAGTGTCCATGCTGGTGCCAGAGTTTTCTCTGTGGAGCCACCTCACCACAGAGAAAAAGCACAAAAATGAAATCTAAGAACTCATCTTAGCAAGCTCCTCTTTTTTTTTTGCAGAGCACACATTAAACTTACAGGTACTTTCACATCTGACATAAATTAAAAGCCCTCTTTTAAAACCAACTTGTGTTTTTATGCTTCTAAGTCATCTAGAAGACAGCACTGTCAAATGGAGAGTTTCTCTTTGAATACCCACTGCCTGTGTGAATGGCTACTCCCCTCACTTCCACCACTGACCTCTTCAGGGTTTGTCTCCTTTCATGCCATCTATGCCTCTGGACCTTCTCAGAAGAAAAGGGACCCCCCTAAAGAGGAAAATGGCTTTCTTTACCCTTGCTGTCTGTAATTTTCTTTTCAAACCCTCCTTCTCATTCAGCGTAAAGGGGAATTTGCTCTAAGGAAAACCTACATGCTCAGAGATGAGGCAGGAGTGAGCTCCTCCTCATCTGAGTATCTGATCCTCCCATCCTAGTATCTGAGGTCAGATACTGGGCTTTTACTGATGAAGAGCTAAAATATTAGTATTTATTGCTGTGCCTGAGATCTGAAGCAGCCCTGGTGCCCTCACTTCACAGGTACAAGTGACAAACACGACTGCCAAAAACACTTTGTGGAAGGTACATGAGTTAGCAGAATGCTTCCTGATCATCTGGTCCCTTTTAAGACCAGCCTCACACAACCAACCAACCATTTGAACAGAGCTGTGACAGAAAATACTTCTACCAACCCTAAATATGTCTGTGTGCATGGTACAACTGTTTTTTTCTGTAAGACATTAACTGGAATCAACACAGTGCCATGACACAGCATACTCTTGCCATGATCCTCCAGGGCAGATGGAATTTTGGAGTCCATCTTTTAAGTGCAGAGGTTGTTCTCTATCGTGACTGTAACAAAAGTTATTTTGGATCATTTTAAAGGACATCATTGAAAAAATGAAGGTTTATGCCTGGCAGTAAAAGCACCTTGATGAAAATGCACGGTTAAAATGGAATTATCTCGTGCCTGGCAGGTGAGGCCTGTAGGAATTCAAGGCTTCCTTTTCCAAAACAAATGTAAGAGATTTAATATAATTGTATACATTAATCTGCTCTAAACCTTGGGGAAGCTGCAAAGCTTTACTTCCTTTTCTGAGGCATGAATCCCAGATCCCAAAGCCTGGTTATTTTAAGGAAATGTTTATGTGAATAACTAACACCAGAACTTAACTACTGTGCTCAGCATGAAACCTAAAGGACGATTCAAGCATCATTAAAAGGCTTGGATTTGAAAGGACTTTAAAGACCATCTTATTCCAACACCCTCCCATGAACAGGGAGACCTTTCACTATCCCAGGTTGCTCCAAGTCCCATCCAGCCTGGCCTTGGACATTTCCAGGGATGGAGCAGCCACAGCTTCTCTGGGCAACCATAGAGGTTGCAACCATATCTGATGTTCAACGTGGAAAACATCACAGAAAGAATCCAGTGGTAATTCACAGAGATACACGCTTTAGGTCAAGGGAAACCATCTCTCCTTGAATCCCTCTCTAACCTGCTGGCTATTTCCCTAAACTCCAGATGTCCAGAGTTTTGACCAAAACCACAGCTCCTTTTTCTTTGCACACGTGATGTTCTAGATGAGCTACTTAATACACGGAACTCCTCACGTACTCTTGGCTGAATTACCTCCTTGCCTGCTCCCAGTGAGCAATAACCAATTTAAACAGTCTTTTTTCAAGGTGTCAGAAAGCCACAAGGGGTTACATTAATGCATGACTACCCTGCAGAGACTGACAGACCAGGTATCACAACCACACTCACATACAATTTATTAAATCAACCTCTACCCCAAGGACTGCACCACCACCACCCTCAGGTGCAAATGGAAGAGGAAATTAAGGAAGTCTTGGGTAATTTCATTGGTATTTTTATATGAATTTTGAGACAGACCTTTTTTAAAATGGAAAGTTCCACCACACCATGATACGTCTCTTTTTCTGTATCTGGCTCAGCATTTCTCAATGCAATTTAGTACCTCCAACAGAAAACTCACCGTAAATTAGCAAGAAATGAACAGGGAACAAAGGACAACTGCAGTTCACCAGAACAAATGTTGGCAACTTCATTATCACTTCCAGCACTGACCACATGTATTGCAGGGAAAAAGCTGACCTGGTTAAGGACTTTTCCATTTCTATCTATGATCTCTCAGGGAATGTGCTAAGGAAACGACCGTCCTACTGAATCATTTCAAGAATTTAACAGCCAAGATGATTTATTACCATAAAATAGGTCTTGGAAACAAAGATATTTGAGGAGACTCAATAGCTATTAAATCATTGTGGAAAACATGATGCTGAAGGAATTGCAGATGCCTGACACATGTTCTACTGCTTTTTTTTTTTCCTTTTTTTTTAAATATTGAGTCTCTATAAAAAGCAACTCTGCAGAATTACTTAAAAACTTTTCTGACAGAAAAGAATTAAAAAATAGAGATATGGGTATAAATTAAAATGGCATCCATAAAAGTAAAAAACAATTTTAACTAGAACACCCCACAAAGGCTATTGGAAAAACTGGAGTCACCAATACACCAATAATTTCAAAACCTATGCATTAAAAATACACATCTCACTTAGTAAACAAGCTGAGACGCGTTTTGCAGAGTTATAGATATTTTAGAGTTGAGTCAATACATAGAAAACCTCACATCATCTTAATAATGAGTCCACTTGTTAGCTGGTGTGAAACCAGATTCAGTAAAAGCACCTTGGGTTTTGTTATTACAACTGCAGTGTAGATGTTGTTATCACATAGAACACGCTCTGCTCGAGACAGTTGGAAGCAGTTCTCTTCAAAATGTGCCACTGATACTGCAAGTGAATCAGAAAGATGGTCTGTAAGGCTTGCTATGCAAAATACCACTGAAGAACATGCTGCTCTTTTGATCAAAATAGAAGAACTCTTGTGCTAAACCTTCCACTTGACCAGGCTGCTCCAAGCCCCATCAAACCAAGAACTCTTAGAATACCCAAGTAAACGTTTTAAATGTATTCCAAAATACTCAGCCAAAATACAGCAGCCTCAAAGTTAAGATCCAAGCTTTTCTTACACCAGCTGATATTACAGACAATACTAACAAACTTTTGGAGGCCAAAATCCCTTTCCAGCCCTTCTTGCTTTCAAATCTCTCCCTCTTCACAACCCTGGATCACCACAGCTACAGCAGTAATTAAGGCACAAGCCAGCCTTGACCTCCTTTGTGCCTTGACACAGTGATGACAAAGGGAGAGAAAAGATCTAGCTCGTGCCACTCACATTGAGCCATGTGGCTCAAAAACAGTTCTACAAACTGCACTCACAAACCAGGAAATGAGGAAAACTAATGGCCTTTATAATTAAATGTGTGCCTTATAGAAAAGCTGACCGATAGACTTACAAAATAGGAAAATGAGCATTCCTCTTTGACTTTATTTTGCGTCGTCCTGGTTCACTTGTGCCACTCAGCCACCGTTCCTTTTTCTGCAACACAACAAAGAAAACAAATTCTGCTTAAAAAAAAAAGTATTTGCTTGAACTGACATTTCTCATTACACTGTTAAGTAATGCTTCAAGTTTACTGCTTGCTTTTAGTCAACACTGGAAAATATTTCCATCCTTCTTGACTGCTTCTCTGATTTTGATTGCCAGAGTATTCCTGAAACTGCTCTATCAAGATGAACCTTGGAGACTGCTTGGTGATTTGAGCATAACACTGACAAACTAGAAATAGATTCCAAAGCCTACTGCAGAGTTGACCAAATTCCTCGTAGCCACAGATATAGTCAATAAACATTTTTTTTTTTTAAAGGATCTAATTGCTCAAAGGTATCTTTGTGGTGTCTTCTTAAATCTGTGAGTGCTCCTGGCTGGCCTCCAGCACCTAATTCAGAGAGGTGATGACCTGCTCTTGGTTTGGGGTCATATCTGGTACCCCATTTCCAGGCACCCTAGTGGGAGCTGAATATTGGAAATGTTGTTCTTTCTGTCCTGCTGCTGCCCTGCCTACTCTGAAGCCCCCTGGCTTCGCCTGCCCGGCCGAGGCACCGTCAGCAGCGGGGGACACTCCCCTGTTCTGGAGGAGATTCGGGGAGCGACTAGGACAAAGTGCTTCGCTGTCTGCCTTGGAAGGAGGAGAGGTGACACCTGAGGAGGTAATGAGGGAGCTGACCCAAGGCTGGGGAATCAGTCTCAGGTTTAACCCGAGCTCCGAGGAGCTCCGAAGGACAGAGCGCCCGACAGCCGAAAGCGCCTTCGAGGCTTTCGCAACAGCACAAATACCGGGGAGGTAACCAGGGGGAAGGGACGCCCATTCACCAATGGGGGCATTTGGGGGAGTGGAAGGAGGAAGGACAGACAGACACACAAACCAATGGGGGAAGTTCAAGGGAGGGACCCCTGGTCCTCATCCACTCACTGGATGCCCAAGGTGGAAGATTCTGGGAGAGTGGGATGGGGAGCAGAGTGATGGACAGGGTGCCAGGGAGGGGACAGGGGAATGACTGAGCATTTTCAGGGAGATTGGCATTGAGGGAAAGGCAGGAAAGCTCGGGGTGGAACCATTGGGAGAAAATGGGGGCAAATGAAGGGGCAAACCATGACAGAACTGTTACAGAAATATAAAAACACAATACAACATGCTGCTCTGTGGTTTGGATTCAAATCTATAGAAATAGAAAAATTATATCCATACCTTACTGGGAATTGAAGCAAAAGAAGAGCAAGCAACCAGAAAAAACAAACAGAAAAATCTAAGTAGAGTTATGAGAGTATTGTCCTGAAAAAGAATGCTCTGATGCTACATTCTCTATTTAACCACATTAATTAGTAAACTTCCAGCAGAAGTTGCAAAAAAGAATTCCTCATTCCCTTACTAGGCTAAGTAGTGACCTGGAAGAACTACTCAAACCTCCATGAAGAAGAACTGGATTGCTCCAGATAATGGGAGTAACTAAATTAACTGGGGACAGAGTGGAAAATGAAGCGCAGAGCATCTCACTGCTCAAGGTCAGTGCAGTTCTTGTTCTGCTGAAAATGGTAATTTGCAAGGGGGAAAAAAAAAGTATTTACAAAAAAAAGAAAAAGATGGAAAGTGGAGGACACCAGTCAGAAAGAATCCTGACTCTGGCTACAGTTTGCTGCCAGGAAGGGATAACAAAGCAATAAGTAAATGCCAGCGTGGATTTGTCAAACTGCTTCCCTTCCCTTTCCAAGAAGTTAGAAAACCCCAGGATACAGAAATAATTCAGTGATCACCAGGATCACCTGAGCATGGCTGCTTTCATGCCAGGTCATGTTGTTTTCTTCCAAAACAATAAAGCATCGCGGATTTGGAGAATAAAACTTAATTTTTCTCAAGTGCTCATCCAGGTCTTAGCACATGGCATCCAAACTTCAGCACCAGCAGAACCCCAACACACGCAGAAAGAAGCTGAGAGTATCATTAATTCATCAGAGAACTATGCAAAATAAGTGTTTTCTTAGTCCTGAATTCTAAAATCTTAATATGAAATAAATACATGTACCATTAGGGGGTATGAAATCAACAAGTCATTTATAAGGGGCACAGTTAAACTTCAAGCTATTTAATTTAGCAGAACAATAGAGCTTTACAAAGTGTGTCTTTCACTAATGACCTGGACACTATTTTTGTTATTTCTGCCTCTAAAATGCACAGCAAATATTTGTGGTTTTTTTAAAAAAAGGCATGTTTCTTAAAATGTTGTTGTGCAGGAAAAAAAAACAGTAAAAAAAAAAAAAAAAAAAACCTGAACTCAGAGTACAATCAAATATACAAAGGAAAACCATACAAGTACAGATTTCATCATACTCCTCCAGATTTTAAATAGATCAACATATTTTGGAGATGGGTGTGATTTTATGCGAGCTGTGCCCCTTTAAAATTGGCAACTACATTTAATTCAGTGCTGCCTTATTCCAAGTTCCAAACTCCAGTTGAAAATAGATCTCACAATGGAATCCTACAGCTGAATATACTCTGGGAGAAAATTAATACTTTAATTTATTCCAAATTCATTTGCATGACAGTATATCATTAGTATATACAAAAAAAATGTATTATACCAACAGAGGAAAAATTTTGTGCAAACAGTGAAAGAAACTCACATCCCACCAGTGATATGAGCTTGAAACTTGAAGCAACAAAGCTGTTTTATTTCTCTGAGAAACAAACCCATAAAAAATACCAAAAAGAGCTGTTAATAGTCTACATTGTCATTTTAAAAAATACCGTATGACTTTAAAAAGAAACATGAAGCAAATATGATTTCTTTCATGCCAGGTATCTCCTAAATAGCTGAAAAGAGCCACATGGACAATCAAGTGCAGACTAAAAATAACTGATATAACACAGTTCACCTACAAAGCAAGTTTTCCTACCTCACTGATTAACCAGTTGAAGAGGAAAGAAAACACACTCACTTTGTAACTCCATCAACCTTGTTGTCCTGGAAACAATTCTACAAGAGAAGTACCTAACTGCCAAAACATCTTCTGCTACTACTTTCTGGGTTTTTTTCTTCCCCTACTTCCCTCCCTGCAGTGCTCTCAATGTTTGATAAGCAGCCAGCACCAAACCTAACCCATCAAATGGCACAGAAATCGGATCTCCTGCTCTTAAAAGGAAATACATCATTCATTTGAGTATGCAGAATTTAGGGAACACCAAGTTTGCACAAAGGCTATGGAACAGACTGGGTCATTTTGTTGTTGCTGTTGTTGTTAATATGTCCTACTAACTGAGCTTTTCATTTTAGGAAATGGCCTTAAGTTGTGCCAGGGGAGGTTAACGTTTGATATTAGAAAGAATTTCTTCATGGGAAGAGTGGTCAAGCACTGGAAAAGGCTGCCCAAGGCAGTGGTGGAGGCACTATCCCTGTAAGTGTTAAAAAAAAAAAAAAAAAAAGGATATAGCAATTGAGGACATCATGTGGTGGTGAACACGATGGTGCTGGTAAGCTGATGGTTGGATTTAAGTGACCTTAAAGGTCTTTTCCAACCCAAAAAACTCCATGATTCCATATAAACCACCCAATCTACAGGGTGAACTCAGCCTTCCTTATTCACATGCCCAAGCACCTGGGGTGAGAGTCCTTTCTCTCCCACTCTGTGGGAGTACAACAAGGTCATAAACCACAAAAAAATTATCTTTTTTAGGCTTTATGGTTACTGTCTGTGTTTAGAAGGGAACAGGTCTTGGCAATTTCTGCCACATTGCTGGCCACAAATTCAAAAACGCTTCCATGTCCCCATACTGGAAACATTTGTGCCCTCCTTTTCTTGGTTTAGAATCCTTTTTTGAAACAGGTCTGTGCTTTTACTAGAAGAGAAAATTTTAACCTCTGTATGAAATAAAAACTAAGTTTAGAAACCAGATTTATCTAGGAAACAAGAGGTTTGTTTCAGACCACAACTTTACTCTCCACATCTCTCCATACATTGTTCTTTTTGCTACGCATCCTGTTTGGGCCAGATGCAGCAACTTGGCCTTACCTAAATTGTCCAACCCACTGCAACAAATATATATACTTACTTAAACACTTGTGAATTCCTAATTTCTAAACTACCACTGTTTTAAAAAATTTGGCATCCGAGCTTCTCAGTCAGCCTGCCCACACACACTGCCCACACCTGTTTTTTCAGTAAAATGCCAGAGTCTGCACTGGTCTCAGATGGGAAAAATCACAATTCACTGTTTTCAAATGAAACCTGTTAATTACCAAAATTATTCCCACAGCAAGTCCAAAGGGATTTTGGTTCCTTCAGAAGATCCATGATTAAACATAGCTACACTCAGCAGTTTTATTCAGTGTGCTATCTCTGATTTATTATCTTCACTCTGCTAAGGAGAGCTGCGTTTTCCCCCAACTTCCTCCAATTTACAATGTACTCACAAGGTTTTTTCCATGTTCCCCAGCAATGCTGGTTATCTATCTTTCTGTACCTGAGATTTTCATATAAACCCAATCTAATTGTTACCCAGAGAATTTGTGGCTGCCCCAGCTCTGGAAGTGTCCAAGGCCGGGCTGGATGGGGCTTGGAGCAACCTGGGACAGTGGAAGGTGTCCCTGCCCATGGAAGGGGGGTGGATCAAGATGGTCTTTAAGGTCTTTTCCAACCCAAATTCTGTGCTTCTAATACGCTTTTTACATTGATTTTAAACTGTATCCTTGTATCTGCTTTTCCAATGACTTATCTTTTAATATATCAATGTGAGTCACAGCTTGGTTTTCCCTTTTCTCTTGTGATTTTATTCCAGACATTGTAAACCTTCTGTGTATTGCTTTTAGGCATCTTCTGGAGAGATTACAGAATCATAAATTGATTGGGTCGGAAGGGACCTCCAGGATCCTCTATTTCTTACCCCTGCCATGGGGAGGGACACTTTCCACTAGACCAGGACCTTCCCTTAGACCAGATCATATGTTTAGCTGGCAAAATTAGCTGAAATCCCAATTAATCAGGATCTGGAGTCGCTACCAATAAACCACCACCACTAACGGATCCAAAATCTCAGCCTCACAGTCTTGAGCTGCCTCTGCAAAATGCCACAGTTAGGGATTAAAATTTCTCATCTCCTCCACTACAGACCCAGATGCCTCAGCAGCATTTTACTGCACAGGCTCAATAAACATTCCATGTGCCATCAAGCAGGCAGTGAACATCCAGAGAAGTCTGTCTTAACACGTCAAAGATCCAGGGATTTTCAGCATCCCATCTCTCATACCATGCACAAGAAAACTCAACAGCAGAGAGAGAGAGAGAGAGAGAGGAGGAAGATATTTGGAAACTTGGTACATACGAGCAAATTTAAGATTATGAAAATTGTGGTGCCTTACAGTAGCAGCGCTGTTACACGCGTTACAAACGCTGAATTTTGTCAACCTATTTCCAGTAAATGCATTTTTTTCCCCACCTCAGCACTAGAAATTCCCAGTGCATAGTATAGACTGTTATGTTCTGCACTTTCTAGCTCGAAGGAGGACCAGGTTTTACCAGCCAGCTTTTCGGAGTGTTTAGACCCTCACTCTCTGATACAGAAACACACTGATCTCAGGCTGGAAAATACTGATTTTTTTCTTCTTATTTCAGGCAAAAATTCCAAACCACAGCAAAGCTTTTGCCTTCTGCTGCCACTGAATACCAGTTGCACAAGTAAAACAGAAAAAGGCTGAAGTTATTTTAAAACAGCTCCTTTTCTCTACTTAAGTGTATAGTTTTCAGTGGGAAATTAATGCCCAAAATGATGCAAACACCAATACCCCTGAGTAGGGCAGTGGCAACAAGTGAATGAAAAAAACTTGCAGGCTTGCAGGGTAATGTAAAAATATAGTATGGAGGGTTGAACAGCATTATTAACTGGGGAGAAAAACCCATATAGCAAACACAACAAAACAACACCCTCTGATGATTCTTTTTAGACTCAGGCAGCATTGCTACAAAATACCTAATCAAGGTGACACAAAGAACTTCTAAACCATTTATTAATTACTTGAGGCTATTTTTCATTTTACTGCTTCACTGCAATTTCCATTAGCATGGGAAATTGTACCTTTTTTTTCCAAAGAGATATTTCCAGCGAAGTCAGTGTGGATTCAACAAGACCAGGACCTTCATATAAATAGAAATCAGAAAATAGTATTTCCATAAGAAACCACTCAGATTTATTGGATTAACAGGCACTTACAAGTGACTCACGCTGACACAGCCTATAGTAATCCAATCTATTTGAGATAAGAATAAATTCAAAGGAAACCTTAAATTTAGAAAAATCACCTCTGTGGCTGCACACATAGTTGGCTTTATTATATGAAATCACATTAAGTGTTCCCTCCAAATGGGAGGACAAATAAATTAAAAGCTAAATTCTAGCAATTTTTTTTCCATGAGTGCAGCATGTCCTCAGCAGCAGTAGCTGCCACTCTGAGCATAATTAGAGGGGGATAAGAGAGCCCTGTGTGGAAGTGCCTTGTGGAACACAGCAGTTTTCCTGTCCTACAATCCCACAGGAATATGCTGTGCTAAAAGGAGTGGAAAGAAGAAGAGCCATCAAACCACCTTGTCTCAGGAGAATTAAGGCAGGTTGTTAAATCTGCAGTGGCAACCACCATTTCTCCTGCACGTACACTGGTTTTCCTTTCCGTCTGGGATTTCTTGGGGAACTCTGACTTCTCCCCAGGGGATGTTACTAAATCCTAACAAACACTGAGGTGTTCTGGCTCAGCACACTGAAGCATCAATGCTTTCCTGAAACCCTGAAGGATGCTTTCACAGCTCTCACACCTCCTTTAAAACATGGCAGCAAGCAGGGAGCTGGGACACAGCTTATTTCTATAAATACTCCTCCGCAGCAATAAAAGAATTTTTACCTCTTGATATTGCCATGAATAGCAACAGTCTGGAAAAAAAAAAAAAAAAGTAGTATTAAATATTACAGAGTCATAGAATGGCTTGGGTTGGAAAGGACTTTGAAGAATATCTAGTTCAGACTCCTTGCCATGGACAAGGACACCTTCCACCATCCCAAGGCTGCTCCAAGCCCAGTCCAACCTGGCCTTGGGTTCTTCCAGGGATGGGGCAGCCACAGCTTCTTTGGGCAACCTGTGCCAGGGCCTCAGGACCCTCAGAGGGAAGAATTTCTTCCTAATATCCCATCTAAACCTGCCTTCATTTTATATGAAAAGAAAAAAAAGCCAATGTAAGGAAAGGTGACACTGGCCAGTGCAAGGGGTCATGCACTGAGGACTGGACTATCTCTACCACCAATTACTGTAAGATATAATTAAATACCACCTGTGTGTAAGGATATTTGAAAGCCATGTATGTTCTGCCATCCATAAAGCAAAGGCACTTCTCTGTGTGCAGGGATGTAAATCACTGAGTACACAAATGAAAACTCATTTGTAAGAACCAGCTGCACACTGCTGGGGCCAACAAAATCTTATCAAATGCAGACTTCAAGGCTGAAGTGACTTATTTAGAGAACCACTGTGCTGCTCTCACCTGCAGTACCAGTTAAGTTAGATCAAGGACAACAGCACATACCAACTACCATCATAAGCAGGAGGCTTTAATTTTTTATGCACACTTTCCTTCAGGCATACACACCCACTCTCAGCAAATTCCCATTAATGGCCATTCTAGAATCCTGAAAAGCAGTATGTTATAGCCTTGGGCTAACTAAATTAGAATGAGCTATGCTGAAGCTGCAATCACAGTCAAAACCTGCTGTATAACTTTCACCACAATAAAGATACTCCCTCAGAGAGCCTCTTCACAGCGTAATGCTTTCAAAAAAACCTCACCATAGCCTGCACCTCCTGTGAATTTGGTCACGACAGCCTGGGGCCTTGCCCAAGGACACTCAGAAAAAAGATCAAAAATTAACCAGTAGTCAAAAAAAGCTGATTATACCCATGATTTTTTATGTGCTTCAAGTGGGGATGCAGATCTTGGCTTGAAGGAGTGCAGAACAGGTGAGAACTCAAATGGCAAAGTGCAAGAGGACATGGCACAATTTGTTCTGACTGAAAGACAAGGTTAAACATCTCATTTTCTGCCACAATGAAAGCGAGACCTCTCTGCTCTTGTGCATTTTTCAGATTTGATTTCTGGAGACATTCTAGCCTTTACATTACAGTAAAACGCTGTACATTTTTCAAATAGCTAGATTTTGTGCTAACCCTAATTCATAATCATTCTGGCCTTGCAACCGTGGTGTGAAATTCACAGAGCTAGACAGCTGGGAAGGGGGGGGTGTGAAGAGTGGGGGTGGTGTTGTGTTTTTTTATTATTATTGCACTTCTGGTGTTCAACCCTTCTACTCTATACGAAATCCATATTCAGAAGTCTGTAAGCATGAAGATGCTTTTACGTACAAGGATTTGGTCAGGCTCTAAAAGCATCTGCAGCTTCGTTTGCAATGAATGAATCTCTCTTCAAATTTACTTTGGTGACCAAAATATGTGTTTCTAGCCTGTAGTCCTGACTTATGTAGAAAGTGGTGCTGCTCAGAAAATTGTTTTGTCCATGTAATGCTCTCCAAAATAATTTTTATCCCTTCAAAACCCTCTAAAGGACACCTAGTGAGAAATGCTTTCCAAAGAAACCTGAAGAAAACTGCCTGAGCTCACAGTACTGGTAGAAAACTAAACCTTAAATGAAGTTCTAGGAAAGAACCACCAGCTTTTCATGTAAACTTGTGGTGAGTTTTCACTGAAGCCCTCAACCCTGCCAACCCATGGCTAAATGTCATTCTTCACTTCCTATCCTAAATCAGCCATAACAGGAAGACGGTTTTGCTCTGTCATTTTCAGACCTCATTAAAACCCAGCACTAAGCATAATTCTGGATAGTGGAACTTGGCTGTGGACTGAAAAAAAAAAGTCCCCAACATTCAGACAATCTAAGAAATTTAGCCTTTTTTTTTTTTTTTTTTTTCTACCTAAATGGGACTTGGGCACAGCTCTTCACCAAAGACATGGTTTTATTTTTTCAGATGCTCTTGATACAACCTGGATCAACATCGTGAGGTGTGCAAACTTGAACAGAACTAATTAGGTTGGAAAACCCCACTAAGATCACAGAGTCTAACCATTAACCCAGCACTGCCAAGGCCACCATTAATCCATATCCCCAAGTGCCACATCTTTTAAATCTTTTAAATCCCTCCAGGGACACCAACTCCACCATTGCCACGGGCAGCCTGTGACAGGGCCTGCCAACCCTTTTGGTGAAGAAATTTTTACTAAAATCCAAACTGAGCCTCTCCTGGAGCAACTTGAGGCCATTTCCTCCTGTCCTATCACCAGGAAAAGACAAGCACAACCTACCTACAGCTGCTTTGTAACACAAGCACATCAGAAAGTCAAACTCTCACTCAATTTCTTATGCAACTATCAGTCAACTTCTAATTATTTCCCCCTGCCAAAAATCTTCTATTCTTAACAATTCTTTAAAGGCCACTTAAGGCACACCAAGAGCTATGAAAAGCAACACTGGGCTGTTTCATGGAGCATCTCCCAAGGTACCACGCTCCAAAGCACACAGTGCCACTGTATTTCTGCCTCTCTAATACTGTCTTTAGGCAGCTACAAGTTGTCTCAGTGAGAAAACATTGTTTTGTGCATGTCCTATTAAAAAAGATTAATCTGTTCAACACCTGATGATTCACTCACCCACATGTTAGAAGTCCACACCAAAATGACTCATTTTGTCTGTAAGAATATTCACCTGGGATACCCAAGTCCTCTCATCTTTTCCAGAGCTGATAACTGCTTTTTCTTGCAAAGGTGGTGGATGGCAGCTTCCCTATGAGATCAGTGGGTGACATGAAGGAGAAACAGACATGGGACTGGGCCCTGGAAATTTTAGAAACCATCTACATAATAGTAATAAAAATACTTGAGAGTTAAGTTTGTGGCTAACTGAAGAACTGGCAGAGGAAACAGTAACACTCCACAGTGAGACAGCTGTTGAAGGCAACAACTGATTTTTAACCCTGACAACTGATTTTAATCCTAAGAAATCAACATCACCCAGATTTGAAGGAGCTCAGGCTACTCCTCCGTGACCTGGACACTTTCTCCCAGGAAAGGGCTCGGGAGCAGCTGTACTGAATCACCCTGGTAGGGACAGCCAGTACAGGGCAAATCCACATTAAGGGCTTGGCTGATGACATCAGATTTGTTGTGTTCGTGCAACAAATCAAGCTGAGTTCTAGGCTAGAACTTCATGTCCAGTTCCGATACCCACGCTGCGGAGACGCCAAGGGACTGGCAAGCGTTCAGGGAAGAGTTTGGAAAATAGTGGGTCTGGCTGGGATACAGACTCTGTGACGCCAGGCCAAGCGCCTCCTGCATTAGGGAGATGAGTCCCTGACCTTGTTTTCATAGGTACTTTGTGAATATGACAAGTAACAAACAGCTCTTCCATCCTTGGAGAGAAAGGCACAGCAGGATATTACAGCTGGAAGGCAAACAAGCTTGAATTGAAAGTAACTTCTCGCTTTTTAGCAACAGCAGTGCTAAATATTTAGCATTTATTGGTGTTTTAGGACGGCAGAGCTTCTAACAGCACACCAACAGGCGCTTCTGAGGAAAAGTTCTCATCTTCTTTCACAGAGAACCACACAGACTTGATACAGAGACATGAATCTAAAAACTCCATGGAATCACAGAATAATTTGGGATGTAAGGGATCCTGAATACCATCCAATTTCAACCCCCTGCCGTGGGCAGGCACACCATCCACTATCCCGAGTTGCTCCAAGCCCTATCCATTGTGGTCTTGGAAAAATTCCAGGGGTGAGGCAGCCACAGTTTCTCTGGGCAACCTGTACCAGGGCCTCCCTACCCTCATAGCCAAGAATTTCTGCCTAATACCCAATCTCTCCTTCAGCTTTAATCCATTTTCTTGTCCTAAAACTACTTGTCTTTTACTAAAAAATACAAATCCTGAAGTCTGTACTGAAGTTAATTTTCATGCTTAGTTTTGTTGTTACTGCTATGTAATGCCTACTGCTTTACGCTGTCTCAGTATCAACTGTGCTCCCTTGCCTTGAAAGAAGCACTTTGTAGATGGTTTTCCTCCTTGGTAAACTTACATGCAAAAATACAGGCATGGAAAATACCTGATTTGCTGTTTTTCTTGACCCTCATTACCTCAAGAAGTAACATGGAAAATAAAGAGAGAAAAAAAAAAAAAAAAAGAGAATGTGTGAGCTTAATATAGGGGAAAGTAAATGGTAACTTTGATTGTGTATTATTAGAATATGATGAGAATTTATGCAAGAGGACACCAGTTTAGCCAGAAAAGCACTTAACAGAAGTGACTAAAGACATGCTTGCTGCTTGCATGACACAGCTCTCTCTTTCCAGCCCTTCTATCATCCAAACACATTTTACTGCCACCCCTTCTGCAACTCCTGGACCTGAATTTTTGACTGAAGTTTAGACAGTACTTGGAGGCACCAAAGTGCACGGCACACCCAGTTCAGTAATCCAGGAAAAGATAGGACTTTCAGATGTACTTGTTCTACCAACACCTTGCACTCAGCGAGGAAAGGGGAATAAAGAGAACAAGCTGGCCAACACCACAAACGAGCCCTGAGAAATGAAAAACACAAAAAGAAATTATCTAATGAAGGAGGATCGTTTCCTGACACAAGAAATAAAGTATATAGATTCTGAACTCCTGCTTATTTCTAATTCTGTAAGTAAAAAAAAAAAAAAAATTAAACCGAGTAAGGCACAACTGACTCATTTTTAATTCTGAGTCATCCCAAATCAGTGGATTCCTGTGTCAGACTATCTGTGCCCTCAAGAAGGTAATGGAATATGGCAATTTCTAATCCACTTAAGAATCAGGAAATTCACACAGCAGGTGTGAACACTAACAAATCACTATTTTCACTTTATACTGAAAAAAAAAAAAATTCAATCAAGCCCTCTCTATGGAATATAACGAGAGTTCTGAAGAGAGTGGATAAGATAAGCTGTGCTGTTTTACAAAAAAAAAAAGTAGGGCAAGTCCTTTCCTGGCTTGTCCCGCTAGAATTACAGACCTTGAACTTGGAGAAAACAAATAAAAAACCTCTTGAGAGCAGTAAGAGATCAGGGCAACCTTCTTCACACTGCCCTGTGCTGGGGGCTGCACACACAAACCACATCCTGAACAGCACCAGCTCTGCTCCTGATGCCACGAGGCAGCAGCTCCTCACCTTCCACTGCACCCCAATTTAATATTCTGCAAAAGCAAACACACTGGGTTTATGTAATGACTGCCATTGTGTCATTCACTCCATGGGATTTGGAGTTTTAACTCCTTAAAGACACAATCCTAGAAAAATTAATGTATTCCAGGAGCTTGGAATACTCGCATTTCTGGGGAATTTATCACAGAAGTATTTAGCACAGTGGTTTTAAATCTTCTAATTTTACGAGGAGATTCGAACTGCTCAGCATTTTTCTGAAAATTCTTGTTCCCAGAATTACCAAGTTACATAAGAATCTCATATGCCAATAATGAAACATTTTCTAGTCTCCAAGGTAGCACAGAAATGCCAGAAATTTGTCTGACATTCCTCCCCCTTCCAAAAAAAAACTCCATCAGGCACATAAAAAGAACTCAAAGTGTTATTTATAAAGTCTCATTAATTATCAATTATTGAAATACTAGTAGCCCAATTGTTCCTGAATACTTGGTGAGGAATGTTGTTGATGATTTCCATGCATTCCTGTCAGGTCTTCTTTATCCAGGGAAAGAAAGAGAAGAAAGGGAAAAAAAAAGGAGAAAGAAGAGGAGGAGAGGAGAGGAGAGGAGAGGAGAGGAGAGGAGAGGAGAGGAGAGAGGAGAGGAGAGGAGAGGAGAGGAGAGGAGAGGAGAGGAGAGGAGAGGAGAGGAGAGGAGAGGAGAGGAGAGGAGAGAGGAGAGGAGAGGAGAGGAGAGGAGAGGAGAGGAGAGGAGAGGAGAGGAGAGGAGAGGAGAGGAGAGGAGAGGAGAGGAGAGGAGAGGAGAGGAGAGGAGAGGAGAGGAGAGGAGAGGAGAGGAGAGGAGAGGAGAGGAGAGGAGAGGAGAGGAGAGGAGAGGAGAGGAGAGGAGAGGAGAGGAGAGGAGAGGAGAGGAGAGAGGAGAGGAGAGGAGAGGAGAGGAGAGGAGAGGAGAGGAGAGGAGAGGAGAGGAGAGGAGAGGAGAGGAGAGGAGAGGAGAGGAGAGGAGAGGAGAGGAGAGGAGAGGAGAGGAGAGGAGAGGAGAGGAGAGGAGAGGAGAGGAGAGGAGAAGAGAAGAGAAGAGAAGAGAAGAGAAGAGAAGAGAAGAGAGAGAAGAGAAGAGAAGAGAGAGAAGAGAAGAGAAGAGAGAAGAGAAGAGAAGAGAAGAGAAGAGAAGAGAAGAGAAGAGAAGAGAAGAGAAGAGAAGAGAAGAGAAGAGAAGAGAAGAGAAGAAGAAGAGAAGAGAAGAGAAGAGAAGAGAAGAGAAGAGAAGAGAAGAGAAGAGAAGAGAAGAGAAGAGAAGAGAAGAGAAGAGAAGAGAAGAGAAGACCGGTTTGCATCACAGTTTCCCAGCTTTTTTAAGATTACAAGTACCTGATGTTTTTATTAAAATAAGTATCGATGGCTTTAATAAAGCACATGAATTAAAAGAAGATGTTTCTTCCCAATATCACTGCATCAACCACTATGGGATCAGCATTTGGAATAAAATCAGCAGGAGCACTTCCCCATCAATGACAGCAATATACAGCTCTGTTAATTTATTGCTCATTATTATTCATCATTACTCTGGCTCAAAACAACTTTCAGGAGAGGAGTAGCTGGGAAACTTTGCATTTTTCCTTAGCAAGTATCTATGTAAAACATAAAAATGAGGCATCTAAACTATCTGTTCCCAATTACAAAGGCTGTTTATATGGTCCACAAATTCTCCTACAGTACAAAAGTAGATTTTAGAAGATTAATGCACACATTAAGAAGTCCAAATTCTAGCTAACACTTAAATATTGGTGTCTTAAAGCTATTTTAAGTAAAGAGCAGCAGTAGAGATGAGTGTGGAACTACGGCTACAGTTCTGGAAGCTACCAAATATCTGACTAATCCCATGGAAAAGGATAGCTGGATGTCCAATGAAGTATCCAAGCTTTCTGGGCTGCTTACAGAATTCCCCTTATCTCTTTATTTGCTATAGGTGGTACAGTGGCATCACATCACCTGTGCCTGCCCCTAGATTAGGACAAAAAAATTGGAAAAATTTCCTTTCTCTCCCTCTCAATCTCTTCATCCTCATTTCAGATCCAAAGCCTCCAAAATGTTTTGTACAGGCATGTTGTAAAACTAACTCTAGGTGTTTAGTAGAGTGACAAAGGGAACCATTTTGGATCCTCTCTGCAGAACTAACGCCTCAAAATGCAGTTCTGCTCATTTGTATTTTAATCCAGCTCGTGTGCTGGTATTCCAGCAGCATATGGCAGTGTGTATTTCAGTTGGAAGAGCTTCAAGGAGGAGCAGCAGCATCATTCTAAAAAACTGCTTATATACCAAATCAAGTTGGTTTTTTTTTTTTTTTTCAAGTGAGTTTCATTTAAATCTTTAGGGTGCTAAAGATTTAGGTAGGTCCTCATCTACCAACAAAAAAACCCTTCCACATCCAGAACCAAGTTTCCTTTGCCCAACTGTCTTTAGACTGTTACCTGCTTTTTATGGCAGAACACCAAGAAATAACAATTATAAAGGAAGCTCAATTTCCCTCTTCAGAACCACAATGATGAAAAGAAGGAAAGATCTTAATACTTGTTGTTTGGAATTATTCCAGCAATTAGGAGACTCTGGATAAATCTCATCACACTTTAAAAATCAGATATCCAGGTGAGATTAATCTTAATCCAGTGGGATTACATGGATATCACTTTTCACAAAGCTAGTTAGGTGAAACCCTCAGCTGCAGGGGAAGCAGAGCTCTGAAAACCTGCAGAAGAGATGGTATTTGCATCACAAATCTGAGCAGGAGTTACCATAAACCAGCCACATGTTGTACCACTGCCAACACCTCAGCAGAGTCTGAAATCCCACGCCAAGTGTCTCAAATAGACAACACCAGAAACATAATTCCTGAAATAACTTTAGGACCTTACAGAAGGTGAAAATAGACAGCCTGAAGGAAACAAACTCTCTGAATAAACACCAAGCTGATTATTCACTGATGGCAGAGGCTTTTTCAGGCCTTGATACCAACAAAATCTTAGCACTGATTTCAGTATGACTTTTGCCTGAGCAAGGACTGTGGGGTCCTTCCCTTGAGAAGTAACTACAAATTGCTCTATCTAAAGAAAGTGAAACATCCCCCTGCAAATTGTACACAAACCTTGCCTCAAACCAGTTATCCCAAGTACTCTGTACAGCCCCATCTGTGGAGCAGACAACTCCTCCAGTGAGTATTGTCCCAAACCACAAGAATTTTGTGTTAATTCTCCTTAATTCTTGGCAGACATTAACTGAAAACACCCCTCTCTGTCCTGACACCATCCCTGAACATTTGCATTCAATCCACACTTATTTGATGGGAACACCACACTCTCAGCTTCCTTCAGACCTCCAGAAAATACCGTCTTTCCCCAAATTAACAAGAGATCAGCAAATGCCACTGCTGAAGCAAACACCTGCTCTAAGGTTTGGTGGGCAGAAGAACTTTCCAAACCTGCTAGAAACTGAGATCAGCTAGCACTCAGCTGGAAGGAACCCCAGCCCTAGGTTATGTAATCTACATAGTTTTTAGACCAGTCTGCATTCTTGCAGAGCCTAAAACTGAGGAAGCTACAGACAGAACAAAAGAGAACAGAAAAAGTTCATCAACCTCAGCCCAGAGGCTGCTGAGGATTCTGTATCTGCACACTGAGGCAGGACTGCCCGCTCACCCACACAAACCTGAGCACTGCAATCTTGTAATATCGAGGGTAAAGCACCACAAAATTTCCAGCGAGTCAGATCAGTCCTTTATTTGGATGAACAACCACTAACAACTAATAAATTAAAAGACCCGCTTCAGGGCTGGGTTTGGGTTTTCCTTTTCTTGGTAGTGTGTGAATAAGTCCAGACACAAACTCATCTTAAAAACTCAGAAACAGCTCAACTGATGCTGCCACTGACCATACGGAACGAGCAGAAAGTGGTAACACACAAATTCAGCCTGACCTTTGAAGACAGATTCATCTCAACCCAGTTTCTTCTGTTGAGTATGCTGGGGTTTTTCCTCATTTCACAGAATTACAGAATGGTTTCAGCAAGAAGAGATCTTAAAGCCCATCCACTCCCACCTCCTGCCATGGGCAGAGGCACCTTCCACTATTCCAGGCTGGACACTTCCAGGGACGGAGCAGCCACAGCTTCTCTGTGTAACCTCTGCCAGGGCCTCACCACCCTCACAGTAAAGAATTTATTCCCAATATCTCATCTAAAATTGCTATCTTTCAGTTTGAAGCCATTCCCCCTTTTCCTGTCACCCCATGCATTTGCAAATAATCTCTGAAAGGGAATATATACTGCTAGAAATGCAGTCTCTGAGTACATCTCCAAGTTGCAAACTTTTCATGTACTTATATAAGAATGAGGAAAAACAGGTGAATCTATCAAGCACCCAAGTCAAACCAAGCTGTTCCTTGCAATCAACATTATTTTATAACATCTTTATATGTGATTTAAAATTCCACTCTCATTTTATCCTTTTAGGTCACCCACAGGACTGTAAGTTCTTTTCACCCAAAGAGACTTTGCAAGCCTTCTCCTTGCTTTTTAATCAAGTATCAAATTGCTCTTTCTTAACCATTATGATTGAAAAAACACTCTAAAAGTGAAAACATTGGCCAGTTCAAAACACTGAAATACCAGGATGAGATTTAATTCACTCCATTTCAAATACCTGCACTGGGTCTATGAGGATTTTGGGTGTTTAAATCCCTCACTACAGCTCAGGGAATGCAGACAGCAGCTCATCTGACCACACAGAGATGATGATAGAAGGATGAACCAAACTGCTCATTCCACTTCACTGGCTGTGGGGCAGCATCCTCCAATTATTCCAGCAGGATGAGAGCCACAGGGAGGAGAAATTTCCTGGTAAAAACTTTCTCATGTCAGTTTGTCTGACAAGAGCATCTCAAAGTGCATGGAAGCCCATGAAGCTCAAAACCTCTTCCTTCCAACAAAAGCCCAGTAAGAAAGAAAAGACACAAAACCAAGTCCAGCAGCACAGAGAGACTTCCCAGTTCCAGGCAATGCTCCATGCCTGGAAGTGTTCAAAGCCAGGCTGAACAGGGATTGGAGCAACTTGGGATAGTGGAAAGTGCCCCTGCCTGTGTCAGGGGGTGGAACTGGATTGTCTTTAATGACTCTTCCAACTCAAACCATTCTGTGGTTCTGAAACTTCCCAGCTCCAGGAAGTACCTGACAGTTATCAGCATCAAACATTGTCTCTTGAAATTAAAGTGGCCAAACTGCAGGATTTTGGAGGTGGATAAATTCTCAGAGAATTCTCACTATAATTAATGTAAACACTGCATTTTTAGACACCATTAATTAGCACTCCTTCAAACAACTCCAAAAACCCACAGCAGAGGCAAAACTTGACCCAGTCCTGACCTGTGCACAGGATCCTCACTGCTGAAGAGTGGCTGCATTACTGATTACAAAGCACTCAAGTTCAGTACTTGAAACAGTAGTTTTCTCTATTTTTAGCTGTGCAACTAAAAAAAAAAAAAATCCCCGCTTCAGCATGAAGGTTGGACCAAGTGACCTTAGTCAGGTCCTCAATAAGCTCAGGCATTCTGTGATGAAAAAACAAGGAAACTGCTATAAAGAAAACTAAAATGAACAGGCAAAAAAAGGGGAGGTATTAAGGGGGTGACAGCTTGCTGAACACCCCATATTGCATATAGAAGAATAGAGTATGTGCAACTTAAAACAAAATAAAGAACAATATTTTAAAAGCGTTCAAAAGCATGTCCTTCAAAAAGAGAAGTCATACTGTGATTCCAGGAAAAAATAAAGACTTTAAGAAACGAAATGCAAAATTTTAAGCTGAAAAAAAAAAATACTGAGAACTGATGTGTTAGGAGGAAATTTTATCAAATGCAGCAGAAGGGTGAAGCTTATGAGAAAGCCTGCTGGGCCAGCAGGTGACAGAAGATAAAAGGCTCAACAGGACAAAGCTGTGGGGAGCGGGGAAAAAAACCTCAGAAATGCTTCCTTGCCACATGAAAACCCAAATTAACTCAGTGCTCAGGACGTAACAGTTTAGGGAACTTCCAGCTCTGGCGCCTGCCTGCAGAGAGGAGCAGGAAAGAGGATCCTCTCCGGGAAGTTGAGCATTGCTCACTGCCAAAGCCTACCAGGAATTACACAGCCAGGAGCACGTGGACACAGCCAGATTTCTAAGGAAACCAAGTTATTAAAAATACCAACTGATGGACTGCAATCTGCAGGTCAAAGACAGGAGGGCTCTGAAAGGGCTCCGTGGATGTTGGGAGTCCCTAAAAATTACCAACTTCTCCACAAGGTCTTGAAGAAAACTCAGCTGTAGAGCAGAAAGGAGGAAGGGCCTTATTAATCAACAGTTAATTTAAATGCTGAGAACATAAACTCTTATATACACACATAAAACCAGACTCCTGTACAGGTCTCAAGTTAGACCTCTCTCATTTAACTGCACAATAAATTATGCTGAAAAGGACACACTGTGAGGTCACAGGTCTATTACAGATAAACCAGTAAATGCATCAAAGCAGTTACCCTCAGTCTTTTCTTCCAGCTAGTTATTATACAGCGTGACTGGGAGAGAAAACAGAACATGAAATTCAAGTAGATTAATTCTAAGGCCCTGTATACAGAAAAAAAGCAGCCAACTATGCACTGAAAATGAGGGATTCTAAATGAGGTTTTTTCCTGATTAGGTGAGACCTTGAAGTCACTGCAGATAGCTTTGTGAAAATACAGTTTTCACAGTGGTTGACAACAGAAGCAGTGAAAAAGCAAACAGAATTTTAGGAGTAATAAGGAATGAACAGAGGTGGTAAGAGGAAGCAGCAGTGGGACATTGGGACACTCCACTCACGTGCAGCACTTTAGTGTCCTCAACTCTCTATTTCCCTAAGCTTCAGCTGCAGAATACCACTGGATAAGTTATTTCATGCTACAGATCTTTTAAATCTGGCCCAGTTTTACAAACATTAGATGTTTGCTACATTAATGTTGAAAAACAAGAGCAAGTAGCAGATCTATTGCTTAGGCAATTTCCTACACCTAATCATCTAAAACAAGTGTGTATTTATGATTGTGGAGATTGATTCTTTTACCTAATCTCCCTTATTCAATATTATTTTCCATTTACTGGCAATGCAAAGAGTGACAAACCAGCAGGTTCCAACCAAGTTGGTTTTGAGACTAAAAATTCTGAAGATGAAAAATGCTGTGAACAAAGCAGGCGTGGACCTTTAAACATTAAACATCATCCTTAGTCATCCAAAAAGGTGAATCCTTTGCCCACCCTATCTTTCAAGGGTGAAATTACAAACAGGCAGCACTGGAACACTCTGCCCAGGGAAGTGGTGAAGTCAAAAAATTAATGGATATGGCACTTGAGGATATGGTTTAGTGGTGAATATGGTGGTGCTCCAGGGCTGAACTTGGTGGTCTTAGAGGTTTTTTCCAACCTTAATGATTCTGTGATGAAGAATGGCATTAGATCTTACATTATTATCCATCTTACGAAGTATTTTACAGTGACTCGACATTTACAAGTGTACCAAAACAGCACAGGGATTTTACCACAAATTCAGCTGTGCCACGTGGAGAAGTGGGCAAACCCACTCTGCTTCTGGCAGGACTTGGTGCCATTTCAGCTCTTCTTTCCACAGGGATCTGAGCTGGGATCTGTTCCCAGCACTGTTCAATGAATTCATAAATGACATGAAAAGGGCTCAACAGTGAGATGACAACATCTGCTGATGATAGTAAAGTTATTCACAGTAGCAAAGGCAGTAAATAAGTAGGAAAAAAAAACCAAAAATAAATGTGTGCAGATTACTCACTGGACATTAAAATATATAAATGAAATTCAGGAGTGAAATTAATGACGACTCTCAATGAAATTAAGTGTGAAGTAGGATGAGTGGAGGTGGGGCAAGTGGCCCTATTTCATGTATATAGGTCAGCAGGCTTTGAACTGACTCAACACTTGCAGCAGGCTGAGCTCTAGAAAATACAGTTGTAATGGAAATAGTCATGTATGAATTACTTAAGTCTTTTCCAGTGCTAGAAGTGGATTTTAAATGGAGTTCAGGCTCAAAAGTTAACAAAAGAAGATGGTTCCTCACTGAATAGGCTGATGTGTTAGTTAAGCTGGAGAACCACAGAGCTTTACACTTCCCAGTACTTCTCACTCATGAATTCCAAAAGAAAAGTCCAGTAAACACTGAAAAAAAAAAAAAAAAAAAAAAAAAAAAAAACCAAAACCATCCAGCTCAGTCAATCCGTGTCCTACAGATGTCTGGACAATGAAGGGTGTGCAGAAGGAGGATCCTATTCCCATTCTGTTGCTGTGCTCCTCAATAACCCACCTGTGGCCACTGCTGGAGACAAATCACTGCTCCAGGTCAGTAAATGACAAGAGCTGCTTTCCTCCTCCTACCTTCAGTACCTCTCTGCAAGCTGTCAGACCCTTTTATTGTATTCTAGACTTTCTGTGCTGTCTGTCAGGGAAAATCATCAGAACTATGCTGGAAAAGCATATCCAAAATGCCCAGCAGGAGCAGCTGGAGGGGTGAAAGGGATCAGGTGCCTAAGCATAAAGTCTGTCACCCCGCAGATAATTCTGTTTGCATTAAAGTTGCAATGCAGCTTTGCTCCCCATAAAACATCCATCCACCAAAGTGCAGCAGAACAGTCCCCTTCCTTCTCAAAGAAAAATCAAGCCTAAGTAAAAGGCTCCATTCATTACTTGAGTTCCCTCTTCCACAAAGGTGACTTGAGCTTATTGTTCTTTCCCTGAATTTCCCCTACATTTCCACTCTTGCTAGAAGGAAAAAAAAAAAAAAAACCCTTTGAAAAATCACCTGGATTTCCAAGCAACAAGATGAAAGTCCTACCTATTCCAGGAAGAGTCCTAATTCATTTAACAAAATTAATGGGTATTTTAATGACACTTTTAGACTACCACACTGTGACTCTTGATACAGCTGATCTGATGGTTTAAAAATAGCAAAATATTAACCACTGTACCAAAATAATCTTTGAAAGAATTACCATTATCACTATTTCCCATTTTTTTTTCTTCTCAAAAAGACACTCCAACATGGAGCAAAACAAATCTTCTGCCACAGATTGAGAATTCAAAAGAAAATTTTACTATTCTGGGTGCATATAGCACTAATTCTTAATAGCCAAGACTACAGGAACAACTTCTTTGTCAACAGGTACTGAATCACTTTAAGAGATTAAAATTATTGAACAAATCACTGCCTCTAATCGCCTACTCCTTCCCTTCAGTCTTGTAAAACTTCCCAGGGATAAAGATTGTTAGAACGTAACCTATATAAGAAATATCAGAAATCAATTTTGCCTGTTACTGTATTTTCTTTCACACAGCACAGCTGCCTAAATTTAGCATGGCTGTTTTTATTTCTCTGACAAACTATGTTAACAAACTCTGTGGGGCTCTTCACTCCCCTTGACACTGAACCACAGGCTTGCAGATGAAGGCTGGGAAAACTAACAGGGTCAAATGTCTGAGTTGGGAAGAGAAGGATGAGTAAGGGGGTTGTACCAGGGATCAAGTGCAACTCCACTCAGCTCTGGAAAGTCTGGAATAGGAGTGGAATATGGAGAAACAAGCACAGATGAATTAATTTTATATACAAATGTATCTAATTGCACACTAGAAGTTCCTGGCAGGTTAGCCACCTGGGCTAAATCATCTAAATCCAGGCAGAACTATCCATGGAAAAGATGGATTCCTTTCTACAGGCACCTTTTTAAAGACAAGTCATCCCCTTCAAGGGGGTCTGGAATAGGAACTGTCAGAAGCTGTTCATCCTACCTGCTGTCCCCCGTGGCTTCAGCAGCACCTGGACATTTAAGCTTCATGAGAAAAACCTCCCCCACAGCATGTGAGGTCAAACAGAAAGATGGAGGTATTTGTATGTGTTTGGGATGTTTTGTAGAAGCATCCAAGCTGAAACTCCTCTGTGTACACTCCTGGGAATCCTGCATTACTGTGCCTGATTGCTACTGCATCCAGGCTTCCACAAATACACTCATGTGCTCTTTCACAAGTACCCAATTCCACCTTTGAGAGTTACTGATGCTGCTTGGAAAGATGAAGGATCCAGATCCACACACACCAACTACCTTCATTCCACCCTCCTGAGTGTCTCAATTCTGTATCCTCCTCACCGTGCTTGGTGCAGACACTCTGCCAGCACACTCCTTCCACATGTGAAAACAGCATTCGCCTGAAAAAAACACTTTCCCCAGCTCCATACTGAAAGGAATTAACAGGCTGAAGAATTACTGCAGCAAGAAAACCATTTTTGGCATTTAAGATCTGGTGACAACCAACCAATGGACAGGAAATCAAGTATTAGGGTGGAAATCAAGCATTAGGGTGTACTCAGTTGGTACCTGCAAATATTTGCTGTTGAAATTACATAACATCCGTAAAAGGTGAGAGTTGTTACTGGATATATTCTATTTTTATTCCCTCAGATCACAGAGCTGCCACCACACAATTCTTATTTCTTCTTGGACCCACCGTATCTAAAAAACAATTATCATCTTGTGCTGTGGAAAGGGATGGAATGTGAAATCCCATCCACATCCCAACAGAATCCCACAAACATTTTGGCAGGAAAAATTTATTATGTAAAGCCCAGATGGCATCCCAAATATTTCTACTTCAAAATTTAGGACTCTTTTTTTTTTTTTCCTTAAAATAAATTACACAGAAGTATCACGCCTAAAATTAACTGTACAAGAGCATCAGGCAAGGTAACCAGACTTGAGCAGTTATTTGGACTATGGGAAGAATGGGAATGTTGTTTTTCTCCATTTAACTCCATTGTCAGAAATGATTAATGTTTTTCTATTCAACTGTATTTGAATGACTGGCAGAGAAGGAAGATATAACAAGCTAATACATCCAGTAACATATAATACTTGGAGAAGAACTTTTCCAGTTATCTGAAGTCTATCACCTTTGCCATCAACTTCTGAAGGAACGTTTCAAACTTTCTGAACCAAATTTGCCATTTTTTTGTTATTCTGACAGGCTTCTTTTGCTTAATATTTGGGTGTTTTTTTTTTTTTCCCACTGTGCAATTTCAGCTCTGAATCTGGGAATATGTGACTTCAAAATGGTTTTAGCTGCTGCTTCACTGAAGCAGCTAAACCTGATAATCAGTTTGGTTCAGCATGGACTTAGTCACTGCCCACCCTTTAAGCTCTGGGATAAAGACCAACCCTTGATTCCGACTGTCATTTTGCAGTGAGCCCACTCCTAGATTCCTTTTATATCTATCACTGCACTGAATGCCAAAGAAATCTCAGTGTACTTGGCATGAAGGCTGCACTTCCTATATTTATGCTCCAACTAATGTATGCTCCATTTTAGTCCTTCCCAGCTTAAAATCATCCGAGGGAAGACGGCATAAAGTGCAAAACAGCCCATGCAACTGCTTTACTAATACAAAATACTGAGCACTGCCTTTCCATCACCACCTTTCTCGTGCATTTTCGGTTTAAATCTACCCAAATTATTAACCCAGAAGGAACCATGGCCATTTCTGTGTAGCATACAGTCAGATCAGGCTTGTTGATCCACCTCAAAACTTCCAGAAAATGAACTGTTACTTTTTAATTGTACTACCTTAACTTTGCTGGCAGAAGCACGTTTTGATTCTTCAAGACGGAAGAAAGTGAAACGCTTTCTCCAGGCGAGAATTCCTTATATGTGGCACGCTAACACTTCATCCTTTTTAATTATTCCACAGGTGGTTGCCTTGGAAACTGCCAAGTAGCTCCTGGATTTGAGGGACCCAGCATGAGACAGTGAGAAGCCTTTGTAGCCACGGCATTCGGATCCACGTTGGCTGCAGCAGCAGCAGGAGGACGTGGAACAGTCACAGAAAACCTGGAAGAGACGGTTAAAATTAACAGGCATTAATGACATTGCTCAGTCCTTCAAACAGAAAATACAAGGAATGCTGATAGCCCCCTGGACAGTGGATAAAACCCACATTTTAGAGGCATCTGCTCCTGCAGCTCGCCAGCACAGCCCCGGATTTCACCTTCGGAGGACGGCACTGAAATGGAGATGCCGGCGGAGCTCACGAGCTCAGCCCTCAAGATCCAGCAAGATGAGATTATTTTCCCCTCAGCTTCCAGAAAGACCTTCCTGAGTGTCTGGTCCAACTGCCTGAAATTCAGTGCTATTGTTTTGCTTTGAATAAAAATAGAGTAACTATAAATAGCTGCCATCGCGAATGCTGATTCACTGTTATTCCGTATCATACAGCAAATTGCTCCCAACTTCACTCAGCCTGAAAAACTAAGAAAATTCTCTTTACTTAAAACGCAGCTAGAAGCCCAGCAAAGCATCCAATTCTGCATTTGTGTCACTGGTCTAAAAGTACAAAAGATTTTCCTTTTCCCTCTCTGATTTCTCATCATTTCAAAAGCTGCTAATTTGCACAAAAATATATAAATAAAACCACCAAAAACCAAACCAAAGCAAAACCTTATTACGCTTTCTGCTACTGGTCAAAACTATAAATTTCCATTTTTCAAAAATCTTTTTTGCTTCCCCATTTTCACTTTTTAAACAAAAAAATAGATTAACCTACGCCTTAAAAAACTGTTTTCATTAAAATTATCCATCATGATGGAAATGGTCACTCTTGCACTCAGAGGCCTCCCTCTCTTTACTGATATGATTAGTATGTCCAAATCAGTGATTTGAGACCTCACTCATATATAAGTGCTTGGATTTGTGGTATCACAAATTGCCTGGCAGCACCTCAAGAGTAAGAGGTGGATTTGCTTCCACCCGTCCATGATGAGACACCCAAGAGACACAAGAGCATGTTTTTTAATTCTAGAGCAGAGTTTTACTACAACTCACTAGATTAAATATACATTTATTGCACAGAAAAAAACTACAGTCAAGTAAGAGAAATGAAACTGTTTCTGAGTGATCTCCTCAGTGCTCACTTTACCCTTCCGGGGCAGGTCCTTCTCTCTTCCTTGCCTTCTTCAATCACTTGCTTGACTAAAAAATTAGAATCTGAAACCATTTTCTTTCTCTCTGTCACTGAATCCCACCAAGGAGAAAGCAAATCCGGGTGGGTACCACAGTTTTCCCTTTCTTGCTTCCCTCTCCACATCTCTTTCAGTCAGCTCATTTTCCCTTTTATGAACAAGGTTTCTGAAAAATGACGTGACAAAACCAGGCATTTTCTTTCCCTCGTTCCCAGCAGTTCCAGAAGTGAGACCTGTTTAATCCTATCTGGATTCAATTTAGGATGAACACGAGTTTCCCCAATTCCCTCATCCCACCAGCCATCCGCTTCCATACTTTGGGAGTGGAAATATGGATCCTTGTCAGCCCATCAGACCATGGTTTGTTAAGAAGCTTTTGGGGATTTTTCCCTGCAGAAGTGGCATTCTAAAACACTGTGGAAAATCCAGAGCATTTTCTCTGTTCTCCTCTTCCTAATTACAGCTATGACCTCCTGCATGTCCTGCTAATGCAGGAGAAAACCTCTCCTCTGCCACAGTTCCCTCAAGTGTCTCTGACAAACCAAGTCCCCAAAGCCTCAAATTGACCCTTTTATCACAGATTGTTCTTTCCTCTGAGGAAAGGTGGATTTTTCATCCCTGCCTCAGGCATCTTAACAGTACTCTCAAGCACATCCTCTCTCTGCACTCATGATCCCATTTTGTTTTTTCTCACAGGGGCAGACAGGTGAACTTTATCTCAGACCAAATCTGGTGCTTGACCAATTTCCCAGTGTTAGTCCTTTCAACCCACTGAGATGTTCTGAAAACCAGGGCATCCAGTTCTCAGCAGGCACCAGTGCCTGTCATTTTCATTTGCCTTATTCTCAGAGTAGCATCACCCTGAGATTAAGTCAAAAGTTGGGTTGCAAGTCTTCTTGTTGATTTAAATCCTGTACTTTTCTACAGGAATGCTGATTTCTGAATTCTTCGCCTATAGGAGGTGATGAAACCACTGCGTATCTTCCCCATCCTATCATCTCAGACTAAGTAAGTAACTTCAGAGACTGCAAGAGAGTTTGTGCTAGCTTTTTTCCCTCTTTTTAATATGTATTTTGGAAACCTCTATACAATGTATTTATGTTAAATATGCTCATTTTAACACATACTCTTCAGACATTCTGCTTCTGTGAGCGACCCCACCTGTGCAGTGGTTTATCTCTGCCATGCTCCTCCTGCTCAAACTTCTTAATCCCAATTTAATCTCTGCCAGGCTGGTGATCTGTCTGGATTCTTAGGCTCTCAGACTTCCTCTCTTCTTCATACAAAGGTTATGCATAGGAGCCATGGGATGAACTCAGTGAAAGACTTGGATTTCTTTTTTTTTCTGTGGAATTCATCCACCTCAGGTGCTACAAAGACACCTGGATCAACATGGAGCTCCACCAGCTGAGTTTCTGACCAACACTTACAAGAAAGCGATGTCACACTCTGCAATTCTTTTCCAAGACCTGTGTGGAAGAGTGCTACTGACTCTTCAAAATAGAAATAAAACCTTCTGTCTCAGCCTTCAGAGGACACAGGTTTTTGTTTATTTCCAGCCTCCTGGCCCAGGGCTTCCACAAGCTTCACATTTTGCCTCTACCATCCCTGCTCTGGGACCCTGAGTCACTGAGTGATGGAGGAGCTCAGCTCCCTCCTTCAGAATGAGCATCATTAAACACTAAAAGCACTGTAAACGCCAGAGCTCCGTGTTATTAGTAAAATACATAAAACATGGGACTTGTGAATAGCAAAATTAAAAGCAAGATGAATAAAGACTTTTAAGTAACTCCCCCGGTCCATTGTGGTTTCTTTTTTTTTTTTTTTTCCCCAAACTTGATCTCAACCCAATTTCACAAATCCCTATGCACCCCTGAAATAAGTCTTTCTTTCCCCGTTCAAACATTTCCAGAGACTGCTGGTTTTCCCCTCCTCAGTCTCCATTCCTGTCAAAGGCTCCTTTCTGACCAGTGTCTATCCCATCCTCCAAAAAGCTGCTTCCCAAAAATACCCTCAGATACTCTCAGGGAATGCTCCATCTCCCTCCCACCAGAGGCTTGCACAAACACAGCACAATAAGGAACTTTTCCCCCCACTGTGGTCATAAGAGACACGAGAAATTCAAACACCAGTCATGACACATCCCACACTGGAGTTTTCAAAAAGGCCCTAAAGGTCAGCTTGCCAAAACTTTAATTCACAAGATCCAAGTTCTTATTTCCCCTTTTTCTCTGCACAATTTTCTGTTTAGTTCATGTCAGGTACTTTTTAGCCACAACTTCTTAGTGCAAAGCTCTTTGCCCTGTTCTTGGTTTCAGTCACAGCTCAATGAATAGATAGATGACCATTAGTTTAAGTTTTTGGTTTCTCCAGTTGTAATTTTTTTTTTAAATTCTTCAGAATTGATGCACAGAAGTGATACACAACCACAACCACCTTTTTTAGCCAACTAGAAAATTGAGATTTTCTTGATAACTGTACTTTTATATGCCCAGAAGGCACCCAGACAGCTTGAACCAAGTAAAAAACTTCATTTTTATTCAATGTTTTGAATATTATGTATATATGTATATATGTATATATAATATATAGATGTATACTGGTAATAAGTCATAGATACAACAGCAGATTGGAACTGCATTGAGTCCCACTGCCCCTTTGCAAACTCCAAAGCCACTGCATTAAGGTTCCAGAAGCAACTTATCATTTAAGATTCTTTCTTAAAAAAAAAAATAAACCAAAAAAACCCAAACAACTTATATTTCAGCATTGTTTACTGATCTTCTCTTCTAATAGTCATTATTTTCCACCTGACAAGAAGTTAAATGGTGTCAAAAAAGGTGTCAATCCTGGATATCCTTTGTTTTTTAAAAAGCTTGTCAACAATTTTTTATGTTTTACTATTTGACACATAATAAGGAAAAAATAGGAGCAATCTTCAGAACATGCTGATGGCTGGCAAGAATCCCATTTTTTCAGAAAAAAACAAAAAAGACCTTGTGTTGTAAAGAAAATTATTCACTATTTGCTGTGATGTTTTTTTAAGGTTTACTTGCAAATGCCTGGTAAATAAAAAGGCACCTTTCTCTTAAATTATTTTGAAGTATAAACAACTAAAGCAGACCTTAAAAACTAAAGCCTTCTTTAAACTACTCCACATCCAGTGAAGATCAGCACAGCTTGGCTACTTTACAGATTTACCAGGGTAATACACATCTGCACCATGAATATTGAAACAAATATTAAAAAAGAAATTAAAAACAGAAACAAAACCAAAAAAAACCAACCCAAAAAAAGTAAAAAAAAAAAAAAAAAAGAAACAGAAACAGAAAAGGCACCCTTTGCTGTCTTCAATAAAAACCTAATGTAAGATTTTTAAATTAGAAATATGGTAATTTCCCCTATAAAAACTGCAGGTAGCCAGGAAAATTTCAGCCAAGCAAACCTTTCCACAAATTCAACTAGAAGATTTTACAAAATACAGGTAAAAGGAATACTCAGGACACAAGGCACTGCCTGGGACAGGACTACTCAGGATCAGCTGCCAACCAGAAATGAAGCACAGAGGGAAGTAAAACAGGCAGGAAAGGTATCAAAGTTTGGAGGCTCAGTCAGTAGCAACAAGAATACCTGAAAAAAGGAATCACAGAATTATTTAGGTTGGAAAAAGACCTGCAAGTCCAACCATGAACCCAACACTGCCAAGGTACAGCAGCAGAACATCCTTGGGACTAGTGTGGCCAGGCAACTTTGGGAAGCTTCAATTAAGGCAGCCCAAAATCAGATGGTCACTTTAAAAGATGTTTTTGAGTTGAATGAACACTTGGTGAGATCTCAAGGGAAAGGGTTTCCACATAAGTGGTGGCAACAGCTCTGATGACCTGGGCTGTCAGGAGCTCCTAAACAAAAATGCAAGGGGGAAGAAGATTCCTCTGCCAAGATTCCTCTTCAAACCAAGCCTGAACAGCTGAAACTTGTGAAGGTGATCTCTTGCTGAAATAATTCACAAATCATCCAAAACCAAATCCATCTGAAAAGAAAACTGAATACTTTTCAGTCTTAAATACAAGAATGTTTTGCTCCGTGCTACCAGGAGAGACACGGAATCAGGGTGCTGAACAGTGACTTTGTGCTTCAACCATTCAGCACCGTTGCTTAAACAATACTGGATGGAGTCTTTTGGCAAGAAAATACAGGCCAATTTTATGTAACAACTTTCACTACAATAAGAGTTACTGAAATGAAAACAGCAAAAATTATTTTGACAGTATTTAAAAAAAGATCAGTCAACACTTTCAGCAGTGTCTGGAAAAAAAAATCCTTTTCCATATATAGAGAACAACATCAGTATGTGATGATCCAGGAGATGGGCATATTCTGAATTTCTAGTTTGCAAATCCACAGTGTTTTGTGGTGACAGAGACATTCCCTTGCCCAGACTCCACAATCCTCTCTTGCTGGGGCTGATTTGTCCTCAGATCTTGCTCTTTGCAGTTTCAGCTCTTTCTTCTGCTATCTCAGAAAACCTCACCCTCCTCAGACTACAAAGGAAGCACAATAAACTAATACAATGTTAGTATGATGCACATCTCAGATTTTTACAGGATAAAGATGCTCTCCTCTTATTACAAACCACAATAAAGTATTAAAAGCATGAGAGCTGGCACTGAGATTTCTTACCAAATGCTCTCCTAAGATAAATAATCATTCAGTTGAGAGAACAAAATTATTTAGTGTGAAGGTCACCTGGTTTAGCACTAAATACTGTTCAACATCTGGTCTTAAGATAAACAGCAATTTGTGTCTTTAAAGCAGAGTTTATTTTTTGAAAAAAATCTTTACTAAAAACAGTCATCACATACTGAGAATTTCCACATTCTACCTGCCAACACTCAGACTAATTTGCCTCACATAAGCCCTCCAGTAAATCCAAAGCCCTTTTCCCCTGTGTACAGCTACCAATTACCACAACACAGATACTAAAACCTCAACAACAAATAAACGTTAATACCTGGGTAACACTTGAACAGCTTTTGCTACATCAAGTAACTGTAAACTTTTTCATTCCGGCGTTCTGACGCACACCTGGTTGTGAAGTTTTGGTGTTTAACACCAGGAGGATGAACCCACAGACCCTGCTGGCTGCAGAGCAACACAAACCACCAGTATTCCCATCAGAAAAGGGCCAAGAATCAACAGCTGAGAGCAACTCTATGGCTTTACCACCTGCTGCTGAAGCCACCTTTACCCATTTCTCATCCCTGACTGTTCATTCCGCTTCATGCAGCTGTGCCATGAACTAGATCTTGGTACTGAGCCTGCAGAAATCTGATTTTGCTGTTTTAGCTGGTCCTGCAGTGGGTTCACCCATGGCTGTAGGAGCATCAAGCCAGGACCAGGGGCCACCTGGTACCCAGGCAGGAAATGGGGGATGCTGACTGCTTCTTTCAGCAATTCTGCTGGTTTATGCCAGCTTAAAACTCCATGAAACTATTTAGAATTAGGCACATCTGAGTTAGAAATGTGGCAAAACACAAAAAAAAAAAAAAAAAAAAAGAGAGAGAGAAGCAAGCACAGATTGTTTGTCCCATAGAACAAATTACTAAGAGAGATGCTGAAATCCTCATTTCTAAGTAACTCCCAAATAAGCCAGCCTGCCCTTCTGAAAAGCATTTTCAGCAGATGCCTGTTAATTTTTTCAAATTTTCAGTCAAACATAAGCTACTGAGCTCAAACCAGGGAGTAACAGTTACATGTAATGACCTGCAACACCCTAAATGTCAGACTAAATTACCCAACAGCTCCTTCTGCCTCCCATCTTCGAAACACTGATAGATTTTAGCTCCATCCCTAGCTGTGTCAGATCAGCAGGCTCTAACAGTTCCAAACACAAGAGTCAAACGAAATGATATCCCTGCTTGGAACAAATCCAGGGGTTGAATGTGATTTCTTCACGTAGAAACAAGCAGCTCTTAACTTTTGATCTGGAATTCGTACCTCGTTAGGAGGGAAGCAGCAGAAGTCTCACCCATTGCTGGTTCCAAGCTGGTGATGACGGAGAAGGAAAAGGAGAAGGAAAAGGAGAAGGAGCTGTGCTGTGCTAGAGCTGGTCACCAAGCCCATCAAAACCCTCAGCTGTGAGTGCAAGAGATGATAATTTCGCCTGCCACGAGCAGACAGCTCCTGTGAGTCGGGAATTTTCACGTTCAGAAGCTCTGAGGAGGAGGGTCAAATCAGAAACCCTGGCTTTCAGCATCATTCTTTGTGCCTCAGTATGTTATGGGTGAAGGAAGATGCCTTCTCTCTGCCTCAGTAACTTGTGTAGTATTTCATCCTTTGCAAATTAAAAAAAAAAAAAAAAACCCTCTAAATTTACAAGACGTGTAGCACTTGGCAGGATTTCATAACTGCTGAGTGACTGAGATGAGCTCATTTAGCACAATTTTGAAATAAATGTATTATTTTATAGAGCTGAGACTATACATTCTGCAAGGCAGTGGGAGAAAGGAGGGATGATACAGAGCATGACCTGAAGAGTGTGGCCTGTTGCCAGTGCCCACACACACTTATCCCTCTCTTTTCCAGCCTCTGTCACATACACACACCCCCTGGAAAGAAACAATCAGCTCAGGGCAAGTAGGAGCATTTTTCCAGTGCTGCCAACTTCTGCCAAAATCCTATTTTCACTTTAAAATAAAGACTGTGCTCGTTTAACTACAAGATTCTTGACATACATAGCAACACCTGTCAGAGAAGTAGAAATAAAACAAGCGGGGGGGGGGGGGGGGGTGGGAAATCAGGATTTTTTTCCAATTCTCTCCTGCTTTCTGTGTGACCAGGAAAGTGGAATTTGTCACCACCACGGGCAAACTGTACTTTTAAATCCAGACTGTGGATTGGGGAAGAGTGGTCAGGAACAGCCATGGACACACAGGATGGGAATCAAGCGCTGGGAGAGCCAAGCCCATCACTTCTCCCACCTGATGCTTCTGGCTTTACACACCTTAAAAACCAACTGTAAAGGAAGACACTGCACAGAAATATATTCAGCAACACGAGGCTTTAAAGTCCTTTCACACTTCCTGCAAATTCACAGCCTCTGTTCAGATCTGCTCCTTTAAGTAGCTCAGGTGTGGGATTTAAGGCAAGCTCCTCAGCTGAGTGAGCTGCATGTCACAGTCAGCATGAAAATCCATTGCTACAGATTCCTCATCCTATAATTTATGTTAGTCAATAATATTAACTAGGTTTCAGGAAAAAAAAAAAAATCAGTGTTGTTTCTCATTATCCAAAACAAAATAAAACATTTCAGTCTTTCAGAAAATATCTGAAATTACATGCACAAAACCACCCAGTTAAGAGATACCAGCAACCAAAGGATAACTGAGAAATAATTTTTTTTTTCAGTTTAATTCTAACACTGACTGCCAGACTGTTTAAGAATGAGATTGAGCAAGCCAGGGGGACAAGTGGCAGCCTACTCATGTACCAGGCAATTCAGCAAGAGCTGAGAAACAGGACAAATGAACCCATTTTCAGCTTGGACTGATCTGGTTATATCACCAAGCCGAGCTAAAACCAGCTTGGGAATCAGAGCAGAGACACTGCTGTCGCTGAGTAAGCACATAAAGGAGGCCAGAGGCATCAATCAAATTCAGGAGAGAACTGTGTAGGTAATAATCACATAAATATGTATGTTTAGGGATAAACCAGGCAAAGTTTGGGTGTTTTGTTTGTTGTTGTTGTTGTTTGCATTTTTTTTTTTGATGGATGCGTTTTAAAAAGACACAAGAAAATTCCTTCTCTTTTTTAAAAGCCAGGTCTGAGCTGCTCACTGTGGAAGGAACCCTGCTTGATCAATGCTGACAACACACGGACAGCACTGGAATTCTGTCCCTGCACTACCATGTTTATGGTCCAAGTAATGCAAAGGTCAAGAATGAACACACCCAGAACACAAAAGACACCCACTCTTGTGCATTAGAGAAATATTTACTTCATTAGTCATGAAGAAGTTCATTTACCATTTGAATGACTGAAAATACCTTAAAATTGCATCAGCTTTCCCTTTGCTATAAAATAATTAAAGGCCTAAATTAGTTCCACAAGAGAAACTCATTGCTAACCACAACTAAGGCATGAGCACTGCAAGATCTCCTGATGGAAAAATTATTATATTGATTTAAATAAAACAATGAAATTATTGTTAATAATAGTAGCTGCAAGCTTTCAGGAATTCACTAGCTCAAGCAAAATCACCAGCATTTAAAAAAATGTCTAGAAAAATTCAATATAAAATCACTTGATTTGAAACAAATAATGCCATTTTGTAAGCACCACAGTCAGTTATACTCAACTATTACATGAGTATTAAGCTAACCCAGTTTTCCTTTATATAAGTTGCCAAGAGAATGCTCTTTCTCTTCACCCTTTTCTGATTTCCAGGAAAAATGTCTTGAAAAACTGCTTCTGCTAGAATTACTGGAGTCTGAAGTATGACCAGTAATTTACAATCAGCAAAGGACATTACTTATCCCTAAAAATTTAGAGATAAAAATATTTTTAAATCGAAGTACAAAAATTAAAAAAAAAAATCACAGTAGTCATGACAACCCCATTCCCTTTCCTTCTGCTCACCCATGTCATCAATATGATACCTAAAATAATCCACGGTAATTAAACTATCTGCAAGAGACAACGACTTGTGCAGAAAATAATTCTAGAAGAATTTACACCAAAAAGTGTTGTGGTTTAATGCCAGCCAGGAACGAAGTTCCACACAGCCCCTCGCTCCCAGCACAGGGGGATGGGGAGAACAGGGAAAAGTTAAAACCTGGGGGTTGAGATAAGAGCAGTTCAGTAATTTAAATTAAGTAAAATATCATTATAATAACAGTATATAATACAATGAGAAGGGAGATAATAAAAAGAGAGACAACAAGTGATGCACAGGTCACCCGTCACTGACTTGATGCCCAGCACATCCCAAAATACTACTGACTCCTGGATAGCATCCCTCAGTGTATACACTGGGCATGATGTCCCATGGTATGGAATACCCCTCTGGACAGCTCAGGGCTGTTGTCCCAGTCGTGTCTTCATCACCAGAGCCTGGGAAATTGAGAAGTCCTTGACTTGGAATAAGCACTCCTCAGCAGCAACCAAAAACATCAGTGTGTTATCAACGCTTTTCTCACACTGAATCCCAAGCACAGCACTGCGCCAGCTACTAGGGAAAACTAACTCCATCCCAGCCAAAAACAGGACAGACTTGGTAGTTTGACCTCAGCTCCCGGAAAAAATATGGAGAGGATTATACTGGGTGCTGCTGAGGGTCTTTTGAAGAATACACCTGCCAGGCACCACCAACGCAAGGTTAATTAATTTGATAACCATCTGTGATAAGGTCAACTGCCCAGGGAATGAAGGGGAGGAAGGGGATTCAGTTTTTCTGGATTCTAGTAAGGCTTTTGGCACTCCCAGCATCCTTCTGGGTAAGTTGTCCCCACTGTGGGATGAGCAAGTTCAGGGTGCTCTGGGTGACAAACTGGCTGGAGGGCAGAGCACAAAGAGGTTCCAGCTGCCTGGGGACTGCCACCAGCAGGGATCAGCCCTAGGGCCAGTCCTGTTCAATGTATTTGTCAACGACCTGGATGCTTCAACCCTTTAGCAAGCCCTGAACTGCTCAGGCAGTTGGAGTAGATGATCACTGTAGGTCCCTTCCAACTGAAATATTCTATTCTGTGCTACACATTGACACCTGGGTGTAAAGCAAGCACCAAGTGGGAAAAATCCCACCCAATCCTTTCAGCAGGGCACTTAGTGCCCACCTAAACTTTCCAATAAAATCTCTAATTTCACCAATATGACTCAATCGTTACTTTTCCTCCCATTATGTGAACAGCAGGCGACACGTCCAGAGATGGTGAAATCATTTGGGAACTTCAGAGCACAGCCCCGTAATTCTGCACCTCTTATTCAATCCACAAAAGTATTTTAAGACTACAGTTAACTGCACTGCAGAGTCTGATTACAAGAACAGAATAAAACTCATCAGGACTATTTCTGGGATTTTAATGACACAGTGGTCAAGGTAGCACCATGGTGTCTATTATATATCTACACTTGACAGACTAATTTTATTCTAACCCAGCACATTCCCCTCCAACTGTTTGACTCAATTCTTACAACTCAAGAAAGATTCTAAATCAACACATATGTTAAAAAGAAGAGAAGTGCAATGTTAATAATTTTCACCTGTGCCTTCAAAAGCATATTTTGGCATATACTGTCTTCATTTTGGGAGACAAAAGATCTGGATTCTACAGATTTTCACAGAAAAACACCACATCTATAATAAACCTTTAACAAAGCACAGCAATCAAATCACGGAATATTGGGATTTATCTCAATTGTCCACACCAAGCATCAGCTGTCCAGGTACCCGTGTAGGTAAAGGAGGTCTTCTTAAACTAGCAGACCTTTCATTAAGATTAACTTCCCTAAATCCAGTTCTCTCCATGAGAAAATGAGGAATCCCATCCTAAACTTCTGAAGGTAGCCCTCCACTGCCTGTAAAGTCCAGAGTGACCTGCTCAGATCAGTCATTCCCTGACACTGCTGTTCCTGGAGTCTGGAGGGATTAATCTTGTGGGCAACTCTTAAGTTTCTACTAGGTGGTTTCAAGGCAATGCTCCTGTCCAAAAAATTAAACACTTGGCAAAAGGAAGACTTGTTCTTCTGGTATCAAAAATTATATACGCAAGCCCAGAGTATTAATTAAAGACACAGTGACCCTGTGATCATCAGCCAAGGAAATGACGCCAAGGACAAAGACATTCTGCCCTCCTGGTCTGACCACAACTTCCCTCTGTTGACAAGATGACATTTCATCTTTCTATGAGAGAAATGAACCATCATATCTGATCTGATTTCCTGAAACTATTGAGTCTTTTATACCTAGAGAGGCGACACCAGATAGACAAGAACCGTAGAGTGAAGGAAACAGAAATTAAACTGAGGTAGCAAAGCACAATTTCTCTCCTTCACAATATAGAGCAGCTCCCCTCACCTGATCTTTACATCTTTACATTAGTCAGTGACCTATGTCTTATAATTAGACAATATTGTTACCCACGTAACACAACATGCAGGATTGAAACACCTAATACTACTTTACTCAGCATTTGGTTAGAAAACCAAAACAAAACAACAACAACAAAAAAAAAAAAAAAAAAAAAAAAAAAAAAAAAAAAAACCAGAAAAACAACCCACTAAAATATACCCAGCAAACTCTCAATGCTTTCTCTAAAAATAAAATAATAAAATAAAATATTAATCAACTCCTAAGCTTTCTAACCAAGAAAGAAAATCACCTATTACTGACTCTTTGCCACACTGAGATCCAGAAAAGCTCCTGGGCTGTTCAACATGCACTTCACTGATGTAGACCTGGTGTCAGCAAGGGGTTTGATTCCTTAAGCAAGCACTATCAGGTCTGATCACTGCACTCCCCTCCAAGCCTCCTAATTTGTCATTCCTGTTACTGATTCAACTGTATTCCACAGAAGAGAAAAACACCCTGAATAATACCAAGAATAACATCCTTCCTTTCCTGTTCAGATCCATTTATGTCAGTCATCTTCCTCTCCCAAGAAATTTCAAGGCATCTTCTGAAGCACGGAACCATAATTCCATTGGAATTTATCAGTCCTGTGGTTAAAGCAGGCTGAGCAAGCTTCACCCTTCGTGGCCAACAGCTCCAAGATAACTGAGAATAAATGGAGTTGGGAAACTCTCTCTGGATATCAATTTCCACTGTTTCTATTGGGGGAAAAAAAAAAAACAACACTTGACCAGCCCTTGTGCACTGAGCAGACCCCAGCCACCATCTGTACACAAGAATTTATGTGATTTATTTATTTCTATTCTATTCACATTAAACAGGGTGCATACCTTCCTTCATTCTTCTCCATTCTGCCACTCTCTGTTTTGATTCAAACTTGAAGAGTATGTTATCAAATAACATCAAATATTGTTATCAAATTCAACAAACTGACTAAAGCAAACGAAGGGAACAATCGAAGGCCCTGGAAATTGTGTCTGGAGAAACTGACTGCCAAACGGCCACGGACACACTCTGTACTTTTCCACTGTTTGGTTAAAAGCTGTTAAGACAGGTCACATGGACAGATGGAAAAGCCTTATTTAATCCCATGTTGGTTCAATTACCTTTCATCTCCAATAAGCCAACTCCACTGGGCTGCAGCATCTATTTCCCGTAAGACAGTTAAAAAAAACAAGTGCAAAAACACTCCTCTGCCACCCAAGGCACTCTGTGTGACTCCTGCACCCTCCATCTCCATCAAAACTGCACAACAGATGGATGTAAACAGATGTAAAGCCCCTGAGAACATGAACTTCTCTGCTGCAGCTCCCAGAACTATTCACATGACAATACAGACATGAAAGACACAGAAACGGCTTTACTGTTAAAACAAATCCTTCAGGTCAAAACAGAAGATTATGTTCTAACATTGACAACTACAAAATGTACAGTTCTTTGTCATTCCCAAACTCACCCAGTACCCCAACACTGCTGCCACCTGTGGCACCTGAAATCAGAAAACCCACTTAGCAACTAAAACCATTATTAATTTTAAAAATATAGGCTAAAGGGTGGAAACGAAATAGGACAAAAATATTTTAATGTAAAGCAAGAAGGCAAAAATTATCAAATATTGAGTACAGCAAAATGAAGACATGTACTACTGGAGAATAGTTGATATAACCCTTTGGTTGTTTGTTAGGATGGGAAAATCAATTCTAGAATTTCTGCTTTATCCTTAGAATTTTCAGAAATCCAAATGCAGATGATTTCCTGAAAATTTTGTTAGTTATGCAAAACTGGTTGCTTACTTTTAGGTTTATGCCAGCAGAAATTGGCAATAATTACAGAGGAACTACAACAAATCACACTACAGTAATGGGATCTGATTCTGTCCACCTTTACCATGTAAAAGATGCCAATACAGTGTTTCAAACACAATTTTTCACCAGCACTAATGCACTTCTACACCAAGGCAAACAAGTACCAAATCTGATTATTCACTGAAACAACAGCATAAAAATCCTGAAGAGTTGTGGAGACAAGGAAAGCCTTCCCCATTAGCTGAGGATTTTTTTTTTTTGTCTTGTGATTAGAGCAAAATAGATGCTTCGTGCTTGGTATATTCTGGAAATAAACCTACAACAACTTGGGAAAAGCACTGCAGTTCTGGCAACCAGCTGAGAAAAGCTGATCTATAGCAACGCTCTATTTCAGCATGTCTGAACTTCCTCAGCCCCTGCTCAGCAATTCCTGTCCCCCATCTCACATTATGCACCTGGGAAGATGAAGGCAGAGATCTGCTTCATTCCTCCCTGACCTGCTCCTTGCAACACCTCACGGGGGCTGCAAAATGCCAAGTCTGGCAAACCCGTCGTAGCGGTGCCTGAACGCTGCAGAAATTCGCATTTCACGTGCGAGTACACTCCTAGTGGTAAATGCACACAGGATCCTCACGTGCTACGCTACAAATACCAACACTCACACCAGTGGTGCCATCTGCACTGCTCCTTTTGAAGTGTCTGCCCCTCTGCTGTAACTTCCTGCCTCCCTCCATCCTGCCCTGCTCCTGCTTCCCCAGCTGTCCATCCCTCAGTCTCACAGCTGAGTTTATGAGGATTTAATTTGCTACTACTCGCAGAACAAGAACTCGGCATCGATCTGTTTTCATTGCTCTCAAAATCTGAATCATTATCTTAATGCGCCGCCTCGAACGACTTCCACAGGACTCGCTTTTGGTCAAAGGTTAGGAATCTCTGTTGTAAAACAAAAACCTGATCCAATCGATGTGTGTAACTGAATATAAACTTACAAAGCAATTTTTAATTTAAAGGGTCTGAATAATCAAAAACCTGCTTCGCTACAACACTTACAAATAATCTGTGGTACTGTGATTACTCTCTGTGTTAACACCCTGACAGTACCTTCAACTATTCCCTAGTATGAAGAAGAAATGTACTACAGTATTTATTCATCCTGAGATCAACTTGTCTCATTCCAGTAATCTACTGTAACTCCTCAGTACAGAGCATTTCACACAGCTTTTGGGGGAAAAAAAAACCCAAAACAAACCAATAAAACCTCCCCAACAAAATCCAACCCTTATTTTTAACATTCTACGATTCAGTGTTAATACTCTTCATAAAAAACAAAAAGAATCCTCATTTTTCCTCTGGGTAGGAATATGAGGTCTCATCTTCTCCTTCCATGCTCAGAATTTTCCAAAATTCAAATTAGATCATTCAGAAAACCAGTGCAGACCCCTAATGACATCATACAGTGTTTCTGCTCATACATCCATTACTGTTTAGACTATTCCAGGCTGTTTTTAGGATGAGTGATTAAAAGGTCTTTTTAAAAATCATAAAGACAGACTGAGAAGCCTCAGTCATTAAAACTTCTGCAGTAAATAAAAAGAACTTGAACTACTTAGCTGAGTCAGGCCCTACTCCAGACTTCTAGAAAGTTCTGCAAAATACAGAAAATCTCTGCAGGGTCAGAAAATGAAACGGTGCCCTGACAAACCTTGACAATTTAGCCAAAATGATGAAGAATTAATTGACTTAAGAGGCTGAAGCTCGAGATCTGCAGAGGGCCCAGTCTTGTCCATAGAGTCAGAACAAATACTCAAGAGTTTGGAACCAGGCTGGATCCTTGTTTTCCAACAGTTGAGGGCCTCACACAGAACACCAAGTTTTTGTTAGGAGGCAGAGACTGATTCCACGAAAAATAATGATAAAGTCAACTGAAATGATGGGAATACAAATGGATGGACAGGAATTGTAGCCCGCGGGAAAAGCAAAATGCAGGATTTGCTGCAAAGATGAAAGAAATGTGTGAAAAATTAAACTGTGTTAGACACAGAGACTGAGGAGAAGGTGAACCAGCGTGTTCCCAAATAGAAATTTTGACAAAGCAAATATGCAATAATTCCAGACCATGGGTTTTATCAAAGGGAGATTCAGCGGTTTGCTTTTTAGTCTAACAACATGGAACTACAGAAACAAGTTTCAATATTGAGGAAAATGCCTCCCAGTGATAGTTTATGAAGCCAGAGATATAAAAATCACATTAATTCCAGATATATTCTTTTTCAGGAAGATATAGTTCAATCTTGACCATTTACCAAAAACTATTAGTATGTTTTCAAAAGTGACTTTGAACTGGCTTGTGCTACTTTTTGTAGCCTCAGGGACTATTACTTTGGAGGAGTGAAATTATGCATTTTCACTATTACACATCACAGAAATTAGTACCAAAGTAACAACAAGATTTATACACTGAAAGCCTGTAGGATTCTATTCTATACCACAGCAACGCACCACACTTATTAATAATCTCTGTCTTAGTTTCTCTTTCTCTCCATCTGGTGTTATTTCCATGCATCCTTCAGTAACTTCAAATCTGAAACCATTTTTCATTTTCTCGTGTCATTTTATTTGAAGCATATGCTTCAGTTATCATCTTTGTCTGCATGTGTGATATCAATAATCATTCTATACAGAAAGAGTCAGATTCCAAAGTCTTTATTAGGTAACAGCTTGCCTCAGCAACATGGGCAGTCTACAAACTATTTAAATCAATTAGACTAATTTCCATATTACTCAACCTGACACAGACACTGCACATCAGAATCTAAGTAAACACATATAGGCAAGTAAAAGAAAAGCTATTTGCAAACACTGTGAAACACCACAAACAGATTAAATGAAGATTACAGCCAACGCCACATCAAATCCCAGCCACTGATCCACCTCACACAGTGTCCTGACCAGCAGGGAACACCACAAGCATTTCACAGAAAGGTGTAAGGAATTCCTTGCAACACAAAGTAAAAGCTGTAAAGTAAATGGTAAAAAAGGGGATCGCTTCTACCTAAATGTCATCTATTTCTGATGGACGAACGCCCTCGAGAATCCGTGTCCTGCTTCTCCAACAAAGAAATCCCCGGGAGATTTCCTCATGTCATCAACACTCTGGTTTTGTCCATTACACAAGCCTCTAATTTCTAGCAAAATCAAGTATCTTAATTAACACATTACTATATGGCACCCATTCAAGACAAAATTTTTCAGTACCAAACCAGTTAATAGGAAAAGATAAACAATTAGTTCCTTAATATCACGGTCTGTGTGTCCTCCTAGTGATAACTATCTGAAACTGCACTGATCCGCTGATGCAAGCTCCTGTCCTTGCTTTAACTCTTCATTTCCTTCATTTCCCTTTGATTTTGGGAAATTCCAGCCGTCAAGCCACATACTGCTCACTGTTCCTCACCCAAATAAAGCTCCCACAAGCTCAGCACTAAGGATTCACTGGGGATAAAATCAAGATGCAAAGATAACCAGTAACTACTGCACAGCAAATGTAAAACCAAATAGAACAATTTAATGTTTCAGAAGAACACGCAGAGGGCAAAGTACTTCAAGGTTTAGGATTTTAAGCAACACAGAAAACGAAGTGACTCCAACACAATTTCCAGCTAAGTGTATGTGCTAGTTTCACCCAAAGATGAAAGTTTTAAAAGGTGAATAAACCCAAATGTTTCTCCAATGTGTTCACTACTGAAGATTCATGAACTTCATTCCTACAATGCAGCTGGACTACAGCTCTGCAGGCCAAAGGCTTCAGGTCACTTTATCTGAACCCTTTTCCATCAGAGGTTATTGCATTTTGTCCAAAACATTACTTTATCTGAGGTTTTTTCCCACCTGTCAGGTGATCATGCACTCACCTGAGAACTGACAAAAAACAATTGAAGAGATATTCCCAGATTATTTCAGATGAATGACAACACCAACCTGCAGAGAAATGCAGACATCATCAAGGGCTCTACCAGACTGAACTGAAAGCTCACCCAGACCTCAAGCCAGTACAACTTTTTGGGATAACCTTCAATTCTTGTGACCACACTGCATCATCCCCAAGACCCAGGATAAAAGAAGATACACACCAGAAGATGAGGATGTTGGTGCCACAGCTACAAGTTTAAAACCCAGACAATGAGAGGAAAAAAAAAATGTAATATCAACAGAATAGTGAACATCACCCCATTGAGGGAGTTTAAACCCCTGGTTCTTCCAACAGGGGTGACAAAAGCCACATAGCTCAATTTTAGGAATCTCACTGCTATACAGGCAGAAGAGGTTTGACACATGTAAGGGTTATGACACACAAAGCTATTGACAAATGCTAATTACCGATAAAATTACCATGGAAATTCACAGGAATGTTGCCAACTGTAGGTCGACAGGCAGCGTGTCTTTCTGGAAATAGAGTTTACAGTTGTTATAAAATAGCATGATGACTGGCTAAAACCACAGTATTGTTAAAAGTGCTTGTAAATTTAAGAATTATTTGTATTTAAGAATTTCCCATTGTTATTACTTCTGTGAAGTCTAGTAAGTTTCAGTATATTGTGCATGGTCATCAAACAAAATAACCTGATTTGAAATGAATGAGTGTATTACTAACCCCAGAAATTCACATTTATCTTCAACCTTCAAACTGACACATGATGTTAAAACACTCATTTTCACAGCAGAATGTCTGCATTTTCATATAGTGCAACACTTAGATAATTTATAAATAAAAGCACTCCTTTAAAGGCGTTCCATCTAGTCTTTACTCTGCTAGGTTAGGTATTAGCCTTAAGTAGTATTTTAGATAATAAATATGAAGAAAAAAATCCCCACAAAATAGAAAAAATATTAAACTCAAATATTTCATCCAGGCATTTCAGGATTATACTGTTATTTTTAAAAAATACATACACATTTGAAATATTTCAGTTAATCTAATCTGGTTAAAAAATTTAACAACACAGACGTAACTCTGTTCAAACTACTTCAGAATTCTAATTCTTCCTTGAGACATGCCTTTCATCTTTCCTGGTTCCCACACATGCTGACCTGCTACAGTTTAGTTCATTTATATTGCTCTATGAGGACCATATTTCACTTCAAAGAACGCATTTTGGTTGGAATCATCTCTTTTACATTATAAATGTCATACAATCCAAAACTGTGTTCTATGTGATGAGTAATAAAGCTTGGCTGCCTGTTTCCCTTATCACACACACATATACATGTGCTTGGGGTTTTTTTTTATTATTGCCAAATCCTTCATGTCTTACAGAAATTTGATGGCTACTTCCATCTCCTGAGCAACAAGAGACAGGACACAAAGAAACTGCTGCAAGTTCCACCAGGGGAGGTTTAGGTTGGATATTATGGAAAATTTCTTCACCAAAAGGGTTGTTGAGGATTACAACAGGCTACCCAGGGCAGTGTTAGAGTCCCCATCCATGCAGGGATTTCAAGGACATGAAGATGTGGCATTTGGGAACGTGCTTTTCTCCAGTGCTGAGGGAACGTGTTTCATGATCTTAGAGGGCTTTTCCAAGCCTAATGATGCCATGATTCCCAAACATACAAGTTTAGAAGCCACCTACAGCATGAGAACTTTGCATTAAAAAAATAAAATTATTTAATTTCAACAGGCTTTGCAAGTAACTAATTGTTTTTTATGTACTTGAAACCCAACAGGAAAATAGGAACATGGAGGAATTTTGCTGATGCTGGTTTTACCTTGTTATTTCAAACCTGACTGCATCACCTGTCAATGTATGACTCACAGTTTGCTAAAGCCTGAGACTATCAATATTTTCTACGTGTCAGACTGCGTGTTTGTTTCCATGCTCCCACTGCCTGCTTGGGGTTTTGTGAGCCCAATTTCTCTGTGGTACCTTCTCCAGCACATCCTGTGCCTCCTGCAGCATCACCCTCCATTCCAAGGGATCACTATCCTGCACTGCTGTACAAACTCTGGAGTAGAAACAAAAGCCAGGTGGTCAGGCAGCAGCACGAGAAGGAAAAACAAAAATCAGCTGAGTTTTTCTAAGAAGTACATTTATAGATGTACCATGTAGAGGGTTTTCAGGAAGCAGCTCGTACAGGAAGCCAGTGACCTCACAGCTTCATGTAAACACCACACAATTACAACATGAAAAAGAGCAGTATTTTCTCACTGCCTCTTTCTTTTAGCATGTCCACTGTTCACTCAACGCCAACCAACAATGAAAACTGCAGATCAAAGGAATCAGGTTTTTACAGGTCTAAAAATACAGATCAATGCAACACTCGTGCCATATCCAAGCAGTGAAACACAAATATCTGTAATATCACAACCTTCCAACAATTTTCTTACATTTTGAATATTAACTCCACTGTGCCAAGCCCCACCAGGCAGATGATATGACCCCTCACAGACATGCCAACCACCAAAAATCCATGTATTTTCTACCAACCCACCCTTTTCCTTCCCTTCCAAAACTATCTGTCCCTACCTCTTAGCCACCTTCTAAACCATTATGTCCATTAATGAATTACCCTGCCTTTCCTCATCCTTACAGAGGATGGAAGCAACTGTTAAATGACATTACCTGCAATGAAAGCTGTGCTTCCTCATTCATTTTCTGATCTGAATTGACTGAAGACTATTTAGTATTTATTTATCATTGTTTGAAATGAGTGGCTTTCAGGTCCTATTTATCTTCTCATCTTTTAAAGCAGGTTTAATCCTTTCTCCATTCTTTATGTTGTTTCTTCTTCCATGAACTTAGCCAAGTATTTGAAGCCTTCATTATTTCTACCCAAATCACACAAAAATATAACCATTCTCTTATGAGCACTTCTATCACTGATTGGAAGAACATCCCACATTTCTCCATTCACAAATCTGCAACATCTCTGTCTGGTTTACCTCACTGAGCAGGGTATTTCCCAGTGAGCTGCAACACTCCCAAGAAGACCTCACAATCCGCTTTTTAAATCCACCCATATATCCTGGGGCATATTTTAAGTCTTGCTAAAAGAGAACATGCAAAAAAAAAGGTTCTTTCAACACATGGGCTGCAGTAAGTTCTTCACATGTAACTAGTCGTGGTCTTGGTTGGTGGACACTTGTAGATGCTGAGAATTATAAATTTGCCAGGTTGGGGTAAGTTTTGGAGTTTTTTCCCCCCACTAGTAATCCTGGCTTTTGTTTATGGCTTTTGATAAAACTGAGTTAGGAAAGGAGAACCAGGAGAACTTACAAAAAGAACTTAAAAAATAGACTTAAATAATAGAAGTGGGATGAATTTCAACAGCAGCAGATGTGCAGTCATATACCTGGGTAAAATATATATTCCCACCAGGTGAACAGCTCCTTAATTTGGAAACTCTGAAGGAGGAAAAATCCTAGCCCATTACTACGTGACCATGGATCATCAGAGTGACACACCTGCTAAATAAAGCAACCGTGACCCCAATTTATGGCTGCCTGGAAAATTCACCTAATTACTGTGCGTGCCCTGCTTAAGGGAACTGGATTCACACTGGAGCATGGAAAGAAAGGTGGTTTTAGGTAGCAGGAATGGCAGCAGATGGTTAAGTTCTGCCTTGCAAATAAATGCAAGTTCTGTGCTTGGCAGATTTACCTGGCCCATTTCACTGCAAGTTTAGGAGGACAAAAATAAATAAAAAAAAAAAAGTAAAAAGGACATTGTCTGACCACTAGTCATAGCTTTAGACCCGAAATGCTGATTTCTCAGCCAAGATCAGTGTCAGCAGTCACAGGACAGTGGTTGCTGGTTCTTGCTGCCTCCCAGAACTGATGAATCCCGGCCTGGACAAGCTCCTGCTCTGCCATCCTCTGCTCCATCCATGGTTTGTTCAAGTATTCAAAGCAGGAATCAGCTGAGGGCAGAGAGGAAAGCAGCACCTGCAGCCTCCACACTGGGAAGCAACACAGGAGCCCCAGCTCCAAAATGAAAGGCAGGACCATGAGGTTTGTGAGGCAGGAAATGGAGGGCGAGCCGAGCACTCGTTCCGTGCAGCCTCAGCTGCAGCAAACAACAGCAACACGATTAAGAACAGTTCCTTAAATCGTGTTTGTGCTCTGATGAACGAGTCCAACTGCACGTCAGAGCCCAGCACAGCAAGCTGAACTCACCACAGACGTTCTGGAGGAATAGAGAGATCCTCAGGGAGAGACACTGTGTCCCATGCTGGTTTAACTGTTCTGGCTGCAGGCAAACCAAGGTGCAACGCCAGCACTGAGCTGAGCCAAGAATGCAGAGCAGGCACAGTTTGGGGCAGTCAGGAGAATGGAAAATTCAATACTGAATGTAGACTAGAGGCTTTGTTTGCTTACCTGACTGAAGAGGTAGTAACTGATATAGTTCCTGGTCATAAAAGCATTAGAGTCATAAATACAAGCAAAGAGGCTTAAGGCGAACTCTGCAATTATCATTAAAAAGTGAGCATTAAATGGCTCTTCAAAATGTTAGGCTGGCAATTTGATGACTTTTAAGATCCTGGATGCTCTGAAAATTGGAATCTTTCTTCTAATTCCAATAATGGAAGTAAAAAAAACTGTCCTTAAGATGGAGTTTGATTATTTTAAAGTACAAATTATACAGCAATTATACAACATCAGGCTTCCTATATCAAGTGACAAGACTTAGAATCCTAGGAAACCGTTTCCAGTTCAATATTCTTACTAGCAGTTAGCATTAATTCTGCAGGAACATCACCAACACAATCAGCAGTAAGTATCTTAGACAGGAAACCAAGCTAAGGAAAGAGAATTATCCAATCCTGAAGAAATAATGAACAAAACTGAACCAATCAAAAGTTCTGTTATTTAAAATAACCCCTTCAGCAATAAAAAAAAATGAACAGGAACTACGAGATCATCCTTCAGAAAGCAAACAAAAAGAGATATTCTGATTCTCTGACTGCAAAAAAAAAAAAAAGTCTTAAGAGAAACCAGAAGAACATACCTAGTAATACACAGAGGAAGGGAAATGGTCACTAGCTATTAATGGAATACCTTACTGAGAGCGGGAATACATGGACAATGCTGCTTCATGTTTTTTCAAGTCCAAATCAGTAATAACACCTGCCACAATAGTTCACTTGTTATTTCATCACTACAAACATACACCACTGCTACTGAGCAAGCTGAATTCCCCCAAACATATCAAAAGCAACAGTTTTGACACCTTAAATAAGTTGTAAGATTCACACATGCACTAGGGCAACATAAACCTCGCTGAAAATCTAATTTAGACTAACGGAGAAGTAATAAGGACTGCTAATTTTACGGGCAAGCAGCCTATAACATTTATTTGGAAGCTAGCAGTCCCTGGAGGAATTTCTACATTAGTAGTAAGTCAAACCTGAATGCCCCAAAACATGATAATTAAAGGGCAGAATAAATCCTTTAAGAGAAAAGAACCATAGTTACAAATGCATGGTAATGAGTCATGCTAAAAGAAAAACAAAGTATTTCCAGTATGTGAGCCAGATGACTGCTGGACCACATCAGTTTATGGTAAAACACAAGAACAGATTTTTAAACATTTTAAGATAAGCTCTTCAAAAGCCAGCATTATCCCGGGCCAACACATTAATTTAGTGGTAACACAAAGATTATCTTTCCATGAAATCTAAATTTAAGATCCATGCATTATTCCTGCACTAACTTCTGCACTACAGCTCCAGGCATTTGACATCCCTGAAGTTAATTCCTCCATCAATTCCAAGTTTCTTTCAATAAAAGAACCCTTCTGTGTTTACACAACCAGGCTGAACACCAGCACTCATTAGGAAGAGCAATAAGCTAATCAGCAGGAAGCACAGCCAGCTGGAAGGGATATGGAAGATCCCAGTACAAATCCAACATGTAGGAAGATGAGACAGCAAAGGTGGGAGCCTCAGAAGTGCTGCCTTGTCTTGGAGCTGAGCACGAGATGTCATCTTCCCAGATGGATGCACAGCTATCTTCCCCACCAAGAGGTAGGTAATATAATATTATAATTATATAATAATATAACACAGACTTTATAAAAGTCAATTGATAAGCTCCTAAAGTTAGCAAAAATGCCTAATACTATGTACCAGGAACATGAATTAGTAATAAGCAGATATAATATAGAGAAGTTCAATGAACTCTTCAAATTTGATTTTTGTGTACAGACGAAGCAGTTTTGTTTGACTTTTTATATTAAGCTCTGGATTTGGCAGCACTGGGTTAATGGCTGGACTCAATCTTAAAGGTCTTTTACAACCTGAATTATTTTATGATTCTGCTCTGGTCTCCCTATGTTAGCCACTTGTCTCTTCCTCACAGTCCCTGACTTTTAAATCTTACCCAGCTGGGGTTTCTGTGTTTCTGCACTTTCAGAACTGATGCTCACAGACATCACAGATTCTCACAGAGAATCCCCTCCCCACCTCCTCTGCTGTGCCCTCAGTGCTGGTGACACTGACCCCCACACCCCGAATTCCCCAGGAGCAAAGGTGGCTGTGGATGCATCTCTGGACATCCCCTTTCCCTGCAGGGCTGGAGAATCCCAGCCCCTGCTGCCCAGGCCTCCTCCTCTGCAGGTCCAAATCTTATTTACAACACTCACAGGAGATGAGGGACTTAGCAGCAGAACAGCAAATACAAACAGCTTGAATTCTGAGCTACCAGTGAAGATGGTTAACATAATGTAATACTTAAATATGCTCTTATAAACCACAGGAGGGATTCAGCAGTAGATGGTACTATTAATATAAATATTATTTAACAAAACCCTTGAGAGACACAGAATGTAGAAGTAGAGGGGTCAGCTGAGTAAGATTAGCTGAAAAAACATGTATTTATAATCTTCATCCATTTTAAACTAAATGCTAGCAGGGAAATTCATTCTGTAGTCAGTTATGCAAGAAAGGCTGCTCGAAAATCATTCTTAAAATCAAGTATGCTTCATCCATCTAGCACACACAGTGGAGATGCCAGGAAAACAGAACCATAGGATGGGAAATCACCTACTTACAGGCTCTGGTCTAGAGAAAAAAAATGGAAGGATTATTTCATAGGAAGAAATTCTTCCCTGTGAGGGTGGTAAGGCCCTGGCACAGGCTGCTCAGGGAAGCTGTGGTGGCCCCTGGATCCCTGGAAGTGTCCAAGGCCAGGCTGGATGGGGCTTGGAGCAACCTGGGATAGTGGAAGGTGTCCCTGACCATGGCAGGGGGTGGCACTGAATGACCCTTAAAGTCCCTTCTGACCAAAACCATTTTAGGACTCCACAATCCCATTCCTAACTCCAGAAACCTCTAAGTTATGAACCACACTGCTGCAATCCATGGGAACATTGCTTTAAGCAGTGCTGAGAGCCTAGGATGGATTTTGCCCATCCCTGTGCTTTGCATGCCTGGCAGTGATGGGCAGAAGGGAACAAAACACACATCAGGATGGAAAGCTGATCTTAGGAGTCTGACTGCAACTGGATGAAGAGAGAACCTCCCTACTGCTGTCCTTCCCTGCTGGAATTTCTGCTCTTGCAGATTCTTTCTTTGCATATCCAGAATCAACAAACCACGAAGATAACCCAGCACTCAGGAATGAGGCAAAGTCTCCTTTTGCTGCAGGAAAACCAAAAAAACAACTGAAGAAAACAGACAAATCATGAATGCCACTTGCAGGGAAAGGACAGACTTAGTCACCTCACTTTTGTTTCCTGCAAGGCAGCAGCAGCCTGAAAACAAGACCTAGGATGGACACTGACTGCAGGCACAACCATGAAGGAACATTTCAAGGAAAAAGTCGTGAACTGGGAAAGAATCACTGCAATCTCTTTCAAAAACATGATGCATATCTGTCCATGCTACCAGAAAGAACAATGAACAGCTGAACAACATTGTTTAAGATCTTTACAAAGATTTATGTATCAAATATGAAAACTAAATAAGCCAAGCATAGTTTGCCCAGGAAAAATGTTGCAGGCCACAAGAGGTGTCACTTTATACGTAACATCAGAGATATACAATAATTAATGCTGACACAGGTACCAAAGAGACTGCATTTGAAAGTCTCAGAGTCTCTTACAGTTTTCATCTAGTCGGGGAGATTTTTCTAAAGTAGCAGAATTTAAAAAAAAAAAAAAATTACAATCCTTGTCTACCAGGAATTGTACGCACATCACAAACCTGTGCTCCAAAGCAGACTTTACTTTGGGTAAATACAATTTTTTCATGGAAACTGATCTCACAAGAAACTGCCAGAAGACCCATTAGCACTTTATCAGCCCACAGCATCTGGAACAGAATTAAACCTGTTCATGATATAGGAGTACTTTGTAATTGCAAAAGAGAACATCAACAAAACTGATAAATACAACCAGATATATCCTACAGAGAACTTGACCAGGAGAACATTAGACATGACAAATTATGTTTATAGTATTTACCTAATCCAGGCAACCAGGAGAATAATCTTCCATAAACCTTCTCAGAGTAACTGTACCCACAGGAACACAAAATTTGCTTCACAGGAAAAGGCTACAAGGGCTTGTTTTTGAAACCAGTGGTCTTTAAACAACCAGTGATTGCACTATATCCTGGAAAGGGGGAAGGGCACAAAAAAGCTGAAAAATGGAGCAATGAGAGCTCCAATTTGGAGCCTGAAATCTGCTGCAGGAATCATACTGCACATCTGCTTGCAGCAGTGAAGGGCTGGATCCTGCCATCCAGGCTGCACAATGAGGATCTATTTTCCATGCTTCTGTAATTGAAAGAGTGCTCTGACAGATGCTGCTCTCCCATCACAATGCTGGAGGCCTGGGTTAACTTATCAAACGTCCCTACCAGCATTTTCCCCCCTCTGTATTACACAATTTTGGGCTCCAGTACAAATTATTGCTGCTTATAGATATGACTCATTCACTGCTGAAGTAATACTGCTTTTGAGGAATTCGGTTTTATTCAATAAATAGCATTTCAGCTCACAATTCCTGGTTACTTCTCCACAGTCACCATCTCTGCCTTTTTTGTCTCCAATATTCAGCAAGGACTTGCCCGTGAATGTCAGCACTTCCATTAACAAGGACTGGGAGAACAGAGGTCTCCACTCAAATCCCACCAAAATAGTACAGCTGAGCTCTGCCCAGCAATACATGAAACCTGCAGTTTCTTGAAAACCAGTAAGAAGGCCTTTTCCTAAGTCACAAAAACACAAAGGAAAATAAAATTTCACCCCCCCAAAAAAACCCCAATAATAATTATCTTATTATTATTAATAAATAAAAATAAACCAAATGAAACAAACCACAAAAAAAAAAAACAAGAAAAAAAAAACCAAAACAAAACCCCATACAAATAACAACAACAAAAAACCTAAAGGGAAAAAAAAAAAAAAAAAAAAAAAAAAAAAAAAAAAAACCAAACCAAAACAAAGAAAACCCACAACATATAGTTGTGCTATAGTACAGGCTGATCAGAACAGCAGATACAGGCAGTGTTAGTGAAACTTTGTACATTTAATTGCTCCAACCCTATTATTGTTTCATATAGTGTCAACACCAAACAAATTTAAAACAAATTTAAGTGTATTTACATTAAAATACTGATTTTTTAGATCAATATCTGATTTAGATCACCAAAGACAGATAGGGCTAACAATCCAAAGATTAAAGCTGTTTTATGGGAAAGGTGCACAACCCCCTGCCAGAATTAGTTGTGGTTCCAGGACAACAACCTTTGGAGAAGCAGCTGATCCCATAACGCTGGATCCAGTGTTTGGCTTTCAGTTTATCCAAACAACCGCCGGCTTCCCTGAACAGATCCCAGGGACAGAGACGAGGAGGGAAGAGCGGGACTCAGACGCTCTGCCTGGAACAGGGGCTCCCGCTGCAGCTCCAGCAGGAAGGTGGGCTCTCGGAACTGGAGCTGCCGAGGAAGGACTCCATCCAGGGAGCCCACACAGCAATCCCTGGCGCTGCGGGTCTCCTCCGGCAGAGGGCAACGCTGGAAAAAAATCGCCTGGGAAGGAGCGGAGTATTCCATGGAAGCGACATCTGCCTCGGAGCACACGCAGCTCCGCACGCCGCGCCGCTCCAGCGCTGCCGCTCCGCCGAGGCTTCTCCTCCAGACCCATTTCCTGTGCTTGCGCTCTGCGGAGCGAAAAAATATACCTGCTGCTTCCCACATTTGGAATCCTGCCCTCTATCAGTGGGATAAACGTAATCCCGACCGCTCCAGGGTCCTGGAGCACTGCCACGAAGCCAGGGAAATTAGGATGTAAGGATCTCCCAAGAGCTACAGATGAGCCGTCAATACCCAGAAGATGTTGACAGACGAACACTGAAGTTATGCTAAAATTTAAAAAAAAAAAAAGGGGGTGGAGAACGACACTGCAGAATGATACAGCAACTACACCCTGCTCGGGAGCATTAACAGAGCTTTCAGTTTACAAAACACATCCAGATAATAGCCAGAAATGTCCTTTTCCTCCTCCTGCTGGAAGTAAATACGGTGGCTGGAGGCTTCGTCTCCCTCCCAGGAGACCTGACAGCTGCTCACATGAGCTACTGCGTAGCAAGAAATCTCCCAAGTTCCAGAAATCCAAGCACAAGGATCCCTCCTGCTTCAGACACGTCTCACCAGCACCTGATCACCGGCAAACACCTTCCTGCGCTGATGTAAATAATCATCAGCATAAAACCCAGGCAAACGCTTGTTTTCTTTCTGAACCTCGGTTTGATTTTCCCTTGTTTCCTCAGCACACTGGAAATTTATTCAAGGCCAGTACCTGCCTTCATTTTACAACTCTATTTTTGCAGAAGCTGCTACAGTTGTGTTAAAATTCAGCAAGCCGAGCATAATGCAGGCATTATTCAAAACAGCACATTTTAGGGGAATTCCACACACAATGCTATTAAATAAACACAAAAATCATCTTGCTTCTCTGAAAATCTGAAAGCTACCAAGAAATATACCCAATGACAACAAAGATGAAGAAGAATTAGGCTGAATTCAAGGTATATTTTCCAGAGAGATCCAAACTTGCTCCACCTGTACCAGAAGAAGTTCTGTGTCATTTTCAGCCCAAGCTAATAACCATTACAAAAAATAAGGATTACTTCAGGCTGTGCACTGAAATTGGTACATCTTGATGTAGCTCACAGGTAAATTGGGGCAGAAATAGCTGAATTTTGTAACACCAGATTATGTTTACCAGATTTCCCTCTCCCCCATCCTGTTCACCTCACATTCCCCCCCCCCACCCCAGACAACTAATTGCTGCTTCTGATAACTGGAGAGATGATAGAAATGAAAAATAAAATAAAGTAAATGAAAATAAATAATGATATCACATCACTATTACTGGCAGGCTGACGTCTCAAGTTTTTTATTTAGATGAGACTACTGCTCAGCACTCTGCACATGTAAGCACACCACGGGCTTGGCTGCAAGAGAGCAAGGATTTGAAATATAGGACACAAAAAGCAGGATGACTGCTTCAGAATTTACCAACTCTGCTGATTTTCTACGCAATTGCACAATTTACGTTCCCTAATAGGACCTGCTCCTCACACAAGACAGATTCAGAGGAGTGTTTGTAAAATCAGGGCTTACAACTGGTATTATAAATGCCCCCTCAACCATTTGTTTCTCAATTTCCTTTGCTTATATTTTAGTAAGAAATTTCTATCACAGAAAGAATTGGAGGGGAAAAAAACACTTATCATGGGCTAATACTTCTTAATTATGAAAAACTAATTCTCAGGTAACAGCACATTGAAATTCAACCCACTGAGAGACAGAGTAGGACCATCTCTCTTCATCCAAACTACTTCCCACAAGTCACAAACCACTGTCAAAAGAAAACTTCAATGCCCATATTGACCAAAATTATTTAAAAGAGGAATATTATTACAATTATTGCCTTTGTTTGTCCTGCCAATTAAATCACTTTTATGTAAGAAACCTGGATTTTCAGCTTGACTGCTTTATTACCATCATGAATATTTCTGCCATACAGACGTCACTATCTCAGGAATTTCCAAACTTACGTTTGGGAAGAAGCACAACACAGGGACATTTAAATTCCTTCCAGAGCTCAAAGAAGTTCATGAAAATTCCTAAATCAGGACCCACTGCAAGTGTTAAACTCCCAGATCAGGAATCTACGGAAGGATGAAATCTCTGACCTTGGTAAGGGTAAAACTCAGCACAAACAACTCCCATTTCCAGCCTCGCTGTTAGACAACAACACTACGTCTGCTGGCTGGGGTGCAGCATCCTGAGGGACTGGAAAAGGACAGGGGATTTTTCCTGCATTTGCATGAAATCCAAAGCCGAAAGAAAAATATTGTTTATGCCGAAATTCATGACAAAGAGTTGCAACCCCATTAATTCCATCTCCAGCCATTTAGAAAACCACGAGTCGGGATCCAAAATTATCATCAAACTGACTTGAAAGAATTGCTGGGGAGAGGTTTTGTTTTTTTTTTTAACTTTGAATTTCAGCATTCTTGTTTGCAAGTGCACTAACCCTTTATGTGACAGTATTTTCAAGCTCTTATTCTGGTGCTGCTAATAATTCCAGGAGCAAGATGTTTATGGAAAAACATTGTGCAAATATGGCATGAACTACAGCCAGTCATGCTATACACGAGGTCAAAGAAACATTCTGTGATTCTGTGTTTTTATTTATAAATACAAAAGAAATATAGTAAACACATGATTACAGCAATTAGAATCTAGCTGGGATTAAAGAAATCCTCTTAATTTTAACAATATAACAGACTCATACAGCATAAACAATCACATTTTTAAGTTCACAATTTCCCTTTTTATTAAAACTGACAAAATGTTTTACTACTTCCTACTGCAAAACCAATACAAACACTAATTTAAATATTTCCTTTTCAGTTGCATTTTGAGTACTTACGAAGACCAAAACATCAACCTTTTTGCCACAGAAACTGATAAGGCATAAGACCCTAATATGACACTTTTTGTGTACTTAAAGAAAAATGGGGATTGTTTCTATAAAAAGTGGAGAGAACTGGCACAATACCTATTTTTCATAGCCCTTTTTTTCATATACGTTGTATTTATCACCAAAACAGCTCAGTGGAACACAGTGTGCAGCACACATTGTGCCTTGTCATGAGCTGACAGCAAATGAAGAGAAGGTGAACCAAATTACAAAACAAAAGTATTTTTTTTTCCCCTTCTCACATGCCTGAGAAGATAAATGATCTTAGTTATATTAAGGAGAAATGGGATAGGAGATCCAAAGGGCTCGTTTTACATTAACTGCATCTCACCAACAAAAACAGAGAAAGCAATTTCCTGGTGCATCAATTCCACGCCAGCACTTCATTGTACACTCCTAATTCCAAGGTGCTGGCACACTGCACACCTCCAGGTATCCTCACATCTCCAGCACGTCAACTGCTCCCCAGCAATTTCCTCTATTAAGGCAGGGCTCTTTCCCCCCTTCCCCCCCGCCAAAAAAAATACAAAGATAACATTGATATGGCAGCACGAACCACCTCGGCTGAATAAACATCTTTCTGTAGGTAACACCGTGTCGAATTACTCCTGTAACCAACACAAAGCACCAGCTCTCTCTCAGGACTTGTGTCACCACCCCAGTTCTTTCACCACCACAGTGCCCCTCACTCCTTTCTGTAATTTCTTGTTATTTTAAGGCCAGATTTCCTTCCTCACCCACAGTGGTCAATATCTGGAAGTTGTCATAATTTCAGATTGAAAAAAATTGTACTGAAAAAGTCAAGATGGAAGAGAAGCTGAAGAATGGGAAATATCATAAACTATTCCTGATCCGTTTACCGGACTAGAGCAGCATAAAACTGCAAACCTCATCTTTCCATCCTCCTTCTCATGTTCTGTATTTATAGGGTATTAAAAACCTCCTCCTCCTAAGCAAAGACTTGTTTCTAGTGCAACACCAAAGCAGTTTTAAATATCTGTGTATACTCCTCATCATTATAAAACCCTCTCTTCCTCTTCTCAACCCAGTCTCGTTGATCTGCTGTTATTTAACTCTTGAAGGCTACTTGAGACTCACCACGTTACTAAAGGTTATGTAACTATTAAAAATACCCTGAATTTTACATTTTTAAGCCCTACAATAGAAACATACACAACAAAACACAGTTGAGGGCTTCTTCCCCACCCCTCCTCCAATTATTCTAACCCAAAACATCTCAGGGATCTAGAATAGTGGATTTCCGTATTTTTTTTCCAGCTTGTCGGCCACAAAATCTTTAGCAGTGCAGAAAACAGTATAATGAGCATAAGCCTACAGAAAACACGATGTCCTTTCCTCTGTGGCTTCCCACTGACCCTGAGTCGTCCACTGCCTGCAAAGCCGAAAGCTGCTGATCTAGAACCGAGTATCCCCTTACTCTGTTTGCTCTGCCACCCGAGAAGTTGCATTAAAATGGCATCACGTTCCTTAACTCCAAACTGACTCCCCTTTCTCCACATAACCTACTAACAACCCGTGCTCCAGAGCGTTTTGTAAACCCTATTCCCAGGAACAACCACCCAAAACCAAAGCATCGTCGGTTAAGACGCCTCGTTTTGCCACGGATTCAAACATGGAGCAAGCCCTTCACACGGAACACTGCCCAACCCACCTAAAAATAGGCTCAAAGCTCCAGGCTCAGGAGACTGAGAGCTCCACATGATCCTTGCAGCGTTCCCCGGCTTCACCTACATAGGAGCCGTGCCGTAACACTGCCGGGCTGGGCAGTCACCGAGCTGCTGCTGTGGCTTATACAGGAGAGCACGGAGGGAGGGGAAAGAAATAAAAAAAAAAAAAAAATAGGGAAAAAAAAAATCACTGGGCATAAACAGCTCTCCTCGGAAGAGAAACACCTCCCTCTCCGGAGGCCAAGAGCCAGCCACGGACAGGCTGTCACGGCTCGGCCATGACAGGAACAGCAGCCAGGGACAGGCCCTTCAGGGAAGGTTTAATGGGGCCAGGGCCGAATGGACGCTCATGGTGAGCAAGGGCCTCGGGGCAATGGCAAGAGGGTCCTGGCCACGTTGCATGGGCAGGGGGGATTCAGGCTCCCTGGGCAGGGAGCCAGAGTCAGGTCCAGTCAGACTCCTCTGGGCTGGGGGGCTTCAGGCTCCTCCCAAGCTGGCAGCCAGTTCTGTTCTCCATCAGACCCCATGGACAGGACAGCTGCAGACCCCCCTGTTCCCAGTGACACTCCCCCCTGACAGGAAGGCTCCAGGCCCCCCAAGTGTCATCCTATCAGATCCCATAGGCAGGACGTCTCCAGGTCCCCATCAGACACCCCCATCCCCCAAGGCACGATAGCTCCAGATCCCCGTGGTCCCCGTCACACCCACAAGGGCAGGAGAGCTCCAGATCTCCGTGGTCCCCGTCAGACCCCCAAGGGCAGGAGAGCTCCGGACCCCGCTGTCCCCGTCACACCCCCAATGTCAGGAGAGCTCCGGACCCCGCTGTCCCCGTCAGACCCCCAAGGGCAGGAGAGCTCCGGACCCCGCTGTCCCCGTCAGACCCCCAAGGGCAGGAGAGCTCCGGACCCCGCTGTCCCCGTCACACCCCCAAGGGCAGGAGAGCTCCGGACCCCGCTGTCCCCGTCACACCCCCAATGTCAGGAGAGCTCCGGACCCCGCTGTCCCCGTCAGACTCCCCGGCCCCGGGGGCCACGTGACCGGCCCGAGGCGCCGGCACGTGGCCCCGACCGTAACAAACAGGCGGGTGGGCGAAGGGGGGCGAAGGCGGGGGGGCCGCGCTGCGCTGCGATTGGTCGGGAGGCCGCGGAGCGCGCCGGTGGGGGGCGTGTCCCCGCCGCGCCGCCCCGGCGATTGGCCGGCGGGGGGGCGCGGTGGGCGTGGCCGCCACCTCCCCCCCCCCCCGCCCTGCGCGCCCCCCCCCCCCGCCCCGCCGCCTTGGTGCAGTGCTGAGGAGGCGCCAGGCGGGGGCTGCGCGCGCTTTTCCCGCCCTCGGCGGGGCCGCGGGACCCCCCTGAGGGCGCCGCTCCCTCACACCCGCCATGGCGGCACCGCCGTCACCCCCGCAGCGCTCGCGGCACCCGGAGCTGCGCCACTCAGCAACCCGCGGCTGCCAGGTCTCGTCTCCGCACGCCACTTCACTCTCAGCCCCGGCAGCGCCTCCCGCCGCGACTCGGCGGAGTGCGGGACCGCTCTGGCGCTCCCCACACGAGCAGCGCTTCGGCCCCTCTCCCTGCACGCACCCACCTGTGGGGCGCCCTCGGCCGCCTCCATCATCGCCCCGCTTTAAGCGCTTAAATATCCCCCCGGCGGCACCGCCTGTGTCACGGACCGGGGCTGCGAACGGCAGTGCGGCCCTCCCCGCCTCCCCCCCCCCCCCCCGGCCCGCCCCGCTCCGCATCTTGTTTTCTCCATACGCACTTGGAAATGCGTATGGAGAAAAGCGGGCTCGGGGCGGGGGGGGGGGGGGGCACCGCTGTTATTCCCGCTCTAATCGGGATACCCAAGGAACACCGAGGAAAACAACGCGGCGCAGCCCCGTTCTTTCTCCCCCCCCACCACTCCGCGCCGTCACTTGGCTGCTTCCCTCATGTCGCGATGCACACACCCCCCCCCCCCACCCCGCCATGTCGCGACAGCGCCCCGCGCACCTGCCGCGCTGCGTCCCCCCCCCCGTCCCCGACCCGCCGGCTCCTACCGGGGGTGCGGAGAAAGGGACGCTTGGTTCTCCCTCCCCGGTGGAAGCACCGCGATGCCGGCGCTCCCCCAGGTGCGCGGGGGCTCCGCGGGTGCGGAGCGGGAGGAGCGGCGGGGAGGGGGCGGCAGGAGCCGGGATGGAGCCGGGATGGAGCGAACCTCCCTCCCCCCCAGTTCCCCGTCCGCCCCCCCCCCGCCGCTTGTGTTTACCTCAAGTTTGAATTTTATCTGCGCAACATGAGCTGGAATGCGGACATGGAGGGCGGGAGGGCGCGCACACGCCCGGCGCTCCGCGGGGAGAGCGCGGACACCCCGCACACACGCACCCCGCAACCCTTCCGCGCACACACCGCGCCCGCACCCCGCGCCCCCCGCCCCGGTCCCGCCGGTAACTTACCTCCGCCACCGTCTCGCCTCCTTCTCCTCCTCCTTCTCCTCCTCCCCGGGGGAAGGTGCCGCCCGCAGCCCCATCAGCGGGGCGGACACCGCGCTCCCGGCGCGCCGAGACAGGTGCAGCCGGGGCGGGCGGGTCGGGGGGCACCGCCACCTCCCCCGACGCCTCCCCGGGCTCCCCCACTGCTTCCCTCCGTCCCTCCCCACGATGTTGTTTCGTTATATCATGTCCATCATGTGACACCCGGAGGCCTCTCTATGGAAACTTAAAGGGGACTTTCACGTCCGCCGCCGCCGGACCCGCCGGTACCCCCGGGGGGCTGCGAGCCCCGTCGGTGCCCGCTTGCCCTCCGTCCGCTACCTCCCTTCCCTCCCCGGGGGGCTGCGCTCCCTGGTCCCACCACCCTCTGCTTAAAGCAAATTGCTGCGCTTGCTTCTTCTATTATTATTTATTAGGGGTTGGTTTGATGTTTGGATTTTAGGTTTGTTGTTTTTTTTTTTTTTTTTTCCTCCCCTTCTCTTTTTGCAGAAAGGAATAACCGGGGAATAATCGGCCGGGCAGGCACTGTGCGGAAGGATGGACCCCGCTCCCGGAGGCTGCGGGATCCGGTGCTCCTCTGCGGCCGCGGCGGGTCTCCGGTGCTGGAAGAGGCAGAAAAACAGCACCAAAAAAAAATCCAAAACAACCAAAAGAAAAATAAAAATAAAAGAAATAAGGCGGAAAAAAAAAAAAACCTTGTTTGTGTCGTACTGAGGAGGAGTAGATGCGAGCGGTTCTGCCCGTGCGGGGTCGATGCGGTGGTCTCTACCGCCGCGTTTAACTCCGCCAGTCGGTAGCGAAGCGATTTCACCGTCCCGACCCGTCGCACCGCCGGCTCCCGACAGCCGGCTCTGTGCCGAGCTGCTGGAAGGAGCCGCTCCTAGGGATGTGCGCTGGCCACTGCAACGCTACCAGCAAGCAGCCAGCCCTCGCGGAAAGGAAAAGGGAAGATGCCGACAATTCCCCGTGGTTCGGGCAGCCCCGCTTCCCCCGCGCATCCCGCTGCCCGGCGGGTGCGGGGCCGGCCGGCGGCAGCGCCGCGCTGCTCCGGCTGCTGTTCCGCCTGCGGTGCTGAAGTGGGTTTTATTCCCTGCTCTCCACCAGCCCCCAGGATTTGGGATCAGGGAGCTGAAGCCCACTCTCTCCACGGTCCCACTGCCGGGCTGACCATGCGCAGGGGGCTCTCGGGGTTTTCCCTCTGGAAGGTTCCTGCAGGAGGCCCCCAAATTCTGCTCCCAAACTGGTGGCATCATGTCAGTGTTGGTGATCAAGTGCAAGGCTTAAGGGGCTAGATTGAGATGGGAGACATAGATTTGTTGTTAAAAAATGAAGGAGGAAAAGCAATCCCGCATTCACTCCTTCTTTACAGCTTCCAGCAACCCCTCAGCAGATTAAAAAGCCATGATCCACAGATGCAGTAAATGTTAAGTTGCGGATTTAATTTCTTCAGTGTCCCACCACGTTTTCTTGAAGGGAGTCATATAAATGACTTTTTTTCTAACTGCTGGGTTGCTGCTGATGGCTGTCAGCCACGGGAGGGGACCAGAGCCGCCCAGCCACCCGGCACAGGCCCAATCCTGCAGTAACAGTGGATCATCTCTGTCAGCTCTCCCATTTGTGCTTTGGACTTGAAATACCTGTGTCTGCCCCACTCATTTCCAGTGCCCATGCAATGAGCTGTACATCTAACAGATTAGTGTTTCAGATTTTTTATTTTTTAATTTTTTTTGAGTTTTGTAAAAATTACTAATGATTTTAGCTGAAAAGAGTTAACGAAGTGAGGAGCAGTTCATCCTCCTTTCCTTACTTCTTCTCAGAGTCTTTCCTTCGTCCACCCTCCACACTGTTTATGTTTATACCTCCTTCTCACCCAGTCTTGGGGGAAATTCCTCTCTGGTCTCCTTTCTGTCATTTATCCAGGCTGTCCCACTGCTGTGGAGTCTAACTACAATTTGCCTTGCTTCCCATATCTCTGGGCCTCATTTCCCTGCCTCACTAAGCCACTTTTTATTCCATATTCCCTTCTTCAGATCATGCTTAAAGGAGGAAGAGGCTGGAGCTGGGATTTAAAGTAGTCTTTTAGGAGTACTGCCAGAACTGATCTGTTTTACTCTGCTGCTGCTGCTGCTGCTGCTGTTCTGCTGTGTCATGGGAAGAGTTTCCTCTCCACACCAACCCTTGGAAGCGGCACCTTGGGCAGAGCCGGTCGCTGCAAACCCCGGCCGTGCTTTACAAAGCCCCGGTTAAGTTTGTCTGGTGCAGGATTGAGCCTGGAAGGAGAAGGCACCACTGTCTTCCCGGGCTCTGACCTGGAGAGCTGGGCACGATTTTGGGAGATTTGCAGGAGGCAGAGTGGCGGCAGCAGCAGTGACAGCACATCATCGCTCAGCTTTATTTCATTTTCTCGAGCCAAGACGCTTTAGGTTACAGCCCAGCAGAAAAGGAAAATGAAGCATTTCTGTCAAAAGAGAGCTATTTCCCAAATTTGCTTTAAATTATTGCAAGATCTCGCACTAAAAAAGAGCAGAGATTCTGTCTCCTCTTAAAAAATGTTGTTAGTTATAAAATCTTTACGATCTTGGCTCTCTCCCCCTCAGCCTGTCTCCTTCAAAAACTTGCTTTCAAAATGTAAAGTTTAAAGATGACTTCTCTCTCTCTCTGTCCCCTCTCCCAAATTTATGTTCCTTGGAAAGGCCTGAAGAAGCCTGAGGCTGTGTCTGCCCATGAATAAACACCGGCGTGCACATACACGTGCATATCCACGCGCACACACAGGATTTAAAGCATCCAATTGAAGTCCACATATAAGAAAATCCTTGATCATGTGATAAGCTTTAATATCTGCCTTAAAATTAATCCCAACTGATGGACTCTGTGTGGTGGCAGATCACAGGAGGCTCAGTAGCTGGGGCTCCTGTGCAGGTTTTTAAAAACTGCCAGATAAAGTCTCCTGTTCGCTGTTGTATTAATTTGTTTGTTCACAGCAGCTACCTGGGAAATGCTCATCTAGTGAAACCAAGTAAGAAAACTTTATAGGGCTCTGATCTTGTTTTTCCACAGTTAAAAAGAAAGACCTTGTCATGCGGTCAGGACAAGATCTGATGTTATTACACAAGGAAATGGCTAAAGTTGGCTGCAAAGTTCTTCAGGTGCTTTGTTGGAGATAACACTCCTGAATTTTATTGGAGCTTGAGTTTTGAAGATGGTCCTGCTTAATTCTCAAAGTTGCCTTTGCTTTTTTTGATTCATTTTTGTTGTTGACACTGAATTTTATTGTTTCACTTCTCTTTTGTATTCATTTCACTCTTTAGTTCCCACGTGTTAGAAAGTGCAGTTTCATTTAGACTCTTGAGAGAAGAAAGTCTGATTCCAGAGAGCAATTTGCAGCAATGTATTTTCCTTGCCACTCACACAAAAACATCACTACTCTAACAAATATAGGTATAAACAATGCTGACAAGCCCTCAAAACCAAAATCAGATTGTGAAATTGAGGCAAATAGCCCAGAGAACCCGAAATGTTCTGGTTTCTAAAATGCTGTCTGCTGTCAAAAATGGGGTAAAATAAAGCTTTGTTTACGTGTAAAGCAGAGTGTTTGTTGATCGAGTTTCTAAGGTGATGTAGCAGGAAATGCTGTTCTTGGGGAAAATGACATGAACAAAGCATGAAACTATAATTCAGCAGCTATTTGTCAACTGATAGCAGAAGAAAAAAAACCATATTTATAAAGCAGTGAGAGGTTTTCACTGAACTTTTTCTCTCCTTTGCTGGCATATATGAAGGCAGCTTCTCACCTGCTCTGCTCCTGGATATAACTACTTGCAAGAGCAGAGCTAAATCATTTATCAGAAGGAATGTTTCCATCATATCCAAATATCTACACTAGCTGCTGTTTCTACGTCATGTCACGGATGAGATTGATGCTCAAGCAAGGTTATAATGTACCTGCATTTTCTCCAGATTGGTGCCAAGCTTGCTGAGTCATTTTCCCTGTTCCCATTCTGCAGCCAGCTGCTCGCTCGCTATTCCCTGTTATTTGTGTGGGTCGTAAGCTCAGCAACAGATGAGAATAAATGCTAATATTTCTTTAGGCTACCTCCCTAAGGAAATACAGGTTCTGCTGTGCTGCTTTTCTGTGCAGGTACGTGTCCATCCCCCTCTCCCAAAAGCTTCTGAACTCATTAATGGATTCCAGATGAATTTGGGAGGAAACCGATACTTCAAACTCAGTTATATTTCTGCAAGGTGCACAAGGGCAGGAGGGAGAGACTCGGATCAGGAATTGAAGCAGAACTCAGCCCTAACGCCTCCAGGTTGGCATCCACCCTCAAGCCACCAACCCACCCATGGCAGGCAATTAATCTCTGTGTAGTGACCCTGAGCCACGGCGCTGCCCTCTCCTGCCTAGTTTTCTCTGGCTGGCAAGGGATATCAGGGAGAAGCAGAGGAACTGGGCTAACTCAGGGAATGAGCTGTTTTCAAGGCAAAATAATAGAGGAATTTATGGAGTATCACTATAAGCAACAGAAAAGTTAATACCTGGGAATGGCTGTACATTGTTTGTGGGAATGATTTAGCTTTTGTGTCAGTCCCAAAACAAACCATGGCAGAGGAGCAGGTCAGGCTGTTCCTAGAGCCAGCACAGCTGTCAGTCTGGTGCCGTGTTACTCTTGGCACTAAAGCTAAAGGCCAAGAGCCCCCACCCGAACCTCTTCCAAGTGTGGACGTGTTTCCTCTGCAATGCCAGCATCAGGTAAAGAGCAGCCTCAACCACAGGCTTCAGGCTACTGCATCTGACAGCCCCACTCTCCCATCTTCCTTTCTGGCATAGCCTGGCTGTAGCTGAGGCTCTGAATTGGTCTATGTTTGAGAAGAGCCAAGCCTGGGGTGTCTCCTCATGGCTAGTGCTGGGTCTCTACCTTGGCTGGAGCCCTCCCGGTTGCCTAACGGAGATGGGAGAGCTCCAGCCCTGCACCTCCACCTCAGGGAATGCTGGTCATGTTAGGACTGCAGACAGGATCAGATCCCTTCTCACCTGAGAGCAAAGAATTAATTTATGTGTCCTTTCTCCACCAGCTGATCTCGCTGGGAGCAGCCACCGGAGGGGGGACACCCTGACGCTGCACGTACCATAAGCACTCTTCTCCATTGCAATTAGTTTGATGCAACAAACAGCTCCAGCGTGACAAACTCCAGGCTAAAAAAAGCCAGGACTTCATCTGCATAAACTGGATGCACCAAGTATGTATTGTGTGTCACCTCCCTTATGTCCCACATTTGTTCCTGCAGCAAATGGCATATGCTCCAGCAATATCACGTGGTCTGAATGGACTCTTGGAAATACAGCAGGGATCTGATGCTGGTAGTCTTTGAAATTAAGACATTAGTTGTGATCCTGCTTATGGACCTCTTCTGGAAGGAAGGTTTTTGCATATAAATTAAGATTCATTATCCCCTGATGAATAATCTATAAAATTGGAGCCAGCCTCCCCATCGATGAGCAAGTTATTATTTCTGGTTTAGCTGTTAGACACCAGCTGAGACCAGGGGCCTCATTCTCCTGGCCACTGTGTAGTCACACCCAAGGAGATAACCTCTGCCTTGAAGAGCTTACAAAGCAGAACAACAAAAGAGTGAGCAATATAACACTCAGGCAGAGCAAACACAGTGACCTTTTGCAAATGTCAAGTTAATACCATGATCTGGAAGTGGAAGGGGCTTATCAGAGGGTGGGTGGGTCAATGAGGATGGGACACACTTCGGGGGGGGGGTGGGAATGAGATGAAGGAAAAGCCACAGCAGAAGCTGCATGGTGTGAGATGCAGAGGAAGCGCATGCAGAGCATTCTGTGGTCAATTGGTGCATCCAGGGTAAAAAATGGGGGAGAGAGTCTGATGACCCTGGCCACAACTCACAGAATAACCAGCTCCCCAAAGTCTCGCAGCCTGGAGAAGGGAGGTGGAGAGGGCAGAGGTGGACAGAGCAGTTCCTCCTACGTGCTGGTTCTGCACAGGCAGCTGGAGGTGTGATAACCCTGTTTTGGGGCTGTTTCTCTCCGTGGCTCAGCCTCCTGCAGCTGTGTTTGCTTCAGCTGAGCCTCGGGGCTGGAGTGAGACGTAGTTCAGCTCTAAGTTGCTCTAAGTCCAGGGCAGCACATAATTGAATATTAACAGGAACAGCTCTAGGAGCTGCTGGGACTCAGGAAGTCACAATTCCTTCTCCGCCGCTCCTTCACCTTCGTGGGAGGTGATTGCTGGAGGCCTTAATGGATGTGAGATATAATATGCTTCCCTCACATTAGCCCCAGTTAGCAAACTGAGGCTTTAACCACATCCTACCCTCTCTGATCATTTCCTCATCCACCTCTTCAGCAGCATGAGAAATGCAGTAGCTGCAGCCATCCCAGCGACCGAACAGAGAGCTGCAGAGACCGTATGAACACTGATTTCACACCTCATCTCCCCAGTGAATGAAGGGGTCCCACCTTTAAGGACCATCAAAATTTGCCAAATACACATTATTGAATTCTTGGTCTCTGTATCATCCTCCTAGAAATGGGAATTATTTAGTTGCTGGATGGGGATCAGCCTACAATCATGGCCCTGAGCATCATACAAGATCCATAAAGTGATATTTAAGTTGAAAACCTTTGGTACCATGCCTTTGTTAAATATTCAAGGTAAAATACAGCAGCAAATTCATAGGCACATGGGTCTCTCCGTGCTGCCTAATCAGCTGAACTGACTAGTTGCCCTCTCTAAAAATGCAGATGGATATCTTTCTCTCCTCAAATTCATGCTGCACATCAACACACATCTACACTGAGAAGTTCAGGCTTCAGTCATGCTACTTTTATGGAGGAAGCTAAGTGCTTTGCAAGAAAAAAGATGCCCACAAAAACCCATCCCTGCCATCTGATCATTCAGAACTTGGTGTTAGTCTAAGAAGGAAGGCAACATGTTCAGAGTACCAGAAAATTCCCAAAGACCCTGAGGGCTGTGCTGAACAGCAGTCAAAATCTAAAGTTCCTCCTCTTGTCTTTTTAGTCTCCTTTCCTTTTTTTTTTTTATTCTCTCTTTTTTCTCACTTTAAAATTCACAATATCCTCGACGTATCATTTTCCTTCAGGTCCACCAGCACTTGTTCATCACATAATTGCTTTCTTTTTCAAAAAACATGCTCCTATATCTCCTTTTTATTTTTTTTTTTCATTAGTTGAAGTACAATGGACTCTACCATGAGACTGCTCCTGGTTTTGTTTGATTTCTCTTTTCCTTTATCACTACCCAGAGACATCCAGCAGATTGTTTCATAATCTTCTTAGAGTTCAGAGAAAGTATATTTCTTCCAGATAGGAATATAGCCTGCAAACGTCCTCCTCCTTTTTCCTCACCACCTGCTCCTCTTGAACAACACTTCTGGCAAACTTTATCCATGTATTATTCCTTTATTCACAAATTAGATGTTCCTTTTTAGGGAAAAGTGAGGAACACACTGTTTCCCTGGCATGCAATGTGTGTTTTTGCACGGCTGCTTTGCCCTCCAGCACGCTCCGGAATTTTTGGAGCCTTTGGGAGCGAAGACCTCAGCACCACATTCATCCCCAGCAGCCACACGCTGTCTGTGGGAAGTCTGCAGAAAAGGAGGCCCTTCATTCTGCTTGTGGTGCACTAGGGAAGAGAATTGGTGGAGCTCTGCAGTGCACAGGAGGAAGGATTGCTTTTGTTATTGGTCAGGGAAGCTTTGTGCTGCGTTTGGTATCACTGGCTTCCTGCTGTTGTTGGATAATTAATTAACACCAACTGAGTGTTTGAAGCTCTGCTAAAGTGCAAACACAGGATTTGCATCGATATTTCACATTCTGGCCAGGCATGGGGAAGATGGAAGCACTGTCACGCCTCGAGGAGACAGTCATGGAACAGGGGAGATGGAGAAAGACCACGAATTCTCCTCGGTGTCTTGAGCAGGATCCAGACATCCCTTAGAGAAGCTAATCAACATCCAGAGAGGAATATTTAGAAACTGATTTAGAAATTTTAATTCATATAAATTTGCTTTGAATTTGTGGGGTTTTCTTCTTTCCCAGATACCCAATAACAACAATCTTTTCCAGTTTATTTCTGTGGGACCCAGAACAATTTTCAATAACCTTTTTATAAGTCTCCACTGCCTTAGAAGTCAGTTTTCATCTTCTCACATGTTTTTTCCCTTCTGGAAAAAGCAAATAAGATCCTCCAATTTTTTTGAACCACTCATAATTCTCATTGCTTTCTTCCAGCCCCTGTACAATTTGTCTATGACATTCTTCTACCTTCTCCTAGCACAGCATCCAGACCCACACCTGATATTTCCTTGTTAGAGTGGAATCATTGCTTCTGATGTTTCACTCTTGTTCATATGCCCCAGAATCAGATTTGCTTTATTTTGCAACAGCTGTGTCCTCTCCAGTGCCTCTTTCACAGCTCTTTTTCCATTGAATGCCTGCTTGACCAGAGTTTTGCCACTTTGCATTGACATATTTTGTTGCTTTTTACTTTACTTAACCAAATCTGGTTGATTTTATACTGTTACTTCAATTTCCCAGCCACATTTTGGAACACATCCTCAGGAGTATTTATATAGTCTTTATTTTGTCATCCAAATAGCTAATGAAAATATTAGAATCAGGTCCAGGAGCAAACCCTGAGGGAGGTCTTTTGGAAAACCTTCTAAATCCAAAGGAAAGGAATTAGTAATTATTGTATGAATACATTTTCTGTTAAGTATGTCTTAAGATGATTTGACAGAGATCATAGTTCCTGGTCAGCTTATAGAAATGTCACGTGAAATGGTGTTAAAAACCCTGCTTCTTTCAAAATATATGACATATTCTTCCTCTTCCTTATTCTACAACACTGTTGTTGGGTTCAAAGATGGAAACTGGATGGTTTTAGTGTCACTCTTCTATGACAAATCCAGTCTGATTGATTGTATGTTTTTCTATTGTCAGTCAAATGCTCACAAAGAGATCATTGCACAGTTTATTGCATTAAAGTTTTTGCATTACACGGTGAACTGGCTGCTGTGTAATCCCCCAAGTCCTGCTTCCCCTTCTTTAAAGACAGGCACTGTGTTTGCCCTTCTCCCCTCCTCTGGGATCTCCTCCCTTCTCTATGAGCTCTCCTGGATAATTACTAATGAGTCAGATTGCTCTGGCCAGTGCCTGAAGTGCTCTAGGGGGAACTTCATCCAGTCCTGCTGACTTGAATTTGCCTAACTTCTCTGAATGATTTTAGTGGTGTTTATTTGCTAGTTTGGATTGTCCTACCCTCTGCAGTGAAAGTGGTCCTGATAAATACCAGTTCATAATCTTTTTTTAAAATATTTTATTTCCCTCCGTAGCTAAAGCATAAAAACTAATGAATGTTCCAGTCTTTTCTCTATTGTTATTTCTGTTCTCTCATTTTCCATTAATTCAGTTATGTATAATTTCCATTGCCTTCCTCCTTTTTCAATACCTTTGCAGAGCATCCTTTTATCACCCGCTATATCCCTTCCTAATTGAAACTCATTTTGCCCCTGGTCTTTCTCATTTTAGTCCTCTGTAGTCACACTCTTCTTTTACAGACATAATTTTCCTAGTCTTGTTTCCCACCTTTGTACAGCTTGATGTTCACCCTCCTTTTTCTGCTTCCCTCACTCCTTCCTTTCCTTGGAGGAAGACGTTCCATCATTTTCTTATCTCTCTCAATTTAATTAACCCCCACCTTCCTGTCCTCAGCAATCTCCTCCCGTTAGTCAGTCCAATCCCAGAGAGCTCCAATGTCCTTGTCCCACAGGAACTTTGCTCCATCGTTTGCACTTCTGTTGCCCCCAAACACAGTTTCACACCCTCCTGCTGGGCTTGCAAGGCAGTGTTTGTACAGTCCCTCTTGGCAGAGCACCCTCGACTCATTTGCCAGATAGGACAGCATTATTCATTTTACTCCATTATTACAGATCTAATTAATAATGAGTTTGTCTCTTAAACCCATGCTCACCTTTGCAATATGCCAGTCCTTGCCCTTTTTTCTCCATCCAGAAGGATTGGAAGAGGACATTTCCCAGCTCCCCATCTCTTTCCCTCTTTTTCCCAGGGCATGCATTTAGAGCTAGAAGGCTTCATTAAAACCCTTTTTAGGGTGGTAGGTGAGGATGATGCTCCTGCAAGCCCTACAGAGATCACCTGCCTGCTGAAACTCCCCTCTCCAGCTCAGTGTGAGACCAAGCAGGCTTTTAGGAAAGGCAATTAAGAGGTCTGACTGTACCATGCACTGAAGCATCCCTTTACCCTTTCAGATCTATAGTGTCTGGCACAAAGATGGCATTTTTTTTTTTCCCCCACCAAAAATGCTGCTATCTTTTAATAAATCAGACAACAAACCCAGGCCTATATGAGATGTATTAAATTAAGTCCCCAGCTCTCTGGGTCACTCTTCTTCATAAAATGATTACATCTCTAAACAGGGAAGAACACAAATCTGCAAGGTCACAGAGACCTGCAGTTCCATGTAGATCCACCTGCCCCTTCTTTCTCATTAACTGCACACAACTGACTCTTGCTCAAGGCTTTCCTTGGGCTCTCCAGGCTCATGGGCACTCTCCACTGAGCAGGTCCAAGGACTGAGGTAGCATTTAAGCTGGGTGAATATATCTGCCCACTTCTATTTTGGCAGAGAGCATTAAACAAGCAACTCTCAGAGGCCCTGCTCCACACTGGAGCCCTGGGCTCACAGAGAACACTTGGTGGGACCCAGAAGAGTAGAGGTTATTAAGATAACAAGGCTTATTGCTGTCATTGAAAAGACAACACCAGATTTTGCTTGAAGTTGCACAGTGATAGGATGAGAGAAAATCAACCCAACTGGCAGAAAAGGATGTTAAAACTAGATATTAGGAGGGGAAAAATACAACTAAAGTAGTTAACAACTAGAACAAGAATCCAGAGAGCTTTTGGGATCTTTGTCTTCCCCTTTCTCCAGGAAATCTGATGGAAGGGTGTGAGAGAGGAGCCTGGAAATCCCTGAAGGTCTTTCCCTCCCCAAATCTCTGTGATGTTGAAATCCTGCGTGGGTGGGTCTGGGGCAGTCTTATTGCTGTCCTGCTCATTCCAGCTGATTGCCAACAAAATTACAAAGCTGCCTGAGCATGTTGGTTTTGTTTTGCATAAATTTGTAAGGATGCTCTGTGCGGAATCCAAAGACTGTATAATAGGAAAATCCCAGGTAATTACAAATTCATTGGTTTAAACCTGATCCCAAACAGCATCAAAGAAAATCTGATACAGGCTGTGATTAGTAATGAATTAAAGGATGCTAACCTGATTGATATGCCTGAGCAGTTTTATGGAAAGTCTGTCATGTCAAACAAATGAATGTTTTTTTAATGAGAATGTAAGTTTGGTTAATAAAGATAAGCCTGTTATAAATTACTTAGATTTCTGCAAGTTATTGAACAGTTCCTGAACACAGTCCCAATTAAAGGAAAACGGTACAAAACCTAATCTGGGATACTAAATGGATTAAAAACTATTTCAGCAAGAGATCTTATAATGCAATTTGAAATTCAATTATACTAGAGATATTGAAGTCTTCCATTTATTTATTTTGGACCCTGGGTTGTTCAGTGTCTTTGGGATTGACCCAGAGGAAATGATAATAATCATCACTGATAAACTTGAAGCTGACGTGGAAGTTCCAGACTCATGGCAGGAGAAAGCCAAGGAAATAAGGTGAATTTAAATACAACAAAGTGCAGTGTCACTGTTGTTAAATGTGTGGATTGTGTTGGCAAGAAGAAGAACAACAGCCCAAATAATCCTCTAAATGTGAACATGCTGAGAAAATTTTGCAGTACCCCAACTCAACTAACAGCAACCAAAGTTTTTTCTTCTCCCAAGAAAAAGAATTCAGGATGTTCTTGAAGATGAAGAAGAGATTGATTTGCCCCCCAGGATAGCATTCAAAGAGCTGTTGCCAGGAGGTACATTCACCACCATGCAGGGATTTATATCAAGACAGGAGGAGGATATTGCTGCTACCCACCTACTTTGCACCTTGCAGGCTCTTGGGACACCAGGGCTGTGATCCAGGGTGCCAGCCAGCAGCTCCAGAAGGGTGCAAACCTCCACAGCATGCTCTAGATTTCTCCTCTTCCTCCCCCTTCCTCACTCACCAGCACTGGGCACCAACTGGTTTGTTGGTACAAGAGAGGCTGCAGCCTCCTTCAGCTGTCACATGCTGAATCCCTGCCAGGTTTGTGTTGCAAGAACTGATGCCAGTGTTTTTAACCCAGAGTGTATTTGGCCCCTAGTCTTCTCCATGACATAGAATAAACATTAGGGAGGAGATTCAGGCTTCAATGAGAAATGCTTTCCCATGATACGTTTTCATTTTGGCATGCACACTGCTTATGATGAAAGGATCCTAAAATAATTGTATTAGATGAACCGTCTGTTCTTCTTGCTTTGAGGCCAGTACAGCATGACATTTCAGAGATAAAATGTTGTGGAACAGCCTCTGACTTACAGCCCAATGGAACTTTTCCGAAGCCATCCTTCTCCCCCTTTTTATTTGCTTGAGGTTTATAACCTGAAAACGTCAAGCTTGCATCACACTGTTGCCAAAAGATCGTCCTGTGCATTAGCTAAATCTTAAATTATCAGCAAATTAAATTTTTTCTTCAGAAGTCTGATTCACAAGCAGTCAGCTCCCCTGTGGAAAAAACTCCACCCTTCCAATTCAAAGGAATTCCAGGATTCACAAGAAGCACTAGGTTTCCAAGAGGAGACTATCTGTCCTTAGAAGAACTTATTTCTGCCTGCAAGTTCAAGTGAGTCTACGGGACCTTAAATCAAAGGAGCCCAATGCCAGGTCAGTTGCTGAGTAACTGATCCTGATAGTCACATTTTGACCAGCTGGATGAATGACAGCAACAATTTCTTGGGATTGTGTCTGGAGTCTTCTGCATTTTCTTTCCTGCAATTAACTCATGACTGCAACCTTAACGAGGGGAAATTATTTTGAGTTGCACATAGGCGGGTTTGTGCCACGTCCTTTGCACAAAGGTATGTAATGATAAAACCTCTGACTCATTATGTGCATTGCTGAGATGATTGCAATTACAGGAAAGTGAGGGGAGCCCCTTGCCAAATGCTTTGAGAGCCACAGGTGAAAAGTGCTAGCCAAAAGCCACATCATTCATGCTGGGCCAGATCCTGCCTGGCTCCTTTGGGAAGTGCTCTGCAGCTGGAAACCAAGGGGAGAAAGGTTCAGCAGGTCCTTGCTGCCCTTTTATAGAATAGTTTGGATTGGAAGGAGCTATAAAGATCACCCAGTTCCAACCCTCTGCCATGGGCAGGGACACCTTCCACTATCCCAGGTTGCTCCAAGCCCTCTCCAACCTGACCTTGAACATTTCCAGGGATGAGGCAGCCCCAGCCTGTTAAAAACTCTACTTTGTGGAGAGAGCTGGGATCCCATCACGCTGCTCTTGATGGACGGACACGGTGCTCCTTGAAGGAATTCAAGGTCACCTCTCTACCCTCACCAGGCCACTCAACAGCAGCCCTGGGGGACACCAGCTGTCCCCAACACGTGCTGTGGCGTGATGCACCTGAGAGAAGTCTGCCCTGCATGTCTGCAGCTCTTTGGCTGTAGACAGTGACCACACAGGGCACAAGCTGAGCCTTCACCAGCACAACTATTTCTGTCGCGTTCACTTGGGATAGTTGCTTCATAGCTGAGATTTTTGAAAACTACTGAGGACAGTGATAAATGGAGGATGCTGGAAGTCTCGGCTGAAAACGTGACAACTCCTGGCTCTTGGAGCTTGGGACTGGCACTCCTGCCTGCACCTTAGCGAGGAAACGGGACAAGCCGAGCAAGGCATTTTTGTTGGATCATTTATTTATTGTTCTGTGCAAAGCACAGGGTGTAACCATCACCAGTCATTTTTGGCTATTGAGCTAGCACCAGACATCACTGTGTTACTATTAGAGCAAAACATATTAGCTCATCATGAATTTACTTTTAGCCACGGTGACTGCACGGCTTTCCTGTTTTTGCGCAATGCTGCAGGCCGTGAGACAGATCCCACAGTCACAAATTCCTCCTGGGTGGAGACTTGCTTGTTGCAAACAGCCCCGTGGGTGTGGGGGCATCGCAGGAGCTTGTCTGTTGGACTGCTTGGAGCTTGGTCTGATCCAACAGTGACATCTACACCACGATCAGGGCGCAGGGACAAGCGTTGCCCACATTGTTAGTTTCTTAGTGTGGTCCCTGGTCTAGTTTTGGCCAAGGCTAATGAAAGCTCTTCCAGATCATGTGAGGGCACGAGTCTGAGCTCTTCTGCTGGGTGACTGGACTATGAGGTTCCTGTTCTGGAGGGTGGAAGAGCTTGTCCTGGTGGTCAGATGCTGCCAGATGGACTCAGGGCCTGAGAAGACAGCAAGTATTGCTGATACTCCTCTGCTCTTTCATAGCAGAGTACACCGCTACCCAGGTGTGCTCCAGGCCTTTGGTTTGTCACAGACTTCTAATGCAATTAAGCACACGTATTTCCTAATGGCTTTCATACTTCATAGCTAATTTTCCCCAGAATATGTGGAAGTGCATGAAATAGTCCTAAAAACCTCTTGCTCTTCTGCTCATCCTATTTTTCCAGCGTCTCTTTCTGCGCTCATATGACTTCTCCAGATAAACACTTCAGAGAGGGGTGCTAGGAAATACTCAATAGTTGGGGTTGTCCCAAAGCAGAGCACTTGGCAGCACAGCCAGCACATACAAACCACGGCTGGGACACTGCCCTGGCCACTTGCCTGCTCGTTCTTGGGGATTCTTGATGTGGTTTGCATGAGAACATCCAAAAATGTCCTCTAAGGACCAGGAACAAGCATTACAGGTGTATATTCTGAACTGATCCCTGTGTCTCTCAATCCACCATATGGAATGAGGCTGTTCTAAAAGGGACATTATCAGTGCCTATACTGAGAAAACAGCTCCCACCTTCCTGGGCCTTCCTTGTGTGTCCAGAGCTGGACAGCAAAGCTGGGAAAGGGTCTGGAGCACCAGGAGAGGCTGAGGGAGCTGGAAAAGGGCTCAGCCTGGAGCAAAGGAGGCTCAGGGGGACCCTTGTGGCTCTGCACAAGTCCCTGCCAGGAGGGGACAGCCAGGGGATCGGGCTGTGCTCCCAGGGAGCAGGGGCAGAACAAGAGGAAATGGCATCAAGTTGCACCATGGGAAGTTTAGGTTGAATATTAGGAAAAATTTGTTCATGGAAAGGGTGGTCAAGCATCGGAACAATCTGCTCAATGAAGTGGTGAAGTCACCATCCCTGAAGGGATTTAAAAGAGGTGTGGATGTGGCAGCTGGGGACATGGATTAGTGATGGGTTTGGCAGTGCTGGTTAATGGTTGGACTGGATGACCTTAAAGGTGTTTTCCAGCCTTAATGATTCTGTGATTCTACGGCCATGTCCTAAATCTGTATCCAAGAAAGACCAATGTGCACCAGCCTGTCCTCTGTGCCAAGGACATCCAAGCCCCCAGGAGAGCACCAGGTCCATACCACGAGCCCTGGAGCAAGAGGACCAGGGCTGGCACAGGGAGCCCCCTGAGGCAGCACCCATGGGACCCTACCCATGCTCTCCTGCCTGGCCCTTCCTGTGACTCCCAGGCTGGCTCCTTGCTCTTTAAGCCACCAATCACAGAATCCCAGAATGGTTTGGGTGGGAAGGGACATTCCAGATTATCCAGTTCCACCCCCTGCAATGGGCAGGGACACTTCCACTGTCCCAGGTTGCTCCAAACCCCATCCAACCTGGCCTTGGACACTTCTATGGGGAAGGAGCTACTCAACCCTGCAGGTCTTTCCTGACCCATCCTGGAAGTCATGGGGCTGTGCAGCCTCAGTGGGGATATTGCACACACTTATCTTCTGTTGACACTTCAGTTTTTGTTAATTTTGGGTAAACAGGCTCCCTCCAGCAGAATAAGCTGTCTTTTGCATTATGCTGACTTTTTGCTGCTATAATATAAAAAGCACATGGGCTTCTGCTGACACAGTTATTCCAGCAAAATGTTTAAGTACGAGTTTAGCCTAATTCTTTGACAATATTCCCAGATTTATTACATGCAATGAGCAAGCACAGAACAAGAATTTCACTGACAACCTCTGGATTGGAAACAGGCACAAAGAAATCATTTCTCTTCTCTGCAACATCCTAATTGCCCCTTTTACTCTCTGATGGACTGAAAGATTGCCAGTTTCCTTCCAGGTTTCCTTACTCTGTCTCATACATTAAAAAAAATCTGATTTTTTCTTAATGTCCTTCCTTGTTTGCAGTTTGAGTCTCCCTTAGTCTTTTCAGTATCTAGATGATACCAGACCTTCCAAGGTTTAAAACCCACAATTTCAATATATTCTAAGTGATTTTAACATCACATTTCTTTCCATATGTATCTGTGGATATTTAATGCAATTTTTCTGCCATGCTACTGATTTTTTAGTACTATCAAGTTGTATATTTTAATAAATACTAAAATAGCTGAAAGACAGTCCACTTGCAAGTGAAAATCAACCGCAATTTTAATGTTATGTAATATAGCTTTATGGGGAAAAAATCTCGTAGAACTGGGTAAGGAAAGAAAGCAGTGGGAGTCAATAGAAATGTAACTTGGTTTTATAGAAGTTATTTTAAAATCTGCAGAGTTAAACAGAGAATAATTTAATTTTCACAGAGTTTTTAATAACCTCTAAAATTCTATTGCACTGATTTAATATCAGCTAAGAGCTTGACAGAAAGGTATAATTTCCTGCTAAATTCTATAGGATCTTAACATAGGTTTGTAACCTAAAAATAATTTTATGCCCAAGAGAGCATCGTCTCTAGCAGGAGACTGCCTCCCCGCAACTGAATCTCTCTGTAAGGTGTTTTAGCTCCAGAACCCTTTGCTCACTTTTTTTCCCCTAATATTTCATCTCTACGCTGTTGGGATGAAAAGAAGAAAGAGGTTGTCTATTTCTTGTCTGCTTAGGCTGCCTATTTCTTGTCTGCTTAATAAACTCAACGTCTTCCCCTGTTTGCCCAAATCTCTGCTTTTGGAAGCCCCATATCATGTCATAAATGCTACTTGTTCTAACAAACAGGGATTTATTTACGGTGCTGAAAGAACTTTTTGTGCTCCCTGCCTCATTTGCAACATTATTCCCAATTGATTTCTGCCGTACCTATTATTGACTTGCCAGCAATATTCCAGAGTAAGGTTGGGTCTATGTCAGAAAAATTTGTTGCCTCACACTGAGCCTTTTTCAGCATCGTTTACTCAATATTGTTCCTCTACCCAGCTGCTGCTCCAATAAACCAAAACAGCTCGCTGTTGTCTGAAATGAAGAATAATTGGAAACACCATGCCTGCCTCTTTCAGCACAAGTAACAATTCGGCCATTTAGGGCTCCTCTAACACTCCTGAGCGCTGTACAGCTCAAACCTTGGCTTCCTGCTAGCCAGGAATATTCAAACTCACAAACTCTTGGCAGTGTTTGCCTCCGCGCTGCACAAGGTCGGGGTAAAGCCACACGAGGCATCTGAACCACCACACGAAAAAGCTGATGGGCACAGCTGCAGCAACTTACCTGAGCACTTCCCAGCCCAGGGCTTGCCTGGCACGTGGGAAGTAGGGAAGCCTTGAGAATGTTCTCCAGGAAAAAGCTGCAGTGGGTCTGCTGGCGAGTTCTTTGGGGTTCCCTTTGGTTCCTCGGGTTCATGCAGATCCCTTGTGCCTCCTGGGCTTGCAGTGTGAGAATGGAGAAAACCACCCATGTTTCAGCTGGGTTGTTGAAGCTCTCAGAGGATTGGATGTGGGACCTTGGAGGACACACAGGGTAAGGCTGGGATAGATCCCACCAGGGCTGGATGGAAGCCTCCTGCTCCAGGTACTCGAGTCCATCCCCCAGAGTGAATATTCCAGGACCTCACTGGGTGATTACACTGAGCTATAAACCTGAGCAAGGCAATCCTCTGCCTGAGACAGCAAAGGGGATGTAGACCCAGCACAAAGCACAGCAGCGTTGTCTCCTTCCCAGCAGCTGGCTCTGACTCATCCCTTGGTTTCCCATCCTACCCATGACTTGTATCTGCAGGGTGATGCACCTGTGATGTCACCTTGTTCCTGGCTTTGACCCCCCCCTATGACACATCCAGTGGCAAAAGTGTCTCCCACACTTCTGCCTCTTTGAACTTCAAGCCCTCTTCTGTTGTCTTGGGATCACAGGGATGCTGTGTCAGGAGCTCTCTTTTGCATAGGAAAACAAATTTCAGTCTTTAAACACAAATATCTCCTGGCTTTTCAGGAAGACATGGGCATGACACACTCAGGAGGAACTGGCTCACCTTTGCTCATCCAATGGGGAAGATGTAAGACACCCCACCATCCTTTGATCTTTTCAGTCAAAGGCTGGACTCAATGGTCTTGGAGGTCTTTTCCAATCTTATGATTCTATGATTCTGTGTCTTGAAGGGATTTTCAGCCACCACGAATTTCACTGGGGAGCCAAACCATCTGGGAATGGTTCTTTCCTACAGAGTCCAACTTAGCCCTTTGGCAATGAGGATCTGTGGGTCTTTCCCAGAGGAAACCATCCCTAGCACAGTCTGAGCCCGGGTTTTGTTGCTTTTTTTGAAGGACATAAACTCAAGGTCCAGGATGAACATAGAGCAATAGTGACTTGCATGATGAAAGTATCTAAAATAATACATGGAGCTTGTACTTTACTTCTGGACCAGAAAACGTAGAGCAGAAGAATCCATGAGTTGTTCAGACGATGGATGGATGGATGGATGGATGGATGGATGGATGGATGGATGATGGATGGGTGGATGGGTGGATGATGGATGGGTGGATGGATGATGGATGGATGGATGATGGATGGATGGATGGATGGATGGATGATGGTGGATGGATGGATGGATGGATGGATGATGGATGGATGGATGGATGGATGGATGGATGGATGATGGATGGATGGATGGATGGATGGATGGATGGATGATGGATGGATGGATGATGGATGGATGGATGGATGATGGATGGATGGATGGATGATGGATGGATGGATGGATGGATGGATGGATGGATGGATGATGGATGATGGATGGATGGATGATGGATGGGTGGATGGATGGATGGATGGATGGATGATGGATGGATGGATGATGGATGGATGGATGGATGGATGGATGGATGGATGGATGGATGGATGGATGGATGGATGGATGGATGGATGGATGATGGATGGATGGATGATGGATGGATGGATGGATGATGGATGGATGGATGGATGATGGATGGATGGATGGATGGATGGATGATGGATGGGTGGATGGGTGGATGATGGATGGGTGGATGGATGGATCCCTATGTGGCAATGACATAATGTTGCTCCATCTCCCAGCCCAAGCATCCCACTGGGCTGGATTTCACCTGTGCCACAGGCAGAGAAGAGGAAACATCAGGAAAACCCACCTCTGATCCCATTATTTATATTAATTGGCCACAGTTTAAAGCCTGTAATGAGAGAGGATGGGAAGAGGGAGCAGAACTCATCAACAAACCTCACATCTGGAGGCACAGCACAGCCTGGGAGCATGAATCTGCTCCTGCCCTTCAGCATGGGCAGAAATTCAGGCAATAAAGAGAATAATGAGGTCATTTTGACCCTCCAAAAAGGTAATTCCCACCCACCATGCAAGAATTGGTGAGTTAAATTGCCCAACACCCCTATGAGTAAAACAGGCTCCTGTGTCTTTTTTATTGGTAACAGCAAAAAAAAAAAAAAAAAAAAAAAAAAAAGAAGCTGGAGATGGACACACAGCCAGCAGAGCCATCAGGAATTCTCAGGGGAGATGTCCTGGCTCTACTGAAATGGATGGAAATCCTGCCACCAGATTTTCTGGGATTTCAGCCCAGGACTTTTGGATACTTTCTGCACACTTTTCTTGCTGTCTCTGCATGATATAGTGAAGCTGCAAGAAGCATTAGATTGCATCATTGCTTGGGCATCCCATGAAAAAAGCCTTGGCAATGCATTTGGCTACTGGAGTAATTTTTGCCAACTCATGTGGCAAATCTCTGACTCTGTTTTGAAAGTGTATCTGGCTGGCACAGAAGCATCCTATGTTATATCACATTTATTTATTAGCCCCTGGAAGTCCAGAGTGGTATTAGGAGAGCAGCAGGGCCCGTCTGGAAAATGTGTTGCAGGCCATAAAACACTGTCCTTTGAGTGTGAAAGGTCAGACTGAATTATTCAGCAATCTTTTCATTATTTACAGGGGTTAATTCTGGGATTAAATTGGTGCATCCTCCACAGTGTTGGGTGATGCCTCCAATGAGACAACACACAACCTGCCTGAATGGGGCAGGGGGAAAATCCCCTCACCTTCACTGTGGAGGATGAGGAGAAATTCCACCTGGGTGGCCAAGTATCCAAAGAATGCCTGAAGAAATCTCAGAATGGTTTGGGCTGGAAGGGACCTCAGAGCTCATCCAGTTTCAACCCCCTGCCATGGGCAGGGACACCTTCCACTTCCCAGGGTGCTCCAAGCCCTGTCCAGCCTGGCCTTGGACACTTCCAGGGATCCAGGGGCAGCCACAGCTTCTCTGGGTAACCTGTGCCAGGGCCTCCCACCTCCATAGGGAGCAATTTTTAAGAAAATCAGCAGATTCAGCCAAGAAGAAGATTTGGAAGAACAAGACCTTCTGTGGTCCATGGCCAGGACATTTCTTTCCCACCTCATATGTAGGATGCAACTGGGGGTCATTGTATTGCTCAGGTTATGGAATTGGGTTTTATAAACAGGGAAACTGAGGCACGGGCAGGGGAATGAGTGCAGAGATTTGCTATCACCAAACAGGTTGGGCATAGAATGGAGGGTGTTTCCTCCACGTGGCCAGGGCATGCCATGTCCATCCTCTGCTCCATAAGATCCCCCTCACACAGGCAAGGAGCTCACACACAGCATTTTCTGGAGCACCTGCCTTTTCCTTGCAAGTCTCCTTCCCAAGCTGTGAGGAGGCCAAATCCCACTTTGTAACATGCACCTGCTGAAGCCACCATCTTCCTGCTGTCTTGTTCTCCACGTGGTGGGAGACTCCTGGCAGAGAAGGTGTTTTTTGGGGCAGATCCCTGCGTAGAACATCTCCCTCCCCAGCCTGTGCTGGGGCCGTGGGTGGCACGGCTCATCCCTGCTGAGCTGAGCAGTCACGGGGAAGCAACGAGACCAGTGCCAGCAGCACCACTGGGGGGTCACCACCCCTGCCACAGGCTGCAAACCCCAAAATTCACTGCTGGTGTAGTCACTGTCCTCCATCCCCACTGCAGCAGCACAAAATGCTGCCAAACAGCTGCCGGTGCTGAAGTGTCTGCAGGAAAAGCAGCCGTGGGCATTCGGGGAAATATTGCGGCTGAAGTCATCCGAGCTGGCGCAAGGAAAACATCCAAACCCTGAAATCACCCAGCAGCCACTGGGTACACGAGCAGTGGGTCAGGGAGGCAGATGGAGTCGTGCACACACGCCTGAGTCAGGGCCTTGTCACCGCCGTGTGACCGGCAGCAGGGACGTGATAAAAGCCCCAAGTGCTGGAGCAAATCCCAGCAGTGAGTGGTGCACAGTTGGCTCAGAGGAGGCACTGCTGGCTCTGCACGGCTCCTCCTTCTGACACAGAGCTCCCCTTGGAGGGGAGATGGGCTTGGCGAGCGTCCCAGCCCGGGGAGACGTGGGGAGTTCAAATCAGAGTCATGAGTGGTGTGAGATCATCTGGTTGGGCCTTTCTGAGGTGAAATGCTGATGCATTTCCCTGGTTTGCCCAGCGTGGGGGTCCCTGCACATGCCCATGTGCTCCAGCCCAGAAAAGCATCACGCAGGGAAGGAGTCACCACTCACTTCACCGCTCATTCCAGTGGTAGATCACGTTTCCTGCTGTGGTCTTGAAGCTCTTCTCTCCTTTGAGCTTGTCTGGCATCCACTTGGAGTCATTGAGTCTTGCTGTGACTGTTTGATGTTTAAAGAGCCCATGAGAGCCTACTCCCTCACATCCTGTGGAAGGGCAAACTTCTGCCCAGCTTATCAGCAGCTAAAAGCCAGAACTTCCTGACCACTCCCTCCAAAACTTTGCCTCCAGCCCCCAAGGCATTGATCACAGAATCGTGGAATCATGACAGCTGGAAAAAGCCCTCTAAGATCATCAAATACAACCATAAACCCAGCACTGCCAAATTCCCCACTAAACCCCATCCCCAGCTGATGTAGTCACATGTCTTTTGAGCACTTCCAGGGATGGGGACTCCACCAATTCCCTGGGAAGCCTGTGCCAGTGCTTGACAATATTTTCAGTGAAGAGATTTTCCCTTTCAGAGGAAGAGAACATCCTCTGGTGCAACTTGAGGTTGTTTCCTCTCATCCTACTGCTGTTTTTTCGAGAGCAGAGCCCGATCCCCCCCGGCTGTCCCCACCTGTCAGGGAGTTGTGCAGAGCCAGAAGTTCCCCCCTGAGCCTCCTTTGCTCCAGGCTGAGCCCCTTCACAGCTCCCTCAGCTGCTCCTGGGGCTCCAGACCCTTCCCCAGCTCCATTCACTACTCTGGATGTGATATTTCTCTCCTGATCCTTCTATCTCTTTTCCAACATCCTCTCACAACCATGAGCAGGACAGAGCTCCCCACCATGCACAGAAAGGAGGACGTGCTTCTTACAGAGGGTTTGCATCAACCATTTCAACCAGCCTCACACTGGGAGACCATATTGGGTTCTTTCTCTCCTGAATGATCCCATCTTTCAGAGTATAATCCTTCAGCAGACAGGGATGACCAGCCACCCTTCTCCCTTGGTGGAGAATTTGCCATTAGCAAGTATTTAAATGTTTAAATTTAAATTAAACTCCCCAGAGTTTGCTTGGGGAGCCCGAATCAATCTATTCATCTCACCATGTGTGATCAGAGAGAGGCACATCAGCAGCAGTGACTCTGTGTTTACCACCAGACTCCTCGTCCCTGTGACGCCTCACCTTCCAAATTGCATTTGGTGCTAATTCCCAGCCAAAGCTGGAATTCGAGGTCTGCCAGGCAGGCACTTTTTAATCCATTTTGCAAATAATAATTTGTGCTCATTTTCAGTGCCAGTTTTTTAATGGAAATATATCCCCAAAGAGGGAGTATGGGGTGCAAGGACAAAGGTCTGAGCATTTTGTACTGTAATCACTGCCACCATCAAACAAACCTTTAATTTCATTCAAGAATGCTAAGCCAAACTCAGTTAAAAATGCTGATTTTCTATCAAAACCGACTTGATTGATGCTGATTATATTCTTGTCATTTTATACCATATGGACTGAACTGCAAGTCCACTGTTTTGCATGGGACTGTTGTCATGTCTATAATTACCTGTGCTGTCCTGCTTGCCTTGTCATCAATCAGCACTGGATGGGGCTTGGAGCAACCTGGTCCAGGGGAAGGTGTCCCTGCCCATGGCAGAGGGGTTGGAAGAGATGATCTTTAAGGTCCCTTCCAACCCAAACCATTCTAGGATTCCATGATTCTATTATTATCCTTCTCCTGGCCTTCAGGAGTTCCTCCATATGCCAAAACTTGCAGAAATATTAACACAAGCAATCCAGAGGCCTATGGAGGCAGCTCCTCAGGACCATTTGATGCAAATTTCCTCGATGGCTAATCTAAAAATATTTGTCTGTAGTAGATATCCAATATCCTCCTTGGTTCTACCAACAGATGAGACTCATCTCACCTAATTTTAGCTGCCAAAACGTCAGGTGTTCGGTGTGAGCCAAGTCTGGCCTCCCCCTCTCTAGTCAATGGAGGGAAGCAGTTTTAGAAAGCAACTCATCCCACCCATCTCTGGAGCGACTGAATCACTCTCCAGGAGAGGTGTCTCTCTCCATCAGCTGCTTAGAAAGGCAAAGCAGGCGGCTGCATCAGGCACTGAGGCTTGGTAGCCCTCTTCCCTTCTGGCAGAGATTTAACATCTCCACTGCAAGCATTCCCTGTGCTCCTCATTTACCTTTAGTACTTCTCCTTATCTTCCTTGTGCCCCTCAGCCCAACCATTCCTGTGTTGCCTCTCGCAGTTACAGTTCCCCTAATTAATTGGTGCATGACACTTTCTATCCAGTGTCTACATCCACTTCTTCCCCTGCTTTTTGCTGATTATATTCTGCTTTTTATTTCTTCATGCTGCTTTCGTCTTGCTATTTGCCCAAGATGAGCACCACACTGAACACTTGAGTTTTTTGGACATCCTACAAAAACCTCTTCCTCTCAACCTTGCCTTTTACACTCAAGGGGCTCTATCTCAATGTTTTATCCCATTTCTCTCCACAGCTTTGGGAAACCTACTGTGCCACCAGCTGCTGTGTCTCTCTTTGGGTCTGTTCTCTCTTAGTTCATACCAAATGCTGTTGCAGGTGATGTTCATGAGGCTGTGAACAGCCACCAGTGATAAATATAATTTTATCTGTCATAATGAGGCTTGAACCAGTTGGCTCACATTTGGTGCAAGACCATTTGTGTCAGAAATTATCTCCTTTAATTTTGAGAAGACTTGGTGATGTTTTTTTCTGCTGGCTGCGGGAAACTTGTGTTATACCTGACTCATGCTGACGTTCCTCTTAACAACAGTTGCATTTTCTGTAATGTGTTATGAAGATGAACTCGTAAAAAAGTTCATTTGACTTTGTTCTTCAACTGTGTGACCCGTGTTGATTCCCAGATGCTACAAATACCTGCTCTTGAGCTTGACTACAATCAGCCTGGCTTGATTTTAAAACTGAGAGGGTGGAGAAGTTATATGAGCCAAAAAGACCAAGCTTCTCACCATGTTTTACCAATAAATCAGAAAGAAACATTGAGACAAGCGCTTTTTCCTCTCAATTTCTCTGTCACAGTAAGGGGAACAACATCAGCTCTGCTTTATAAAGGGTCCTGAATTTCTTGGTTGGGAGAGGTTGCAGAAGTACAGTCAGTTACTGCTGCAGACTCATGCTCGTAAAAGGTGTTCTGGGTTTGGAGAACATTCAGATCTAGTTTCCCTTTTAAATAAAGAGGCTCACATGATTACCTCTGTAATGAGCTGGGACCTACAAAAAACACGCTGTAAGTACCAGAGTTCAGAAGAAGCATTAGTACAAAAGACCTCCTTTAAATGCCCCGGAGCCAGATTTACAAAGACAGATAAGACACGGCCTGTGAAAAATCCGACACCGAGTTCAAATCTCAATTCTCCTAGGACTCATATGTATTCATTTCTCCTCCCTCCCTCCCTTTCCTCCTTCCCCGCTGCTTTTGCCAAAGGAGATGAGCTGGTTACTGTTAATGGCATCATCCCGAGCGTTTCTCGTGTTGCAGCACCGAGACTTGTTAAGGAAAATCCCCGTGTAATGGCATTACTTGGCACTTTTGTACAGGACCTGCAGCTGGGAGCTCCGACACCATCCAGAAGCACAAACTGATTAAACCCCGCTGTGCATCACCCCCCTTTGCCAAACACCACGCCAGGGCTTGGTGGGCTTTGCTGGTCCCGTGGTGGAGTGGGAGAAGAAAGCAGGGGCTGGTTCTCCTGCCTTTCTGACTCCCTCCATCCACACCCTGGATGGGAGTGGCCAGTGAAGCTTTTTTTGCAGCCCGTGCTGGTGGGGCACAGCTGCAAAGTGGGAGGTTTGTATGATGCCTTCTTGATTTGGCATATTCCCTCCTCCCCTCTCCTCCCAGTCCAGTGCTCTGAGAGGAAAAAAGAAGGGATGATCCATTGGTAGAGAGAAGTTTTCTGTCTGTGCATCCCAGTGGTGGGAATTCAACTGTGCAACAGGTTAAGGGCTGGACAGCTCCAGTCAAGGCAAAGGGGACCAGACTCCCCTGGTCCCACCTCTGCACACCAGGTCTGCCAGCATGAGGGAGAAGCATTTCCCAAAATCCTGACCCTGAGGTCCTTCTCATCTACCGAGATCCTTCCCTTCCACCAAGCAGCAGAGGAAATGCTCATGCCTCGTGCAGGAAATGGTGCAGCTGAGCAAATCCTCCCTGTCCCTCCCTTAAATTATTTAATGTCCTACAGGAGCAGAAGATGACCCCTGCTAAGCAGACTGTCAGGAGAGCAGCAGCCTTTGATGCAGTAATTGGAAATTTCCATTCTTTGCTTGCAGCCCTGAAAAACAGAAGAGTCTAATATACTGGGAAATCTCCATGCTGAGCTAGGAAATTTCCACAATGGAAATTTTTAATGTATTCTCCGGCTTTAAACTACACAGGTTGATGAGGCTTGGGGTGTTTGTTTTGTGTTTTGTATTGTATTTGGGGGTTGTGGTGTGGTTTGTTTCTCTTTCTTTGTTTGCTTTGCAATTTGCTTGAAAGAATCAATGAGTGGCTTGTGGGAAGGGTTGGAAAAATCAGCCTGACCAGAGGAAAGTGATGCATTTGCAGGAGGAACACGTGCAGGACTGGCAAGGCACCTGTAACACTCCTGGCCAAGTCAGAGATAATGAGAACCTGTATTCTAACGAGACGGTCACTGCCAGAGGACAGAAATGACTCCGCAAGAAGCTCTGCAGCACAGCTTGGAAAGGTTGGAGCTTTTGATGCTCTTTCCACAAAAAGCCCAGGAGCCCAGAGGGTGAATATATCTTTCCCTCAAATGCTTTGCACATTGCACAAGGAAAAAGCAGGTAAATAGTGGAGAAACAGCTCTTAAGGCAAAACCTGTGTGAGCCCTCTGTCTAAATACCTGGCAGCTCTTGCCGGTGCTTTGAACAGAGAGTTCTCAGGGACAGAAAATATGGGAGGGAATTGTCAGCTGTGCTGTAAAAATGATGATGAGGAGCTCGTAGGAGCGAGGGTGGGAGGACAGCAGAGGAAACACATTGGAAGCAGAGCTGCCGCCTTTCCTGACTGTAGCACTGGGACTCTGCACGGGCTCTGTGTTGGCTTCTGCAAATCTCTCCCAGGCTGAGGCTCTGCCAGGGCTGGACCCAGCTCCCTGTTCCCTGTCCTGTCCCATATTGATGGTGGGGTGGCTCCTGTTGATGTCAAGCAGCAAAATGCAAAGTGGCCCTGACATTTCAAAATAACAACGTGCAAACAAAATCCTACCAAGTCCCAAGATCCCTGAGCAAGTGAAGCCCCTTCCATCCAGTGGGACAAACCAGCAGAAGTGGTTGGTTTTATTACCCATTGGACTTTTTATTAAGCAGAAATTAGGGATTAATGGAGGTGGAGACATTGCAGCTTCGTTTTATCAGGCAGGTCCTTGTGAGCAGCAGGGGTGGGGAGGAAGGGAGGGAGCCAGCCCCACACTCCGGGCTCTGGGTTTGGTCCACAGGAGCCTTGTGGGACCAATACAGACACAAAAACCTGCACAAAGCCAGCCTAATCCAAAGACAATGGGAGTTCTTGGCTGGCTTCTTTCTAATGCCCCAAAAGGTGTTTACTCCCTTCAGCCCCGTGCTCCCAAGTGCATTCAAGGTGTTCCTGCCAGCTCCCAGGGTGCAGGATCTCAAAGGAAACACAGAACTGGGATGAATGGCTGGGTGAGCAGTCAGTTCTTCACACCCAAGCACACAAAACCAAAAAGCAAATTCGTGGCACAGTAGGGAACTTCACCTCTCTTCCAGCTGGAACAGATGACTGCACCAAAATATCAAAGGCTTTATTTCACTGTGCTCCTACAGGGCCCTTTGAATACAGAATCACAGAATCATTGAGGTTGGAAAAGACCTCTAAGACCATCAAGTCTGTCCATTAACCCAGCACTGCCAAGGCCAATACTAAACCACTTCTCCAAGTGCCCTATCTGCATGTAGTTTAAATTCCTTTGGGGATTATGATTCTACCACTGCTCTGAGCAGTCTTTTCCAGTGCTTGACAGCCCTTTTCGTGGAGAAATTTCTCCTAAATTCTTCGCAGTTTGGGAGAAGATGTGTTCAGGTGTCAGTGAGTGAGAAGAGGTAGGACAGGTGCTTCTGAGCACAAATCCTGTTGCCATCAGGTCAAGTCATCAGAGTATCCTGAAGCTCTTTGCTTGTCCATCACTTAAGCCCTAAATACCAAAACACTAAAACAAGTTATCTCTAATGGGGCAAGAGCTGAACTGTTGAGTGTCTGCCTGGGATGTGTTGACTACAGATGACAAAACAGCAACTAAATCCTGCTCTGAGTTTGCAGCAAATGCAGAGAAGTACAAACCCTTAGGGTACAATCCATCTCCCTGTAAATGAGACACCACACTCCACCATAAGCAGAATTACTGAGCTCAGAGTCTGGCTCCACAACACAAGTGGGTGGATCCAAGCCTCTCAGACTACAAAAGTGGGTGACTTTGGCTAGACAGATGGCTTTGTCACTGAGATCTCGTATTCATTTAAGTGTCCTTCAGTCTGAGTCCATCTGCTGTCTCCTGTGCCAAACGCAGGAGGTGGAAGGCATCACCTGGGTGAGGTGAGTCCTTTGCTCTGGGTTTGTACTCCTTGCACAGCCCATCCTGATCTATACATGCAGTCCCAGGTACAGGAAGAATCTGAACCATGTGCTGCTTCCCTCTGAGTTTGGTTGTTCACCTGGGGAAAAAAACCACAAAAACTCTGATGGATTTTCACTGTCCTTTGCTAATGATGATAGATTTTTATTTTCAAGGATTTCTTTATTATTTCCTCTTCACCGCTGCTGCCAAAGAGTCACTTGAGTCATTTCCTCCATCCTGGAGCTGAGCCAAGCTCAGGATCAGGTCTCCAAAATCAGGACCACGTCTTTGAGTGGGAGATGAGCCAGAGCCCAGATCCTGGTGTCCTGAGCCTGGCACACGGTTGGGCCACTGATCCAGGATCAGGGCACTCAGGGTGTGATTTCAGGCTGCTGCTTACTGGGTTTTTCCACTTTGTGAACTCAGCTTGACCTTAGAGCTCAATTCACCGCTGGCTGCCTGAACCCAAGCCAGGTTTGCCACCAAACAGGGTCACTCCTGAACTTTTTGGGCTCGGGGAGTCATTCAGCCCAAGCAGGGAACACACCCCCAGGCTGGCTAATTGCTGCTTCTTGCTCCCTGCAGATGGACAGGGCAGGAGGAGGGCTGATCACTGCTGTCTGTGATGGCAGCGCAAGCAGTCTGACTTTTGGACCTCTCCCTCAGGGGCTTTACTCCTGAAAATGATTTATTAGGATGGTCTGTTTGATTTAATATGATACGGATGTGCTTTATGGGTCACAGAACTGAAATCTGATGAAGAATCTTCAGCAAATGCTGCCAATAGTATTTTGCCTCTCAGAACCTTCAGCAAATGCTGCCAATAGTATTTTGCCTCTATTCCTTTCCATATTCCAGGAGATTTGCTAGGTTTGTGTTTTGAGTGGGTGGGGTCTTTTAGCTCAATAACAGTTTTGCCAGTCTAGGTGAAGTTTTACCAGCTTACAGAAACTGTGCATCAAATTTACAACTGAATATTCACAGCTGAGAGATTTACATCGAGGCAGAAGCTGCTGGAATAATCAGTCAGTCAGGGGCAGCCATGCTTTCTGGCCAGCCAGAATGATCCCATCCAAATGGAATCAGCTCCAGAGCGGCGCCGGTGCCTGGTCTGTGCAGGGTCACATGGTTGAACCGTCAGGAGTTGTGATTCCTCCATGTATAATTCATGAGCAAAATAAGGAGCCACATTTGTTAAAGAAGCTGGTGCTTATGGATGATGCACTTACCGCTCTGCTCTGGTTCTCTCAGCACTTCTCCCAGATGCTGGATCATTATCCACATTGTACATTCAACAGGATTTGTTCCAGCTGTTTTCCAAGGAGAATTTTTCCTGTTCCCTGTTAGCTTGGGTTCCCAAGGAAGCAGGGCTGGTGCTTTTGAGCACCGTTTATTTGGAGCCACACTGCCATACCTGCCTCTCCAGCACCTCTCAGACCTGTTGAACTTGGTGGGCATCTTCATGTGAATTTAATAGATGGAGAAGTGAAAATTGCCCAGAGAAGCTTCCATCCCTGGAAGTGTCCAAGGCCAGGCTGGATGGAGCTCTGATCAGCCTGGTCTAGAGGGAGGAGTCCCTGTCCATGGCAGCGGGCTGGAACTGGATGATCTTTAGTGTCCTTTCTAACCCAAACCATTCTGTGATTCTATGAGCATTTTTGGAAGTTTAATGAAAGCAAGTAAAGGGGAGCAGCAAGGAAAAGAAAGATTAAAGGCTGACTGCAACTCCCTGGGGAATCCAGAGAGAAATGAACTCTTCTAAGACCTTTGACTGCAAGCAAGGTGAGCCTCAACCCCATGAGGCACATGAGAATTCACACTCAAGAGGCATCCTTATCAGAAACCTTAACTGTTGCTACCATACCTACTTAGGGAGTTTTAAAATTTATTTAAAAGTTGTTATTTTAAAGGCATAAGTACCTTGTGGTGCAGCATCAGAAGAAAAACACAGTGAGAGGCACCATTAGCAGGTGGAGCCGAGCAGAAAGTGCTGCCTCCCATTGTGATGCTGTGCGGGGCTGAGCAACCCAGAAAGAAAATATTAAACAGAAACAGGCTGTGATATTGGCTGACAGCCTCAGCACAGGCCCGGGGGTTTGGAAATCCAGGATCAAATCAGGTCTGTGATAGCAACTCCTTTTATTGCCCACACGGACTTGGGGGTTTGGCTACCTTAGTTAAAAGGAGTGGGGATGATGGAAGCTGTCTCACAGGATCATTCCTGTCCAGCAATATGAAATCACTTGATGTGCTCAGAGGTTGAGAGCACCCTGCAGTGAAATAAAAGGCACCAGCCATCACTCCTGTAGGCATTCTACGCTTCTCCCTACCTTTGACAGCTGCCACGCTATGGCAGAGATTGTTCTGCTCAGCCCCAGCTTCAGAATCCAAATTTAGAACGTGTCCTATGACAGGAATCATTTACATGACAAAATCTGCCTTTCTCCAGATCCCTCTAATTAAGTCCTGCCTCCCTCGCAGCTTTCACACTGGTGGAGCGTTGCAGGGAAGCCGCCGTGGGAAAAGCAGCGTGTCTGTCTGCAGGATGCTCTCCTGAGCCCAACAGGATCTAGTTCAGTGCTGAGTATCTCAGGGTCAGCCCACACAGCCAGAAAAAAGGGTGAGGGCTCCTCATCCTCCTGCACTGGCTGCAATCCCACCATCAAGCTGCAGATGTGGCAGGAGAAGACTTCCCTTGGAGCAATTTTTGGCGCAGATTTGGATGTTTTTGTAAAGCCTGCTGTGGGTGCCTGATTAAGAATGGCTGTTGGCAAATTTTTGGCATCACCTGGCTCTCCACTGAGTACCTGTGGTGGAAAGATCCACCATGGTCAACAGCAGTCTCTGTCCTCCAAAGGATGTGCTGAGCTGCTAATGTGCCTGGCAGCTTGGAATCAAAGCTACTTGGCCACACAAATAGGAGGATTTTAGGAAATCCCACTTATCCTTCAACATATTCTAGGAAAAAAAAGGTTCTTTCTTACTCATCCTGGGGTCACTGAGGATGTCTGAGCTACTTGAAGCAGAGTACAGTTTCAAAGACTTCCTCCTTGTATAACTGCTGTCTTTCCTACTGGGAAGATCTTACGCGTACCCGGCAGAGGAGCTTCTTCCTGCCATGGGAGGGATGTGAGTGGAGCCTTCGTGGCACTCCCCACTCTGCAGCCCTCAGGAGGGTCAAACCCCCCTTCAGATCTGCCAGGATCCCTCAGCTGAGGCACCCAGTGCTCTCCCAAAGCTGACTGAGCATTGCTCGGTGTCCGCGCGGCGCTGCCTGAGTTCGTGGCACAGATCAGAGGGTTCAAGGTGCCACCCAGGCTCGGGCACAGGGACAGGGTGGCCACAGTCAGTGAAACACAAAGGAAGGAAGGGCGGCACTGGCAGCTCCAAGTGCTGCTGCTCATCTGGCTCCAAAAAGCCTCCCTGGGATGGGTCAGTGTTTGTTCTCCACTGGTGGCACTCGGCCATCTCTGCGAGGTCTGGGCGGCATTTGGTGTTGCCGATATTTGTCCAGACAGGGGCACGTAAGCAGCTGGAGCAAGAGCAGCAGGAAGCTCCAGGAACCACAAGAGCATTTGGCAGTGATGCCAATGGAGAAGCTCTTCCCATGGAGCAGCTCTTGCTCCTGCCTCCACACGTCAGGATGGATCATTTCAGAGGAGTCACAGGCTCCATGCCCTCGAACTCAGCACCAGCTCCAGGAGTGATGCTCTCATGCTCCTCATGAGGACAGTGTAGTCCTCCCTGTCACCCAGCCAGGTGGTGAGTCCTTTGCCCACCCCTTTATCCATCCCTCCATCAAATTCCTGCTGAGAGCCATGCAGTGTTGCCATGGGAGAGAACACGCAGGATGTGCTGGCCACCACCAACAACACCTGGGACTCAACCATTATTGGGAAAAGCCCTTGAAATGCCTTTCCGTGAACCTGCAAACTCCCCAGCAGCACTTTCTGATGTTGCCAGCAGGTCCTCCCTGCCTTTCCTCCACAGTTCAGCACTTGGGGCAGGTGCCTGAGCTTCCATGGATGCAAAATTCCTGCCACGGGCAACCTGTTATCCCAAACAGGAGCACATCAATTCCATACCCTCACCCTCTGTGCAAGAGAAGGGATCATTTCACTCAGTTATTCCAGCCAGATTCCACCAAAGCAATCACAATTCAGGGTCTGTTTCTGTGTCTGATGCCAGCCACATAATGCTCTTAATCTTGGTGATTGTAGTTTATTAAGGATCTTGGAAACTGGGAAAATGGCTTTCAGAGGAATTAAAAAAAAAAAAATTCCCCAATTCCAAATCAGAGAGGAAATTCCCTCAGAGGATCATGGCTGAAAACAAACATGTTTTTGTGCTTCCAGAAAATCAGCAAGACTAACAGTGCCATTGTTTGTGTAAGGGGGATTTCCACATTTCAGGGAACAGCTTGGAAGCCAGCACAGCAGCTGCTCTTGGGAGAGCAGGAATTGTGAACCAGCACCAGGAAAAATCACAGCAGGTTAAAAATCATGGAATTTTTAAAAATTACCATCCAGATTTAGGCTGTGTTTTAGTTTTTCTTTCCTTTCTGTGCCTGCTTTCCTAACCTTTAGGGGGCCTATTTTCCTGTTTCCCTCATAGCATGAGGAATACAAATACACCAGACTATTTTTGCCTCTCATAAAAGCTTCTTGTCACAGAACCATGTGACTCCGGCCACCCTTGCGTCACCGATGGCATGAAATATCACAAGATTTTTAATAAAATTACATGAGTCAGCAATGCTGAAACCTACCATGAGAAACAAGAATGCCATCCAGAGGGGAAAAAAGTGGATTTCTAAAACCCACGCTGGGCTGTGCATTAGGACAACCCACATTGCTACCTAGGATTCCTTTCCAGATGAAGAATCCCATGGAGACCCCCTCTGTGTCACCCTGGAAGGGCCAGGAGACAGCACCAGGATGATTCCATTTGCAGTGGTAAGACCAAAAAAGGGACAGAGAGCGGTGGGAAAGGAGAGAGCCATGAGAAGAGCAGGAAGGGAATGACAGGAGCTGAGGGAGAGAGCCTGAGGGAGCCAGAAACCTTTGTCTTGTCTCATGGCCTCGATGACAAGAAAGACAGTGAGGGGCTGGAGCTTGTCCAGAGAAGTGAACAGAGCTGGGGAAGGGGCTGGAGCAGCAGGAGAGGCTGAGGGAGCTGGGAAGGGGCTCAGCCTGGAGCAAAGGAGGCTCAGGGGGGACCCTGTGGCTCTGCACAAGTCCCTGACGGGAGGGTGCAGCCAGGGTGGTCTTTGCTCCCGGGGAACAGGGACAGGAGGAGAGGAAACAGTCTCAAATTGCACCAGGAGAGGTGTAGGTTGGATGTTATGAAAAATGTCTTCACTGAAACAGCTGTCCAGCACTGGAGCAGGGATGTGTTGGAATCACCATTTCTGGAAGTGTCCAAAAGACTGTTTGCACTTGAGGACATGGTTTAGTGGTAAACACAGCAGTGCTGGGTTCATCACTGGGTTTCGTTATCCAAGAGGTCTTTTCCAACCTAGATGATTGCGTGATTTGATGATCCTAAGGACGTTTTCCAGCCTGAACGACTTTTTGATTCCATGGGGACGGATGCTATCACCACAAACACTACAGGGAGATATCCCAGCCTCAGCTGATTGCCCTGATAGTGTTTGGAGATTACCATATCCCTTGGCTGGGCTGCCTGCCAGGAAAACATGACTGAGAAGGCGATAAGAAGGGTGCTTTACGGGGAAGGCGATGGCGTCGATGCTGACAGGGATGTTACCTCATCCCCTCTGAGTAAGCACCGTGTGACCACCCTGAAACTGGAGCAGGGGAGGTGACATGGGGGCCCTGCAGGGCGAGGGCAGGGTCACCTTACTCCTGCCACCACGGGTGGACCTGTGACAAATATTTGGTGGGACGGGGCAGGCGCTTGGGATGTGCTTCTGGAACATTTGTTCTGCCTTGGTGCCCGCTGGGAGTAATGAAAGTGGTTGCTCCTGTAGGTAAAGGAGTGTGGCTCTTCTTGGGACCGCCCTACATGGGGATGCAAGGTCCTTTTGGGGCATGGGGAAAAAGAAATCACTGCTCAGTTTTAGTACTTTTTGTCACAGATGAAAATCTCCGCAGAAAAGACTCCAGGCATGTTTGTGGTGAGACACCCTCACCAAGCAAAGATGAGCAAATGAAAGTTGGGAAGACCCTGGCTTAAAAATATCCCTGCAACCTGCAATGATCCCCCTTGTGTGGGTGAGTCCTGATGGCCCTTAATTGAGCTATTTTTTGCACTGAGCTGCTGCTTCATTTAGTGCTCAGGATGTGCTGTGCTCAGTTAATGAGCAGCTAATCAGTGTTGTTCTTTGGCTGCTCCAGGCTGAACCCCGCAGAGCTGATGGACCTGGCAGCCCTGATGGAACAGGGATACTCCTGCTCCTTCTCCAGGTGCAGGGAAGGCACCTGGTGGGCTTTGAGTGCGCTGGTATTTCAGTGGCTGTCATTGAAGATGTCTCATCTGAACGCTGGCCAATGGACATTTTTGAAGATGAAGGAATCCAAAGACCAGTCAGTCCCACTCCACAGCTGAAATCCACAAATATTTTCTTAAAAGGGAGAAACATCTTACTCTTCCCTACTCCTGGTTTTAGAAATGGCTGCCTGGTTTTGGCTGAAGGCTGAGAATTAGTACAAAACATTCAGCACAGAAAACTTCTGCCCAAATGTTCCAGAGTTCACAGTGTTAAAAGCAAGGTAATACATCTTCTAGTGGGAAGTTCTGGGTGATTTACTAACCCATCCTGGAGTGCTAGCTAGAAGTTAAAAATCATATGTCTCCATCACTCAGTGGAATTAACTGCTCCAGAGAGCAGCTTAGCTCAGCTGAGTGCCAGGCAGGAAGGGGAACACTTTGAAAGATCCAATTTCCAGATTAGACTCAGCCATGTTTTGCTTGTTCTTCCCCAAAAAATCTTTTAAACAAACAAGCCATTAAAGGTACCAGAAAATCGTGGCATTTAGTTCCCTTAGGGTTTCTGAAGAGTTCAGGAGACAAAAAATAATTACTAACAACAAATTATAATCTCAGACTGATGAGCTGAAGGACAATGAGGAAATAGTGAAATTAGAAATACCCATGATAAGCACAGAAACACCTTGTGTCTTTCCACACCTCTTGCAATCCCACCAGTGCAGGGTCTCTGTTTGGAGGAAGAAACTTTCATAAATGTACTAATTAAGGAAAACAAAACTGAATTAAACAGGGACCCGATGTGTTATAGATTGCCTGAATAAAGCCATTTTAGAGGGTACCAGAGCTCTAAAGCTTGATAATACAAACCATCATCTTTGTGTACTTCCCAGCAGGTCCGAAGTGGTCCCTGAGAGTCCTGCAAGGTCCACAATCCCCTTCCTCCCCATGTGATGTGGAAATGCAGGACCAACATCACTGCGACAGAGAGGATGCCTTGGCCAATTTGAGAGCTGGCAGCAGAACATCTGCCAACAAAGCCATCTTCTTGGTGACTCCCCACTGCCTGGGGTTCCACTGTGCTAGAGGCAAAAAACAAAGCCCTGAAGGATATTCAATATCTATAAGAAGTATTTGGAGCAGAATACTGAGAATAAGACCTTGAGATCTGGCTTGCACAGAGCTCTCTGGTGAGCCAGGGCAGGACTTCTCATGGACTTCCTGTTGTGCTCCATATCCAGAGATTTTGAGCTGACCATTGTCATAATAAAAGAGAAGGCACTTCCCCAAGGAATGAAAAGCTCTTGTAGGGATTAATTTTGTACTATCCTGTGAACTCAACAGGCTTGTGGTACCCCTTAAATGGATGCCAGGCTTTGACACGTTAAAAGACCTGGACATCTTTGCAGGACAAACAGAACCATCTATGTGAAAGGTCAGGTTTTGTGGGTGGGCTGTGGAGTGTCTCACTGAAGGACCTTTATAACTCACAGGAAACAAAGATCATAACATTACAAATGCCAATCACAGCAGCAGGGGCTGATTTGCTTCATTTTAAGGTTGGCATCAAAAATGACAGACCTACCTCCAAGCGCAGCTGCGTCTCTCCTTAGCAGGTGACTGAAGGGAGCCGAGGGTGATGAGAGTAGCAGAAGGCTCCTGCTTACCCCCAAAGTCAGGAAAGATGAGTGTTGTCCCTTTCCCAGGAGTCTGGCACAGTCCTGCTGGGACAAGGAAGGACAATCCTTCCTCACTGCGCAAAGGAAAAGGTCCAACCCTCGGGCTGCAGTGGATGGTGCCCAACTGTGTCACCTCCAGCTCCCGTGCCAGGCTTGGTCCCCACTGCCCCTGCCAAAACCCAGCCACTGCTGACTTGCAAAGACTGCCCAGAATGATCCTGTTTTGTTGCCAGACACTCATGTCTAGACACTGAACCTTGTCCTGGACTAGCTGCAAAGACAGGGCGGGAGTAAAGTCCTCCTCTGCTCAGTGCGACTCCATCGCCTTGGGATCTCACCAAGGAATTGCCTTCACGTGACCGCAAGGGAAGAGGCCATGAGGGACAAGGAGCAGTGACTCCTCAGTGGAGCAGGAGCCTGGAAAACTGGGATCCCCCTCTGCTGTGCCACTGACTGGAGAGGAGCTGAAGCATCACTCCGGAGTCGCTGCCGGCGATGGAATCACCTTTGGCCAACCTTGGGTCCCACCGGTTCGTCAGCTCAACACCTGGAACCTGCGCCTGGACACCGAGGCAAAAGCCGGTGAATTTGGTGTCTGCTTCTCCTGGATGAAGACCAAAGCTAAAAGCCTGGCAGTGGATCAAGTCACGCAGAACATCCAAGTGGAGAGCTGCTCTGTTGAGAGAAGGAGGAAGGATGTCTTTATCTCTGGGCAGGTGTTTGCTGCAGGTCCTGGAGAGCAATGCCTTTAATGGCTTTGCTGAGGGGGGCATGGGCTCACACAAGCTGTAAATTGGCATCAAATCCAGCAGCTGTAGACCTGCTATACATCACTGAGAGGGAGTTGCTTCCCAAGTGACTCAGAGGAGATCCAGGTATTTCATATCAGTTGCCAGCAGTATTTTTCTGCTGTGCTGGAGTGTGGTTGGTTCATTGTGTGGGGTGGAGCACATTTCAGGATTTGGAAAATGGCAGGGTTGTGTAGGTGTTGGAGGGAGGATTCACACTCTAGGCCATGTGGTATCTCTGGGTGAACTCACACTGCAGACAACACCTGAAAATTCTCCACTGAAATCTGACCAGGACAGATGTAACTTAGTCAAGAAATGGTGCTCTGCGCAGTGGTCCAGCATCTCTCTCAAGCTGGCCACAGTCAGTGCCACAGTGCATTCTCTGCATCCAAGGGATGTGCCATGCTTTTGGCCATTTCTTGGGAAAGGACACTGTATCACACCCAATGGTGAAGCCATCCCACCCTGCAAGCTGTGGTTAAGGCTTTTGGTCTCTCTTTGCCTCAGTTTTCCATGTACAAAACAGGTCTGGGTATTTTCCTATCCCTGCAGAGCTGTATGATGATGAGTATATTAAAAACTTGGCTGTTGTTCAGGTTCTGGAGTCCTGGGAGTGACTTAGATGGATGGTTTAAAGCCAATTAAAGCAAAATCTTTGCTCTGACCACAGAGAGAGGGAAGATATGTCAGGTCACCCAGCCCTCATCCCTGCCAGTGTAGAGTTCTTCTATTTATTTTCTGATCTTCAGCCTTGTCTGTGTGTACATGCTGGAGGCAACTTACTGTATTTCCACCAGGAGAAAATTCAGCATTTAACCTAAACACTCCCTCTGTTAATTTCACCCCTGTATTCCCATTTATCCCCTTGGCAATCCATCATAAAGCTTGTTTCCAAGCTAATAACAGGAGTCACAGCAGCAACAAGATAATGTCACGTTAAAGGGATGAATCTGTTTGGCCTGGGAGCATCATCTGGGTGAATTAAATGCTCCCAGGTGCCTGAGATGATGCAGAATGGATTCCCTGCATCAGGTCCCCTCCTTGTTCACGCCTCTCTGGCACAAATGTAGGATTTTCATCCATCATCGGAAAGGCCAGTCTCCTCCAGGTTGTGCTTGAAGGTGGAAAAAGCGTGATAAACGCATGCAAAGGGTAAATGTTTGTTGAAACACTCACTGCCCTGAAGCCCATGGCAAAAACACAGTGCTGACTTCTCAAAGTCCAGCCCTCACCTCATCCCTTGGGCATAAATCGCTCTCAAACCCGATCTGTTTATTTTCATTTGCCTCCTTGTCTCATTTTTACTCCGGCTGTACAGACACAAACCCATTTGTATTTCACATCCTTACAAGTGGTGTTTTATTCAAAGCTTTCAGAAGGTGTTTTTTGTCTGTGGTGTTCCCAGGGGGCAGCTGGGATGATGCTGTTCCAGCACCATGAGCTGCTGAGGGCTTGGCTGCATCACTTTTGTGCAGAAGATCCTTCACTTCCACTTTATGGGCATTTCAGACCAATGGTTGAAAACAAATAGGGTATTTTGGTAGGTTTTCACTCTTATAAAATTAATAAGCTCCTCAGCACCACCCTGGGAAAGGATCAGCTCAAGATGCACATGAAAATAAGCACAGGCAAAACTCTTTGTTGCAAGGAAACTTTTCTCCAAGCCCCCTGTGCGTGTTCATGGAATCATTGAATCCCAGAACGGTTTGGGTTGGAAGAGACCTTAAAGATCCTCTAGTTCCAATCCCCTGCCATGAGCAGGGACACCTTCCACTATCCCAGGGTGCTCCAAGCACCCTGGCCTTGGACACTTCCAGGGATCCAGGGGCAGCCACAGCTTCTCTGAGCAATTACTCAGTTACTACATTATTTAAGCCCTGGGTAGGACTGTGACCAAAATAACCAAATCTTTGCAGTCTACAGCTGTTGGAGGTTTGATCACAGCACAGGGCACAGGAGCAGAGGTGGGGGCAGGATTTGAGCCTGTGGGATATTGCTGCTCCATGCTGTAGGCTGGATTCCCCTGTGTACCTCTGATCATGTTGAGGAGGTGAATGTGCTCTGAGGATTCTTGGTGTGAGGAGTCTTATTCTGTCCACATGGATACCTTTTAACCACATTTTTATTTTGTAAACATCAATCAGTCATGGGATTGTTTTACTTTAATCGAACTCTTTTCATGCCCTCTTTGTGCAGCCCAAGGAAAGCCAATGCTCTGATTACCAGAAGGCATTATTATATACTCTCCATCAGTAGGGCTTTTGAGAGAAATCCGTGGCAGCCTTCAACCACTAGAGTGGAAATAATTTTTAAAACCAATTTGACTTGTCACCATTTTCTTTGAACGCTGTGATGACTCCATTTGGGATCCATTTGTCTCTATTCAACCCACCCAATTCCAAACATCTTGTGAGGTGCTTCCATCAGCTCTGGTGACAGCTCCTGGCAGTGACAGCATCTGGGGCTGCAGGAGGCCATGGACCTCTCTGAGTTGGCTTTTCTAACACTGCCAATGCAGGTGATGCATTTGGGGCAGCCCAGCTCACACATTCATTCCCAGGTTGCACACTTAGCTCTGAAATCAAAGAGGGTGGTAAAACCCTCTTGATTCGCTGGTACAGGCTGCCCAGAGAGGTGACTCCACCTCTGGAAATACGCAAGGCTAGGCTGGGTGAGGTTCTGAGCTCTGATCTACTTGAAGATGTCCCTGCTCATTTAACCTGACCTTGGATGTTTCCAGGGATGGGACATCCACGACCTCTCTGGGCAACCTGTGCCAACATATCACCACCCTCGTTGTAAAAAAATTTTTCCTGAGGACTTATCTGAATCAACCCTCCTCCAGTTTAAAACCATCAGCCCTCATGCCAGGAATTTGTATGTGCACCCCACTGTTTCTAGCCTGTCCCACAGGTGTTGGTGGGCAGAAGGACAGTAGCCTGGCAAAGCAGAGCCAGTGTGAGTGTGCAAAACTAGTATGTGATTAATTAAGGCTTCCAAAGCATGTTAAGGACCATAAAAATCTCCAAATGCAGTCAATTTAATATTTGCATGGCATCCCTTCCCATTTCTCTTTTTCTCACCTTCTCAGGAGGAGGGGGAATGTTTTTTCAGTGTAGCAGTTCAGGTGGCAACTCAGCTGGCCCGGGCTAAACCTGGTCGTGAAGGAAATAAAAGCCCATCCACAAATGAAGTCCTGAGAGCTTTTAGGAAAGTCCCTCAGCACTGCACCTGTCCCATGCCACATGTACCCCTTCTGTACTTCTATAAGCTGAAGCTTTTTAGTTTCTGGACTGTAAAAGACCATGGGGAGAGAAGGATTTTTCCTCTGTTTTGCTCAGCATTGACATAGGGGTGCTCTAAGAGGATTTTGGGCACCCTCAAGCCAGCACCCTCAAGGAGCAGGAAGGTGATGGTTTTCCTGTCCTCATTTTCAGGATGGTTTGGAGCAGGACCCACATTTACCACAGTATTTCTTTTCTTTGGTCACAGTGATAACAATGAGAGCATTTGAAGTAGGCTGATGCTTCCCAGTGATTAATTAGTGTTTTTTGAGGTCTGACCATTCCCTGTCCCTTCTCATCAGCGCTGGGTGGTGAAGGAAGGGCTGTTGTGTTTCATTTGCAAACAACTTGGGCACCCAAACAGCTGTGCTGCAGCCCCAGAGAGGGGCTGCAGAAGGGCTGCTGACTGCTGGAGGGAGCTGCGGTGTGCCTGAATATCCACGGCCACCGTCCCAGCTTCCCTGCACTCATCCTGGGCCAAATCTGGGGCAGACGCGAGGTCACAACCAAGCCACAGCCCCTCTGCCCCTGTCAGCGCTTACTGCTTTTAGCTACGCCCCATCCTCTGCCTTTTGCATCCCCACCAACCCCGCTCCTTGCAGCGAGGGCTTTTATTTTCCATCCTAACCTTTGTCTCGTTGAGCCAGTGACTCATCTCACTCATTAGCTGAACTTTGAATATCTCTTTATCCGCTGGATCCCTTTCAAGCTCGTTCCCTGGCAGCGGAAGCGCCTGCTCGCCTTCTCCCTGCTCTGGATTGCAGGGGAACCGCCTGCCTCGCTCTTGCAGCGGCATCTGTCTCCCCGGCAAGGCAGGAGAATAAACCCAGGGTGGAGCAGGGGTGGACTCCAGCCCTTCCCATGTCCTGGGGGTGAATCGCAAGGACACAGCCCTCAGCGTTTAGGAAGCCACCCCGGTTTTTGCCTGGCACCCCCCGTTCCTCCCCCCGCAATGTTGTTGCTGCAGTTTGTTTGTAGAGCTCCAGGGATGCTCTGCAGCCGCTCCCGAGGCCAGCTGTGCTCAGCGCCAGTGCCAGCAGAGCCGACCGGAGCTGCCTCAAGGGCTGCTGTCCTTGTGATCCCCCCCAGAAGGTCCAAATCCTTCCTCAGTGGCCCCTCTTGCTTCGTGCTCTGGCCACTGGGCAAGCAGAGGAAATTTCGGCTCTTGCGACTGAGCAGTCTCCTGGGAAGAGCAGGGATGGGTCAGATGTGATAGGGCGTGGATGACTCAAAAGGGTTTTGAGCAGCTTGGAGAGATGTAGGTGACCTCAAATCACTGCTCCCGACGTGCTCCCGCTGCTTCAGACTTGAGGAGCCTCTCACCTGATTAAATAAGAGCACTGAGAGTGCTTGATCAAAGGGAGAAACCCATTCCCTGTTGCTCCCTGGAAAGTGAACAGGAGGTGACTTTTTCTCGTGGAGAAGACCAGCAGCCTCCTCTGCGTGCCTGCTACCTTTCACCCGGCTCATTTTCCCACTGAAAATTCTTTTTTTTTTTTTTTTTTCCTGGTTAGCAGCTCTAATCGCCTTCCCAAATTGCCGGGCACGTGACCGAGGGCATCTCCGTCGGTATCTCCCCTCTCCTGCTCCTGTTTACGTGCTGCTCCCTGGTAATTTGTGTCTCTCCGAGCCGGGGAGCTGGAGAGCCCTTCCCCGCGAGGAGCTGATGATTCACAGAAAAGGGAATCAATAAAGGATGACTAAGGCAGCCCTACATCAGGATAGCGATTAGAGGCTGCCTCCGCAGCTTTGTCCAGAGTGGCAATTTGCAGATTGTCTTTACAATTTTTGTCTTGCGGGGTCTCCATCAGGCTCCCAGCAGCACTTTTTATTTATTCACTTATTTTTGACTCTGGTGTTTCACAAGGATTTGCTGCCTTGAGCTTTCTGGAGGTGAGAAGTTGTGCCAACCTACGAATTTCTCAGTGAGAACAGTAACTCAGGCTGCCCTAAACCAGCCTAAACAGAGAGATGGGTGCTATTAATCACAGCTCTGGGGCCTCTTGGGGATTGCTTGCCCACGAAAGCACTTTGGGACAGAAGAGTTCTTGAGAGCTTTTGATTTATGAACTCACCACCCACTGCAGAGAACACACAGACACGATAAGTGCACACTGGACAGGAAACTAATTATGTGCTACCAGCTGCTCAACATCCACGAGAAGGTAAAATAATACTCAGCCATGAGACAGAGGATATTTTACACCTTTGCAGCTCCTAAAAGTACACACAGGTACTCCAGGGTCTGGAGGCTGGCTCTTGTTCCATGTTATTCCTCCAATTCACTGTGTGCTGAAGCCTTCTAGGAGTAACACAGGGCTGCTTCTCATGGAAGGTGTCCCTGCCCATGGCAGAGGGGTTAGAAATAGGTGATCTTTAAGGTGCTTTCAAATTCAGACCAGTCTGTGATTCTGTGGATGCAGGGATGTGCCAGCCTCACTCTTAATGTATCCTGGAACATTTCTCCGGCAGCCGTGCTGTCCAAGCAGGGCCTGGGGAGGGTTTTTATTGGCAAGGTTATCCTGTGCTGGATCAGTTCCCCCAGCTGAGGTCGTTGTGGAGCCCCATGGCAGGAAGGAGAGGGATTTGGGGGCTGTGGGGCTGTTAAATAGAGAATGGCAGCCTTAGTGACAGGTAATGTGAGGATGTTGGGGAAAGCGGGCTGGTGCAGGAGACAACAGGGAAAAGTGAGGAGGGGCTGCTTAGAAGACCCTCCAAAGGGCAAACTCCTGGAAGGAGAGGGGGAGATATGGCACTCATTGCCTGATGGCATTTCACTGGCATCCAGGCTCCAGCAATGACACAGGGAGCAGAGACCCTGTGTTGGAGCAGTCCTCAAAGCCTGCCGAGGTGATGACAGGGAAGAGGAAGGCCAGGAAGGAAGAGGCATTTCCCCACACCCATGCCAGGAGGATGCAGCACATAATTCCTGGCACAGGGATGGCAGTTTCCACAGCAGTCCCTGAGGCTCAGCCTGACCTCCCTCACCACCAGGGAGTTAAAATACCTCTCTGATCTTCCTCCTCAAAATTCCCATTAACTTTGAGGTGCCTAATGGGAGAAAGTGCTCTTGGATGGATGAGCATCCGTCCTGGGACACACCTCGTCTTAGACACAGGATTTAAATTCTGACTCATCCCATCCCCAGTCCAGCATGGTCCCATCTATCCAAAAGAGCTGCTTCAATATCCCAAAAGTGCATATTTCTCCCTACAGCCCTTCAAAGATGCTCGAACTTCTCCATCAGCTCATCCTCATACTTGTTGCTGCCAGCATCGTTTTCATTGCCTCCATCCAAGTGCTTGGGGCCGCCTCCAGGGGGCAAGCCAGGATGCCCAAATTGGCTATAGGGAATCTGTGGAGGTGACTTTGGTTTGTCCTGGAGCAATGAGGTGTCCACCAGGCAGAACCCTGGTCTCCTTGCTCTGTTCAGCCCATTGGTGCCCCCAGCTCTTTGGGATGCCCTGGGTGAAGGCATCTCTCTACCTGGGCAGCTCCCACTGGGTGAATAAGGAAGCAAAGGAGGTACCAGCAGTGCTGAAGCACGTGGCTGATGGAGATCTGTTTATTCCATGGCCTCAATGCCCCCACTCCCTCCTGTCCTCTTTCTAGTTTCATGGATGATGCTCCAAGAAAAAGGAAAATAAAAGCCAAATCCCAGAGAGGTGTCACAAGTGTGGGAGCACAGCTGTGCCCAGTGTTCCCCTTCCTGAGTGGGGAAACACCTTGGGTTAGAACCTCTGGTCCTGGCTCTGCATTCTGCTGGGGATGTTGATGCCATGGATCCCACCAGGAATGGTGGTGCCATGGGTAAAAGTCTCACTGGGGATGGTGAGAGTTCCATAGTGGAGGGGAAAGTGATGCCACAACTGAGGGTCCTGCTGGGGACCCCCCCAGCTCTGGCAATGCTGCTTCCTGCTTGGGTGCAGGTCCTTCTCTCAGCCTGCCAGCAAGGCTCCTGCTCCTGGTCGGCTCCCAAAAGCCAGTCAGATGACAGGGTTATTTACTAAGGCTGGCAGGAAGGAAAAGCCATAAATTCCCCAGATATAACGGCTGAGTCAGAGAATGAGGTGCCCGTGGCCAATTCTAGCATGGCCCGGGAGAGCAGCGTGAAGAGAGGGGACAGGGTCAGCTGTGGTTTGTGCTGTCCCTGCTGAGCCAAGAGGTCCCTTGGAGGCTGGGAGGGACAAGGAGGTACCAGACAGCAGGTCCCACCAGCTTCTGGTAATCCCAGAACTGCTTTCCCTGGGAAGGCCACCCTGCTTCCCGTGCTTGGAGGCAGAATTTTTCTTTGGTCTCCTGCCCTGCTCGAGGATCATGGCTTGGTTGGAGGGCCTTGCTGACAGCCTGCCCTCCCACACTAGGGATTTCTGCTTCTCTGGCAGGAAAGCCAAAGGTTCAGCCTTTGGAGATGAAGACCATTTATTATCTTTTGCAACCTCCCCCCCCCCCGGCTATTTTTTTTAAAGAAAATAATTCCTAAAATTATCCCTGATGTGCTGCAAATGTAAAATCCACAAATTTCATTAAGAAAAAAAAAAAAAAAAAAAAGAAGGGAAAAAAACCCACACCATAAGGAGACATTTGGATCCATTCACATGCATTTCTTTTTCCTCTGTTTGTTTGGTTGTTTGGGAGCAAATTATGCAGTGGCTTCAAACAGTCTCAAACCAAACTGGATAAATATTATCTTTCCAGAAAGTTTTACCCCACGCTGCCTGCTCCTGCCCTGTGCAGGGCACAGCCTCCACAGCTGACCCAACCAGACCCCAGCCCTGGTTGTTTTGCTCATGGTCCCCTCATCAGTCACTGTATCCATTATTTCTGCTCTCTTCAAGTTTCTTCCTCCTCCACCTCAGGGGCACTCAAGAATTCCAGTGAGTGATGATAGAGTTTGCAACCCCTACCTCCTGTTTAAAGTTTTATTGAAGCTCTGGAATTGCAAAATGCACCTCCTGAGCAACAGATCCCACCACACCTGCAGAACTGAGGGTGTCAATGTTTTATGTCCCTCCCTTCTTCAGGCCTTCTGCTCCTGGTATGGTGCTGGTGCCGAGACCACAGTGCTGCAGCCCCAAGGAGAACTGGTCATGCTCTGACCAGGGCATCTGCCACAGGCAGACACAGCCAAGAGAGAGAATGAGGTTCTGGGACTATAGGAAATGTAGGTGAAAAGCACTTTTCCTGCAATCCTCACCTCTTTCCTCTCTCCCTTCCCAGCAGGTCCCGAGAAGATTGACAGATGAAGGAGTCCCCTTCCCATAGTGACTCCTGGTTCCCTTACTGAGGGTAACACTCTCTCTGATTCCCTTCTACCACTGAGCTTGTTCTGTGAGAAAAGACAAAAAGCCATGAAATCCTCCCCAGAAACATCCTGTGTCCTTCTAGCCTGCTTAGAGAGGACACAGCTGCTCCCAGGTCCCTGTCCCCTGCTGCTCCCTGTCTCCTGATGGCCCAGAGAGCTCGGCTCAGTGCTCCAGGGACCTGGATCAGGCCACTCCAGCGACTCACGGCTGTTGCTCAAGCCCTCACGGATGGAAAGGTCTTGAGCAACAGCCGTGAATCACCCAAATAGTGCAAAGAGGAGGCAGCCAGAGGAACATGAGGCCAGCACAGACCTCAGAGGCAGCTGGGGGGACCAGTTTAAGCCACGCTGTGTCAGAGCACTGGAGGAGAAGCGGGATGGAACACACATTTGAAGGCACAGTGCTCATCATCATCATCTTTTCCAGCAGTGATCATTGCAGGTGGGGAAAGGAGAATGAACCTGGAGAAGGCGGCTGCGTGTGCTGGGCTGCTTTCTTTGCTCCAGAAATGTCTCTCTAAATATCAGCCCAGGGATGGGTCTGCAGCAAGACCTGGGAAATATGCCCATAAGTAAATTGGGAGGGTTAAAAAGAGACACTGAGTGGGCTAAGTGGTGAGTAATGGAGATGTCACTCAGCGAGAGGAGATGTTTCAGCGTGTTCACCACCGCTTGATATTGGATGGAAATTTCCAGGTGTTCGCAAGAAAACCACAGACAAATCCTTATTATTTACCAGGCTGCTTCAATGTTACCATCCTCTGTGTATCTCATTTTATGCATTGCCCTTCCAGACCATTAGCAAAGATGTTAATGAAACTTGATCTTTAGCCCTGACTCTTGTTCTGCACTGGTAACTGGCTCTTGCTCTGTGTAGCCCACTCCTGTTCAGGATTACTGACTGCATCCCAATGTGTTTTCAGTTTGTACAAACCACATTTCAGACCAAGGCTTTTTTCCCCTAATTTTTGCATTTCCTAACACAAAGAAGCAAAATACATTAGTCAAAATAAAAACACATGTTCATAAAAGGCTGTGCTTTCATCCTTTGGCCATGCCGTTCTCTAACAGCATTTCTCTTTGCACCAAAAAAAGTTGGAAAAGAAGAAAACTGGCAGTTTTCTGTGCCCATCATCCCTTGAGTCTGACTGTTGTCTCATGGTAATTTTATTCAGCATCTGGCTTCTGCAAATTTTCTCCCCATTGACACTATTGTGTGGACAGAACCAAGCTCTAAATATTTCATCATGATTTTTTAGAGAATATTTGTTCTGCTACTTTTATAGGCTGGTGATTGCCAGAATTATATTCTCCCCTTCTTTGTTTTAAATCACCACCTCGTTTCCTTTCTTCTGCCTTTCAGGATCACATTGTCCAAGGATTTTAAAATGCAACCACCCAAGGATCAATATGTTCATTAAAGAAACCTGTAGTTAGCAACTGAGAATGAATACTGAATGTCTGCAACCCACACAGATTGGTTTCTTAAACATAAAGTTTCTCAAGAATGTCTTTTTCCTCTTTCTCCCTGCACAGGATTTTAAGGATCATTCAGAATATTTGCCCTTTTAGCTTGTCAGTAGTGTCTTTTTCTTCCTCACTTACCTTCCTACTTCCTTTTTGGGTGTAAATCCCCTCTTAATCCTTCAATGAAGACCAACCTGTTTTGCTGTCTGGCTCACTGTCCTCCTCCCAGCAATTCTTTGCTGTCTCAAAAGGCTCACACGTGGTTACCTCCCTATATTTTCCATCCACAGGCAGATGTCCACCCTGCAGAGGGCTGTGCCAGCTGGAAATGTCACTGTGCCCTGGCTAATTGTTACCATCCCCAGCAGCACAGGACAGTCTGCACCACAGTGTCCATGGAAGTATCATTCTGACCCCAAATCTGCTCCAATAAGCGATGCTGCTCTGTGTTGAAAGGGCTGGAGCAGCTGAGGGGTGGGGAGGAGAGGCTGGAGGAGGAGCATGTCCAGTGGCACAGCTGGATCCAGGAGCGCACATCTGTCCAGGGCTCCCCATCCCTGAGGAGCCTCTTGAGACTCGGCCTTGGACAACTTTTAAGTTGGAGACACTCTTGGACTTCAGCCCTAGGTAGAACCTTCCTTGGCATTTTCCAGCCTTCTCCCTCACCTCTGGCTTTTACTGTCCCTTCAAGCAGAGACTTAAACCCCCCCAAATCCCTGTTTTCTTTTCTTTCTTTCTTTATGCAATCCTCACTGTGGCCCAGCTGAACTCCTTTCACAAGCTGCATGTCCAAGGTTTCCCATCCATTTCCAGTCTGGAAGAAGCAGGGTTAGGAAGATTTTCCAAAGTATAAGTCATCACATGAGTGCATGCTTTGGATCCTTGCATTGGATCCTTACTTTGGGGTGAGCAGCTGAGTTGGAGAGAAGCAGGGGCTGGGCGGAGGATTGGCTGGAAAAATGTAAAAGCAAAGTGCAGCCTCGAAGCAGCAAGACAGTAATTTTTGGGAGGTTGGGATGGTCCTTCAGCCTTACAACAGGAGCCAGTGAGCCATGGGCTCCTTTTCAAAGCATCCAAGGAAGATTCAAAGCAACTCAAGCTCAGGGCAGGCAGCCGTAACCAGCTGTGACAGCTCTGGTTTCTCCTGCACTTGTCGTGCTGCCTCCAGGCTCTGCCCCATCATGCCAGGAACTGGTCCTTGCTGGCAGCTCCTCATTTTGGGCTGCCAGGAGCTGAGGACAGCTTCTCTCTCCTGCTGAGGAGAGACACTGGCAAGGGCTGCTCGAAAATAGGAGTGAGGCTCCTGGCTTCGGGTAAAATGTCCCCTGTGCTGGCCTTGGTGGGGGGACATGTTTTGTGCCAGTGTTTCTACACTCACCACCCAGGGCCTCTTTGGAAGGGAAAAGGATGAGAGTTCCAAATGCAGAAGCATTTTGAGGGATGCCCATCTCTGCCTGAAATACCACCTCTGCTACACAGAAAGCACAAAAAAATGGGAAAAAAATATCCCACTCCAATCACTATGACAATTAAACTGAGATTTCAGTATCAGATTTCAGCCCTGCCATGGGGAATAATTGCTAAATCACACGGACTCGGTGGTCATCGCCTCACTGGGCAAACAGGAGCAGTGATGTCAGGCTGCAAACTGCATTTCCCTATGGACTGGCTCTCTCCAGGTTGTTCTTCTTCCCCAGAGCACAGCTGTTAATGGATTTCTCTGAAAGTGACTCAGTACCTGGGTGTGATTCTGGCTGCATGCACCCTGCAGATTCCAGCTCACGGTGTCCACGAGTTAACGCAAAGCCCTTGAAAGTCTCACTAATTTATCTGCTTATTGTGAGGTTGGAGGAGACTGAGCAGTGAGAGCAGGTCACAGGTTTATGGGATCCTGGGGCTGGCAGGGACCAGCCTGGAGGTTCATTCACCAGAAGCCATCCCCATGAGGAATTGCCAGGAATCGCCCAAGGAAGGATCTCTGCAGCCTTTTTCTCCTGAACAGAGGAGTCATTTCCCCATGGGAATACCCCAGACACCCCCAAATACCTCATTCCTTCTCCTTACACGCTCAGCCATGGCAGGGATGCTCAATCTTCCAAATCACAGGGACTTGTCTTTTCTCTCCCAACCCCATAACAATAGTTGGTCTTTACAGGGTATTTTCCCTACATTAACCCCATGCCAAGGAGTGCTTTTGTAGAAGGAAATTGAAGCAGAGAGACAAAAAAAATTCATTTTTCAGAGCTAGACTTCTCAGGAACTGCAAGGCCTCTTGACCTTCTCCCTTGCCAGCCTGCCAGGGCTGAAATCACTGGGGAAAAAGGGATTTTTGGGCAGAATTTAAGATAAAGGACAGTAAGTTTAGATTACAAATTAGGAAGAAATTCTTTTATGGTGGTGAGGCATTGGCACAAACTGCCCAGAGAAGGTGTGGATGCTCCCTCTCTGGAAGTGTTCAAGGCCAGGTTGGACAGGCCTTGGAGGAACGTGGAATAGTGGAAGGTGTCCCTGACCATGACAGGGGTATGGAACAAGATGATCTTTAAAGTCCCTTCCAACCCAGGCCATTCTATGATTCTATGAGAGTTTTCTCCAAAAAAGCAGTAAATCCTCATCCTACCTCCAAAGTCTTTCCTGCTGCCGTGTGCAAGCTCGAGTCTTTTTGTGAGTTAGAAAGGCTGGCACCTTGTCACTGAGCAGCGTGAGGGTGCAGGAAGGAGAATATTGCTTACCAGCACTAAATCCAACCCCGCTCCTATTATTGCTGGATTTCTGAACCTGCTTCTCCTTTGCCCACTTTGTCCACTTATTCACAGTTGCTGTTTATGCCAGAATTATTTAGCAGCAAAAGCTTTTCTAGTGGTATTTTGACATCACCTCTTCTCCAAGAGGTTTGCATCTGAGATGCCGATGTGCTGGCTCCAACTGGCTGCCTGCTGCCCTGGAATTGTTGGAGGAGGTTCAGATGGAGCAGTGTTGATCTGTAGAGTCCCAGGGCCCAGTGTACCCCACCTGTATTACCCAGGCTGGAATAACACAATTATTTGTACTGAAATCAGCAGTAAAGTTCTCATTCACTCTCACTGCGCTGAATCAAGACCCTTGGATGGCGCTGAGCCGAAACATGATTAATGGTTTTCCAAGTACAAGCCAAAGGTGGGTGGAAAATACATCTTGGAAAACAGCTTGGTAGCACTTTGATGCCTTCTGAAGTCTTACCAGGATATGAAAATGTACCTGGCATTTCGCAGCTGTAAATATGGGCTTCACAGCCACATATGGCACTTCCAGCTGCACAGATGCTACTTATTTTTGTGTTCTCCTGGAACAAAACCTTACTTTATTTTTCTCACTTCCAAAACAAACTTCCTTTTCTGCACTCCCACAGAGAATCGCCACCAGGAAGAAAAGCTGTGCAGAGTTCTCTATCCAGCAGATTGCCTCTCTGTTCCCTCCACCCCAAGAACCTGAAAGCAGAGCTGGGCTACTGTTTACAGAAATCTGAAGTGAATTCAAAGATATCTTGTTTCTAAATCCATCCATTTCTGATTGAAAGAAGCTGAGCTAGTCACATTCCAGGAGCTCATTAAAATGAAAACAGCGTTGCTTTTAATTGCCAGCGCTAAAAATTGTCATTATTTATTTTAAATGTCGAGGTGCATAAGAATATGTGTTTAATTGCAAAAAGAAGGGGGAGGTGAATTTTAAATGCACTTTGGAGATGCTGCAGCTTGAGCTCTGGCTGTGTGTTTCCAAGAGGAATTGCAGTTGGCTGTTTCACCCTGCAATTCCTTCCATGCAGACACACTTTTTTGTACGATTTTTTTCTCTTTTAATACATCTATTTGTTTGGCCTTTCTTTTTCAAAACGCTATTTCTCACCTTCTGCAAATTATCATTCTTGAAGAAATCTGGAAATCAGTCCAATGCTTCCGGATCAGTCATTATTGGATGTTTTTCTGTTCATGCTGGTAAATGGTTCGAATGTGTGTAATTAGTTAAAGATGTGAAGTGCTGACTGAGTGCTAAGAAATGCTACATAAGTGCAATATATGGCAGACAGAGTGTGCCATGAAAGCCATGGCACTGTTCTGCACTGAACCAGCACCTTTCCCCCAGGTTGGCAGAGCTCCTTGCTGTTGCTGCCGGAGGTTGTCAGCACCTGACAAATTAGCAAATTGTTTTAATACACGTTTACAGCTGAGAAAACTGAGACACAGAACAGTGAAGTGCCTTTTCCCCTGGGGACTCTGCAGCAAAGCCAGGCATCCTAAATTCCATTGCTAGCTCCAGTTAGGGGTGACACTCCATAACCCCTGGCTGCATGGATGCTGCCACATACTGTCAGCAAAACCCTGAGTCACAGCCCAGGGATCAGCTGGGACCAGAGGAGAAGGATGTTTTGGATGGGATCTGGAGATGCTGCAGCCCACCAGAGTTTGGGGAAAGACCCAGAGAGATGGTGCACGGCAACAGGGACTGGTTCTAGGCGTGCTGACATAAAAAGTTTGTGTCCTCAGAAAGGCTCCTATCCTAGTGAAGGAAGGAGACCCCATCTCCTCCCTTCCTACAGTCAAGCTCTTCTGAGAAAGATCAGTTCCCTTGGAAAGTGGCAGGGTTCTGCTTCCCACAATGCATTTTTGTAGGGGAGGAGGGAGAGGAAGAGCAGCTTCATCTTCTCTGCCCAGCTCATGTAATTTCCCATGTCCTGCCCATGCCATGGATACATGCTGGACCCACTGGCTCAAGGACTTTCCCTGTGAAACTCAAGCAGCCGTGTGGTGTGTATGGATAGCTGGGACACAGTTGAGCCACAACAGGCCACTGCTCTGTGCTTCAAGTCACCAGCCAGGAGCTGGAACATGCCACATCTACGGGATATAGACCCAGACAGATTATCCCTGGAGGGCCTCGGACAGGATATGTATCATCCTTGCTGCCTGGCACCTTGGCTCTATCCTTCAGCAGCATCATAATGTTCCCCCCACTTCCTCCTCCTTGCAGACTCTCCCTCCCTCTCCAAAATGTTTTTCTTCAATTGCTTTTATAACTGTGCTCTCTTTGGATTTGCAATGTCCTCTGGAAAATCTGATTTCACACCATATTTGTATGTTTAACAAAAATAATTCCAAACACCAAAAACAAGCCGTGCCCTGACTGGCGTTACGTAGCGTTTGTGATAATTGGATTCGCAGAAAGCCAAGCACTTTCTGGGTTTTAATGAGATTCAGACTTTAATTACTGCGGCCCTTTCCCAGGCATGCAGTGGAAGCAGGGAAGAAAATGACCATAATCAGGACTTGGGCATGTTGCAAGAGACAGCCTAGATGGATCGTGTTTTGGTTCCTTAATGAGGGACCATTCTTGCCACACAGTTGGAAAGCCACTTTCTCTTGCAGTGTGGCCTATATTTACACCCCATAGGATTTTGGCCACAAACCACTGTTGCAGCCTCTCTGAAGAAACTTCTTCCTGGATGGAAAACCAGCAGAGATGGCTTCTGGTCCTGCAGGAGAAGAGAGGGAGACAAGGACGTGGTGATGAATGGCACACGGTTCTGCAAACTTCTGCATGCAACACAGGAAGAACATGGACTTGTTGGAGCAAGTCCAGAGGAGGAACACTAAGCTGATTAGAGGGATGAAGGCCTGCTCCCAAAAGGAAAGGCTGAGAGGGTAGGGATTGTTCAGCCTGGAAAAGAGAAGGCTTTGGGGTCACCTAATTGTGTCCTTCCAGTACCTGAAGGAGCCAATGAGAAAGATGGAGAGGGAGTGTTTACAACGACCTGGAGAGACAGGACAAGAGGGAGTGGATTCACATTGTCAGGGAGTGGGTTTAAATTGGATATTAGGAATAAATTCTTCCTTGTGAAGGTGGGGAGGCTCCAGCCCAGGTTGCCCCGAGAAGCTGTGGCCGCCCAGTCCCTGGAAGTGTTCAAGGCCAGGCTGGATGGAGCTGTGAGCAACCTGGGATAGTGGAAGGTGTTCCTGTCCACAGCAGCAGGGTTGGAACTAGATGATCTTTAAGGTCCCTTCCAACCCAGGCAATTCTATGATTCTATTATTAATTCTATGATTTTTGTTGTTGTTGATGATGATGATGATGATGATGATGATGATGCTAGCACAGGGTGATCCTTGGGAAGGGTCCAGGATTCCTGCAGCACCAGCACCAGCTTCCTGCAAGCCCCTAGCACAGCTCTTTGCCTCCTGCACAGTGCGGATCCCAGGCAACTCCTGCCCGTAAGGCTGGAATGAGTCACTCGCTGGCTTTCTCGCTTCCCGCCTCCATCCTGCAGGATGCGGTGTTTTGTCGAGTCTTATCTGCACTGAGGTTGGAGGAAGCAGATGAATGCAGTGGTTTCATGTCTGCAGAGCGCCGGCCTCAGCAGAGGGGTGGGGTCATTAACAGAAACACGCAAACTTTATCTGGGAGGAATCAAGATTCCGAGCGGCCATCCAAGAGGACCTTTAGATTGCAATGTTCAGCCTGCATGATGATGTTCAGATCCAAGCCAAGAGAAATTAATTTAAAAGAAATAAAATAAAAAGGTTTTGTTAGACAGTACATCAAACTCTTCACTGATGAGTTGATGTATTGCCTTACGGTGTTCCCACACCCACTCATTATACAAAATGATAAGAAATCTCTCCATTTTTGCATTCTCGATAGCCTTACTCCCTAACTTTCGTTATCCCATCATCCTTTCGCCAGTCAGAGATTGATGTCACTCCCTGCCTTCCCCCTTGCTGTGTTCAGGACCGAAGTCAGAATTGCCAGGTAAAAATATCCAAGATTGCTCTTCTTTCCATTTCCTTTTCCAAGTTCCCAGCTATCTGCTTGGCTTTCCATCACTTCTAAAAGGTCACTCTCTCAGCAGTCTGGAGTACACATTGTCCTTGCTTACCACACACAAGCATATTCTTGGAATTACCTTCTTTTTAACCACTCACTGCTTCTGCATTGAGCCACACACTCTGGATGCCCACGCAGCTGTGACTGCTGCTCACTGGCAGCAGAGGAAGCTGAGGTCTAAGCGGGCAGCAGCAGTGGGTGGCTTGAATGACTCTTGACATGAGGTACTTCAGCACCCACCATGGACAGGTTTGGCACCTCCATTCTGCCCAGTGCTGCAATCTTCATCATTTCATGGGACAGGGCAGCACTGAAGGACACACGTAGGAGCTGGGGAGGAGCTCAGTAGGGCTGGTGCTGTGAGGGGAAAGCTTTGCACAGGGCTCAGAGCATGCCTGGGAATGTGGTTTTTGTGGCCGTCCCTTCCAGCACTGCCCAGGCAATGTGACAGAGCAGGGACACATCTGCCAGTCCTTGTCCTCCAGAGGCAGACCCATGCCTCTGGTACTTCTTGAGCCTCAATGCTCCCTAACTGCTCTCTAGGATCAACCCCCAGCTCAGAATTGTACGGTTGCTCATCCCCCCACCTTCCCTTTTCTCCAGAAAACCTGCTTGCTTTGCCCTTTTCCATTTCCAGACCTGTTATTTTTACCCACGGAGCTGTGTATTCCCAGGGGGAGCCATGTCTGCTGCTGCTGTCCTGCTGGAGGAGGCAGGGCTGTTCTGCCTTTCCAGGGCTCATTTTTAGGGCTCTGCAGCTCTCATGGGTGGTAGGTGCTCCCCACACATCCAGGACAAACAGCAAGCTGGGAATCACGAGCAAATCTGTAGCTTTCGGGTATGTGTAGGGACATACTCCATGAGGTTACAACACACTCTTGAGCTTCCTTCAGTTTTGCATGGAGCTAAATTTCTCATCCTTGCCAAAGATGACTGGATTCAAGGCCAAGGGCAGATCTAAGGGTCTCAGGGAAGATAAAGAGGGTGAACTGAAGGGCTCCCATGGGATCAGGGCCTCACCTTGCAGAAGGACACAGCCAGACTTAGGCCCCACTGAGACAAATCCCAGGAACAAGTTGTCTGCACAAAGGCTCTTAACCTGGGGCTTATTGCAGAACAAACTCCTTCACTCCCTGCAGTGACCAAGGAGCCTGAATTTCCACACCTAAGTCTGGGCAAACAGGAATACACCAGCAGGTGATGTGGAATGACCTGTGCAGGAAGAGAAGTCTCTTGCTAAGTGCCAAGACTGGAGAAGGGAAAGCTGCCTTTTGGTGTTCCTCCTGTTACACCAGAACCAGGAGAAACTGGGATTTGCCTGGCTTGCAGTGTGCAGCACCACTTCAGGACATAACTCGAATGTTGTTCTGTGTCCCAGTCTAAACCAGCAAGGGAGAACCTGTGCTGGATGGAGTTAGGAGAGAGCTTGTTTTATCCCAGCACACGGTGGGGCTGATACTCTCTGGACTGTTTTTCCAGGTGCTCATATTGAAGGATGTGGTGATTTGGGTCATACTCCTGTCTCTCTTCTCTGACTTTGTGTTGTGTATCCTTCTCTTCTGACATCTCTATAGAGGGAGTCCTCCTTCTCAGCAATGTGGGGAGGCCCCTGAACCCCACAGTCAATCCACGGGTGTGGGGGCAGGTCGGGAAAGCAGCAGGGATGGCACTCCCACATCCCACAAACCTCTGAGCTCCACCTGCCAAGGCCACACAGATGATGCCTATGAGCACGAGTCCATCCCAAGCCTCCAGCAGTCACAGGACTGTTGCCTCCCTCCTTTTCCCAGGAAGCAGATTGCAAACCTGTTGGAATCCTGGATGCTGAGAATTTTAAACTTTCTGTGCTGAAAGGCACAGACTTGCAAGAGAGCACTGCATTTGATCTGAGGCTGTGGAGAAGACTTAAAAATTGATTGATAGTACTGGGATTACAGGTGTGCAGTTGGTTAGAAGTGTGTAATATCACAGGGTGGAAAACTTAAGAGTTTGGGGTTTTAGAATATAGAAATAAATATGAAGCAAGATGGAGGTTTTAGGGTGGAGGCAGGTTGTTCTTTACTTTCTTCTTCCTTCTTCTTCATGGGCTTGGGTGATGTTTTGTAATTAGACAGAAAAGTCCACATTGCGGGCTTTGAGGGGTCAGTTACTAGGTTAAAAGGGAAAATAATCAAGGTGTCATTTCTTAATTGGATAGTTTAGTCTTAAAAGGCCTTGTAACAAGAGATTGTTAGCCATTTTGTGCCTTGCTAATGAAAGACTGCAGAACTCACGGTTGTGAGGCTGTTTCACTGATAAGAAACAATAAACACCAGAGTCTGAACAAGAACTATCGTCTCAAGTGCCTTAAATCCTGACCCTGATAGAGGTAGAAAAAACAAGCAGAGAACCCACACAAACCCATGTAACCACAGGGATCAGCAGAGCATGGAGGGTTCAAGCATCAGTCCACACCCATCTGTGGCTCCTGGGAAATTGCTTCTGATGAGGCAGGAGAAGCTGAGCCTGGGAAAAAACAAACCTTCCACTGGGTATGTCACTCTCCTCTCTTCCCGGAAAAAATGGAAGCAGTGTTCTGCAATGGACTGAGAATTTCTGGATCTGTAGATAAAAACAGCCCTGGACCATGTGTCACCCCAGCCCCTCCCAAAAAGCCTTTTGGTGGGGGTGGGTTTGAGCTCTGGACAGAACAGAAGAGTCTGTTTGGGTGGATTTGATGCTGGGGCAACAGTAAAGTGCAGCTTGACATCCCTGAATGACCTGCACTGAGTGAAAAGGCTTATTCCTCCATAGAATATTATTTTTCTCTTAAGTGAGAAAAAATTCTCTTCATGGGAGCAGTGTGTTCCCTTATTTTCCACTTGTGCCTGAGTGTTAGGAGGGTCTTAAGTGGAGCATCTATGGCCATGGAGGGTGACCTTGGTGAACAGGCATATCCTTCCCCAAGCCCTGCCCTTCCCAGAACTGCTGCCAGTATTTCCACCTACAAAACTAGGAACAGACACAACAGGAAGCAATGCTCTGGAATAAAACAGCTTTTCAGAGACTGGAGACTGGGCACAACCTCTCCCCAGGAAGTGCTGGGATGGGTTGGTGGGTTTGGCATGTGAATCTTTCATGTGTGTGGCCATATAATTGCATTTTGTCAGCCTGGGAAGTGAAAGGATGCTTTCCTTTTCCAGAGGTCAGGCATTACTACTCCTTATGGATCTCTGTGCTAAAGATCAGAGAACACCTGCAGTGGAGAGGATCAGTTCCAGGTTATCCGTGGCTTTTCCTCTCCCTGTTCCTGGCTGTGGAGATTTTGAGTGAGGAGTCTGTACAGGATGCAGAGCAGTTGGCAGAAGCTGCTGAGATGGTCAGCAGCTGGCTAAGCCACTCCAGGGAAAAGGGATGGGAGCTGGCATAATCTCCACATGGCCTGCGGCTGGACACACCACAGAAACAGGGAGAGCCCAACAACCTCACTGGAAAAGTCATCTTCTGCACAGATCAAAGCATGAGACTGTCCTCAAGAGGAGAAAATAACTAAAGAGAGTGAGAAACCTTGGGCTGTTTAGAAGAGAGGCAGAGGGAGAATGTGCCTCCCTGGATTGGCCTGGCAAGAGTCAGGCTTGCAGAGGTGGGACAGAACATCCTAGGAGAGTACTGGGAGAGCACTGAATTTTATAATTTTCATACGAAATCGGAACAGGTTAAAAACCTTTGTTTGCAAATCCAGAGCATAATTAGCAGTGAGTCATGGAAAGTGTTGTTCCAGCTACTGTAAAAAACCAAGCTGGCGCTGAAGAGTCTGCTGGTCATTTGAAAGCACTGAGAGCTTCAGCCCAAGATTCCTCCTTCCTTAATTGCACCACTCTTGGCCACTCACTCTAAATTAAGCAGACAGGAGCACAAGAGAACTAATGCACTGCTCTGAAAGGCCAACTATTAACCAAAGTGTCTCTCAGATGTTTAACTTCAAGGAGGTGCGATTGAAATCTCATCAATTATGATCAGCGGACATGAGGAGGGCTTGAAGTTCATCCATAACGTAATTTGCAGAGTAATAAAAATTAAAGATGTGAAATCTCTGCTAGGCTGAGTCTGCTTCAATCCCCGCAGTGAGTTAGATGGGTCCTTGTACCATAATTCCAACTGTGTTGCCTGTGTGCAATAAGTGCAGTGCAAGGAAAGTTTCTCTGATGCACTTTTGCTAGTCAGAGGATGTTGCTGTTGAATATTTACACCACACTTATAAATGTTAGGATTTTCTGTGCAGTCCCGGGCATATTTCCTGCTTTTGGCTTCATTGGCAGTTTTCTCTTTCCAAAATTCACCCAGTTTTTCTGACTGTTCTTGTGGACCACAAACAGCTCTCCGCTGTCCCCTCGCATGCTCTTCCTTTAAACACTTTGCCCAAGTTCCCTGCCCTAAGCAAACCAGTCAACATGAACAATAGACTTAGGGGAGACCGTGACATTCTCGGCTGAAAAACAAGATTGAGTCCTTCACTTTCCCACTGTGCTGCTGACAGAACACTACTTAGCACTCCTACCCTATGACACATTACCCAAACACGAGTTAATTATCCTGCCTGACTCCTTAGAAAGTAGGCAATTAAGTATTTAGCTTCATTCTCCTTGTGAAGAAAACTGGGCACAAAAAGAGGTTAATAGGGGAAAGACCAATCCTGTCCTATAGGGTGGAGAACATCCCTGCACCTGTATCAGAGAAAGGTTTGGGTTGGAAGAGACCTTGAAGACCATCTCATTCCAGCTCCCCTGCCATGAGCAGGAACACCTTCCACTGGGTTGCTCCAAGCCCCATCCAGCTTCTTGTTGAACACTTAGAGGGATGGGGCAGCCACAGCTTCTCTGAGCAACCTGTGCCAGGGCCTCCCTACCCACATAAGGAAGAATTTATTCCTAATACCCCATCTAACCCTGCCCTCTGGCATTGGGAAGCCATTCCCCCTTGTTCTGTCACCCCATGCTTTTGTCCCAAGTCCCTCTCCAGCTTTCCTGGAACCCTTTTATGCACTGGAAGGAGATCTAATGTCTCCCCAGAGCCTTGTCTTCAGATGAACATTGCCAGCTCTCCCAGCCTGGCTCCAGAGCAGAGTTGTTCCAGCCCTTGGAGCATCTTTATGGCCTCCTCTGCACTTGCTCCAACAGCTCCATATTCTTCTTATGTTGAAGGCTCCAGAGATGAACACAGTACCTTAGGTGGGGTGTGACCTTCCAGTCAATTCCAATTGAATTCCTCCAGTTTACAGGAGGAATGCAGAGCATGGGGCTTGTCTTACCCATCTCAACCATCTGCAATAAAGCTGAGCCCTTCTAGAATGTGCTTAGACAGAGCAGCACCGCAGGAGAGTGATTCAGCTTCACGCAAGATGTGTCCGACTATGGTGGGCTGAATCATCCTCTGGGAAGAGGACTCAAGGAGTCCACCTTCTCTGTAGCCCCCAGGGAAAGGTGTGGATGCCCCAAGCAGACAGCGTGACTTGTCTCCAAACCACAGACAGCAGTGTTGCCAGAAGCAGTGCTCAAGAGTTCCTGGATCCTGGGAAATGTTTTGCTGCTGTCATTTGAGCTGACTTTGGTGATCATGGTGGAGCACCACAGACAGAAAGAGGGCTGCAAGCTCGCTGCTATCAATTTGATGACCAGTGCTCCATGAATTTGGGATATTTTTGGAGGGAGAAAACGCTGCAATACACTATTTCTAATGCAGAGAGAAAACATTTAGCAAAAAGAGGAGCTTTTTAGCAACAGAAGGAGCTCAAGTCTAGTAGCAAGAGCTCTAGCCATTGTGACTAAGTATGCCATAAAATGTGTAATTAGGCACTATAGCAACTATTGAATTCCAAGGCACATTTTGCATCTGAAACACAGGACAGAGCTCTCTTTGGGTGATTCAGAGGAATCATCACAACACCCCAGCGCTCTGCAGTGTACAATGAGCAGTGAGTGCTTGCTGTGGAAGAGCATCCCTGTGGGAGCAGTCCCGCCTGGGATGAACACACCTGCCTGGGGGGGAAGAGATGAGTAAATATTTTTAGCCTGAGGCACAACTGGGAGTGTCTAGTCTGCTTCCTACGAGTGCTGAATTGTGGAGTGGAGCTGAGCGTGGTGGTGCGCCACACCTGTGGGCACAGAGGGAGTGGCATGGGGGTGATGTCGGAAAACTGCATTTTCCAAAAAAGAAGGACATGGTATTGCTTGAGCAAAGTCCAGAGGAGGGCCACAAAGTTGGCAAGAGGACTGGAACACCTCCTTTACAAAGACAGGCTCAGGAAGTTGGGGCTGTTCAGCCTGGAGAAGAGAAGGTTGTGTGGAGATCTCATAGCAATCTTTCAGTATCCTAACAGGGCCTACAGGGAAGTTGGAGAAGGATTCTTCATCAAGAACTGTAGTGATAGGACAAGGAGTAATGGCTACAAAGTAGAAGAGGGGAAATTTAGGCTAGATATTAGGAAAAAGTCTTTACTGTGAGGGTGGTGAGGCACTGGAGCACCAGTGGGAGGACATGGATGACCCAACCCTGGCAGTGTACAAGGCCAGGCTGGATAAGGCCCTGAGCAATGTGGTCTAGTGGAAGGTATCCGTGTTCATGGCAGGTGAGGTTGGGACTAGCTGATCTTTAAGGGCCCTTCCAACCCAAACCATTCTGTGGTTTTACCAAAGGATGGAGAGTGTGAGTGTGATTTGTACCACCATTCCCATCTCAGTGTCTTTCTCTGCCCTTGGGTGCCCTATATCAGTTCAGACAGGGCTGAGCATGCAAGGGTACCAAGGAGATCTTCTTTGCCCAGTGTGGCTCAAAGCCACTTGCATCCCTTAAAAGGCATCTTCTGACTCAGATACACTTTCCTCCATTTTTTGGGGCATGTTGTTTTGCAGCTGGAGACTAGTGAATGAAGCTGAGTTACTGACCTTGATTTGAAAAAAATGCACACTTGTGCTTTGCAAAACAAGGCTTTTAAAGCTGGCTTTTATGCAGAGAATTATGCCAATGTGTGTATGGAAGCGGTGGCATTTTGGGCCCCTTTCAATCTTCTGGATTGTCAGTGAGGTCTTTCACTGATTTAAGCCTTCAACCAAAGGACAGATGCTGCAAGAGGCAGTGAAGAGGACTCAAGCAGGTATTGGAGTGTTTAGCCCAGGAGCAGATGCTTGGATCAGGGCCTAGATCAAAAGAGGTATTTTATTATGCTGAAGGAGGTATTGTTTTACTGCATTGTAAGGAGGCACAGATGATCCCTCTCTCTAAGGGAAGAAATAAAACATCATCTGTTTTTGAGGCTTGTTCTCATCCCTTTTCGGTGTGGATGTGCATGGCAGCCCCACAAGAAATGGGTCTCAATGAGCTTTGCCACTTTTTTCCATCATGTCATCAAAATGAGAGATGAAGATGAGTGAGGCCAGTTTGAGGAGTTTTTGGAATTCCCTCTGGTCCTGCTCCAGCCTTGCCCAGAGGTTAGAGGCATTTTTCTTTGAAGATGCTATGGGAGGCAGCAGGCCTTTGGCTTGGGAGGAAGCTCTTAGCCTGTGTCTGGTGCAGGCAGGAGGTTTTATTCCCTTTGCACCATGTCTGAGTTAAACGAAGTCCTGGCCTTGCAGGAGGAGCTTGGTTAGGTGAGCACCGCCAAAATCTGGTAGGACAATACCCCGCTGGGCCAGTGCTCCGCTTCCGCTCCCTAAACAATAGGAGTTTACACAACTGCAGCCCACTTGAGGTTTCTGCCTTGCTTCATGGCTGAGCAACGAGACCCCAAATGTCACAGCTCTGCCTAATGTCCTTGGCTCTGTCCTGCTTTGGAAAGAAACATGCAGCGGCCTGTGCTGCCAATGCTATTTCCTCTCTCACTCGTCTTTAAAGGTCTCTTTTTCCAACAGCTGATCAGCTCCGCAGCTCCGGGGAGGACGTGAGATCCGGCTGGCCCACGAGCTGGCTGGTATGGCGGCGTGCCATGTTGTTGTTTGTATTGCTTTCATTTTTCTGGCGTTACTTGGCTCTTCCACGAAACTTGTTTTCATCCTGAACTATGTGCTCATTACATATCCAAACGCCCACGCGAGGTTTTGCATGAGGAAACTCGAAACACACGCGCAGTAGAGAAGAGTTTCTGATGGGGGGGATGAGATATTTGTCTCGAGACTGACAAACAATTGTAAAATCCCCAAGTTTCCTGCAGTTGGGGTTCCAGCTCGCTGATGACAAGCATGTGAACGCTGTGTGTGCATCCTCCTGGCAAAGAGACGTGGGGAACATCTCTTGTGGTCACCTTGGCCTTTCCCAGAAACTCCAGCTACTGTCCAAGGCACACGTCCAGCGACCTCCGAGCTCTCTCTGGCAGGCTGGTCCCTGAACGCCGAAGGGACCTTGTGCTGCTAGGAAAGCTCTCACTTCCCCTCTGCGGCCCCTCCTCAGAGGGCAGCCAGCCACAGGCTGCACGGATCCACCCAGCCAGCTCTGGGCCAGGAGGCACCAAAACGTGCTGGAGGGTTTCAGTGAGGTCCCAAGTGAGGGGGCAGAAACAGGAAAACTCTGCACGGAGTTTGCTTCATAAGGACAAGGAAGCTTGTGAAGGGCCTGGAGCACAAGTCTGATGAGGAGCAGCTGCGGGGAGCTGGAGGGGCTCAGCCTGGAGAAAAGGAGGCTCAGGGGGGAACTTCTCACTCTCTACAACTCCCTGACAGGAGGGTGCAGCCAGGTGAGGGTCAGTGTCTGCTCCCAGCAATGGGATGAGAGGAAACGTCCTCATGTTGTCCCAGGGGAGCTTTAGATTGGACATTACAGAAAATTTCTTCACTGAAAGTGTTGTCAAGCACTGAAACAAGCTGTTCTGGGTAGTGGTGGAATCACTATCCCTAGAAGTGTTCAAAAATCATGTAGATGTAGCACTTGGGGACATAGTTTAGTGGTGGGTTTGACACTGCTGGGTTAATGGTTGGACTTGATAATTTTAGAGGTCTTTCCCAACCTTAATGATTCCGTGATTCTATGTGTAAGTGCCCTCTTTGTGGTACTTCCCTGGAGCAATGGGTCTCTGTCACTGCTGGAGGCAGGATGAAGCATGCTGGTGTCATTGGGCTCCCCACATTCCTCAGATCCGGTGTTATATTGGCAGAGCAAGCACAGCACAGGCCTGGACCAGCACAGTGGGGTTCAGATACTTGTGTTTTCTGAATTTTCTCCCCTCTTCTATGGCCCCGTCACCAGCTGGGCTCCAGCAGCTGCTCTGGTTGGGATACAGAGAGCGCATCTGGAGGCTGCAGGCCGTCCAAATCTGCAGCACAACTCTGCCTTGCACATCATGCTCCTCCACACTGTGCTCTGTCCACTCAGTGTGGAAAAACCCTCTTCTCCAGCAGCCACTGGTAACTGCACAGCACTGGGCAGGCTGAGCCGGAGGGACCAGAGGGCTTGGTTTGCAGCTTTGGATTGCTCTGCTTCCTCAAAGCCTTCCCTCCTGCCTGTGCTGCAGATGAATAAAGATTTTCCAGGGCTGTCAGTACTGCATATTTCACCAGCATTCCCTTCACTTTAAGTCCAAAATGCGCTAAAAATACGCTGGCTTGGCATCCAGGTCTTGATTCAAGTATTAACAGGATACTGGGCAGAGAAATCCTGGGGTGGTTTCACTGTGCAGCAGCGAGCTGCTGGCTCTGCCTCCTTTTCCTCCTCCTCCTGGCCGCTGCAGGGCTGTTACCCCCACTCTCAAGCCCGTAAATTTCATATTCAGAGGTCACAGGTTTCACATGGCATCGCTCCCCTTGGGCTGGTTGTTAGCAAGGCTCCGAACACCGAGGTGACGTCTCTTCCTCTGGGGTTGGGAGTATATGATCAGCAAAGTATTTGCTTTATTACTCCTCTGGTAATTTTGGGAGGGGGATGCCTGCAGGCTGGAGCTGGGATAAGTAAAGTCTGAAATGCCACAAACTTCAAAAGGCCTCGCTAGTGAAGCAGAAGGAGGAGATGTGGAAGTTTGTGCCTCGCCCATAGATTTTGTTGTGTTGTTGCTGAGCCACGTGGCTTTGATACCAGTGAAAACACAGCAAAACCCCTCTGGGAAGGGGTCTTGAGATGAAGTGCTTTCTGCTCCCCCTCACTTTTAAAACACCCAGTTGATGTTCAGCCTTCAAGGCTGCTGAGCGACTTTTTCATCCGCAGGCAGATTTTGCTGCCACATTCTCACTCACTTTCCTAAAATAAAGGAGAAAAAAAATTTAAAAGAATTCTTGTGCTAATTTAATCTAGCCAGGCATCCTGCTGTCCTGCCTCATAATATCTCTCCAATCTGTCATTTCCAACAGACAGTGGTTTATTGGTTTGGCTTTTATTTTTCCTCCCCCTGGTCTTGAAATATCTCCCCTTCTTTCTCAAGTAGTCCAGAGCTCCCCCAGGGGTGTCCCAAATTTTCCCCTTGCTTTGATGGGAGCTCTGGGTGAAAACATCTCCCTTCTCCAGGAAAAACCCTACAACAACCTCAGACAGAGAAAACCTTGCCAAAGAATGCCCAGCTTATGTGCTGGGCCTGTCAGTGCTGCATTGATGGTTGGACTCAATGGTCTTAAGGGTCTTTTCCAACCTTCACAATTCTATAAATATAGGAGCTGGTGTAGGATCAAACCTCACTGGGTTTCTCTTGATCCCTTTCCCAATCACCTGCCCTTGTGGGGCCAGGGAAGGAGCATCTCCTTTGATAATTAACACTCCTCAGCCCCCTTGAGCCCCTCAGGGTATCCTTCTCGAGCCCCACAGGTCACCCCCTGAGCCCCTCATCCCCACAGTGCATGTCCCAAGCTTCTCAGCTCACCTCAAACCCTTGAGGCATCCCTTGAGTCCCTCAAGGCATCCCCTCATACCCACAGCCCCTCTGAGCCCCCCAAGGCCACCTCAGCTCCATGGGGCATCCTCTGAGTCCCTCAAGGCATCCCCGCAGACCCACAGCCCCTCTGAGCCCCCCAAGGCCACCTCAGCTCCATGGGGCATCCTCTGAGTCCCTCAAGGAACCCCTCAGACCCACAGCCCCTCTGAGCCCCTCAGGCCACCTCAGCTCTATGGGGCATCCCCTGAGTCCCTCAAGGCATCCCCGCAGACCCACAGCCCCTCTGAGCCCCACGGGACACCCCCGAACGCCTCACGGCACCTCAACCCCACAGAGCAGCCACAGAGCAATCCCACAGCCGCCGCCCGAGCCCCCTCAGACCGTCCCGGCGCGGCCCCTTTAAGAGCGCGGCCCCTTTAAGAGCGCGGCCCCGCCCCCCGCGGTCGCTGCCGGGGCCGCTGCTGACAACAAGATGGCGGCGGCGGCGGGTCCGGCGGGCGCTGAGAGTCGCGTGTTGGGCTACAGCCTGCACCGCTGGAGCAGCTTCTCCTCCACCTACCTGCCCGAGTGAGTGCCGGGCTCGGCACCGCGCCTGGAACGCGCTCCGGGCTCGGGTCTGGGGGTGGCCGGGCGGCTGGGCCTGTGTGCGGCCTGCGCGGACCCCGCGCTGAGGCCCGCGCGGGGAGGCCGCGGCGGGGGGGAGTGGGACCGGAGCTGTGTGTGAGCGGCGTTTTGTGTGTGAGAGGGCTCTGTGCAGCAGATTTTGGGGGGGACGTGTGTGAGGAGGGTCTGTACAGGACAGTTTGGGGCGGCTGTGTGTAAGAGGGTTCTCTACAGCAGGGTTGGGGGGCTGCGTTTGACGGAGATCTGTACTGCGGGACTTGGGGGTGTTAGTGGGGCAGGAGGTGCTCAGCAGGGCTGGAGGTTCAGGGACAGGTTACCATCACTTGGGGCTGTGTTTGAGAAAGTGGCTCATGAAGAGATGTGGGAGGAGTTGCGTGGGGCAGAGGGTCTGGGCTTGCAGGTTTGGGGTGGTGAGTTAAATGGGGAGGGCCTGGAGGGTCAGGTTTGGGGGTACCTTTAGCACGAGATATGGGCAAAGGAAAGTTGCAGCTAAAGAGGAGAAGCTGACCCCAGATTTGGGGTGAGAACAGGTGCCGGTGTGGGAGAGGCTGGTCAGTTACTGGGTGAAACAAGGAGAAGGGTCAGTGCCCCTCCTGCTCTGCCTCTGTCAGGTGCTTGTGGGCTCTGTGTTTTTTGGCAGCTGGGCGTCCTGTCCTGCCCCGACCTCTGGAATGCTGGGCTGTCTCCCCTGCTTTGTGTGGCTTTAGGGAAAAGGGGTCACTTGCTGCCCTAAGCGCTTGCCTCTAGGAATTTGGGGGTTGGCAGAGCTGTTACAGCCATCGGTTTGTGCTGCTGTACCAAGTGATCCCATCCTCTGTTGGCCACATGGCATCCAGCTGCAGCCTGCTGACAGTCAAGTTTGGAGTGGCCACAGCGTGGTTTACATGTGATGTTTTTGGTGCACCTTTTGGATAAGCCATCCTTGGTGCTGGAGTTGAGGAGGGCTGCTGGGGTCACAGCACAACGAGCTCATCATGGGCTGTCGAGACTCATCCGATCATCGATTGTGCTGCATTTGCTGACCTTTGATTGATGTGTCCTGAACTCACCTGCTGTCAACAAGTGACAGAGTTGCCTTAGTTGTTAATTATTAATATCCTCAATTATCTCCATTTTCCAAAATGAAGCAAACCTCTAAAACCAAATTTTTAAGTGAACTCTGAATTGTTTTGTTTTTCTGTTTTTTGTATATTTTCTGTGATGGATGGGAAAAATAACTGGTTTCTTTTCTAATTGGTAATCTTTGGTGGTAATTAAGCCATCCCTTTACCTTTCCTGTGAAAACAACTTGCCCTTAGGGTGCCTCTTTCAGGTCTTTGATGGTCTTGTAGTTGTTTCTACTGGCATTTCTGGCTTTTAAAATCTTGTTAAAGCGTTGGTCCCTGAGGAGAGGGGTGACAGTCCATTATTGATCTCAGTGATGCGATAGAAACACAGAGTATTGTCTTTGTCCTTGATATTCCTTTCCAAGGCTCCCATTAGTCCCTTTTGCTACCGACTCGTTTCAGGAATTAAATTACACGTGGCATCTGCAGTGCTGCCCAAAGTCCTTAATGCCTTCCCTGATACAAATTCCCATTCCTGTAGCTGGGATGGTATTTTACAAATGTGTGACCTTGCATTTGGCTGCTTTTAAGATGTTGTTTAAAAGTGCTTGTCATCAGTGAAAACCGTTTTATCTGCTTTTAAGCACTGTAATCCCAACAACAGGCTTGTTCTCTGGTGTGCTGACCTTGGTCTGAGGGATTCTGGTCCTAATGTGTTGTCTTGCTATGGAAGTTTTGGTTTTTGCTTGCTAACTTTATTCCCATGGCCTGGGAGAGAGCTGGAATACAGTCTGAATTGGAAAGGAAAGGCTTTGACCTCTCCTTGATTTAAGACCAGCCTCTCAAAATGAGGAAGATTAATAAGAAATATATGGGAGCGTGACTTTTTGGGGATGGACTGAAGATGGAAATCTTGAAAATTGCTGGGACAAGACCATAACACCCTGTGAGATGAACATGTGCATAGAGCTAAAGGTTCTCTTAGTATTTAATATGTAGAACAAAATGATGCTTGTCTGGAAGAACTTGATCTTAGAGGATGTTTTCCAGCTTGCATGACTCCATGACATTGGGAATTCTGGTTATGCTGTAGTTTAAATAAATTTGCTGGCATAGCTAGAAAGAAACCACTTAAACCTTTAAGGAGAAAAGGGGCTCTGCCCTCATGTGTGTAGGAGTGAATATACAACTTATTAAATATTATTGATTGTTGGGAGTTGTGATATTGCAGGCAAAGTGCTTGGGGAGGAGCAGCAGAGGAGTTAAGCATGTTTTAAACACATGCCTTAAGTAGTTGTATGATTTTAAATGTAAAACAAAGTTCTGGAATGTAAAACTTTCATCACTGCTGACCAGGGAAGAAATTAGATGTCTAGTGACATCTCACCTGCTTATGTGATGCTGAACTGACATTGAAACTTTTCAGAACACTGAAATCATCTGATAACCTCTCTTTTAATTAAAAAAGCCTAAACAAAGCAAAACAAAAAGTGTTTTTCAAAGGCCTTTCTGGTCATGCTCTAGTTGAGGATCAGTAGTCTATTGAAAAGCACTCATTTTCTTTCAGTACAGAGAAGCTTCCTCTGCTGAATGCCAGTGTCTTTCCTCTTGCATTTGGTGGTGGTACTGGAGGATTAGTTAGTGCTGGATCCAGTTTCTGGCAGTTTTACCAGTGCTGCAGCTACCTGCATGTTTGCAAGGACTTTCCAGACATTAAGTGAGGATTGTCTTAATGAAAAGAAATAGTTCTCCTGTTTTTCAAATCACTGGAGTTGTCTATTGGTTTGTACCCGCAAGAAGACTGACTTGGTTATTTATTTTAGAAACTGTGTGTAGAAATCAAAGAATTGGTCTGGTAGTAGTGGCTGTCTCAGTCTGTGTTGTAGGGGAGGTTGTACCTTTGGAAAGAGAACTGGTCCGAGAGGAAACTTGGTGTTGAAACATCTGGTGTTTCCAGAGATGTTCTGCCTGTGCAGAGGCACCAGTGCATTGAGAGGCTTTGGCTTATCCAACTTGGAATTGCCTGAGACTGTTCTGTCAGATCCATTCCTTGCCTCTCCAAGGTTCCTCCCGGGAGGAATGGAGCCTCAGGGGAGGCTGCTCCCTGATGCCTCACATGGGGCTGGCCTAGGGGTTGCCCCAGCACCGGCAGTGGCTTCACTCCAGTGACACAAACGAGTGCTGGTGTCTTTAGACATGCACAGAGACAGGGAGATGGACTTTATTCCTCTCTCTTCTCTGCCCTCCTGCACGAAGTGATGAGCTCAGTCACTTTGTTTCTTTCTGGACAAGGAGGGAATAAACAGATATAGAAGGTAATGCAGTCCTTGCTCCAGTTTGTTTTTTTTTTTTTTGGTAGGAAATAGAACCAGAAGCTATTGCTCTACACTGAGAGAAGCACTTCATATCCTGACTTTTTTAGTGGCTTGTTTTTGTACCTGCTCCAGTTTAAACTTCCTCCTTAGGTGAATGAGAGGTGAAGTGCTGTGCTCTGTGTGATGGTAGCCATGTACCCTTTATTATTGCCAGATTACTGCATCCTGGGGCTGTGGGTTCTAGTGCCTGCATCAGCCTCATGACTGATGGCATTTTGTATTTGGTAATACACCATGTCCTTCTGTCACTGTTTTATATGGCTGAAATTCCACTTCAGAGATTAACAAGAGCTTTTTGCTGTGTTCCTCTATTCACATACTTTGGTGAGGAACGTTCATCCTGTTTCTGTTGCTCAAATTTTCAGTCCTTCAAGTTTTCCTGTATGGAATCTCTGTAGAGGAAGATCAGCATATTTCCTATATTTGACTCCAGGATTTTTAATTAGTATTTTGTTTATTTCTTATGCTAAGGTTGTTATTAAGAATATAAATTAAGATTGGTTTCTTAGCTGATAATTAAATACCATTAACAACCTCTTAGCTGGTGTCACTTTTTCACTGCAACTCACTTTTATCTATTTAATGGTCAACTTCAGAGAATTCCAGTCTTCTCCAGTTTGATGCCTTGAGTGGTGTCATATGCTGAAGGCTGAATAACTCTGTTGTCCCTTTCCTAGGAAGTGTCCTGGAGCAAGGAAGGATCTAGTTGATTTGTTAAAATACCCTCAAGATAATTTTATTTTTTCATTGGTTTTCTGTATTTCCATCAAACTAGGGGAAGAAAACTTAGTGAAAGATACTTTGATAGTAAAATATGAGTGACTCATAGGCTTTTAAAGTGAGAATGCAAATTTAACTTTTGCTTTCAAGGTATGAGGATGTAACAGCAAGTTCCTGGCCAAACTAAAATGTACTGCTGTAGTGGTCTGCTCTGAAAGAAGTGTACTCTAATGTTTTCAAATCTTGCAAAACCTTATCAAAAAGGTGAAGAGAACACATGCAGCAAACCTTTTGGGGTAAAGTCCATAAGGATTAAAAACAACAGACCTAAACAAACAAACAAAAAGCCCCAAGTGAAAAATAACCTGAAATCTAGCTCCTGTGCTCGCTGAGATTTTTGTAACAGGAAAAAACATATGTTTGTGGCCAGTGAAATGTGGTTCTCAGTTTCTTCTCCAACCACATGAAACTGATGACTCAGAGCTGTACCATAGACGTTCATAAATCTCCTTGTAGATGCATCCAGCTCTTGAAGAATCTCCTGTTCAAGCTGAGATCAGTCATGACTAATGAAAAGGTATTTTTAATATTATGTTCCCTGAGCCCAAACTCTGTTCCCTTTACAAGGCGAGGATACCTTCTGCTGAGGTCTAAGCAGTTTAAAGCCATCTAAACCAGACCCAAATGGTGGAAGAGTTGTAGAACTGTGACTTTGGAGGTTTTTTGCACTGATAATAACCATTCATGTACTTCTTTCAGCTTAAGTTGTCAGCATTTCTAGCTTTACTTCAGTATTTTGACATAGCCAATTCACTTTCCTTGTCGTAATTATTTTGCCTTTAGATATGGGAAGGTGAGCAGGCACAGGGGCTGGCTCTGTAACTGCTGATGACTTTCATTATTGATCAATACTTCCAACATTTATTAAAATGAGCAGGGGGATGCAAACCCTGGCTAACCAGTGAGCTGCCCCACTCCTTCCCTCTGAGCTGAGCCCTGTGTATAGGTATGCTCTTAGTTCTGCTTTTCGTCCTTTCCAGTGGCCAGTGGAAAATATTTTTTCCCTCTGCTTGTTTGTGTGAACTTTCTGGATGTTTCTAGACAACCTCATGTTCTGACAGGCATTTTCCTCTTGTTTACATCACTTCTGTAGCCTAGGATTTTTTCTGTGAGTGCTGAGATTCAGTACTTACAGAGCAAAATATTTCTGTAGAAAATCAAGTTGCCTACAGATTGAATACATAACTATAAAATGTTTCTTTGGTGTCTGATAAAGGTAATTAGTGAGAAAGAAACATGTCAGAGGTGGAGGGAGTGAAAATAATCACAAAATTATGAAGTTATGAGAGATTTTGAGTTATGATATCTCTTGCTCCCCAGGTAAAAGCACAAGTGCTGTAGTATCAGGAGAAACCTCTTTAGGCTCCAGTTAAAATATAGACATTATTTAAGAGATTAGACAGGTTTATTCACTGACAGAAGGAGGAAGGTGAAATGCTAATTGCTCAGGTTCCCTGGTGTGCCCAACCTGGCAGAACCTGTAGTGCTCTAATGTTCAGCCTATTCTGGGATGGCATTTTACAGAACATTAAGAATGTAAAATTTTCATGGGAGGTGTTAACATCATCAGATTGTGGATCATTTGCTGTGTATGTGGCTGTATAGCCTGTGAGTTTAATAAAAGTTTTCCAGCCTTTAATTACTAATTACTGGTTTAAGGACCAACTAGTTATTTAAACAGAGTTTTCCTTGGGATAAATGTTGTTGCTCAGGCATCACATATAGTCTGCTTGATTTTTTTTTTTTTTCGTGGCAAAGAATATGGTTTTTAATTCTGTACATTCATTATGTTTTTATCAGATTGCAGGTAGAATGGTCAAGTGTATCACCACCACCAATTTTGTGATCTGATCCTCATTTTTTTGCTGAGATTAAGTGGTGTGGGTAGCACTGATTCCATCACTTACATAGATGGTGACTTGTTCCAAAGCAAGCCAGTGCTTGACTTCAATTGCATGTTAACACAAACTTGTAAACCCAGATGTCATTTTGCTTTTTTTGCCTGTTGAATTTTGTGTGAAGAGTGAGCTGTAAGTTCACTGGGTTTGAATTCCATAATACACCAGTTACTGGAACAAGGGAGGAGGAACACTGAAGACGTATTTTGTTGCTTTAGGTAGTTGCTATTTCAGTCATTACTTCCAACTCAGTGTGCATAATCCTTGAGAAATTATTTCCTGAATCAATTTAAATCAAGGAGCACAGCCATCTATTTAAGTTGAGGACAGCAGCCTGCACGTCTGAATTTAAACTGCAGGAGCAGACTGGCTGATAGCACTTGCTCTTCCTTTGCTGGCACCTTCTGGTGTTCCTGGAAGAGGACAGGATCTTCATCATGGAGAAAAATTGTGCTCTGGTCAGTCTGAATTTGGTGGTGTTTTCCTTGGTCTTCCCTGCCTTTCCCCTGAGACTGGCTGGATTCATAATGTCATGCTCAAGCTCTGGGAAGGTGCCTGAAAAAACATTGAAACTCTGTTTAGGATATGACCTGTATTTTTCTGGAATCCTTTTCTGTCAGTACATAGTTTAAACAGCATTTGGCTGTTAGGATAATTATATTTAAATAGCAATTTCCCAGCCTGTCCTGCACTTGAAAGTTTTATTAGTAAAGAGATGCTCTTAACACAGAGTGTTAAGTTGGAGGTAAAAAGTTGGGTTAGGTAAATTGACCCGTGAATAAGGAATTGATGAATGAGTGCCCACTACACTCTCATGTGACAGTGTACTATTGCTACTTTTCAATTTTGTCTTCTAAAAATCCTGATTTCTGCTACAGGATTTGGAAGCTGCCAAATATGAAAGTAATTTTGGCCTGGGAACTGCTGTATCCTTTAGCATGAATTATGTATATTGATCCAAAATAAAGAATAATTCCCTAACGTAATCCAGGGTTAAATGTTTGACCTGTACTGCATTTCTCCACATAACCAGCACTTAACAGGCTGATACTTCCTTATCTTTCCACATCAGTATTTTGTCTTCTGCATTCCCTGAGTTACACTGCCAGTGAGAGAAGCTTAATTTTGAAAGGAAAACTGTGAAAGTTTTCCCACTTGGAACCAGGAGGCATTTTCCATAGAGTTTTGGTGGAAAAATCTCCAAACCTGACATCAGTTTGGGCATGAGGGTGCTTCAGTCTATTTTGTTGAACATAGTCTGCTTTAAATTCTTTTACAGGCATCAGTTTTTTGGGTGAACTTTTACTGAGTGTGAGGTTACAGTGCTGATGAGTATTAAAGATGTGTTTATGGCTTACATTAGCAATGTATATCTTTACATATAATCACTCAATCTGGTTTTGTGGCTTCCCCTGAGTGGAATTATTACAGATATTGTGGAAAATAAGAGCATCCTTGCACTGTTGTGAAATCGTGGAAGGCCTTAATCTACTCCTGGCCTTTGTTAAGTTTTTCCATATGTGCATTAGTCAAACAGAAATACTCTACTGAGGTTGTGATGCTTCCAAAATACAGCACAGGGAATTTACATGGATGTGTGCTAGACATTGCTTTCCTCTAATCTACTTAAAAAGGATCTGTCCCGAACCAAGAAAATTATTTTGGAAATGAGAAGTGAGCAGTGCTGAAGTGGGCTGCTCCACCAGAACTGTGGAAGATTTGGAAAGTCCAAGTTTTTGTGCTGATTGCTGGCAGTAGAAATCCCTATGTTCATACATGACCCAAACGATTTTCAAGCTAGATAGGAGATTTTCTCAAAATGAAAACTGAATGTTGTTATCCAGTGGTTGTGGGTGGTGATGTTTTAAACTCTGGAGGATTTTACTGCAGTATTTTATCTATTGGCTACAAATTCAGTCAACTGAAGAGTGTAATCTCTTCATCTTTATCCTTGAGTCTTGAAGGGCAGAATTCCTGCTATTCTTGGTCTTCTTATTAAGCCTGGGATTTATTTCTACTCAGGGAGTCTTCTGGTATCTTACCTAAGCTTGGTTAAAAGGTAGGAATTCAGATATCCTTGTGTACTCAAGTGTCTGTATTGAGGGTAATGATATGTACAAGTGGACATATGTAATATATGTGCAGGTAATAATATGTACCAGTGAACACAGAGTATGAAATGAGTAAAAGAAATTGCATCAGATGATCTTATAATCACTGAGTTCACTAATATCACCGGTATTTTAAGTTATTTTCTTATTAAAAACCAGGTAGACATTAATCAAACTACATAGAAAAGATCTTTTTAGTGATCTAACAATTCTTAAATGTAAACTCAAAGTTAGTGCAGGGAGAGAATGAACCTTGGTAATTTTTCAAGCTTAGAAGAGTCTCAGCATCACTTAGCAGTGAAATTGCATCTAAACTATAATCCCTAAATGTTGGGACAATTTGGCTGGTAATCATCTGTGATGCGCGAAGTTTCTGTGGGTACCAACTTAAGTAAATAAGCCTGACTTTATTTTTTCTCCTGTTTGTTTTTCCTCTGTGCTAATACTGATATTCCCAGCCTGGAGCTGGGAGCTCTTGCCACCAAGGATTTGAATCTCTCAGTGATACAGTCAAAAGTTTAATCCGTGATTTAGGGATGTTGAGTGTCACTGGAATAGAAGTTATTTACTGGGCTCTGATAACTTGGAAATGACCTGAAGTTGTGCCAGGGGAGGGTTAGATGGGATATCAGGAAGGGATTCCTTACCAAAAGAGTTGTCCAGCCCTGGCTCAGCTGCCCAAAGCTGTGGTGGAGTCACTGTTCCTGGAGGGATTTTAAAGACACATGGATGTGGCACCTGGGGATGTGGTTTAGTGGTGGCCTTGGCAGTGCTGGTTTAATGGTTGGACTTGGTGATCTTAGGGCTTTCCCAACCCCAAGTGATTCTGTAACTTCCCGCACTACACTGCTGCAGTTTTAGTCACTATTGTTACTATTTAATTCCTGTCATGTCTCAAGGAAGAACTGATGAATCAAAAAATGTCAAACAGAAACACTCTATTAGTTTTAAAGACTTAACTAGATGGGGGAGTGGAAAAAAAAATACTTGCTAACTTGCCTTACTGGAAATGTCTGTGACAGGGCCATTTCGCATTTAGGAAGCATTTAGGTTGGTCTGGCAGTGATGATAGGCAGCTTAAAAAACAAAAGCATTGTCTCATTGAAAAAAATGAGAACTTGATTTTTACTGGGCTGTTTCTAGGCCGGAGCTAAGTAATGCCAGGTTTATTGTCCAGTATAGTCAGCTGTGATCTGATGAATGTATTTCTGTAAGGTTTCTGAATTCTTCAGTTTATTTTTCTAATGTTGTATTTACTAAGCTATTTCATTTTTTCTAGAAATAGGTTTATAATATACGGATGACAGTGTGAGACTGCTGAGGACATGACGCAAAATTGAGCAGAAAGTTGTCCAATCTTGTTACATTATAATATTTAAAACTGCACTCCTGTACATGTTCTACTCAAACTTTGTTTTGCTATGCAAGAGGTTAAGAAACCCTATATTGTAAAATAGCAACCCCAAAACCTCCCACTTTTTTTCCTGAATGGATCTGCAGAGTAACTTCCCATTTCTACTGTGTTTCAATCAAGACGTTCCCATGTCTTTACATCCTTCTGCCACTCTGAGCAGAGAACTTTTCCAGCGAGAAGGAGAGAAACTGTAGCAGAACCTAAAAAATGGTTTTTGACTTGCTTTAGGGGACAGCTATAGGTACATGCAGGTTTTCAAACATTGCAGCCAGGTGGTTCAAAACCAGCATGGCTTGTAATGAATTACGGGAGCTGCAGGAGAAAAAAAAAAAAAAATCTACAGTTCTTTCCAGATCCATTGGGTTTTTAGGTGGTAAGTCTGCTTTTTCCCCTGTTTTTCTTGGTTAAGGCTGTGTGTACATTCCAGTGTCTAGGCTGGGCAGGATTATCTCTGTGGATGCTTTCTGCTGGCTGCTGTGAGGGTTCTGCATGTTTGGAATAGTTTGGTCCACCACGTCTTACAGTGGACTTAGTGGAAATTCTAGCCTGCGTATTCCAGTTGCTGTATTCTTCCCAGTCTCTTTTGGGATGGTTGTAGGAAAAACAGAAAGAATCATCATGTGGACAATGCTGGAGCAAGTATTTAGCCAGTTTCTAGCCAGTCTGTGTTTTTCTAGCACTCCAAGTGCCTTTTTGCAGTGTAATGGTGTGGTAGCTCTGTGGTTTTGAAGAAGAGAGTCTGAGTTCCAAGTCCTCTTAGCAGAGCCTGTGCCCTTTCCTGCACAGCTGCTCTCTGAAGAGCCATATGAATGTGCCAAGCAAAGAGAGTGTTTGGGATTTGTTTATTCTTAAAGACTTGTCCCTAAAGTCATGGATTTCCCTAATAGCAGCTCCATGAAAATATTTAGGTTAGATGCAAATTATAGCAGCCTTAAACCTAATTTGCAATGTATTCTGCAAAGTCATTTTATTTCTTCCTTTCCCACTGAAGCAGAGGAAAACTCTCCTGTAGTGACTGTCATGCATGAACCCATAGAACTCTTTGCACAGAGAAGTTCCCAGGCATGAGGACATCTATGTCATTCCAGCAGAGATCAGCCAACAGTTGGCACAAAGGATATGATGGTTTCTGGGTTGGTAAAAGGAAAAACTATCTCCTTCCAGCAGTTGTGAGACCAGTGTCTGCCTGGGTAGTGAAAAGAAACTTGCACTGTGCTTTGCCAAGAGCTTTCTGCATGGAACCATCCACTCTTTAGTGGTGGGAATGCTTACAGTGAGGCTTAGCTGCTGGGAGCTGTGCAGGCAGTCAGGTTAGGAAATAAGGCACACCAGGGCTGCCTCTGGAATTGCTTGTGGTGTTAATAAAATGCCCCCTCCTGCTTTGCTTCTCATAGCAGAGGTGCTACATCATCTCATTTTTTTAGTAGTTTCTTTCCAGTGGGAAGGGGGGGATTGGGGAGTTCACTGCAGTGGGAACCCCATGTCCCAATCCAGCTGCTCATCTTTTAGTCTCAGTTTGTGCTGGTATGAGCTGAGCTGCAGAAGTGATCTGATGAAAGAAGTTATTTATACAAATCTTTATTATAGCTGCTGGTGTAGGGAGGGGGAGGATCCTTTGCGAGTGGGTGGGGTGGTCCTTTGGCAGTGTTGTAGATTCGTGCTAGACTTGATCTTGTATCCACAGCTGATGATGAGAAGTTATCTCAAACCACATTTAATGGGTTGCCTTTTTCACAGGAAAAGCTTGCGTAAAACCATTGGTACTTGTGGTAGCTCGAGGGCTTACAAATACCTTTTTTTAATGTCTTGTGAAAATTACATGGAAAGTCGTTGTGTTAATGGAATTTTCACTTCCAAAGTTTCTCAAATTTTAATTTACGTGTCATATCTGCAAAGCCTCCCTCCGGGTACTGTGTAGGAGTTTTGTGATGTCCAGAAAAAGGGCTTTACATGGAAAATGGCATCTGCTATTAGGACATGCATTTGTTTGTTTCTTATTGCCTCACGTCTGCTGCAGTGCTTGAATTCCTCCAAGTCCATAAATTTTCCTAAACTGTTATGGTAAATTTGCTTTGTACACATAGACTTCTGTCTTCAATGTTTGTTTAATTTTAATAAATTAATAACCCATGTATTTTAAACATTTCCAACTCCATTGATACTGCTATCTTTATATTTCATATTTCTTTTTAGCCTTTATTTTGTGTGAGCTGCCTGTCCCTCTTCTCTCACTCTGCGGAAGGGTTTTTATCTTGTCTAGCTGTACTGATTGAGATCTTTCTTGGTTGTGGCAAAACTGATCTTTGACCTGGAGAAGCAAACAAATCTGCTTCTAAAAATATGATATTTGGGATCTGTCCCAGGTACAAAATGCTTCTTTCCAGCTGGGCATTATCTGACCATGCAGCAGTGCCAATTCCTGCGAGTGTTGTTCAGTGCATGAAGAGTTTATTGTCTAATGTTTAAACAAATGTAATGGAATAATAAATAAAATTTATTCCGTAGGGTAACTTGTCTTCTTGTGTTCCAGGATTAGGATAAAGTTCCATAAAGGAGAAAAGCCATACAGCATTATCTAGTTTTATCTGCCTTTGTATCCCTAAAGTATTTAATATAAGTTACATATCTTTAAGTTTAGCATTTTTTTCTCTCCAGATGGTAGGAGGTATTAAGAATTTATTAAATACCATGTCTTGCCTGTGGCATGGTACAGGAGACTGCAGGTGATTCTTCTCAAAAGCAAGTGTCTTGTGGTTTCTAATGGTGACTTAGCTTTCAGACTGACAGCTTTTATTAGAAATTTGTTTCAGTTCCCAAATTCTTCCCTTTGCTTAGATTGGTTTGGTTTGTCCCAGTTGTAGTTAAAGCCAGGGCCAGGTTTTCTCTTGTAGTTGAGCCTCTTTGCAGTGCAGATGATGTTGTTAGCTGGATGTTGAATTATGTAGAGCCACGTTTTTTATGTTTGATGGGATTGGAACAGAGAGCAGTGCTGTTCCATTGTGTTTTCCCAAGTGGGAATAAAGCAGCCACAGACCTGGGTCGGTGCTGGCATTGCTGTGTTAATAAATGCTGTGCTGTGATGGGAATCAGCTAAAGGGAGGGAGAACTTCAGTTTTATTCCTGCACTGTGTGAAAATCCAGAGGTGTTCTCCAAGCCTATGGATAGACACAGCCACTTGGCCAGCTTTCAAAAGTGTTCAGATTTAAGAGTCCACCCTGGTGTGACTCCTGGCCGTGTCCCTTGTCCCATCATGGGACTGCTTGGATACCGTTGCTACTGCAGTGATTTTGGGCTGCCCAGTGTGGAAAGAGCCAGCTGATTTCTGTCTGGTAATGCTCAACCTCTGACTTCACCTCTTTCCCTTTGGAGCTTTCATTGGAGTGCTTTTTCCTCCAGCCCTTTGTAGTAATCCAGATGCTCGTGTTCTTTTCCTCCTACACAGCAGATGGAGATGGCAGAAGCCTTTTGATGACTGTTTCCTTCTTTTTACATAAGTTTTAAGAGCTGATGAGTTCGTTAGTTGGAAGTGGTGGAGCTCACAAGCCCTGTCCAGCAGGTGGTGCATTGTCACCTTGCCAATAATTATATATATTTTAGGGATTTTTAGGTTTTTTTTTTTTAGTTTAATCTGGGATGTGAGCTTTACTGCATGGTTATAGAAGAGAAGGCAGATGTGTCATCTAACTGTCATGATGAATCTGTTTTCATTTTAGCCAAAAAATAACTATTTTGAATTTATTAAATACCTAAGTATTGTGCTATTTCAAAGTGAAGAAAGCAACTCAGTTTTGCTGGTTGAAGAGTTGAACTACTATTTTGTATGTTGTTCTGAGCTTATAGCTCATGAAAAATACTTGTTAAAATTTGGCATGGCTCCGGTGGTCATCTTTCTATGCTCCAGGAAAGATTAAGTGGGTTAGCAGCCCTCTCTCTCCCTTCCAGTATTGCCTGGAATAAAGGAAAGTTTTTGGCTTACTAATCCTCCAGCTGCTCATCATTTTAACCTTATTGAAAAGTTCTTACCCTACTGAGGTGTATAAGCCCATTTTTTTTCTGCTTCATTAAAGACTTAATCCTATGTAAATTCATCTGTTTTACATTTATTTCACAATTTTAATTTTTTTTTTATTTCGCAACTTGGAGCTCTGTTTCACAACCACAAAGCTCAAAGGCATAATTTGATGGGTCCTGTAAAATAGCAATTTAGAAAATCTTTAATAAAAAAGGGAGAGAACCTGAGTCTGTACCTAATGATTTAGGTAGCTGCATGAGAATGCTACTGATCTGAATGCAAAACACATTTATTGGATATGTAAAATATGCAGCTGTTACTTAAATTACTTCTGGCTTCTCGTTTCTTAGGAATATCTTGGTGGATAGACCAAATGATCAGTCCTCAAGATGGTCTTCAGAAAGCAATTATCCTCCCCAGGTAAGCTCCTGAATCTCTGCTGTTCTATGCAATGTATTCTGGGTTTTTATTTTAAATGTGGGCTGCTGCTATTAACATCGACATATTTATAGGCTTCCTTCTCTGAGTAAAATGCAGGTTGTTGATACATGAGATATTTACATTTCTAGCAATTTGTGATCCTTCTAGAAGTGCTTCATTGCGGGGGAAGTTTCAGGTTTCCTCCTTGGCAGTCGTGGTCCTGCTGGAAATAATCAAACCTTCTGGTGAGATTAAGCTGCTAATGAGGTGTGCAGGTTCCCCTTTGTCAGCACTACTGGAGGCTGTTGTAGGTTCTTGGCCTTGAATCCCAGATCTAAGGAGCTGGTATTTGTTTCTCCTTATAGCACATTCAGAAATGTGGCCTCTGGTTAGAGGCACTAATGTCACCTCTTCTGCTGGTTAATCACCTTATTAAAATAAGATTTGTATTGATTTTAGCATCTAATTTGCTTTCTCGCTATTATTAAGGTTGTTAGATTACAAAGAATATTCTTTTCCACTTTTTTTTTTCTCCAATGAATGTCATCCTTTCCTCTGTTTTAGATCTGTACCTTATTACTCTGACATGTTTGATCAGCTTCTATGTCTCTTAGGGTGCTTGTTTTCAATTCTGTGTTTAAAGCACTGATACACAGCAGAGTGACTTGCACAGTGTCTCTCTCATGCAAAGTTCTGCTTATCTACTTATTTAATCCAAGTATTCCTCATGAGTGAAATCTCACAGGATCTTTCTCCAGGTAAATCTTGCTGCTTTGTCTTGGAGTTGTGTTAAAGATCCAGAGTCTACAGTGGTGGCTCCCTAGAGCAGCAGGTCATCTGCTGCCACTGAAGAGCTTTCACCTGGATTTTCTGATCAATCCTTCTATGTCACTGTGTCTGTAAAATTAGGTTTTTGGGTTTTTTAGAGGAGAAGGAAAGGTATCCTTTGTATTCTTTAAACCTAATTGTGAAGACTGATATTGATCCTCTTGATGCCTCTGTGCATCTACTGCTCTTTGTATTAGATTATTTTACTTATTTATATTTTGATAAACAATGTAGAATTTTAATCCATAGCCTGAAGCAGTTTAGTCTATCTAGGAACTATGGATTGCAGAGTAATGAGTATTGAGCATGGATTGTATCCCAGCCTGTGCCATCCTTTACTTTTATGCAAGAAGCACATGTTTTTCTTGGGATGCTTTTGTTCCCAAGGCAGGGTTGGCTCTTGGTATGTCTTTGGACTGGATTTTTCATCTGAGATGTGCTCTTAGTTGTTGCTTAAATTCACTCTTTAATTTTCTGAGCCATCATGAACATTCAGTCCTTTTAAAAATCTGATTCTGGAATGGAAACACACCTCCTGTAAGTGGATGCTTTAGAATATTCCCAATTTATACTTAAGGCTGACAAAGAGTGATGCAGATTATACTCAGACATGTAGATTAAGCAGGGATTAATTAGAGTGGCAGACTTCTGTACAAACCACATGAGCTTGTTAAAGAGATATCTTCCAAAAAGTTCATGTGTATGAGTCGTGACCTGAATGGAGATACTATTGCAGAATGACTTGACTCCAACCCTGGAGAGTTGGGCACTGCTCTGCATGCTAAACAAGGCATTTAACCCAAACTTCTTGGTAGGAGAGAGTTGAATTATCACTGGCATTATCTACCTGTGTGTCACATATCAAGACATATGTCAGGTATCCAGAATTAAGGCCTGGCTTGCAAAAAAAATGTCCTCATGTGGCAACTGAGATTGGCAAGACAGTATTTCAGTTTTATTCTCTTACTTAAAGACAAAACAAACAGAAAACGTAGCTGCCTGACTGGAAAAGACCATGTTGCTCTATCCTCTTGCTTGAATCTTTGTATCCAATAATGAGAATATAAAGTACTGTGTAGTTGCTCATGTGTTCAGCAAGCTGAATCCTGAGCACTGAGTAAGAGAGAGGATGTATTTGCAGTGCCTTTATGCTATATAAAGTACTATATGCTGCAGCTAATTCTCATGTTTCTAATCTGAGCGTTTAATTATTCATGTAAAGCACTTTTTATGGTTTAATTTCTCTGTTGAAAAATCAGCTGGAAAGAGGAAGTGGGGAATTAAAATCTGAAGAGTCCTGTGTGCAAAGAGTGCAAATTTTGTTATTTCTGTGTATATAGAAGCAGTTCCCATTTGTGTTGTCTCACATGTGACAGATGAAAGAACTCCAGATTTGGTTGCATTTTGATTGAAATAGTTATTGCACCTTGTCCATTGAAAGACTGCCAAATTAAATGCAGGAAAAACATTTATATAGGTGTTCTGCTTTCTTGGATTTTTTTTTTTCCCCCAGTGGCTGAAGTTGTTACACAGAATCTTAGCTTGTAAAACTTCAGTTGAAACAGTGGATGACTGAATTATAAGTGTGGTGAGGAGAGAATTTGGGGAAAAATCAAGTTGAATAGTTCATATTCCAAAAAATGTTGATTTATGCACATGACTTTTAATCTCTGGAATAAACATCATGGATCTTATAGGAAATGAAGCTGGAAAGCATTTTATAGGTGTTGTGTTGGCAGCTCTTCCGTTAAAAACTGGTCACTCGTGCGGTGACGCACTTTCTCGAGTGTGTGGGTGGCCATAATGGCCCGGACAGGAAGCGAACTAAAACTCAGGGAAATAAAGCTCTCCTTGTTCCCAGCTTTATTAGCTGAAACCAGGGCTTAGGCACAGCACAAGGACTGATGTCCAGCATGCTCAATGTGAGATATTTTAATAAGCTCTGCAGCCCTGATCGCTCGTGTTTGTCTCCTCAGTGCCTCACCTTAATGCCAGGGTTTAGCAATTCCCTGTTGAGGTGATGATGCTGTGCTGGCTTAAGGGGTAAAAATATGAGTGAGTCCCTAAACATTGGTTTATCCCTTCCCTCAGTGACTGAAACAAAACCTTTCTAGGCACCTTTTCTTTCAGAGCACGAATCAGAAGGACATAGGCAAAAACATTAAGATGTGTTCAGAAGCTCAGTGAAAATTGCAGTAAATGTGCTAAAGTCCGTACCAAACCTTTTTAAAAGGAGAATGAAAATGAAAGTGGAAGTGTAGGTACTTGAAATGCTGCCATGTGACTATATTTAGTAAAGGGTTGTCCTGGCTTCATGGATATGGTAGAGTTAAATAATTCCCATGGCCATAAAAGCCACCAGTTGGTTATGAATGAGTGCCAGTGAAAGGAAATACATCTGACAGCTGTTTTTCTGTTTATTAAACTAGATATCTTTCTTGAGTCTTGAAATAGATGACCCAGAAATTATATATTTAATAACAAACTTGTTATGTAGTAACCTATTCAGGCAGGAGAGGGCTGATGATTCTATTTTTAATGCTGTTCTCGGCTTATATTGGAAGTGTGAAGCAATGAGGCTGGTGATGCTGAAGACCATGGCCCTGTCAGAAAGACTCATCCTGATGATTCCAGTGATGGTCTGATGTGGAAGACTGTGCAGAACATTTAATTCCTCTGAGTGGCTTGATTAATAACATGTAGAACAAGAGCATAGATTTTTATTTAGCCACCAACTTAATTACAAGAGCAATCAAGATGTTTGTGTTGAGGACAAGGGCAGCCTTTGTCATTTTGTTATTTTGTGGGTTTTATTTTTACATGCAGTGCAAGTTTCACTGTTCCCTAATCAAAAAATATGCTTGAGCAGGACTAGTTAAAGAGAAAGAAATTGGTAAAAGATGGTGTGACTCTAATTGTACAGGCAGCTTGTGTAGTGCAGTTTGGAATCTAGTTCAGCATATTTGGTCACAGAATCAATTAGGTTGGAATAGACCTCTGAGATCAGAGTCCAGCCTTTTACCAATCACCACCTTCTCAGTGCCAGGGTCCAGTTAAATGCCACATCCACTTGTTTCTTGGACACCTCTGGGGATGGTGACTCTGCCACCTGCTCCTTGGGCAGCCGATTCCAGTCTTGTGGAATTGTTAATTTTGAACAGTTGAAGATCATATGCATAAAGTTAGTGGCATTGTCCAAACAATTGGTTTCAGTTTTGCATCTGAAGACCAGTTTTCCTCTGATTTCCATCCTGCTGTGTAGATTGTATCAGGAATTAATTTAAAGTACATTAATAAAATTTACACTCTGTTGTGTGATGCAGCAGCCTGCATATGGTTGTCATCAAATGGTAGCACAAACCAGAGCTTCAAAAAAGTTTGGAATTTGCTGCAGCTCTCAGGGTGACAAGGCTGGACTTGCTTATTTTGGGGGTACACTGTAAGCAGCTGTTGGGGTGTTGAAGTGCCATATGTGACTTACTCTGCTCTTTGTGCATATTTACTTACAAATGTGTTGAATCAGAAACCAGAAGTTGTCTTCTGGCGTTTTTCAGCATCTTTTTTGTTAGTGTTGTGATTTGAGGCCTAACTGGGCCGAGGTTTTTGCTCAGTCATGCCAGTTAGTATCTATGTGCCATGTTCTAATGGACAAACACTTCAGTTATAATTTGGATTTTTGGAATACTGCATGAATACGTGGACATTAAATGTACTGATGTTACTCACAGCAATAAAATGGAAAAGTGTCAAATATCTTGATGTATTTGCCTGAAATCTCATAGACCTGTTCTCTCTCCAGGTTGAATAAATCACTTGATCCTACAGACACTTCTGTTACATCTTATAGAGCTACAGAGAATAGTCTGTCACAGCTAAAATCCTGGTAGCAGTCCAAAAATATCCATGCAGCCAGCTGTTAGCTCTTGAGGCAGTCTGTTTTTTCAGCATCAGTGAAGTTCATAGCTGGTACTCACACAGTGGCAGTGGTGTGTGTTTGTATAGAAACCCAAAAAGTACCTCTCTGTATTTGTACCTATATCATTGAATTACAGAATAGTTTGTGTTAGGAAAGTCCTTAAACATCTCATATCAAGACCCCTGCCATGGGCAGGGACACCTTCCACTAGACCATGTTGCTCCAAGATCATATCATTCATCTAACCTGGCCTTGAACACTTTCAGGGATGGGGAATCCACAGGGTCTCACCACCCTCCCAGTAAAGAATTTATTCCTAATAGCTAATCTAAATGTATCTTCTAGTTTGGAAGTCTTTCTGTTTGATATGTGTGTATGTGCATAAGAGACCAGAAAAACACATATTTAGGTACAGGGTTTTATAGCAGATCTGTCCTTTGTTTCCATGTCAATCAATAGATAATTCACAAAAAAAGGTTGAGTTTAGCTTTTGTGCTTCTATTTTCTGTAAGGTCTGCATGACTCAGCAGGTGGTGGGATGTGTGGAAGTGGGAAGGAGGGTAGCAGAGTTCCTTCTCTATCTGTAGGGTTAAGAAATCACTGCTGGCCATGTGGAGTAATTGCTGTGCCTTGCTCCCTTCCAGGCATAAACGATTTAACTGCAGTCCTGGTTTTCTCTCCCTTAATTTAGGGTAAGAATTGAATAATGCAGGATGACATTTGTGCCAAGTTTTTGCAAATCTTGTGTGGTACTTGAGAAAGTATGTGTTCATGGCCCAGGCATTAGGTCTGGGATTCCAGCAGGATTAAGAATTGCAATTGCTGGTAGTGCTGGCTTCACTTTTCCAGCTTTGGGAGAAATCTGCAGCGAAGATATGATGGTGTAGGAGGAGTTCTTAGACTTTGTGTACTGTCTGTTCTTTATGGGAATTTTGGCAGCGGGCTGTGCCATGTATCAAGTGCTGCCTTGCTCATTAAAGGACCGTCCTTTTGCTCATCCTTTCCTTTCTTCTGCTTTAGAAAATCAGTTTTCTCTCTACAATTTTAGTGTTTTTTTTTTTTCCTGAAGTTTGGGAAGTACTTTGAGACAACAGCATGGCTTGCTGCTGCGTTAACGATGGGTTCTGACATTTAGGTGGATGGTGTTCTTCACAAAAGTAGAAATTTGTCATTAAAAGTATTTGGAAAAGCACTAAAGTGTTCTTCTGTTGTACCCTCACAGTGCTGCTACTGGTTTATTTTCTTAATTTTGAAAAAATTTGAGATACTGGAAGCATCTTTGACAGTAAGTCTGCAATTAGTACCTATCCAGTCTGCATCCTCATCTGTAACTGCTCTATGTACAAGTATTTCTCTGAATCTAAGCTTTTTGTAAGACTAGTAGGAACCAGCCATTGAGGTCAAACCTTTATCCTAGTGCTCTCCAGAACAATATCACTACTGCTCCTAGATTGAGAATTATTTGCTTTATAGGGCTGAGACAAAAAAACAAAACAAACAAACAAACAAACAAAACCCCAAAAAAAACCCCAAAAAAAACACCCAAAAAAAACCCCCCAAAAAAACCCTGAGAACTAAATGGATGAGCAAGTTTTTTCTGTTGCTCTCCCAAAAGTTACCTTTCTAGGTTAAGATTGCCCTGCTGATGTAGTTACCTAGGATAGTAGATACTCTCCTAAGATGTTCAGCATAGGAGATACTACTCAGTCTCTACAGAAAGCAACCACACACATGCAAATAACTCTACTTGATGTTGATGAAACACCAAAACTTGGTCATCATGTCTGGCTTGGCAGTGCTGCTGTTAGGAGGACAGAGCCACCAGCAGAGCGTGTGGTGGGAGGTGTCCTACAGCGTGCTGATCTGCTTGTGCTGGAGTCCTGATGACAGGGCTTTGTAAAAAAATCCAGCATGATGACTAATTGTCGTTCTGTGCTTTGCCTCTGTGGTGCACTGCTTATTTCTGAGAAATCAGAGACGAGAGTGAAACACATTGTTTTCAGATATAAAACTTGATGTATTCTGCAAGGTAAAAGAACCAGGTGTCTCCAGACTCCCCTCAAGAGCTGTTTGGTAGGGGAAGGCACTTGGTGGTCCCTGATGAATGGTGCAAGTGCTTCCCTGCTCCTGCTTTTCCATGGGAACAGACCTCTTCCTCCATTAGTGCTGGTGAAGCTGGTAGCTGTGGCCTGAGTATAAATAATTTGACTACTCATACACAGATTGTGTCTACCCAGTGTGAGAGGGAGTGTTCACAAGGGAGAACATTTTCATCATTTTCCATGTAAAGCTCCTTTTCTGTAATTAAGTGGCTCAGTTTTATTTGGGATGGTTAATAAGCGGTTGGTTCCTGTGTTTGCCACACACTAAACTTTGTGTTCAGTGGTTAAACAGCATCAGCCCAGAGAGGAAAAGTAATTTGATGTTCTCTTAGCATGTGGAACATACTGTATTTATCTAATTGTGTATTCAGTTTAGGTTTCATTTCAGGCTGTAGTGGGTGTTTGAATCTTCACTCTCTGTAGTTTGATCCTATTTGCCAGATTTCAGGAAGTCTTGCGTCCAATTTAAAGGAATATATGTAAGCTCTAAATAGAATTGCTAGGCATAAGTAGTTCAACCAAATACTTTTCCTAGGTAAACTGAGTTTAAAATAGTATTGTTTAAAAACCTTTCCTTCATTCCAGAACCAAATGAAAAAATGCCACAATGGGAAGGTTTCATCTTCACTTTCATTCTCTGATTTTGTAAACTGAGTATTTGGAGGCTGTAATGCTTCTCCTTTAGCGTGTTTTGCAGCCTTGGCTTTAATATTGAAACTCACTGTTTTCTCTTCCACAGTATTTGATTCTGAAGCTTGAAAGACCTGCCATAGTCCAGAGCATCACATTTGGCAAATATGAGAAAACGCATGTCTGCAATTTAAAGAAGTTTAAAGTCTTTGGTGGAATGAATGAGGAGAATATGACAGATCTCTTATCCAGGTAAGACGTGATTGCATCAGCTCTGGGAATCATAAAGGCTGGACCAAAATGCTCTTCCCCCTTGGCTCCCCAGCAGACACATGGCCAGTAGTGGGGCACAGCTGTGGTTGTGACCCTGCCATTGGCTGCCCTCGTGTTTGTGGTCAGGTCAGAGAGCAGCAATCCCAACACTTGCTCCAGGAGCCTTCCTTATCCTGCTATAACCACAGAGGGTTTGTGGAGAGCGAGCTCTTGGGGATTGGGAAGAGCTGAGCGCTGGGTGCAACGTTGCTGGATTGCGATTCCTTCCTTCCATGTGCTTGAGGCATGGAAGAAATGATTCCCCAGGTGTAGGGGACTTTGAAGTAACTTTTAAAAGCCCAAGTAACCTCCCCATGTCAAAACCCTTGTTGCAACCTTAAAGATCTCAACTAATCAGCTGGTCTGCCTTTTTCAGATGGGTAAATAAATCAAACAGGCAAATGGAAACCTGTATTTTCCTTTGTTTAGTTGGATTTTGTAGAGTTGTACTGATAGGGATTAAAAAAAGAGCCTTTTGGCTGTTCAGGTTATCCAGAACTTTTGAATAGGTGCTAATGTAAATTTGCAAGGGCCTTTTATGTTGTGTGCAGTTTCAGAAAGGGAAATGAGAGTTAAAATCCAGGAGTACAAGAGAAAAGAGTAGCAAGAACCAGTGTATTTTGGGGAGCCTACAGTAGAGAAGTTCATCTCCAGGGAATGTATGGGGTACATCATCTGTAGTCAAGCAGAGTAATCATGGACAAACATGGGAAATTCTATGTTGCAGGTATCATTCCAAGACCATATAGAATCTATCCACAACCCTTCCCACACTTTTGCCCTCTTTAGATAGATCAGTCTTGAAATTTGCCTTTATTGCTGTTACAATTGTGGGGGAAGAAGTCTTTTAGTATCACATTGGCATTTAATACTGTTTCACTTCTGCTGAAGTTTAATGAAAATCCTCATTTTGGGACCTGCACTTGTATTTTCAGTAAAAATGGACTTAAGATTTCTGATAAATTATACTAAATATTCGATATTTTTAGAAAGCAATGCCCATAAATGAATCACAAAGCACTTTGTCAGGGTGATAATTTTGAGATCTGATCCATCTCCCTCTTGGGAATGGAAGAGTGCAGTTCAGCACATCAGGAGCTGAAGTCTCAGGGTTCCAGGTGCAGAGGAACAGCACTGATCCAAAGCCAATTCCCTCCCAAAATCCCAGTGCTGTCTCCCAGGGAGGCACAGGTAGGTGGAGAGCAGCCCAGGCCTTGGTCCAGCACATGTACTGATGATTCAGAGTGGTGTGAAACAAGCTGTGTGTTTCAGGCGTGACCTAGATTGCGTTTATTAGCTAGTCCTTAAATACAAGGTAAGATTTAGTAACCTTATTTATTTTTTCCCACAGTGGCTTAAAGAATGATTATAACAAAGAAACATTCACCTTGAAGCATAAAATTGATGAACAGATGTTCCCCTGTCGATTCATTAAGATAGGTAAATGCATTTTTTCAGCATTCTGAGTAGAAAATAATCTCTTCTGATACTTGTGCCTGTCTTGGCACTTGTGACTTCATTGTACTCAGGCAAAGTATCCACAATAGCTGTTCCATTTCATCATCTTTTAGGCTGGTTAGATTGAAACACAGTGAAGTCCTGTTAATAAGAAATAGTAGCTTTATAATTTAGATCCTGGGGAGTGAAAGCAAAATAGAGTAATTTTCAGAAATACAGCTGTTGAGTCAACTAATTGCGGGAGAAGCTGCTTACTGTCCTCCTATGAATTGCTATATAGAGCTTTAAATAAATAACTGAGCTAAATATCAGTAAAAGTTTCCATATTGACAGCCCTCAAGTCTGAAAAAGCTGGAAAAGTTTCGTTCTGAGACACACTCGCAACATACAAAGCAACAGCAGAAGCCTCCCTTGTTCTCTCCCTGCTGCTCTTATCACAATGTCTCACTCACCTCTGGCTGAGGATGACACCCAGGGGCAGGGCATGTACCCCCTGATGTCTGGTTTGGCTGGGGCAAGGGTTGAGGGGGTGATCCCCAAGGCCAGGTACTGGGACGTGTGATGGGAGCAGGAAAGGATATCTCTTCCTTGCTTTCTGCAGGCCAGAGAGAGCAAGAGCCTAACAGTTGTTGGATTTAATCCAAGGATTTGGAGCCTTTCAGCTTGCTCAGTAAATTTATCTTTCCCTTCCTACCTACTGAGATAGTACAAGAATGACTGGGTTTAAACTAGCTGTTTAAAGTTAAAAATAGAGCAGGGAGGTAGTTGCTGAAAAATGAGATCCTGTTGGCTAATTTAAATGAATTTAGGAGTGTTGTGATGTGTTGGGTGATTCCTTTGCCAAGACTCTGATGATAGTGGCTGTGTAGGGGCTCCCCTCTGAGCCCTTTGCTCCAGTGTGTTCTTTCTGAATCTCCTCATGTTTGTCAGGAACTGAAAGCTTCAGGCTGGGAATCCAGTAATCATTTGTGGGGTTTCCTGTTCTTAGAGAAGCAGAGGTTTTGGTTGTTCACTGGGCTGGTTTCTGGCTGCTACTTTTGGAAGCAACTGTAGTGCTTGGCTTTAGGAAACCTCAAGAGTAGCAGAGGAATCAAGTTAAAGGTTGACTACAACAGGGAAGTTAAATGAATTTTTAAAAGCTTTATTTTTTATTTTTTATTCTGAAGCTTCCAACATTAAGTTTTTGGAAAATGCTATTTTTCAGTGGCTAAAAACTATCAAGTAGTTCCTGGAGGGCTAAAGGGACCAATGGAAAGATTTTTGGCTGCTTCTTTGGATGTGTAAATTGTATTCCAGGAAAGTGTGTTCTGATGAAATGAAGTGTAGCTGTGAATTGAAACTTGTTATGAAAGTGAAATGCTGATTAATTCCCATTGCCAGGATGTTTTCCTCTGAAATTACATCAGTACCTTGTTTTCTTGGGATGGGATCTTCATGTAGCACTTTTCTCAAGGGCATGTAGTGATAGGACAGGAGGAAACAGCCTTATCTGAAGGAGGGTAGATTTAGATTAGATATATTAGGAGGAAATCACTGATTCTGAGGGTGGTGAGGTCCTGGCACAGAGTGCCCAGAGCAGCTGTGGCTGCCTCTGGATCCCTGGAAGTGTCCAAGGCCAGGTTGGATGGGGCTTGGAGCCACTTGGGATAGTGGAAGGTGTCTGTGCCATGGCAGGGGGATGAAGTTGGATGCCCTTTCAGTTGCCTTGCCACCCAAACCATGCCATGAATAAACATTATTATCTACATTAATATTAGATTTGCATTGGGCTGTCACTTCCTCACTGGTTACGGTTTGAGATGAGTTTTTCTTTATCTATAGCCTTTCATTTCCTGAAGCTGTCTTCCATGAAGAAATTCCTATGCTAAGACAGAACTGGAAATGATCTTTTCACCTAAACCTATGAAAGCCTCTGGTTGATGGCTGGTGTAATTTTGTTGATGAAGTTGTGAGAGCAATTTTGCTGTGAAACAACTGCAAAACACTGTTACGAAATTCTGTTATTTTTCAGATTCACAGCTTGAAAATGTTTTGAGTTTGTTAAAATTTCCAAGCTGCTAGCCAAAGTAACTCAAAATTTCAAGCACCGTGCTGTGTTCCTTGTAACAGTGCCAGGAAATAAGGCCAAAATCTGCCCTTTTGGATTCTCGGGCACTGACACGGCAAAATCCCGCTATCAGTGAGGTTTGGGTTTGGGGGTTCACAGCACTTGCATGAGGAATGGGCTTTATGATTCCACAGATCAGCACAGGGACCTACAACAGCACTGTCAGTAACAAACAGTGGGGCTTATATGGGGGCGTGGGGCAGGAGAAACCATGGACAGATCTGGGAGAGGGGAAAGTTCCTCCTCCAGCCTCCACTGCTCACGTAGCAGAGGAATTTTCAGGCTCATAAAATGCAGAAAGAATAGCCTCTATCCTTCAGTCAGGAAAAGCCTTGCACTTCTGTTAGTTTAATAACTTCAACTTCAGTTCCTAAGTGCTGAAATGCCCAGTTGTGCAAACTTTTGACTTATTTGACAGTTAATTTTTACATGTCATGTAGTACCTCATTAAAGAACTGGAGAGAGAGAAGAAGGTGTTTATCCAGACAAAATATCGAAGAATAATCTTTTTCATGTCTGTGAGCTTTGTTTCTGGCTCTGTTCTCATGATTCCTCCAAGCAGAGATTTTTCTGTGCTGTGTCCTTGAAAGCAGAAGGTGTAAAGATTGATTGCCATGAAAGAACTTGAAAAATGCCAGGTGTAATTCTCATTGCACTTTGTTACTAACATGGGATTTGGTAACTAGGCTTCAAGATTTTTTGGCTTTGACGGAACAAAAATGAGGGACACTTTTTTAAAATGGATATTTTCTTCATTTTTGTAAGCGTACCTGTTTCTATGTCTGCCTGTAGATGAGGGACACAGAAATTAGCTTGAGAGAGGTATTTGAAATAACCATGTTTAATGCCCTTGCTATTATTATCTTCTTTACTACAGAGTTGCAGTCCTTGTCTAGGCATAGCTGTTATTGAGAAGTATCCCCTAAAATCATCCTTGTATGGATTAAGAACTGTTTAAGTGACTCAAATACCTTCTGTTTCTCAGAAGAATATTGATTTTTTTTTTTTTTTTTATTATTATTTTTCCTCTGCTGAGCTCCTCTCACTGTGGAGTGACAATTCTACTGTTCTGAACAGTTACACCTTTCCGGATGGATTGCTGTGGTACCTGCAGGAAAAAACATAGTGAGATGACTTTTTGATAAAAAGTGTAGGAATTACATATCTTTAGGCCTTCAACATCTTTGATTGTAGTACATTTCCATCTCAAAGGTGTGCAGAAAAAAGTGCTTCTATACTGCACTTAGTGCCTTCTCTTTCCAGGTATAAGTCAGATTGTGGGTGCTCTAAAAGGAGATTTTTCTGAAGATTTGAGCACTCCTATGGAGGCTTCAAAAAAGAGAGGGCAGAAGAAAGGGTGAGAGATGTCTCCTGGGAGTCAGGAAAGAAGTTCAGAAATGGGGAGATGATCCAGCAGAGCACTTCAACTTCCCTAACTGGAATAGAAATCACATCTCAGTGTCAACCTTCAGCTTTGTTTCTTTTCCTGCTCCTATGGAGTCAGGTTCAGTTTTCTCTGCCTGTGCAGTTTGGGGAAGAGTTTTCCTTCCCTTCCCTGTACAGCTTAATGTGCTTTCCTTAGAAAAGATGGTTACACTATGAAAATCTTGCTGTTAAAAATCACCATTTCTGGTGTTTTGTTTTTTTCCTTTTGGTAAAAAAAGGCTGTTGGAAGCTCTGAGTTCACTGTGTAGAAGACAAATGTCAGTAATTTGATGGCTTTGCTTTTTCTTGTGGTGGAAGCTGCCCCAGATTCTTGTGTACATCCCAATAACTTCTTAGGGGTTGTAGTTGGCATCAAAGAGAGGAAGGTGAATTGCTAATTTGTTTTCTGAGAGAAGCTCATATAAGTTTTGAGGAGAATTGATGAAAAGAAATAGAGGTGGATAGAGAAGGTTTCAGTTTGGAAATTGGCCTCAGGTTTACCATCAGGAAATGTATGGTCTTGGCCCATTTGAGGTGGTCTGTGGTTTAGTTAAGCGTTTCAGTTCAGTGAGCTGTTGGATAGACTTTGATGTTTATAGCTGACCAAATACCAAATTTAACCTCAGTTTGATCTGGTCTGTGTGTTCAGGTCTGAGGACAGACCATAGGTGCTACCCTCAGATGTGGTATTTTGCCAGATTGCTGCAGTAATGGGTAGGATATCTGGAACCTAACTTGAATTTAGCAGCAGTCATGTTTTATGGTGTTAAGTTACCATATTGGCAGCACTCAGCTTGTGCAGGGGATGAAAGTCAGCAAGAGGGAAATTTCCTGGGCAGAGAGTGTGGAATGTGGATGGGAGACAGGTGACTCTTGGTTTTTCTGACCACCTCACTTCTCTCCACAAACATGCACCTACAAGGAACTGCTCTGAAAGCATCACACTGTGTGCTTAAGTTGTAAAAAAACTGAAAAGATGTTTTGAGAGCCATAAAATAGAAAGTACCTTCTTAGGGATATTAAAATCAGTTAAGAGTTGCATATACAAAGTCTCTCTGGATCTTGACTATTCCCAGAAGTTACTGTGTGTCTTTAGCAATAGGTTTGTAAATCCACCCTCTAAAACTTAGAAAATCATGTGTTTGAACATGTGCCTTGTGCCCAAACACATTGCAGACAATCATAGATGTAGCTTGTTTGAGGTACAAATACTTAAGAACCTGTAAGAGCTCAGGAACAGCTTTATCCTGAGTTTGGGGATTTTATTTCCTCAAGGAGTAGGTCAGAAAAACCTGAGTTCAACAGGTTAATCTCAGTGGTATTTCATGGTGCCTGTTTCAACAGGCAGTTTCTTAGTGGCAAAAATAGTGGAAGGGAGGAGGTAGTGGACTCCTTGCTGTTGCTGGTAACTGCTCATTCCACTTCAATACTGTCTTTTCCTGTTTATCAGTTACAGTCACATAAAAAGGAAACAAAAGTATTTGAACTGAAACAACTCAATTTCATTGCAGTTTTAATGAGTCAGAGTTCACACACAAGTTTTCTGGGGGTTGGAGTTGCTTCAAAAAGCAGAAGCAGGTCTTAACCTGCAGATTAACCACAAAATCAGTGCAAGGCCACAGATGTTAACCCAGAGTGGTAGAGAAGCCATAGGTGAGAGGCTATAATGTGTTTCATGGGTCTTTTAGTATTTCAAGTCCATTTGTTCCAATATTCAGATAAAATAGTATCAACAAAAAACCTGCACAGATTAAAAATAAAGCTTAAAAAAATAGAATTTTTAAATTAGAAACTGACAGTTATCCCTCCCTCGCTCCTCTACAACTTGCAGATGTTACTAATTTTGTAAAATTTAAAATACCCAAGCTTCTTGTCTTCACCATTAGGGAAAATAATTGTTGCTGACAAATGGGGAAATAAATGTACTATTAGGAGCAAATACTGTCGTTAGTATGCTCGTGATTCCCATCCTTGTCAAAGCTTGTTGCTTCTTGGAGCTGTTTTTAATGATAGTGTTTTTGCTCTTCTGCTTAAAGCAAGCTTCTGCTTTGTAATGATCTGCTGTTTTAATGTTGCTCAGCACAGGTTGCTTTAAATGACAAACTTGAACATGATGTATTAGGTAATTTTCCTAAGCTAAGTTAAATGAGCTAGAACCTAAGTCAGAAACACTGAATTTTGTGTAAACTTTAAAAGCGTTCTGTTGCAATAGTGATTGTTTGATGTTTATGCATACTTTTTCTCCTTTTCCTTTCTTCTCCAGTTCCACTCTTATCATGGGGACCTAGCTTCAATTTTAGTATCTGGTATGTTGAACTAAATGGCATTGATGATCCAGATGTGGTCCAGCCGTGCCTCAACTGGTACAGCAAGGTAGGCCTGCATTTTAGATGCCTGTTTGTTTGAGGATTCCCAGTCTCAGAATCTTGTGAAACTTTTCTTACTGGAATGATGTGACCTTTTCATTCCTTGAACATCAGCTATTAAAACAGCAAACACGCATAGTTGGAACCACGTGGCTGACTTTGACCCTAAGGGAAACTTTCTGAATTTTATCTGTTTGTTCTCTTCGAAAAACCAACAACACAGCCCCAAGGAACCCCAAAACCACCAGCATCACCCAAAAAAACTGACAGGTAGACATTAAAAGAAGGGAACACTGAGCCAAAGGAGACAATATTAGTATTTGTGTTGGAAGGGAAATGAATCTTAACAAAACCAGATTCCGTTTCTCCCTCTTCTTGCCTTCTGATTCTTCTACCTCCAGTCCATGGAGTCCACAGCCTTTTGGGTTACAAATGCAGCTTTTGTTACAGGGTATAAAAATGACCTTTTTTAAAAGAGAATCCATGTTGGTGTCTTGCACTTCAGATGTTTTCCTCTTACTGTCTTTTTGCTGAATACCCTGGAACAGAGTAGAGCTGGTGCCACTGGACTGTGAGATGAGATGATTTATGCCATTTGTCATTTAATAGACAGAAAGTTCAAGGGGTTCCAAACTTTGTTTTTATAACCTGTATTTAATTGAGTATTAGACATGTCTCTCCTGTGGGAGGGAAGTGCACACTGACAACCAAAACACATTTTATTGGTACATTTTGTACATTGGATCTTCTGGAACAATTAATGAAACTCATATTGTGTTACAGAGAAGACATCCTTTCCAGCTGAGTAGGACTGAGTAGTGGAGCAGTGTATCTCTGCTTCCAGAAGGAAGAACTTAGAAGGGGATAGAGAATGTGTGTGATTAGTTATGGTGCTGCCAGAATGGTGAAGAAGCTGTGTGTGACTGTGGTGTCTGGCTCGTGCCCATTTACACCAACATCATGAGCTGCTTTGTGGAGGATTTAAATAACCAGCATGGTGGAAGTTGTCTGGAGCTGCTTTATGGCCCAAGTGGTGTTGTGGTCATGAGTCAGCTGATGATGGATGTCCAGTTCTGAAAAGTCCAGTTGACAGAAGCTGCTGGTGGTTTTCCTTTTGCTGGCTCTGCACGTGGTGGTGTGTCTGGCAATTTGGACCAGTTGCTGCAAGCAGGAAGCTCTGATTTTTATGTTCTTTTTTGGTCAGGAGTCATGCAGTGATGATGTCTACATCTGTTTTGTTCCATCTTATCCATGGAATCGGCACTTTTCCTGGTCAGCATTGTGTGTAGGGACGACTTCTTCAAGGGGTGCCAGCATTGTTCTCCTAAAGCTTGGAGCCCCAAAGCAGCAGAGCAGAAACTGAGTCACGATGGTGTGAGCTTTGCTAGGATCCACTGCCAAGTTTTTGGTGATGAGTGCATGTGTCACTGATGTTCTCCTCTCTCACAGAGGAGAGGCCACTGTTGCTGGATCCACGGAGGGGGATGTGCTGTCCCATATTTAGGGAAAGGCAGAAAGGTTGACCTGTTTCTTCCAGTTCTTTGAGGTGGTGGGAATATTTTCATGTGTGTTTTTGGAAATCTCAGAGTCTTTGAAGTGTAATAATTCTTCACTGCCCGCGACATCAGATGAGAGGAAGGTTCTATATCACGTTGCCCTTCCTTTTTGTTTTGTGCCAACAAAACCTCCCTCTCCTGTGGGGAGTAGAGCTGGGAATAATGGATAAGGACTGAAACATTCCTCAGGGCTTTCTCCTTCCTGTGCAGCTCAGCCTACTGCCTCCAAAAAGCCTTACCCCTTTTTCCTGAGGAGTGGACATACTTCAGCACCTAAGAAGAAGGGGTACTTTATCACTTCTGATAATGAGCACATAAGTATTTTTAATTCTCTGAATGTATTTGACAGTGTTGATGTCTTAGTCTCATGCTCTTGTTACGTTTTTAACCATAGGAATTATTTACAGCTTCAGATCAAAGCTATTATTTGGGTTGTCATCTCTTTAAACCTGTATGACAGGATTTAAAAAGGAGCCTTTTATATACTTTTTATACACACTTTTTTGCTTAAAGCAGGTTTTTACATTTAACTTTTGAAGTACTACTGTAGTGTCACTTGAATATAAACTTTTATATTGCATCAAGTGGCCAGACTCCATCCAAGTAATTCCTGGCTATTTAAGCCAGGTCTGTCACTCATGAGCAGCTCAGTGGAAGGGAGGAGGTACCCTCTGTCTCAAGCCTGCATTTTGTCTAATTTCTGAACTGGAGGATCTAAAAATGCAGAAACTGGTAGTTTCTGGTGTGTAGCTCTCCTTTTGCTTGCTATCCCTTTGAGCAAAAAAAATCTAATTTGGTTTTGGCCTTGTCTCATGCAAGTGAAGATTTGCTTCGAGAGTGTCTTAGGCATCTCTTGGAAAGGAAAAAAAAAGGAGTTGCTTTTTGCCAGTTGTGCTGTAAAACTGTTTTAGCTTTAATAATTCTTTGCTGCAGCCTTGCATTCTTATCGGTACATGTCCTTGGCCTTTATGTGGGCTGGGAACTGGTTTTCTAAAAATGCATAGTTCTGGCTATTTGCAGCTGTGAAATACTGATGGATTAAGAACTAAAAATACAGCACATGGCTGTGTTTCTTTTTAGCCGCTTCAGTTTATGAGATTCTTGCTATCGAGCCATTCTTTCGAGAGCATTAAATTTTGTTGAGTGGTCAGTGTTAGTTCCAGGTTTTCAGAAAGATTTTGTTCATTTAAATACTATAAGCTTCACTTTTAGCAGTAGTGTCCATTTAGGAGTAAAATCTTTTGTCTGTAATTTGCTCAGTCTTATAGATGCTTAAAGTTACATTTGCTTTTTACTACAGTAGTTGTGTGTTAAAGATGGAAATGGAGATTTTTTTTTTCTTTAATGCCTTAGAATTTAGGATTGAAAAGTCTATTTAAAATAAGTGGTTCTGCTACTTATCAACCTAAAAATCTATGTTTCTTATACGTCTTGTTAGCAGCTTTGAAAATTGCAGCTCTTACTCAGAGTTTACTACTCCCTCGTGTGTCGGTGCCAGGATGTTTGACCCAGCATGGGTTTTTCTTCACCTTTCTCACCCCTTCCCACAGCCGAGTGGGAGATGGGCAACTGTGGCTCCATCCGTGGTGTGAAAGCAGAGGTTCTGCTTCAAGATGCAGGCAAATATTTAGAAGTTAAAACTTTGGTGTGCACATAAATCCTTGGTGCTGCTGATCCCAAACCCTCACGAACCCCCAGGATTTGGGGTCAGACTTCTGCCTTTCCGTGGCAGGAGTGCTGGTCATTGCAAGTATTCCCATTCTCACAGCTTTTTTTTTTTTCCTTCTGCTTCTAGAAAAGCTGTGACCTACTTACTTTTCTAAATTATTTTGTTATGTAAGAGTCATACAATCAAATTATGTAACACTGATAGTGGAGGCTTTTTCCTGCTCTGTGCTTTGTGTAGGCCTCAAACAGCAGGGCCAAGCAGATGGGGGGGGGGAAATAATGGTCACCCCTGAGATCTGGGACACCACGCACTCTCTTCTTGTATGCTTATTAAATTGGATGATACCAAATTGTATAATTTCTATACTGTTGGAAAGGGAATGCCTGCACAGCTTGTAATGTGTCTCACATAGCCTTCCTCCCTGTGCTCAGGAGCTGTTTGTGTGGCGTGGATAAGAGATGCTGTCTCTGGACAGGTTCACAGGTAGTTGCCAGCAAAGGAAAAATCTCCATGTCTCAGAGGTTTTCTTGTGTTCCAGTAGTACCGTGAACAGGAAGCCATTCGCCTTTGCCTAAAGCATTTTCGGCAGCACAACTACACCGAGGCTTTCGAGTCGCTGCAGAAGAAAACCAAGATTGCTCTGGAGCACCCCATGTTGACAGACCTGCACGACAAACTGGTGTTGAAGGGGGACTTCGATGCTTGTGAAGAACTGATAGAAAAAGCTGTGAATGGTAAGAGAATCAGAGGAAGTGATTCATTAGTTTGAAAAAAAGCGCATTGAAATATTAACTTCTTCTGAATGTTACTGTGCTTAGTAGTAGAGTTGGCAGGTCCATGTGTTGTTTCATTTCTTGTGTGCTGTCAGCTTTTGGACTTGTGAGTGTGTGTGTGATGAAGGATAAAAATTCATGAAATCTCTTATCACTGCTACTTTTGGAGTCACTTTCCCCTAGAGATGACAAGGCGGTGCACTTGAGTGGGTAAAGACAAGTTCTTCATGTAAGTGTTGGCAAGCTGAAGGTGGGCTTAAACTGTCAGGAGAGTCACTGGAATGGTGAGCAGGGAAGCAGAAGACTGGAGTTCTCAGTGGTGATCTGGATCATGGTTTCTGATTGGAGCTCACCACTGAGTTTGTGGTGTTCAGGCAGAAGTTTTCAGCTGTGTTTGGATGAGGGTGCTCTCTTTGCTTATGGGGAAGATAATCCTTGGACAATTGTGTGGAAGTCAGTGACTGGAGGCAGAGCCTGTTTTTCTTTGCAGAGTGGGACCTTGGCAGGGCAGTCAGTTTCATTGGAACTGCTTTTAATTTTTTACTTGAAAGCTTTCTACTTAGAAACACAGTGTATAAACAGCTCTCAACTCCTAAAACGAGGGAGATGTACTCTCTCTTGATTGAATGGGATACAGAAAGAGTGGGGCTGTTGCCCTGAAGTGACTCTCAAGACCTGTGTAGCAGTTTTGGATTGCAGGCTGATAAAACAGAGGTGCTCTTGGCTATAAATGTAGAACTTCTTGACTCTGTGCAGTCACTCGTTATGGGAGACTTGTACTGGTGTAAGAGGAAAACTTTATGTCTGATGCCAGTAGAGTTAGGGACTTAGTGAACCAATTTCATGGATAGCTAAAGTTATTCTTTAATTCTGGGCTAATCAGTCATTTTGTAATACCTTTGGAAAGATGCTGATGTACCTACTTGACTCCCATCAGTGTGGTTTGTACCACTGAAGCTGGAAGTGGTTCTCAGAATGTGATAGAAATGATAGCTTGGAAATCAAGGCTTGTCTTCCATAAAAACCCACCATCTTTTTGTTAATAAGCTGTTCAACTGAGCACAGTTTTAAGGAGCTTATTGCAACAGGCCTTCCAAAACTGCAGTAAGTAGTTTTCTATGGGTTTGGCTCAAGGTTTCTCTTCAGACAGAGCAGTGGAGACCTGCCCTGTGCTGAGCTCCATGAGCAGCTGCAAGTGTTGAGACTGAGAATTGACATGTTCATCCTCACCCTCCCAAGACAATGGAGTGTTGGCTGGGCTGGGAGTGTGAACAGCTTCCTGCAATGCAGGGGCATTTTGTAACTGGCAGCTTCCTCCTGAATCGTAAGGGCAAGGGAGGATTGCAGGCTGGAAAAGCAGCAGGGAGCTGTTTCTTTCTGTGTCTCAAGACATGAGTGCCTGGAGGGAGCTGATGAGCCCACCACGATGCTGCAGCAGCCAGAGGAGTGCTGTGTGCTGATGGTGATGATTTTATCATTACCTCGCTCTGCTGCCTTGGCCATGGTTTAATCTCAGTGCCTGGAGGCTGTCCTCTTTCCACTTCATTGCAGACCAGAGTGGAAATGATTTCTTGAATAGAATTTCACTCAAAGTCTTAGAATGTGCTAAAAAAGTACTCTCAAAAATGGAATTTTTTCTTGGGCACTGATGAAGTGAATGTTTGTAGCCCAATTTTTTGAGCTATTATATCTTAATTTCTTTTACTACTTAATGTTTGCTGAGAGTGGGGCTGCTGTCAGCAGTGCGCTGCTTTTTCAGGTGTGGAAATACTGGCAAAGAACTGACCTGGTAGGAAACTGTAGGTCTTGTATTGTTCTGTCTGACAGTCAGACACTTGTTTCTTGTCAGATTTGATGTGGATAATCCTCCTTCCCTGGTTTTTGTTATCATGTCCCTTTTTGGAGGCTGGGGAGCTCGGCTTCACTTAGGTGAGCTGAAGGAATATGCTGTAGCTTGTTTTATCAGCCTTTTTTTAGTTCCAGCAAGTATAAGAAGCAAGTCTTGGTAGTAACAGACGGTGGATAATTTAGCAGGAGAGTCTTCAAGAACATCATTAGGTTTTGTCACTGCTTCTGAGGGACAGAAAAATATGCATGGGGATGTTTATTTTGCTTCATTTTAATCCAACACCTGGCTAGCTGAAGTTAAATGTCAGTGTGCACATCTCCCATTGCTCTGTTGGTCATCCTTAATGATTTTGCTTGTCTTGGAATACATTAACCTTCCTTCCCCCATCCTCCTGCCATTGTTTATGCTGTCTTCAGCTTTAAATGTAGCCATATAAAGCTCTATCGCCTCCCAGCACTCTTTGGAGAGAAGTGCTATCTATCCCGAGACACTGAGGCTGCATCCCATATTTGCTTTAAGCTGACACGACTGCGGGTTTTCACTAACTGGGTCAATCCTGCCCTTGCTCAGGACACTGTGTCCCTGGCACTGGTGCTCATGCTGCCACATGGCCAACCCAGACAGGGAGCTGATCAGGCTGGGGTAGGAGAGAGAGCAGGACAAACCTCTTCTGATAGCCACAAAACCCTCCCAAAACTGCAGCTGGAGCAATTTGTCTGAAGTTATTGCAGTCAAGGTGCTGAATATTAATGCTGCTTAACAGCTGGATTCTTCTTGGTAGGATGCGAACAGAGGTTTTCAGCCTTCAGCACGTTCTCCTACAGTATTCCTATTACCTCCTCCCAGTGATCTTCCACAGTTACCTGTCCTTACTCTGTTCTGCATCTGTCAAGCTCCCCAGCATTTTCTGAGCAGCCTGGTCTGGTGAAAGGTGTCCCTGTCCATGGCATGGGGTTTAGAACTGGATTATTTTTGAGGTCCCTTCCAACCCAGGCCATTCTGTGATGATTTTTTTATCATTTTACTTTCCTAGCAGCTCTGTTGTGAAGTCTCAATAGCTTGCTGCTTAGTCTCTAAGGTGTGGGTGTTCTTACCACTGAACTCCTGTCTGATGTGTTGTTTTTCCAAATAAAAGAGGATTAACTTTAGTCCTGTGTCTGTGTAGTGTAGCTGAAGTGTAGAGTTAATTGAGACATACAGATCCTTAAATTATCCCTGAAATCGTTCAAAGAGTGACTATTCTGTTGCAGACTGGGCATGAATATGTGAACTCCTGACCGCTTGCTGATCTGGGAGTTCATTGCCTTAAAGGCACAAACAGAAGTGCAGCGAGGTTGACAGAGATACTGCACACTCAGTTCAGCCTAAAATGTCTTCTGGAGAGGCTGATATTTGCAGTGGTGGGTATTGACAAAGTGCAACGCTCTGCATCTCTTGCGGGCTATTTCCATAGGCTTAGTCATGTAGAAAAAGAGTAGGTGGTCAAGAATTAGTGCTGGCAGAGCTAACTCTTGTTCTTTTGCATTGCTAATGATGAACGCTGTCTTCCACCTCACATCACCAGATGATTTCTTTTGAGAGCTCGGTGGCAGGCAGCCACACTTTTCCCACTGATTCTTTTGACTTGTGCGTTACACTTAGAAAATGGGCAAATGGAAACTCTGGCAGCTGCCTGACTTCGTCTCAAAAAGAAAAGGTTCCCTAAATCTCAGCTGGTTCACAGACTCAGTTCAAATGCTTCACATTTGGATCCATTCCTATAGCTTTCGGGCCTATATTATTGAAGGGAAAAAATCTGCTTAATATTCCTACAGAGAGTATGTGGAGTGCAAATTGCTTGGTTGAACTGCTTGCAGCTCCTGTAGACAGGGAAAGCTGCTTGGAATGGGTGGAAGAACTGCTTGTTTCCTATTAGTATTCCAGGGACTGAGGTGTTCCTTCTGGCACTGCTCGTATCAGTATGTGACATGTGTTTATCTGGTGACAAGTCAGTCCTGTGCAACAAACAAGAAGTTGGGATGTGCAGCCTGCAGGCTCCAGTGTCTCCTATGATTCACAGGAAGAGGAGGCACAGAAACAATTGTATTCTCCTTGAAGCTGTAGACAGACACGTATACCTGAATTTTACCATTTAATATTGTCTGGATTTAGTTCTGAGAAAGCTGTTCTGTATACTGGGATATATGGAGGGAAGAGGCTGGCTAGGGATCCAAAGCCTCTGGGAAGTAAATGGTTTTGAAGAAGAAGAATAACTTACATGGATTTGAGAGCAAACCTTGTTTCATTTTTATGAAAAACAAAGTGCAAGAAAATATTACAGCTCTGAGGCTGGAAAAAAAATTGTATGTTAACTTGTTTCTCCCCAGTCTTGAGGAAATTGTCAAGTAATGGCTGGATTTTTATCTGGTCGAACCTTTCTCTCCTTCAGGTTTACTTTAGAAGGTAGTTTGTGACTCAAAAAGCCTCAAACTGTTTAGCTATTTTGGCTACTTTTCTTTGGTTTGAGAAAAATATTAAAACCTCAAACCCCAGCTCCCAGAAATTATGGGCGAAGTGTCACCATGAAAGTTTTTTGAGCCATTGGCAGTGAAATGAACAGATTTCAGCAACTCTACCTGGAGATGTGTGTTGTCTAAAAACCCCCAAACTTTATACAACTTGCTCCTTATTGGCTTCAGCAAGTGAAATATTTTTGTCCTCAATGTTTGTCGTAATCCTTTCTGGGTAACCTGCAGTTGGCTGGCAAAATAAAGACTTGGGTTATCAGGGAGGCAGATTTTACTGAGCTTTAATCACAGTGAACTTCGTGTTGCTATGTCCAAAATGCGTCATGACTTACTGCAAAGAGCTTGAAAATAGTACAAAGTCGTTTTTTTGGCTGTAATTTTAGTAAACATGGACATTGAAGTGAGAGGTCTCCGGAGCGAAAAACACTTCATTTAAAAACTTCCACTCAGCGCTTTTTTTTTTTTTTTTTTTTTTTTTTGACTAGAGTCTTGAAATTTATTTTAAACTCCAGTTTCATTGGGAACAGCTGACAGACCTGAGCAGGCCTAGATGTGATCCTCAGTGCTTCACAGGAGCTTTGGAGACCTTTTGGTCAGCAGTGCTCTCCTGACAAGGAACATAAGGAGTGCGCTGGCGTAGGTCTGGCGTCGGGTACAGAATCCACCTAGAAATCCTCCTTTTTTTTCCCCTGGTGGTGTCAGACAGGTGGTGATTCAGCTTCCAAAACAAGCTGCTGCTGGTTTGCAATGCAAGTAGAGTGAATGTGGAACTGCTTCCAGCAGAAGGAAACATTTCTGGGAAGCAAGCTGGAGTATTTCCAAACCGATGTCCCATGGAAGATGAGAAGCATTATTAAAAGAGGCCGAAGGCACAGTAAGGGAGAAGTGTCATATCTTGACAAGTGCAGCCTGTGGGTGTAGAACATGGGAGAGAGGTTAAATCACCCTTTCAGATCCTATGTGGTGTAATTCATCCTTTTGAGCTATTTATGTCCAATTATCTATTGGCTGCCATAGGGATAAATACAGTTTTGGTTTCTGTCTTGCAGACCCAAGGCTGTAACAATAACCAAAAAGCTGCATTTCTGTCTGGGTTTGTGGCTGAGTCACTGTGGGATTTATTACAGCACATGCATTTGTTCTATTAGGCCTGGCTTTTCTGAATCACAATTTATGGGATCTCAAGCTTCAAGCCTCTCGTGTGTTGTCCCTGCTTCATAAATGCTGAAGAAGTGGGAGTTAAGAACCCTGCTATTAAACCCAAAATAAACCACTTTTCCTTCTACATACGTTGAGCAAACTTCTGGCTTTCCTCGATTACCTAATGTGGAGGGGAGAGCTGCTGGTTTTGGCGCTGAGGTGAAAGTAAAATTTGCCCTGTTTTCAGAGTATTTATTTGGAAAAACTTGCACAGTTGAGTTTATGGAAGTTTTATATTTTCAGACCAAACTCATCACTTTTCAGGAGCTCTTGAGTGCCCTTGTTTTCCTGTTAGATGGTCTCTAAATAGAGCTTTCATCTTCTCCCAGGAAATACTTGCTGGCTTGAGTTTTAATTAAAACCTGGATTTCAGTCACGACAAACTACAGGATGCCAGGAAACACTTGAACATTTTCTCTGAGCCTTGTGTCATGCTTAACAAAGACTTTTTACCTTTTTCTAAATAAATAGGGATGCATTCAGTAAGGATCATTCCTTTTTGCCTATATACCTACAAAGGGCTTTTGTATAAATAAGCAGAGGTGTTCATCATCTATTAAATTCCTATTGTTTTTTTTTTTTTTCCCCAGGTAATGCATTAATACATTAATACAGCAGAAACATTTGTCAGGAAGAGCTTGGGTGAGATGGTGGGTGATGGGTGGGATGTAGCCAGGCAAACAGTGCTCAGGTGCTCTCATAGTTTGTTGTGCTAGAGAAGGTGAAGTAGGTGTTTCAGAGGCGACTTTTGAAGAACAAAAGCACCAAGTTCCCCACGTGCCAAGCCCTTCCCAGACTGGAGAGCAGTCCCAGGGAGTGTGGGTGTTACAAGTCTCCTTTACAGAAAATTGGTGTTTATGTGGTGGACTGCTAACATCTGAACAGGATTAGGAACTGGCCTCTGGATGCTGAAGATGTGGCGGGCACAAGGGGAGTGTGGATAAAGTGCTGGAGCTGGTGCTGCTCACAGAAATGCTGCACTTGGCACATCTGGCCCAGGATCTAATGCCTCTGTCACTCTTCTTGCTGAATTCTCTGAAGAGAATGTAAACTATTGTTTTGTTTTTCATCCAGTGCTTGATTGTCCCATATCACAGCATTTAAACAATCTGCTCTGCTTCCCTTCTCTTCTCAGATGAAGCTCCAGAGATGCTGTCTGACCTAGTTTTAACTTAACGTGCACTAAAATGGTTGAATTTTATATGTACTGGCAACTTTCCTTTTGCTTAAATAAGGGGGAGGGATTCTATTCTTAATTAAATACACCACACTGGAGATTTATAGACACTTGGCACGACCTGGCAGCTAAACTGGATAATTCCTGATTGATCTAGTAGCAAGTATTCTTTTTATTTTAGTGCTCGCACATTTAGTTCATTAACAAACTAACAAAAGTTTAACAAACTAACAAAAGTTTAACAAACTAACTGACACATAATAGAGAACTCACTGAAAATGGAGGCTTTGGAGTGGCATACTGGATTGAGTTAGGCTGAGGTTACCCACATTAAAAGCGATTTTGCTATAATGGAAGTATAAATGTTTTATCCAGCAAAATTTTTGTTTTGCAGATGGCTTGTTCAATCAGTATATCAGTCAGCAAGAGTACAAACCTCGCTGGGGGCAGATTATCCCCAAAAGCACCAAAGGTAAGGACATTTCTTAAGATAGAACTCATGTACTGCCAGTTCTGTCTTGTTCCTTTGAGAATATGGAGCAAGGGAATGATGCAAGAAAGTCTCCTCTAGGAGAGTTCTAGGGAATGGTTTCTTCTCTGAAAAAGTTGCATTTGTTTGCAAATTCAGTGAAATTCAGCCTGCTCTCTGGTTGAGTAAGGAACAGTGTAGAAATTCTACTTGTAGCTTTAAGGATAGATCAGTTTAGTGACAAATCCCAGAATATTGGTTAAACATGAGAACAGTTATCTGTGTTACCAGATTTAGCACATGGAATTGAAGTAACTTCAACTTAAACTGAGGAGTTGGCAAATAAATACATTATCTCAACAGGGAGTATTTTAAATGAGGTGGATCTTTTGAAGTCTTGATCTGTTACACAGTAAATCCAAACTGCGGAAGCTTTTCCATTCCTGTCTGCCTTGAGAGGAGACTTGTAGCAGCATCCTTAACTACAGATTACAAAAATCATTGTCACAGAGCAAATGTAGGATCCAAGGTGACAATTGCCAAGTGTGGAGCACTGTCCCCAGGCCCCTTGGGAGGGGTTATCTGTGTCACCTGTCCTGAATGCTTAAGATACATAAAGTAGTTGGAAAGCTGCTTTAATTGGACAGTTGGAATTCCCTTATATGTGAGAATAGCTGGTGCAAAGCTAGCTGTCTCCATGTCTACATCACCTCCTGCTCCCATCCCAGGGGCTCATTTCCCTGTCATTTGAGTATCTGTTCTCAGAGCTCAGCCCTCAGGCAGCTCTCAGGTGGGGAGAGATGGAAGGGGAGCCAAAGGGTGGCTGTGTCATCCCTGCTGGAGAGCTGCAAGGAGAGCTCTTTTGTGTACAGACTGTGTCAGGAATGTTTGAGCTCCTTTCTAAGGCACTGGGAGTTGCAGTATTCACTTCTGCTCTCTGCCCTGTCAGTCACCAGATAATTCAGTATAAAACTTTGTACAGTTTTATAAAGCACAAAAAATATTACCTGGAAAAAGTGATGTGCTAGTGTTTAAGGAAGGGTGAGTTACTCAGTGCCTCTGCTTCCATGTTGAGGCTGTATCTTTCTTTGTTTTAAAAATCTTAAAATGGAAAATTCTCCCTTCCCTCTTTTTCTGTAGGTGACGGGGAAGACAGTCGGCCAGGGATGAGAGGTGGCCATCAGATGGTTATAGATGTGCAGACAGGTGAGTAGTTGTTACATTTCTTAACTAAATTATTTAATCAGTTAACTTCCAGATTAATATGCAAATGTGTTTTTCTTCAGACACCCTGCTAGCTTCAGGTTTTGAGGAAAAAAAATTGCACTTTCTAATAGTTGGATGAAATGCTCTGCTTCCTCTCTGGATCTATATTCCAGCTGCCTTTCCCCTTCTTCCCTAATAATTCTGTGTTATGCCTTAGCCATTTTCTTGTCTTAACTAAGAAACCAAGAACAATTGGTTTTAATTTTTTGTTCCTGCTACCATCTTAGAGCAGGAGTTCAAACAAGAGAAGAGAAATTAGAGATAATAATTTCCTTTATCTGCTACAGCCTGTGCTCAAGCAATAGATCTGATGTGTTGAAACATTCCTTGTATTTTGGTTGGAGTGGCTTCTAAGTCCCACAGTGTGCAAGAAACTCCTGTTAAATATAATTCTTTAGACATCTTTTACAAAAATATTTCCTGTAGCAGTTTAAGGAATGGCTCAGCCTGTTTCAGAGAACATACAGAGAAAAGAAAGCGGGGTGGTGTATCAGGAACAGTTCCAGTGATTGTTGTTCTGCATAATTTTCTATATCTTTGTCTGTTGCTTAATCAGATTTCTGTGCTACGTCAGTCCTTACTAAAATAAGGAAAGCATCTGCCCGAGTCTTTGCTGTGTGAGTGAAAGGATTGTTCTTAGGAAGGGAGAAACAAGATCAGGGCGTGGGTATTGGACAGGAATATAGGGTGGCATTGAAGGAGTTGGCAAAAAAATGCCCACGGCCATATCTGTTGTGGTCACAGGACGGGGACAGAGCATGTGACAGCATAGGACCTTCCAGAGTAATTTGCTAAGTCATGGTGAACAAGCAAAAATCCAGCAGTAGCTGCAGCCTCTGGCTTTTGCTCAGAGTAGTTACTGCACTGGAGGAAGCACTCAAGTTATTTGGTGTAGGAGAGTAAACTTCTCTCATTTGGTGGGAGAGGTTTGAGATTGATTAGAAAAAAACACTGCTGGAGGATTTGCTGGTGTTTGTCTATGCAGAGGCTGGGAACGCTCCCTAGTGGCCTCGGGAATTAGTAGTGAGTGTTTCACAAGAGCGTGGAAGAAAGATGATCCTTGTCAACTTGGAAATGATAGTCCTGCACACCTCCTGAAAATAAAATATCCATGGTAGTGTGAGCCTTCCTTTCCATTCCTCTTGCTTTTCTTAAGTCCCAGTGAGGCTGTCAGCTCTGCCTTTGACTTCAGTTTCACTCTGCTTTAACAAGGCAGTGAAACTCATCCATATATTTTTTAATATTTCTTGATATATTTTATATGTATTATATATACTTTGGATATATGTGTGTATTTACTATAAAATAATATTTATATTATTTATGGGAATAGATGTATAATGTATTATATACATTATATATATTATAAATGTGTATATATTATACATTATAATATAGTATAAATGTATCATATATATACAATTCAAAAATTTTATATTTTTTTACTTGCACAAAAGTGACTAGACAGTACCCACAGAGGTGGAGTCCTGGATCTCATGGTGGCCCTTTTTTGCTGTAGCTCTATTTACAGGTGGTGGGATACCTTCCCAAAATTTCCCTGTGGGCTGTTAGGGAAGTTGCTCTCAGCTTTGCATCCAGGTCCACTGAGGCTTGTAAAAGCTGAAATGTTTTTGAGATGATCAGTTTTGCCATTTAATTTGGCTCGTGACAGGCCAAGGGAAGTTCTTGGGGCTGTTTCCCATTGCTGATTGCTGATTTTCCTTTTGAATATAGGTGGAGTTGAATGAGCTGGTGGGAATGTAGCCAGTTAAGTCAGGATGCGTTTTACAGACTGGAGGTGGAAAGCTCCCTGGCTAACCTTAGACAGATCCAGTGCTAATGGAAAAGGGAGCAGTGGTGTACTCTTCCCTTCAAAGACATCCTCCCTCCTTACTCACACACTTGCTGAGTGGGTTTTCCTCAGGAGACTTCAGCAACTGAAGAAAAATCATTTCACTTTGCACTTCTTGTTAGAGGAGTTAGGTCCTTCTCAAAAATCAGTATTTTCTTCAAATTGAATCTTTTGGAAGTGAAGTGAAACAGCAAAATCATACTTACAAGAAGATTCTGAAGTTTCATATCATGTAGAATTAAGTGTTAGAAGCAAATTTTCCTCTCTGATGGCCAGACCTGCTGTAGCTATAAACGAACTCTAAATGGTTCAGTATTTTGATTAACCTCAAGGAGATTTTAACCACTTACTACTGACTAGAAAAATGATTCTAATTTAATAGTACTGAGCCTGCTGGATGCAGGTGCTGGTGTCAAGGTAGAGGATATGGGTTGGTGAGTAGCTGAACTAGATCTTAAGTTGCTGATCGTGCATGGAGTCACTGAGACTTTGTTCATCAGTTTTGGGTAGAACATGGATTAACTTGGTCTAAACTGCCTTTTAGCATGGTTTATCTTTCACTTAGAGTAGGCTGAAAGTAACCTGGCAGCCACTGACTTGTACTGGAGCTCATTTCCATCTGGCACTCGTGTTCTTAATACCTGCCACAGCTGACTGAGTAAGTGCAATGTTCCTGGTGCTTTGGAAACCACTTAAAGCTGGTATTTGAAATGGAACTGTAGGCATTGTGGAATGCAGAACTGAGAATGCAGCCTGATGCATTCTTCCTATGTATTAAAAAAAAAAAGAGAAAAATGGGAAATTAGTGATTCCCACTATATCCTCCATCATTTTAATCACATTAAGACTCAGACTGGAATGACTCTGGATGGGAGTACAAGTGCAGAAACATAAACTAAGAGAAATTCACTGTTATAGCTGAAACCACTATTAGGTACTTTAAAGCTTTAGACTGCAAATGAAAACAGAAGGCTCTTGTTATTCCTGCTTTTCCCTGCAAGGTGCATTTCTCATGCAGCTCTCTGTGTGGGAGGCTGGAGAGTTCTCTCTGCTTTTCTACAAGGAAGGGGAAGTATTTGAGCAGTTGCAACCCAGGTACATAGATTAAAACAAAATTATCCCCAAACAATCCCAAAAATACACAAGAACACAGTGTTGTGTGCTGCATGTCAGACATGAGAAGCTGTTTGTGTAGGCCCTGGGGAAATACTGGGGCAGTAACACACAGGCTCGTGTGCAGAACTGTGTTCCCAGGGAATTGAATCCTAATGCAGTTTTGGATGAGGGTGTCAGCATCTGGCACTGGTTCCTTATTAACTGCTCTTTGAGTCTGCCCTCCCTGGCCTCTTTATGGGTCAGATATGCCACATGTTTCAAAATTCCAGTGCTTATTCTGGAAGAGGGAGTGAGTCAGTGAATTGCCAAAAGCAAGTTTTAAGGAGTAGTGTCAATACTTAGGAACAGTATGTGTGTTGTGTTTTGGAGATGTGGTTTATAATTCCATAGGCAAGGTGGAATTGATCTCTTCTGGTCTTACAGGGCAGACACAGTGAATAACAGTCCATAAAGTCATATAATTGTTTTGGTAACAATAGAAATAGGGACCATGTAGAAATCATTCTATTGAAAAAAATATTTGGTGTTATATCAGGCTTTCTTAAATGTTGAAGTTTTCCCATGAGCCTGCTTTAGAAATAACAGCAAAGCACCCAGGTTGATTTTTCTTCTGTCTCCATTTCTCTTCTCTTTGGCAAGTGAAACAGTTTTTTGAGGGAAAGCATTACTGAAATGGTATTTATTGATGTGGTACCTCTGTTCTCTCACTGAAGTGCAACTGCTGTGTAATTTTGGTTGTACATCATTTTGCTTTTCCTTTCGTCCGAAGGAATTCTGTTTGCTTCCTTCCATTAGATAAATGAGGACAAATCTGTAGGTTGGGAACAGAGGGAGATTCAGAGCACTGGGCCCAGCGTGCCCATAGTATATGTGGGCAGCACAGCAGAAATGACAAGGCTCGTTCAAAAGCAGCATGGAAAGAAGAAAAAGATGAAGAGAGAGCAGCAGACATGAAGGATGCTGTTTTGCCTGAGGAAAACACTGCTATCCATAAGATATTTAAAGACAAGACTTGTGTACAGGATGAAGGGATCTCAGAAACAAAACACAGATGGCTTCTAAGCTCTGAAACACAAACAGCTGCTGAATCCTGGAGGTTACTCAACTTCATGGGGCTTTCACATTTGAGACTGTATGCCTATCCTTAAAAAAAACCCTTGTATTCAGCCAACTTGTATCCAGCTGAACTGTGGCTCAGAAACCAAGGAGTGTGATACTGCAAGAAGATTTAAGGCTGCTTTTATATTTGTGCTCTTAAATGCTCCTTGCAAAGTGGGCAGCGCTGCTGGCATGTAACTAAAGGTGTGGGTGCTACTTGGGGAAGTGACATCCTTTTGTAGAAGGCTTTTGAGAGATCTTATACCTTGTTTGGTTTGTTATTTCTGAGAGGAGCCTTTCATAGTTGTAGAGACAGTGATGTTCCAGTACAGCCCCAGCAAGTCTGTGCTGGCAGCTGACTGGGAGGGCAGTGGCTGATGAACTGGGAAACAGGGCCATGAGTCCAGGGGATCCTGAGAGGCTGCAGGAGAGCATTGTGAGGTTCTGATCCTGCCCTTGGGATGTGACAGCTGTGCAGGAAGACAGGCTGGGGACTGACTGCAAGGCGCTGGAAGTGGAATGTGCGTCAGCAGCATGTCCTTGTGGCATTAAAGGCCGGCCTCTCCTGCTGGATTGTACCAACACAAGCACAGCCAGCAGGGAGAGGGGAGGGTGATGTTCCCCTTCTGGGTACTCAGGGACACATCTGGAGTGCTGTGCCTGGTTTGGGCTCTCTGGGACAATAAGGATTGTGTCAAACTGAACTGACCAAGGTGGTCAGGGCTGGAGCATGTGGTGTGTGAGGAGATGCTCAAGGAGCTAGTGTCGTTCATCTGGTAGAAAAAAGGTTCATGGGAGGATCCTAGACCTGTCTTCAGCTGCTGGTGAGAGCATGGAGGTAGCCAGGCTCATTTTGGGGGGAGCAGAGGGGTAGGATAAAGGACAGGAAGGGAAAATCCTTTTAGATGTTAGGGGGGAAAATTGTCATGAAGTTAATCAGTCATTGCAGCAGGGATCCAGTCTGCAATGTCCATCCTTGAACAAAGTATAACTGAATAATTCCCTGGGCAATGTGGTCTCTGCTGAAGTTAACCCTCCTCTGAGGGATTTGGGGGATGACTGATGGACCTTGCAGAGGTGCTGTAGATCCACAATTCTTTTGTATTTCATGGAGAGCTGTTCTAGCAGAGACATGGAAATACTACTTGACCAAAGAATGTAGTTAAATATGTCACCAGGACTGGAATGTATTCACTGAGGAAGACCTCCTGTACCAAAATCCCACCAAGGATTTCACCACATGGTGAAAACGGAGTTAACAGGAGTTAGAGAACTGTCCTTGAGAATGTGTCTGAACCTGGACTGAAACCACCCCAGGAATTTTGATATTTAATGGTTTGGAGAAGGCTGCTGTGCTGCTTTTCTGAGAAACAGAAATTAAGGAGAGATTGATAGGAAATATGTGGATTGTTGGAAATATACGTCCTCTAATTTGAAGACTTCTCTGGCACCTTTTAATCATCTAGAGAGTAAGAGAAGAAAAGAACTCAGACATTACAGAAAAATTTTTGACTGAGCAAGCAGTTTAGAAATACTCACAGAACATATTTAATTCAAAGTGTTGAATTTGTATTCAGAAAAAAAAATGTAGAGGAAATAAGCTGAGGATGCTGGAGGAAAAATTTGACTTCCTAAACGTAGCTGGTAAAAGCTTTGAGTAAATATAATTGCTTTCAGGTTTTTTTCTTGTTGCCTTGCAGCTAGGTTTGAAAATTCTCCTGCTCTGCTCCTAAAGCTGAATAGAGACTTGCTTTAATAAAGCAGCATCAATTTGCTGTGTTCCGTATTGCTTGGATGCAGAGGGAGGATCCTTTCCTCCTTGAGTTCCCCAGTGCTACCAGAGTTATATTGGTGTGAGACTGCTGGGCTCTCCTTGAGCTGCCCTGCTGCTGCTGCCTGGGGTTTGTGGCCTCTGTCCTCTTCTTTGAATATTGCCCTTTGATACCTGTCCTGGTTTGGGTCTCTGCATGCAGGATGAAAAAAAACCCTCCCATAAAATCTGAATTAACAGCTAGAATACAAGCAGTGATACTGCTTGGGAAATAGAGTGAAGCTTGACTTCAAAAAAAAAACTTCAAAATCCCCAAAACACTCAAACCCAACCAAACCAAAACAATCAAACCCAACGCCAACCAAACAAGAACAATCCCTAAAACCACCAAACAACTATTTTTTGCTTTATACCATGGGAAAACAATTACAAATTTTAGGAGAACTATAAAAAATTATTTACTTGACATTGCCAGCAACAGATGCATTTATACATTAAGAAATACTCCTTTTAAAACATGGAACCTTCCTCTAAAATACGTATATACTTCTGCAATAAGGCAAGAAACAAAAAATTATTTTCATTGGGTCTAGATAGTGATGGAGTCTTTCTTTCATGTGAGCTTTACAGTTTTCCTTCATGATGAAAAATGGGTCTGGCACAGAGTTCATGTCCAGTTGTGTTCAGGGTGTTGCTCTGGGGATGTTCAGCACCAGTTGGGTGTTCGTGATCCTCTCTCAGTGCTCACATTTAATTCTGTCAGCCTGGGTTAGGTAACTTCCAAAATCTGAGTTTTCATCGGAGTCATTCAGGTTTGCTATTAAATTTCATGTGAGCCAACAAAGCCTTTCCAGGCAGGCCTGACATTTTGGCAAGGCCCCAGTAGGATTTTTAGCTGGTGCCAAATCTTTTATTTTTCTCGGCTATCAATGAAGCTGTTGTGGTAATGTGGGTTTTGTGAGCTGTGAGAATTTATGCGCACAAAGGGACCTGCTCTTTGCAGGGAACACTGGGAGCCCTGAGTCCAGGAGGAAGGGTAATTAAAGTTAATGAACCAGGGTAACCTTTCCATGGTGATGACCACTATCCTGATGGTAGGTAAGGGTCAGGGACTAGTCCCATTTTATAATCGTGCTCTAACTCCACACTTTAATTGGTGTTGGACTAAAAATTGGCCATTACCTCCATAATAGAAGTGGTTTGTGGATTTTAAAGGAGTTTTTCAACGCTCTGCAAGTCTTGAGGAGCTTGTTCTTCTTGGGCTTGGCTTTGTGTTCTGTTTTAATGCAGTCTGAAAATGAAGTATTTTTAGAATTTGGGACCAGATAGTGGTGTTTCTATAATGGGAGCAGTTTGGTTATCTCTCCATGGCAGAACAGAAATTCCTTTCTTAAATGCTTCCCCTTTTCAAAGGCTTCATCTGGTTTTATCAGTGAGTCTGGGAAGCCTTAGAACTTGCTGCACACAGAGCAGTTGTGGGTTTGAGGTGACAGCCCTGAAACACTGACTTTAATTTGTGACTCTTATACTCACTTTTGTTGCATCAGGTAAGTTACTTTATGCAAGACATTTCCCTTGAAGAGGATTTTGTACTTGATTTTTCTATCTAAGGGATGGACTAAACAGAAAACCTTCGCTGCTCCTATCTCCGAAATCTTGTTGATGTATAAATCCCGCACCAAACAGGGCACAGGCTGAGAATGTCATTGATAGACTGCATGCGCAGGATCCAAAATGTTAAATATTGTTCATTTGTCTGTCTGGAATTTTAATCAGAAAGCTGTGGGTTTGATTGCCTCTTATGTAAATGTGGAAATAGAAAATGACTCTGAGAATTGGCTGTCTATCAATCCTAAAATCTTCCATTACTAAACCAAACCACATTTTTGTCTTCATGACTAGTTCCATTCAAAGAGCAGTGGTGTTTTAAGTAAAAAAAAGAGTTGAAATTTATCTTCTGATAGTTTGTCTTTGTCACAGATGTTTTGTAGGCATTAGCCTGTTTAAACACATTCTCTTTTTAAAATAAAATTAACTTTTTTTTTTGTGAATAGAAACTGTATATTTGTTTGGTGGCTGGGATGGAACTCAGGATCTGGCTGACTTCTGGGCATATAGTGTGAAGGAAAACCAGTGGACCTGTATATCCAGGGATACCGAGAAAGAGGTAAGTTCTGCAAACATCCATATTTTTAAAAATACATCAATGGTTGCCCTCAAAAATGCCCCTGCTAAAGTACTTGTGTTGAAGTGCAGTATAAGGGTGAGAGCCACAGAGTTCAGACCTTCAAGTTCTGAAGACTTTTGAAATGCTTACGTGGGGAAAATATGAGCTGGAGGTGGCTTTGAAGTGCTAAGATTCCTGGAGGGGAAAGGTTTATTTCTCAAAAGCAGAAATGATCGGCTAAAAATCAGCTCAGCAAGTAGAGCACGAGTTAAATAACTTTGTGTGGCTGAACAACCAGACTTATCGCAGAATGTTTTGGGTTGGAAGAGATCTTAAAGATCATCCAGTTCCAGCCCTGCTGCCATGGGCAGGGACACCTCCCACTGGAAGGTTCCAAGAACTTGCTAATGAACATTTCAGACCCAATCCTGGTGTTTGAGCTTCAGAAACCAATTGTTTATTTTTTTAGCTTCTGTCAAAAATGGATAGAAATGGACAACTACCAGATGGAAATCTAGAGGACAGGGGTTACTGCCAAAGGCTACACAACCCCGAGAGCTTTCGTGGAATTCATTTGAACCATTTTCCTTGGCCTGTTTTGCTCAGTATTTGACGTATGAAACCTGAAATGAATGTAGCTTGGGTTATAGGACCAGACAAAAAAAGTCCAGTACCTTTGGTTTCTGTAATTAATTTCACTGTACACTGAAATCTTCAAGTTTTGTGTGGTTTATTGTGTTTTGTGTTCATTACTTGTTTGTCAGAGGAAGATTCATGCCACCTCTTCTTGGAGGTATGAAAAGTTTGAGATCCCACCACTTTTTGACAAATTCAGGAGTTTATTTCCTCAGCTATTTGAAAACAGTAGAAAAATATCTTGTTTCTCATTTGTATTTCTCAGTTACTCGTCATGACTAATTTTGTGAGCTTCCTTACCAGATTAAATAACACTTCAATTTTCTCATTTTTCTCATGGCAAAAGTTTTTTTAGAGGATGTGATCAAGTAGGACAAATAGCCTGAGCTGAAAAAAAAAGAATAAAATCTCACAGGCATTTCCTGTAGCCCTCGAATCTCTGTGTCATGGACTTACTGATTGGAACATCCTTTACAAAATGGGCAATAACAAAACTGAACGTGATATTCTGGTTTCTGTCAGAGCTGTGGAGAGGTAAAATTGTTATATTTATGTACTGTTTAGTCAAAAAGGGGCTGCTGTGTTTTGTTCCTGCACAAGCCAGTGTGGGTCAGTCTAGTGTTTAAGGTATGCATTTCCTTCTTGCTGGGGAGGTCGTGCCACATCCAGTTGAGTTTCTCTTAAGCTTAGGAGGCCTGGCTGGGGTGTTTTCTCTCCAGATTCCTCATACCTGTCTCCAGCACGGTAAGACTGGGATGGGAGGAAGGAGAGATGCACAGAAGGAGAGCTGTGGAGGAGACGCAGTAGAAGAGTTGTGAGTTGATGTGATTAAATAATTATAAAGGGATTTTTGGAGGCAAAAATGTTAGCAGAGTGTTATGGAAGTTCAGGAAATTCAGATGGAATATGGGAAGGGTCTAGTGAGGAGAGGAAGAAAGAGGAATTTTTAAAAAGTGGAGACTTGCTGAATGTATGAGGAATTTTGAAGAAGGGATGTGCTTAATAAAGTGTGGAGAAACATGGTTTTGGAAAGGGAATTCTAGAAGAACTCTCTGTGACAAACTTGTGAGGTGGGGCCCCTGTGAGCCTTGTGGAGTTCAACAAGGCCAAGTGCAAGGTCCTGCACATGGATTGGGGCAATTCCAAGAACAGATAGAGGCCAAGCAGAGAATGGATCCAAGAGCAGTCCTGAGGAGGAGGAGGAGGACTTGGGGTGTTGGTGGATGAGAAGCTCGACAGGCCACGATGATGTGGACTTGAGCACTTCTGCTCTGGAGCCAGGTTGGCAGAGCTGGGGGTGCTCACCTGGAGAAGAGAAGTCTCCAGGGAGAGCTCAGAGCCCCTGCCAGTGCCTTAAAGGGTTTCAGGAGAGTTAGAGAGGGACTTGGTTCAAAGGCACAGTGTACCAGGACAAGGGGGAATTGTTTCCCAGTGCCAGAGGGCAGGGTTAGATGGGATACTGGGAAGGAATCCCTGGCACAGGGTGCCCAGAGAAGCTGTGGCTGCCCCTGGATCCCTGGAAATGTCCAAGGCCAGGTTGGATGGGGCTTGGAGCCACCTGGCATAGTGGAAGGTGTTGCTGCCCACAGCAGGGGGTGGCACTGGAAGGGCTTTAAAGTCCCTTCCCACCCAAAGCATTCCATGATGCTGTGATATATTCAGCAGTGCTCAGGAGGCCTCCTGAAGTGTAGTTCAGGGTTTTGGTGACTTTCTGAGGTACAGTGAGCTGGCAGCTGCTGTACTTGGAAACTAGCAGTGGGTTGTGGTTTTTTTTTTTCCAAAGAGATCTGGATGAAACCTGATTTAGAAATGAAAAGGTCAATCTCAAATGTTGAGAAGTATATTCAAAAACAAAGACTCCAGATGTTTCTTTAATAGGGACATCAACTGCTCACAAACAATTTGCAAAAAGGAAATGTCTGTTGACATGGAATCTTAAAAAATATTCAGAGTAGATTCCAGAGGAGCTTAATCTTGTTTTGTTGTATTGTGCGAGTTCTGCTTCTGGCATTTTTATTCTAATTAATCAGTGGCAGTGGTTAAATTAGCCAGTCAAGAATTAAACGTGGATAAGAGTGAAATATGGTGAAAGTTGCATCCTGTCCAGTGTTATTGTAGGGATAATGCAGAGTAATGCTTTTGGGATAAGGGTACTGGGAGCTTCTGTTGCAGTGCATTAGGAAAACATTGTGTGACCTTTTTAGAAAATGTTTTTGCTGTTGTTTTTCAACATTTTCCACTGAGGTGTCTGTCACCTGAAGTTGCATTTGTCTTTTTTAACAATTAGACCACCAAAGCTGATTTTCCATAGCTCTTTTTCATAGAATCATTGAAGAGTTAGGTTGGAAAAGCCCTCTAAGATCAACTCCAACTGTTCTCCCAGCACTGCCAAGGCCACCACTAAACCATGTCCCCAAGTCTCACATCCACGTGGCTTTTGAATTCCTCCAGGGACAGGGACTCCATCACTGCCTTGGGCAGCTGTGCCAGGGATGGAAAACCCTTTCAGTGAAGAAATTTTTCCAAATATCCGAGCTCAACCTCCCCTGGTGTAACTTGAGGCCATTCCCTCTCCTCCTGTCCCTGTTCCCTGGAGTACAGCTTGACCCACCCCGGCTGTCCCCTCCTGGCAGGGACTTGTGCAGAGCCACAAGGTCCCCCCTGAGCCTCCTTTGCTCCAGGCTGAGCCCCTTTCCCAGCTCCCTCAGCCTCTCCTGGTGCTCCTCACTCTCCTGGTGAGACCCTTCCCAGCTCCATTCTCTTTCGTGGATATGCTCCAGCTCCTTATGTCTGTCTTGTATGTCTGGACAAGATGCTCAGGGCGCTGCTGGAGTAGCTGATCACCTACAGCATGAAAACAGGGTCTGCAGGACCTGCTGGTGAGCACACCACCACTGCTGATGGACAGACAGACCCCACCATCACTTCAGAGTATGGATCCGGCAGGACTCCTGCTGTGCCTGTCAAATCCTCTTCCTCAAGCCTGAATCCTTCCAGGGAGATGCTCCATGGAGCAGCTCAGGACCTCTCAGCTTACCTACAGCTTCTGTCTCTGGAGCGTGTGACAGCCCTGTGAATCCGCTGGCACAAGGCACAGCCAAAATGTGTTTCATTTAAGGGTCTTTAAGAGTTTCTACCCTGAATCAAGTGGAATGTTCTGACAAATGCTGTTGTCTTCAGGGTTTTTAAGGCTGTAGATCAACAGACTTCTTCAGGATTAGGGAATAAATAGTTCTAAAAAAAACAAACTTTGTCATTCCCTGGACATTTTTACTCTAGGCTAGTGTCAGTTAACAGGGAAATTTCATGTGTGTGTGTTTTGATGTCTGTTTCTAGTTTCCAAGCAGCAGCTTTCTCTTTTGATGGGTAATTTAGTTAAAACTGGTGCAGGAGGGTAATTTTAAATGTAGGAAAAACTTTGGTGTAAATTGATAGTCAGGGGATTTTGAAATAGGATCAAAATGCTGAGGGGTGTTGATGCCTCTGGAGATCAGATAAATGAGACTAAAGCAGTGTGATAGTTGGCATATTTTGTGTGTCTCTGGTATTCCTCTACCTTGTTTTAGTATTTCCTAGAGACAGGACATGGAGGGATCTCCCTTCAAACAGTGTCGCTGCACTGATTGGTACCTTCTGTGCTGCGTCTTGGAAAATACATTGACTCATCCTCATTCTGGCTTCTTCAGAGGAAAATCCTGCTCACAAATCAGCTCTGTGAAGGACGTGGAAATTGTGTAAATGGGTTAGGTTTAGGTGACACTGTATTTCTCTCAAAAATTGTTGAAATGTTTCCTTAGCAAACGTAGAAGTGAAGGTCTTGTCATGGTTTAACTGCTTGAGAGGAGAAATCTTTGTTCACAATGAAGGAGAGTGTAGGTCAACAAGTGCCTCCTGTTCAGTAGGTTCAAAATGATGTAGAAAATGGGTATATTGTGAGGTGACAGTTTGCTGTGAACAGAAAGTGCTTTTCCAGGATGCTGAAAGTAAAAGCTGACAAGTGTAGAAAGATCTCCTAATGGTGAGAGCCAGGGGGAATTTCAGCTGCTATTGTATTTCCAGTTAAATTTTCTCCAGTCTCTGCATGCATTTGTTGACATGGATGAATTTACCCAAAGCTTTCAGTGTCATATTACCACAGAAGCATTTTTGGTAGGAGTTTGTGACACCTCTGACTGTTTTTTTGGGTGTGATGCAAAAGTACATGAGCATATCAATGTAAAGCTTTTACCCTGTGCTGTTTGAAGTGTAGGAACTGAACTAGTCTCAAATATTGACTTCTTCCCACAGATGGTGATACAGTTTGGAAGACACTTCAAGTGACTTGAGGGACTTTTTGTTGCAAATATTGTGATGTTTACTTGAGATCTAATACAGCGAGTCTGCCATGTCCTACTGCTGAGCAGTTCCAGTGGTACAGATGCTCAGTTGTACAAGATTCCTGGTGCTGCAAAAGCACATAGGGAGAAGGCAGCTGTCCCTGAAAGAAACTTGGATACTGCAGACCTACCTCGGAGCCAACTCCCTAAATAGTGCAAATGCCTACAAAAGTAGGGACAAAGACAGCAGATGCTGGAGTGAACCAAATGAAAAGTATCCTAGGCTGATCCTAAATATCACAGGCTAATGGTTTATTATCCTCCCTGTTTAGTAGCATAATGGTTTAAAATGTTGTAAGCCAGTATTCTTTCACCAGAATGTTTGAGAGACTTTCACATATGCCTAACTGACATCCCCAGTGATTTCCACTTAGGCAGCCTAAAGCAAAAAAAACCCTGTTGAGGGAGTAGCACCTCAGCTTTTAAAAAGAATTTATTTTTAAATAAACTTTTTGGAAAAGGTTTTCAGCTTTTGAAGCTAACTTATGTGCTTATACTATCTTGTGTGCCTCAAGAGTTCTGTCCTCTTAATCCTGGTTTATTTGTCTTTTTTTTTTTTTAACTTTGACATTTTTAAAGGAAAATATCATCCATATTTGAAAACAGCTTCAGGTCTTAAGTTATTCAGTTCCCTCACTAGGTACCTGTATTTCTTGCTTCAAGTTTGAAAAAAAGCCTAGAAACCAGCCAAACTTCAGTTATTCCTCACACCAGGTGTTTGAATGTGTGGAGGTCCTTTTCCTCCACACACTGCTGTTTGAGTCAGTCCCGTGGAGAAAGGAGCATTAAATAAATGCCTTGTGCCCGATGTTCTGGAGGCTGCACAACTTTGGCAGCCCTGGAGCTTGTGCATGCCAGTCTTCAGGTTATGCTGAATTTCCAAGTCATCATAAAGCTTTCAGCTGCAAAGTAAAACTACTTTTAGTCCTTGAAGTAATGCATCAGGCAGAGTTGATTTGTGGCGTTTATGTTCCGATAAAAATCACCACTTCAGCTACAGCTTATGATGAGTTTAATGCTCTGATCTCTGGTCTGGAATGGAACTTTATTTTACTTACATGGCTTTATTAGGACATTATTGCATCATCCTAATGCATTTTGCAGTTCCCTGTAAATTGTAGATGAGGCAGTGTAGAGTCATTTTTGGGTGGCTGTGGATGCATCCTGGGGGGAAAAATGACGTTACAGGATTTTCAGGTAAAGATTTAGTGAAGAGATTGATGTTGGTACAAGGAATTCTGATTTATATCCTTTTGGCTTTTAAAGACACAGAAATATGCACCTGTGAGATGAGCCAGCTGGAATGCCAGGACCCCAGCATTTCACACTGAAGGGATTAAAAGAAAAGAATTTTAAAGAAATAGGAGAATATGTAGAGGTGGAAGGAAAACTTAACTCTTTTGCCGGTGAGTGAAAGTAGCTTCACACACCAGTCAACTTTGCCTTGGGAGTAGAGTAATGTCTTATTTCAGCTACACTGACAGACTTGTTACATTAATGTTACATTAATATTGCTCAATCTGTACAAATACAGTAATCCCTGAAGAAATATAAGTTATCCCAGGGTGGTAACAAAGGGGAAGCAGTCTCAAGTAGTATCACAGACAAAACTGTAGCTAAATTGTCTGGATAATTACGTGCTTGAAAATGTAGTAAGTTTTTGTGGACCTTGCTACTGAGGTATTTCAGCAGCTGGGTTTTGGAGGTAATTGGGAATTGAGCTTTCTGGAGTGTCTCAAGAGAACTTACTGGCACAATGGCTGGTGCAATGATGTGTTGAATTCAGATCTATCTGAAAGAGCTTAGTGTGTTTAATAGGACTTAATCCATGAGTTTTCCAGGGCTTGCATTTGATGGAGATGTTACTGATACTGGGCTCTAGGAAATTAAACAGCCACTTTTACAACTTGCCAACACCTTCGGGTGCAAACTGCTCTTTTGTCACAGTTAAAAACTGTCTTCGCTTTCTCAGAAACATCTGAGAGCCTGTGGCTGTTGAAGGATTTAGACTTAGAATTTCATGTTTGTCTATCACTGGCATCTCAAGGACAATTAATTACCCAAAAAAAATAAACTTTCAAAAGTGTAGCCTTTGTGGCTAAATAGTTTATAAGCAACCAGTTAATTTTTTTTCAGCCTTCTGGTCTGCAAGTGGGGCTGTAGCTCAGCTGAGTAGTTTGTGTCCATGGAAAAATCTCTCTTGGCTGGACCTTCGCTGGCCATTGTTACTGGTAACGAGAGGACAGCGTGAACTTGTGATGCATGCAAAAATGACCTCATTCAACATCCTGCAATTGTTAATGGGGTTAGTTAAATTCGGCACACGAGGGATGTTGTCCTGAGGGCCCATCTCGGAGCTGCTGAAAGCTCTGGTTCTCTGGTGGGTTGTCTGTTATGTTTCATCAGCATTGCTGAAAGCAAAGCTGAGCAGTGGATGTGGAACAAACTGACAATTGACTTGGTAAAATTTAAGAAGTTGAAACTTTTTTCACATTTCACCAGTGTGAGCAGCACTTTGTTTGCAGGTGAATTGTGCCTTTTGTTAGGAATAGCACAGAACTGATGTCCTTCTGCTGCAAGGTTGCCATGTACTGGGGTATTCCTTCAGTACTTCTCTTGTTTGCATTTGTAAGCTGAATCACAAAGGTTGGATGACTTTTATTTTTGACTGTAAACTAAAGCCTGCACAAGACCTTAATACAAATTCCTGCAACCTTCTCCCAATAAATTAAAGAATTACAGAATGGTTTGAATTGGAAGGGACCTTAAAGATCAACTCATTCCAACCCCTGCCATGCACTGGGACACCTTCCACTATCCCAGGTTGCTCCAAATCCCATCCAAGCTGGCCTTGGGCACTTCCAGGGATCCAGGGGCAGCCACAGCTTCTCTGGGCACCCTGTGCCAGGGCCTCACCACCCTCCTGAGCAGAGAATTTCCTTCTAACAGTTGATCTAAATGTCTCTTCTTTCAATTTAAAATTGGTCCACCTTGTCCTGTCACTATCTGCCTGTGTAAAAATCCCTCTTCATCTTTTTTTATAACCTCATTTTAAATACTGAGCAGCCACAAATTATTTCCCAATATTTACATGGTTGAAGATGTGGGAGCTTTTTCCCCTTTCCAGTGGCTTGTAAGATGTCTTGTTTTACTGCACCATAAGATCCATGGTGTTATGCATTGCTGGAAGGCCTTGATGATACCCTGGTGTGAGAGCAGAGAGCTCAGGAGATCCAGGAATGTGGCACCTGCACTGGCAATTCCTCTGGCAGTGGCTGCCAAAGCTGTTCCTGCACTGGAGGAAAACTCAGGCAGCACAGCTGTCAAAGCACAATGTTGGTGTTTTGGGAAGTTCAGCTGCAAGGACGCACTTTTCTTTAGAGGTGCCTTGATCAGGGCACATCAGAAGCCAGAATATCATGTATTAATTAATTCCTTTATGAGAATACTCTCAAATTAGTTATTTCTACAAGCAGGCTGGCAGGGAGGCTAATAAATAATAATTTCCTGAGAATAGAGCATTACCTGTTTTCATAGCAATGCTCATGGGCTGCACCGAGTCTGTGCTGTGATAAACCTGGGCTGATCCCTGAAGGATGGAGCAAAGACTTGGAGTCAAGTTCATGTTCAGACTGGAATGGTTGGGCTGTCAAGGGTCACCAAATCCCACTGCTGTCATAAGGATTGTGTTGTATGATCTCTGAGCCTGATCATTTGACTTATAAGCTCATTGAACCGTCTTTCAAAAATAGAACACCAGGCCATTAATTTTTTTAATTCTAATTTAAGCGGGGGAAGTCTCTTTGTGGCAGGCTCAGCTCAAGACCATGCAGCTTCAACAGTGGGAAATTAGGACTGTCCCAAATGTGAGCGTGCTTTTAGGAAGGGGAAAAAGAAAGTTTCATCCTGTTTAATTTTATTGTTTTCCCACCTTGAAGAGGTATGCACGCAAAACTGTGTGCTAAAAGCTGCCTCTGACTTTAATCTGCTCCATCATGTCTGAGTCAGATGCCCAGGAAGGACTTTGCTGGTAAATCTATCCCGTGGCATCGCTGTAGGAGGGCACCGGTAAGCAGATTAGCCATAGCTCAGATTCTGTGTCAACTGCCTGACCGAGGGTGTCTTCCTGTCTTCGCTGTGCCTGGACTTATTAATAGTTAATTATAACTTTTTAATATCCAAACCTAATATTTATCATAAGGCATTTAACTCTCTTGTGTGAAAAATTGTGTAAATTCATGGCTTTCCAATACTGGTCCTGAGTTTTCAGCATGATGATACTTAGATAGATTCTGGTCTATTTCTTAGGCTTCCCAAAATATTTTTTGGCAGAAAGTATTTAATTTATATGTAAGAGTTTTCAAGAGAAGCTGTGGCTACCCCATCCCTGGAAATGTCCAGTCTCAGGGGCTTGGAGCAACCTGGGATAGTGGAAGGCAGGGGAGTGGGACTGGATGAACTTTAAGGTCACTTCCAACCCAAACCATTCTATGGCTGATGAACTTGCATGATCTCAGAAATATTCTTTATAATTGGTAAAGCAGCCTTAAAATTAAGGTGGAATATCTGTTACTTTTATAAATAGCGCCAAGAGTCATGGAATGTTAAAGGTTCAAAGGGACTTTAGAGAACATCTAGTCCCAAACCCTTACCATGGGCAAAGACACTTCCCACTAGACCAGGTTGCTCCAAGCCCCATATAACCTGGCCTTGAACACTTCCAGGGATTATTTGCAGAGTGATTTAAAGAATGGAGTGTACATTGAGTATACAAAATACATTTTTTGAAGCTAAACTCACATTTCATGGTCCTAGAAACATTCATGCCTTTGCTGCATCTACCCTGTGTGATATCCAAAGGTTTTTAATTCTAGTGCTGGAGCTGTCTAGTCTTGGATATCAAATGACACAGGTGGCACTGACATCTGCTGTCCCACAGAGTAGGAAGGTGCTGTTTGAGGGCGGGTGTTTCACACTGAAAAAAAACATTACAGAGGGCTCTGAGCCCCTGCAGTGTGCCTGTGCTGGGCTTCTCTGGCCATGAGCACGACTGTGATGCTCCTTTTGTGTGACTGGATGTGCAGGACCCTCACACTGGTGGTTTGGTGCTCCTGGCGCATCATCGGTGATTTTGTGGGTGATAGGAACATATAAATACATCAGCCCCCAGCTCCTGTTTTGTGTTGAGGGACCATACAAATTCTTCATGCTGCCATTAAAAAAAAAAAAAAAAAAAAAATTAAATTATTTTCTTATGTTTCTGGCACTTTTAGGTTATGATAGACTTAAAATGCCTTCTGTGAGTAACCTGTATGGGATGAAAGTGTTTTATTTTGTTGTATGGCTGCAGTTGTTACTCTTGTTGAACTTAGTGTTCATGTAGAGCAAAGCAAATCTTTGCTGCGGCTCAGATTAAACATTTTGGGAGCACATTAGCCTGTAGACTGGCATTGATAAAGCACTAACAAGCTCTAATCTTAAAGCACATGGACTTGAATTAACGCCAGGAATAATATGCATTTCCTTTCATTTTCAAGTTTATGGAGAACTTTCCCCCTTTTTTTTTTGGGGGGGGGGGGGTGGAGGAGGAAACGAATTATAGTCCAAAACTGGGAAATGAGAGCAATTAATCTCTGCAGTTGTGTGTAGGCAGGAGGGACTATTTGTTGCCTGACAGGCTGCTCTCAGGACTGGAAACAAAGTAGGTTGTTTGTGTCTTTTTATGTCCTCGTCCTAGTTTGCTTTAGGACAAGAGCGTTTACCTCATGACGCTTATTTTTGAACTTCATACTGGAGGCAGTGTTCACATTCCACTCAGTCTTTTACAGGACCAAGAACGGAGAATTAGTCAGCTGTTCTTTGTTTTTATTTCCCTGACTCTTGAACAGGATCCAGGCTTGCTCCTGAGGTTTTTCATCTGGATTGGTCTGAATAAAACAGATTTTTCTTGCAACTGAAACCCCTTTATTTGCAAAAGGTTATGATAACCAGAAGAAGCCAAGCTCCCCCGGTTTTTGTTTGGGATGGGCAGTGGAACCAGCTTCCTGGGGTCATGTTCTCATTAAAGGAGGTTCATAGGACATTTATTTAAAAACAAACCAAAAAATGAAAGCTATCATGTTTGTGCCTTAGCATTCCAGGATGCTGTTGCTAAGATGATGCCTGCTGATTCTGGCATAAATAGTTGATTTGAGCAGACCCTACCCTAAGGAGTTGAGTCCCAGTCCTTTCTCCCCTGTATAGGAACAAATCAATTATTCTAAGGAGGCGGTGTTGTCTCTCGATGCTGTTGTGTTGCTTTTTGAAAACGTTTTGTAAGTTAGTCCTTAAGTGGGATAATTGCTTTCAGCATTTGCAAGTTAAATGAAGAAAGCTCTAATTAGATTTTATAAAGTGGCTTAGCATGTTGAGAAGGCTTTTCATAAAGTATACTGTGTATTCACTTGGCATTGCACAATTGAATTTCGTGTAGCACTGACGAAACCTAAAAATCCTATTTGGCCCTGGGTGCTTAAAGGATTGAAAGCCTTCCTTAAGTGCTCCTGGCCATACAGCCTCTCTTCCTTTCCCCACAATCCCACCCTCACCAGGGCATTTATCTGTGCTGTAGAGACTGGAGGAGTTGCATCAACACCAACCTGTTTAAAGAAGAGCCTTGGAGCTGGGCATAAAGCTTGGTATTTTGTAGCACTTCCAAACAGGACCCTACACATGCTGTTTAATCTGTTTTAGCTGTTATTGTGCTGGGCTGATTGTATGGTGGGGCTGGGTGGCACGGAGCCACTTTGTTCAGGTCAGTCCTGGCTCTGTGCGGGCACTTATTGAGTCCCACACAAACCCAGCAGTGCCTGTGCTTAGTAGTTTTTGGTATTGTTTGGTGTCCTGTAGGTTAGAAATGTGATATGCTAATGCTTTCCTCTTGCCATCACAGCCTTGGCAGCAGCTGAGGCACTGGCCAAAGCAGCCTGACACACTTATTGCCATCTGAATAAGGATTTAGCCCAGTCATAAGCGCCTTTCACATGTGGTTTCTGCAGTGTGTGTGCCAGGAGCTTTCTGATGAGAATTGGAAGGAGTCCCCAGAGCCAGTGTTTGTTCAGGTCATTGGGTGCTGTTGCTGGATGTGACTTTCAGAGTCTTATAGAAGATGGGCTGTGTTTGGGAAGCAACACCTCTACTACCTCAGTCAATCAGGTCGTGAAACTTCGTCTGCAAAAATGTGGATTCCATTTGTAACAACTTAGAAGAAACCAGATCTAAAGTAAAGTACTTAATTATAAAATCACAGAATGGTTTGGGTTGGGATAGACCTTAAAGACCCTCTAGTTTCACCCCCCTGACGTGGGCAAGGACACCTTCCACTAGGCCAGGCTGCTGAGGGCCCCATCCACTGGCCTTGAACACTTCCATGAGGAGTTTTGCATGCGTTTTTTATGAGTTCAGACAGTCACAGAAGCAACTTGTCAAAACTGACTTGGTGATAAGGCCTGAATTTGAAGAAGGGCATAGAGATCTCTAGTAAGGTTCACTCAGCCTGGGACATTAATTAATGGATCACCAGCCTACATCCTGGCAGGGGGACAAAAGATTGCTCTTTTGCTCTCTAGCCATGCTTGATCTCTTCAACCTTGGGTTAGAAAGTCAACTCTGTCATGGTCAGTTTTTCTCATTCATTGCTTTTAAAGAGTCAGATTCTTTGAACACTTGTAGAATCAACAAACTTTCCTGTTTGAATTTACTGGATTGCTGTGTCCATGACAAGCCGTGGCAGAGTGTTCCTCGTGTGAACAACAGGCTGCTGTTGTAACCACACGGCTTTGGATGAACGTTCGCAGCCACCCACGGGCTCTTGATTCATCACATGTGCCTTGAAGCTTTTTACTCTTTTGTAGTGTCTTTGCAAATTGACTTTGTGTCACTCTTTGAAGTACATTTGAGCTACAAGGGCTGCCATGGTCAGGCTGAACTCAGAAGTGAACACAGATTTAGGCCTTTCCCCTTTTCTGCCTTAAATGTCAAACCAGCATGTAACACTGTTAATGGAGTTATTTACTCAGTTTGGTAAACATGTAGGCTAAGGAGGAAACTTTGGCAGGTACCTTGTGATCTTGTGAGTGGTGTGCAGGCAGAACTCCAGTTTTCTTGGAGAACAGATTTCAAATTGGATGAAGCTTCCTGTATTGCAAGAGATAATTCCTGCTATGGCAAACTCTGCAGTTTGGTAGAGCTGAAGTTCTTGCATGAACTTGAGATGATGAAGATTCTGTGTCTGTAGAGATGAAATGTTCACCTTAAGAGCTCTTTAAGAAAGCAGATACTACTGTGTGAGATGTGGCCAAGATGTAATTAAAGAAAAATGGTATTTTTCCTGAATTCTTTTCTCATTTTAAAATAGTCTTAGGAAATCTGTATGTTGCATATTTAGTGTAGCAACTGTGGTTTTGGTGCCATTGCCTTGAAACAGGTACTGAGTTGTGAAGCATCTCAGCCTTGTGTCTGTGCTCAAACAAGTTTTGGTTGATGATGTAGCTTTTCATGGAAAGGCAGCTCTGGAAATTGCTAAATAGGAGATTTACTCCTGAAAGTGCCGAAGACATTATTTGAACAAGTTTGGGAGGATTTAATTTAGTCCCTGTAGAGGTGAGAGAGTGGGGGAACGATTCTTAGGTTATCCAATTTCATTAAAAAACTGCAGTGACCTGCCAGAGGAGAGGATCAGAAAGCACAGGTGGGTCCTCACATCTCACCCACAAGGCAGCTGTGCCAAGGCAAATAGGTGCTCATTGGCAGGGGACCGGTGCCATGTCCCTCACTGTCCCAGCTTCATGGCTTGGGATGGACTTTGCACACTGGGGTGATTTATTTGTGAACCAGGGGCTGCCTTTGTGAGTGCACAGATTGGTGCTTCTCATGCAGAGGAACTTCCCTGTGTGTTTGGAACAGGGTCATTTGCAAGATACTGTTTTTATGTTTTCTAGGAAAAATGACAATTGTGTTGTTGCTTTCTGTGTCATCTTCCTTCGTGACCAAAGGCAATCAATGAGCTTTTGCTGCATTTCAGGATTTTATGCTAATATTTCACTGCTATCAGTACTTTTTTTTTTCAGAAAATAAAATTATCCTAATTACCCTGAAGTAACTAATCCTCAAAGCTGTAATCATTGCCGACATAATACTTCATATTTACAAAATATGAACAATTCAGTTCACCTCTTCACATGGTCTTTTGAGTTACTGTAAACTGTTTCCTGGAACCATTGCTTAATCAAGAAATTGAATTTTGTAACATGACTAGTAAAGGCTTTTGACAACAAAGATGTAATGCTTCCTTTCTTGTTTTATCCAATTTAGTGATGTGCATTCCATCAGTGTACTTTAAATTTCAATAGAATTTAAGTGAAAGGGTACAATTATGAAGATATTTTCATATGACAATACTTAGTAGCATGCAGAGCAACTATTTTGCTGATTATTTGGTGTGATATGGCTACTCTTCTTTAACAATAAGTCTTCAATAATGATTTTAAAGATTTGCTATATCCTTGCCTACTTGCCTAATCTTTACTTTTCAATAGGTTTTAATAGATTTTTTTATATAGAATCCCAGAATGGTTTGGGTTGGAAGAGACCTTAAAGATCATCCCATTCCAATGCCCTGCCATGGGCAGGGACACCTTCCACTATCCCAGGTTGCTCCAGGCCATTTCCAGCCTGGCCTTGGACACTTCAGGGATCCAGGGGCAGCCACAGCTTCTCTGGGCAACTTGTGCCAGGAGCTCACCACCCTCACAGGGAAGAATTTCTTCCCCATATCTAATTTAAACCTGCCCTCTGTCAGTGGGAAGCCATTCTCTGTGTCCTGACACCCAACTGTGTCAAAATAAACTACAGAATTGATCTATACTCATGATACAATGCTTTTCATCTGATATTTTGCACATAAGGCTTTGCAAACCTTGATTTCTAATGTTTTGGTGTACCGGAACATCACTCTCATGCTTCAGGAAACAGTCTATGAAGGGCCTTAAAATGAGATTTGGGAAGCAGAAAGGAAACTGCCCAGGACTGCATAATCATCATCATAATGTCATTAAATAAATTACTCCATGATTTAACTTGAGCACTCCTGGATGGATTAAGCCCATAATAATTTGACATGGGGCACTCTATTTGTTTCTCTTGAAGATCATAACTCAGAGCAGTTTTGCTTACCGTGGGAAACTTTCAGCTGGAGACTGGGAGGGCCATATCTATTTGTGAAGGACAGGGAGTGCTTTTGTTACCTTCCCAGAGCCATTACGGGATATGATTGCTTGGGGGAGTGTCTGCTTATGATCTGTTAGAAAACAGCCTATTAATAAAACAGAGACTCTTGTAATAGAGCACTTCTTAATCTTCTTCCTGTGTAGTTATTTATAGGCTGTGACATCTTAATTTGCCTCTCATGTGCTTCGACTTCTGTTATTTTAAAAGATCAAGTAGTTTTCACACGCCTCTGAGAATCACTTCTGGGAGAAACTGTCTGTTTTCTAAGGAATCTGACAAAAAGGGTTCAAATCATAAGTTTGTTGTGACAAATTCATTAAGGTTTTTGCTGGTGTCTTTCTAAAGGACAGAAGTTATGGGATGTGCACTTGTAGTTAGTTATGTATTAATCCTGTATTTGCTTACAAGCAGATTTTCCTGAATTCCCCAAGGATTTCTAGCTGCTGCTAATACTTATTTCCCCTTAGCAACCTACCTGGAGCAATATCAAATCCATTATTCTCTTCATTTTTGCGGTCCTTTGCTTTCTCAGAGCGGTCCCAGTGCCAGGTCCTGTCACAAGATGTGCATTGACATCCAGCGACGGCAGATCTACACCCTGGGGCGGTACCTGGATTCCTCCGTGAGGAACAGCAAGTCCCTGAAAAGTGACTTCTACCGCTACGACATCGACACCAACACCTGGATGTTGCTGAGCGAGGACACCGCTGCAGATGGAGGCCCCAAGCTGGTGTTTGATCATCAGGTCAGCCACACTCATCCTCCTGCTGCAAGCTCTCTGTGTATAAAAGTCAGTTTTGATCGTAGTCTCTGCGATTTCAATTTGCTGTAGCAGGTAACAGAGCAGGGATCAAGAGGGTGTGATCTGCACTCAATTAAATCCTAATAGCATTGCTGCTCAATTGCAGCCACTGGCTGCTGGTGCGCTAATCAAACCGAGTCAGAAGAATCATAAAAACCTTTGCAAACAAATGCATTTTATTAAAACACGTTTTATTAAAGCCCAAAGCACAGTTCATCTGGTTTTAATCAGTCTCCTTGAGCTGGGTTTGCAGATATGCCTGGCTTGGAGGGCCTTGGGGAGCAACTTGTAAAGCTGTGTATGGTGCCTTTGGAAGAATACTCCAAGCAAGCTGCTGGACTGAGGCCAACACAGGAGCAGGATTCTTTACAAATTGGTTACCTTTAAAAATTGTAGAATGTGCTTTCATTATAGAGCTTAAAACACTTTAGAGGAATGGCTACTAATCCTTTAAAAAGTCACATCCGTCCATGTGTTCAAATTGAAAACTTCTTTACTTATGTTGTGTACAGTGGCTTTTGTCTACTTGGACAAGGTATTTTGTTCTCGATTGATTTTTTTTTTTTTTTTTTTTTTTTTTTTTTTTTTTTTTTTTTTTTTATGAAGCATCGCCAAGAAACAGCACATCAGGACTCATTTTTAAAGCAGCCCAAGATCAGCTTTTATTGGTACTGGCTGTTTTGTAACCAAAGCTGTTGTTTGCCAGCACAATGTGCCTTTCTGCTGACACCGAAAATTAAAGATACGCCATGTCTGCAGAACAAAAGCCAATCAGTCTTTCTGTTCTATTAATAACCAGTGCCAGTCTCCCAGGTGTTGGGGAAGAGGCACAAGGAAATTGTCAGCTGGCAAGGCTACTCTGGGTACCTTGCTTGCCTCTTGAAATGATTCCTTTTTTTTCCTGTTCTGTCTCTTAGGGAAGAAAGGCCTCACTGACTTCTGTCAGTCTGCAGCTCTCCCTCTTCTCTCCCTCAGCACCTACTGCGATGGCAGTTTTTTATTTAACCTTCAGAAATGTGCTGCACTAGAAGTGTTTTGTGTAGGCTTTGCTGAGTAGCATCTCTGTCTTACTGTAATCTTGTCTGTTTGTTGGTTTGCTTTTTTTTTTTTTTCCCCTTTGGTATTTTGTAACCCTCTGCTTTGCACTTTGTCGGAAAACATCACCTGGCGTCAGGAGGTTTGGTTTGATTTGTGCTGCAGTGCTTCTTGTGTGTGCCATAACCTCAGTTTAGGTTTGGAGATTAAACATATTTCTGCTGCAGTCCCAGGAGGAATCTTTGGCTGGGTTAAGCCCCCACTTCCAGTAATGGGGATAACAGTAAATGTGTGCTGGGGGTGGAATCTCAGTAGCAAATCACAGACTGATTTTTGCATCAGTTGATTGGTGGGCAGTGAATTAGCAGTGATTTTGAATTTCTCCCTTGCACAACCATTGCCAAAGGTGATACCCTGTTAATTCTGGCTATAAGCATGTAGCTTGAAAAGATCGCCATAGACCTTTTCTGTGGAATCTATGGAAAAGAACCCTGCGAATCTTTGTGAAAGACTTTCAAGTACTTTTCCCTGAAATCAGCAGGTTTTTTAGTTGATGAAGGGTACATTTAGTATTTTCTTTTGTATATTAAATGGCATGTAGAAATTAGACTTGTGTTTTAAATTCCTTTCATGAGATTAAGACCTGACAGCCATGAAGATCTGTGTCCTTTTCTAATTTGTTGGAGGTTCGGACGATGTGCAGAGCACTGACTTAGCTTAGTAGGCATTGCTTGCAGGAGAGGGGTGTTTAATGTTAGACCTCAGAGTGTCCAGGTCTTACTGTGCCAGCTTAAAACTGCTTCCCTGCTTCTTGCAGATGTGCATGGATTCTGAAAAACACATGATCTACACCTTTGGAGGCCGAATCCTGACCTGCAATGGCAGTGTGGATGACAGCAGAGCCAGTGAGCCCCAGTTCAGCGGCTTGTTTGCTTTCGACTGCCAGTGCCAGACGTGGAAACTTCTGAGGGAGGATTCCTGCAACGCCGGACCCGAGGATATCCAGTCCCGGATAGGGCACTGCATGTTGTTCCATTCTGTAAGTATCCACACCCTACTTTGATTTATGATGTCTGACTTTAAGGAGAACATCTGGTTTTGGTTTTTCTTGCAAATTTTGAGCACTTTAATCCCCTGAGCAATGTGTTGTCTCAGTTAATTCAATGTTTGCTGACATTCTGATCCTGCTTTGGTAAGTGCAGGAGGTGCTAATTCAAGTTTCAGAGCCTTCATGACTCCAACTGAATAAAATTTCAAGTAAAAATCAAGGTGAATTTTAAAGAGTTGATTTTAATATCATAATAGTAAATAGAACCAAAGGCTGTAGTTAATTTTGACCTAAAAATGTATTCTTTTTAAGTTAGGAGAGCAATTTAGAAGCTTCTGGTTGGTAGATACTCTGTGCTGTTACTGCAAAGGGACTTAATGGGTGTGCATTGAGTTGCACAGGTCTCAGAGCCTTTGGTACTGGAGCATCCAGCTGCTCTTTGTTGTCCTGAGCAGCTGCAAACAGCTGTAAACAGCTGGGATTATGAACACTTCATCCAGAGCCTCATGGAGAAGCAGAAGGATGGGGGAGAGGTGTGTATAGCATTTTACTCTTATGTTGGGTATTAAAAACCACCTTACATTGCCTCTCCAGTTGTGTTCATCAACCACATGTCTATTTAAGAGAAGGGAACTAAAGAGAATTAAAATTAAGGTTGTGACATTTAAATATTTACTGATACCATCAACTCAAAACCCACCAATTTGAAGAAATTGCTGATTTTATTTGTCTTGCCCTTTCAAGTGAACGATGAGAATTTTTACAGTGAATACTGGGCTTTCTGAGCTTTCAATTTTATTTTTGTTTTGAGTGGTTCTTTAAAATCTGGTGGAAAAACATTGCCCCACAAAATTCTGCACAAGGATTTGAGGATCTTTCAAATAGGTGTCTGTGGTAAATGTAAGAATACTGGTTTCTGTAAGCACAGGTCATGGAAGTTTAAGTCCTTTTCTGTTTTCTCAACCATTTGAAAGAAAAATAATCCGCCTCTTACGGACTTTCCACTTGGCAGACTTGAAAGAAGCAATAAACCTGTTATTCTTGGCTTGCTCCTTGCCATTTGCCTGTACTGAATTTAGTAATGTGCTGGTACTTGGATGGTTTCTCCTACAATCTGTCTTTTGTTCCTGTTGTGTTTTTAACAGTGATTTTATGATGGACTTTAGAGATGTGCCCTGTTAATTCTTTAATAATAAACTTGAGAGATGAGCTGCTGCTTAAGTCAAAGCTGGATGAGGCAGGGCTGCATCAGTTACCTGAGCACAATGATATTAAACTTAGAAGAGACATCTCTGTTCCTCTTTGATTCATTAATGGCTGTCCCTGGAACTGTTCCAGGCCAGGTTGGATAGGACTCGGAGCAACCTGGGATAGTGGAAGGGGATGGGCTTTAATGTCCCTTCCAACCCAACCCACTTATGATTCTATAATAAATACTGCTGTTAATGATCACAGTTGACCAACATACTGTCTTGAACTTGTATAGACTCTTTTTTCCCCCCTCTCTTTTCCAGAAAAATCGCTGCTTATATGTATTTGGTGGCCAGAGATCAAAGACTTATTTGAACGACTTCTTCAGTTATGATGTGGACAGTGACCACGTGGACATTATCTCAGATGGCACGAAAAAAGATTCAGGGATGGGTAAGAGGACAACTGCATAATCATTTCATTCCCTTGGGACAAATGAGAAATATACTGTGAAAGATGAACTATTGTAAAAAGAGAAATATGGAGGTGAAAGGCCAAGTTCAACCTGTGGGATCAGGTTCACATCCTTCACTAACCCTCCACACCCAGCTAAACTCCACACTATACAGATTAAATTTATGCTGGCTCTTCTGTCCTTTCTGTCATTTGACACTCTCCATCTTGAGCACAATACAAATAATTGATGCATGAAACCACATAGCACCTCAAAAGAAAAAAAAAAAAAAACAACAGCAAAATAAGAACTAAGAATACCTCTTCTGGAAACTCTAGCGAAGACAAAAAAAAACCTGAAAAAGTTTTTAAGCCTGGAAAGAAGAAAGTTTCTGGTTTTCACTAAGTTAAAGTTTCTGGTTTTCATAAGATAAAGATAATCTGCAGGAAGGCAGGTACAGTGCTCAGAGGTAGAGAATTGGAGTACAGGGACAAAAGTTATTTTCACCAGAAAGATGATAACAAGCTGTTGTCCTGTTATATTTGTAATAAATATCAGAAAAAGAGAAAAAAAAAAAACAAAAAGGAAGAGGAGGGAGCAAGGGAGCAGAGCTTCAGTTCTGTGTGATTCGTAGCACTGGGGCTACATATCCTGTGTATAGTTCTGTATGACAGAAGTCTTTAAAAACACCCAGAAGGCCTGTAACATAACCATAAAGAACTGATTTCATGCCTTTTCTCCTCAAATGACAGAGAAAAATGTTCCTTTCTTCCCGAAAAGCCTTTCTGCATGTATAAGCACATCATTTTCCTGTTACAAATACCCTGATCTTCATCCTGCCAGTCAGAATTTGAAATTTGAGTTGCCCTGTGTACCACTATGGAACAAAAGTTATGAGTATTTCTCAAGTTTTGTATATTCAGTCCCAGTCTTCTCTTCTTCCAGTTACTAAAAACCCCAGGAAGGTAATTAATCTTGAATTTAGGCTACCCTCCTCCTTTTTGATCAGGCTTAACTTTTAGCAAGTAATTTTACTGAAACTCTAAAGTCAATTATTGGTGGTGACGAGTTATTGTTTGCTCATTAATTTAGTTATGCCAATAAGGGAGAAAAGTACCCAAGCTCTAATTCTCTGGAGTAATTTATTTACTCAAGTGCTTCCAAGAAAGAGCCAGCTCATATTGTCTCCTTTATTCAGGTGCACGTTGCCTGATGCTGCTCTGTACACACCCACGCTCCCTTTGTTGTCCTTAGCGCTTTTAAAGAATAGATTTTTTTTTCTCCAGGAAATTAGTAACATTCTGCCATTTTGATCTTTTCAAGCCACATGTCTTCATAGCCAGAAGCTTAAAAATATGTGGCTTTAAGCTGACACCTTTGTCTGCTTCAGATTTAAAGATACTGAGTTTGTCAGGACACCGAGCTCTGCTTTTCATACATGAACTTCAACGTTCAGTGAATTAAATGAGAAATGAAGTAAATTTTTAGCCCTTCTCCCTGTTCCCACAGGCCCTGAAGTGATGAATAGAAGATTTTATATTTTTTTTTTTAATAAGCAAATGACTCACTGGAAATAATTCACAAGTAGATTTTTTTTGGTTTACTGCTCTCCTGTGTGTGGAAAGTAAACAAAGAGATTTGAACGTTTCCATTGCTTTTGAAAGAAAACGCTGGGATAATTTGCATTTTAACAGGAAGAGAACAAAATGCTTATTACATTCAGACAGCAAATGTTGACAGCACTATTTTCACCCCAAAAAAGCAAGTCTTTATTGTGCTCTTGTTAGATAGTGATACACCATTTTGATCTGTCTGAACAAAGTGATTGCCTGCCTGGTCGCTGTGAAGTTTTAAGCTGTTCAGTGTGATGAGTCAAGTTGAGGATGCCTGACCTAGATGTTCCTATAAAATCCCATGATTACATTTTGTTCCTGGCTCGCATGTGGCATTCAGTTCTATTCTTAGTGGAGCTATTTTGATTTTTACCCTTTCTAAAAGAACTTAATTGTGCATTTGTTTAAATATCTCGTGGAGTAGGGAGATTTCTTTAAAAAGTAGTGAAATAATAAGGATTATCAGTAACACAAAGTTATTGCAATGCTATAAAACCATGGTTAATGATATGTTGATTTTGCTGCTCTCATCTTCTGAGATATTTCTGCTGTTCAGCATTTCTTTACTTTTGTTTGTGCCTCTGATGTTGATCCTGTGATCAGCTCCTTGGATGGCTGATGTGTTTGGGAATGATGGGTGATAAGTATCACTTAAGTAAAATACATAATTCTAACAAATTTAGACATGCAACTGTGGTGATGTGTTAGATGTGAAGGAAGACAACAGAGGTGCAAATTAGAGGTGTTTTAGTGTGCTTGAATAGAATTTGTGTTTGGAGGAGAGACAGAAATGTTTATGTTGATAGAAACACTTTTAGAGAAGTTTTATATTTTAATTGCTTTAAAAAGCACATAAACAACACTCAGGCAACAAAATCCCCCCAGCAAACAAAAATGGTGTATATCTGAAGCATACAGGTGATCTGGAGATGCCACCAGTCCCAGGTGTCCCTAAGGGCTGGACTGGGAGCTTTCCTGAGTCTCTTAGTCCCATGACTAATCGTGGGCAGTCATTTCAGCTCTGAGGGAGCTCATGGTAACATTTGTGGTTGAGGTTTCTGTGATAATCCCCTCTGGCCCTGGTGATGTGTCAGAGCTCCTGCTCAGAGGGAGAATTCCTTCTGCAAGAGGATGTGCCAAAAATCTTACATCCCTTGGCATCAAGTAACTTCCAGAGTTAAATGTGAGCAAGCCTTAAAAGTTCTTGTGGCTCATTGTAGTGGTGAAGTGGTTCTTAAGGGCAGCCTACAGATTTTAGAGCTCAGCCTTGTTTTTAAGCTACCAGGAAAGCATCCAGGGCTTTTGTTGGGCAGGTGTTCATTTCATGTACAGAACTGTGCACCTGATGGATGGTGAATTTCATGGTTAAGTACCACGGACAGAGGCGACCCAGCCCAGCCCAGGAAACAAGGCAAAGTCAGAAAAACATGAATCAAAATAGCTAGTACAGCTGGCTCAACATGGCTGGGCTCCAGCTCAGACAGGCAGCCTCAGTGTCCCATTTTCATCACCTCTTAGTGACACCTGGCATGTTGTGCCTGTGTTCAGGTAAGGTCTTGCAGTGGCCAGCACATCCCTTGCCATGGAAGCGTTTTGTTTTGTGACAAAACAAAAAGACCTTATGTGCTTTCTATCTTGTGAGGTGCTTCTCAAAACTAATCCCCAAATCCTTTCCTCTACCTGTGAAGGTGAGGAGGGGGACAGGCAGTCACCTGCAGTGCTGCTATAGCTCAGAATTCCATTCAGATTTACTGATTGATTGTTTTTTTGCAAAATCTCAGAAAGACCCGAGTGTTAGACATTGGATTGTTGCTTTGTCAATATGACAACCAAACTATTCAGATGTCTCCTTAGCTGCTCTGTGGCAGACTGCCAGATGCAGTCTCATCAGGAAGAATCCAAGAGGATAATCATTATCTTGCTGTGTCAACAGCTGGCCTGGTGCTATCATTCACCACGACTTGCTCCATTGAAGTCTGGGGGAGGTGCTGCTTCCACTTTGGAGGAACTACAAGGAGTGGTTTGGAATAATTTGCAGACCTACCACTTTTTAAAAATTAACCCACTGGGAGGTGCCAGGTTCTGGTGAGCAGCAGAATCCATGTCATGAAGTTTTCTCCCAATTTTGTAATCACAAGGCATCACAAGGAGGGAGGATACTTGCAAATCACTTGCAGTGGGACAGGCAGTCACATGTTTTGAAGGTTTCATAACTCAGGTGGCACTAAAACCCTGTCAGTGAACTTGCTTCCCTTATTTATCCTTCATGAATCCTTCAGGCATGGTCTGTAGACTATAAATTTATAGCATTGTTTGGCCATTGCTGTGTTTCAAAGTGCATTGAAAAATTTGCCATAGTATCCCCTCAAATGTAAGAGATGAGATTTTATTTCCAAAATGCTGTCCACTACTATGAGAACCACATCTGTGTAACCATCAACTTGACTTCAGGTTGCCCAGAGGGCAGGGGCTACCCCTGGATCCATGGAAATGTCCAAGGCCAGGTTGGACAGGACTTGGAGCAACCTGAGGATAGTGGAAGGTGTCCCTGCCCGTGGCAGGGGGGTTAGAATGAGATGATCTTTAAGGTCCTTTCCAACCCAAACCACCCTAGAATTCCATTAATTTAAATCTCCTGTTTTGCAAGCTTTGTCTCTGTGTAAAAGCTGTTTCCTTGCTTCGATACTGGCAGCAGCCAAGGTTCTGCTTGAAACAACTGTAGCTGTTTGCACGCACAAGCCAAAAAATACTCAGCTGGCTGAAATGATCACTGCAATCCCATAAACTCCTGTAAGCAGGGACTGTGCTAGTGGGAACGTGGCTGTTCCGTGATTAGGTGTCACTTTCGGAGAAAAGCTTTTCCCGTGTGTTGTATTTAAGTGGAAATTACACTGTACATCAGCTCCTCGGAGCTTGCTCAGGAATTATTGCTTGCTTATGGAACTGGCTGCAAACTACAGGCCTGTGTGGCTGAATATTGTATTTAAAAATTGAGGCCACAAGCTTTTAGTTTTTACTCTGTAAAAATTAATGAAAATACTAAGTTCCTGAGCAAGGTTTCAGACTTCTTATTTTCAGGTAGTTACTGCCTTTCTGCCCTAGGTTGGTTAATAAGATTAAGGGGGAAGAAAACATTCAGTAGCACTGGAAAAGCATTCACCATCTTCTAGACTTTTAGGATGGTGTTGTGTTCAGTGATTTCTCTCTACAGCTTTTCCTCTTCAATAAGAGATGTATTGCCATAGGAGCCAAGTTAATATCACGTAGCCACAGGCCAGTGTTCAAAACATCCAGGGCTAAGTCCTCAGCCTGCTTTGTCCTTGGAGCTGGCTGCCCACAGCTCACCAAAGAGGTGCCCTGAAAGGTGTGGAATGGGTAGGGATTTGCTCCAAAGCTGATTTTACATCTCTGTGAAGAAGTACAAGTGAGGGAACTTGCATGGAGCCTTTCTTACCACTTCGTTCACCCCTTGGATCTAGTACATTGCAAATAACAGATCTGGAAGTTCTCTGGTTCTCACCCCTTACTATTTGACTTTTTTCTGCCAAATCATAAAATTGAAGAAGATATATCCTAAGCAATCATGTTATAGACCCATGTTTACAGGTTCAATTTCGTTGCCCATGCACAGTTAGATTTCCTTCCCAGCGTGCATTTTGTTACCTAAATGTCACAAGTATTTTTCCAATGTTTCCAGCCTGTGTTCCTCTCTGATACTCCGGCCATTCTCATTTGAATTCTGTCCAACATTTCCTGCCAGTCTGCTGCACTTGCAGATGATGAACCTCTCTTACCCCCTAGTGGAAGTATTTCAGTCCTGAGGTTTTTATGGAGCCCTTTTGCTCTGGCAAGGATCAGACTTCTTGGAAAACATCTTTTTGATGTTTCTGTTGGGTTTAAAACATCACAGCTTTTCCTGCCCACTGTGTAGCATCTTGTCTTACTGTCTACTTATTTTCAGGGACTTGTTTATCAAATTTGTGTTACGGGGTTTTTTTTAATGACACTGCATCCAACTTTATCATTTTGTCCTCCTCTGTAAAAGACCAGATGTCAACTCTTTCTTGCCTAAGGCACTACTTAAATACAGTTTCTACCCAGTTGCTTAGATAGGTCACAGAGTTTATATAAGTTACTCCCTGTCTCTGGCCCTTAGTAAATGTGGGGATTTATATTTCTGATACTTTTCTAGGCATTCTGCATTTCAAATGGTCTCAAGAAGAGATTGATTTACAGCTGAGGGAAGCCTGAAATTACTTGACTTGAATCTTGGTTTGATTGCAGTTGCTGCAGATGAATTCTATTCTTAATATCAAGAGGAAAAAACCACCAGCGCTGAACTTTGGCAGCTTTTCCCTCCTTCATTATTTAAATAATAATTTCAGCTTCGGGAAATCGAGCATAAACGAGATACAAAATTATTTTATTTAACAACATTTCAGGAGGAGGGATGGGACTTCCATAGATAAGTTTCAGATGCTTTGACTATCAATGGTAAGAGAGCAGCTATGTTCCTCATGATTATAATAATTTTCATTTCAATGAGGTATTAGTGCTCTGAAGATTTGCACAGGGTTTTTTTTTTTTTCTAATATTCCCGGCTTGGTCTCAAATATTCAAAGCAGCAGATAGGGTTGCAAAGACATTTTCCATGTCCATTAGCATTGCTGATCAAATTTAGATGGCTCTCCTGCCAGAAATGTCTCAAGCAGGCCTTGAATTTAATCCTTTTGGGTCAGCAACTTAGTTCCTGACTATGCAAGCAAACATACTGCACGATATGTTTCAAAAATTAGCAGTTTTTAGTCTACAGTCATCTTTCTGTTCTCAATTTCCTTATGAGATGACTTTCACAGTCCTCATTTGCCTTATTTAAAAACTAAGTTCTTTGTGGTTTGCAGATAAAACAAAGTGTGTAGCCATTGTTGTGTCAGTGTTAGTCCTTTATTTTTTATTCTTTACTATCACCCATTTGCTTATAAACTGGATTAATTTTCCTTCAAAACTTTGTGGCAAAATTGGAGGTCAAACTAGACAGGTTTATGCTGATGAGGGCTCCAAAGCCTCTTCCTCCTGTAAAATTGTAAGGAAGGATTTTGTCAAAGGTAGTCTGAGTTATCTAAATATATTCCAGTTTCTGTTTAAATTTACATAAGAATTAAGCATTTAAGTTTTTTTTTAAGAAATGCTTCGGTTTTGTGGTGTTGCTAAATTCTTCAGTAGGGGCTAAAATTGTAGAGAACCAAATTCTACTCAGAATTTTTTAATTCCTTGATTGCTTTCCTGGCCTAACAAGTGAAAAGAGTGATGCGTGAGAATGAAACCAGTTACAGAATGGGCTTCCAAAATACCATTTTGTGTATTCCCCAGCGGCAGTATTAAATGATTTATTAACATAGGGCTTGTTTTCTAGGCTGTGGGGGCAATTCAGTTAATTGCAAGGAAGAATTTGCAAAATACAAGAGTTCTGAGAATATTTCATGCCAAAATCTTGACTGAAGGCCAGGAACCTTTACCAGCCTTTGTAAACTGACCCAGAAAGAGAAAGGAGACAAACAGGATCTGTAAACAAAGATCACGTGCCCTTCACAAATACATTTTGGAAGGATGGTTGCCTAGGGAAACAGGAAACAGGGAATTACACAACAAACAAAAAGGACTGCCAAACAAATTTGCTGACCTTTTTTCCAGGGAATTATGGTGAAAACTATTGGAATACGCATGATTTCACCATATTTCTAAATCTGAAGGTGTGACAGAAGAATAGTTTGGTAATTACGCCACAACTACTCAGGAAATACAAAAAGCTTCTTTGACATCTTTGTCCTGCAGGGTTGTGAGCTATAGAATTGAGAGGTCATCCTGAATTTTTTGGAGTTTCCCAGCTTTTGCAATTAGGCTTCCTGGAATCAATGCTTCCTTTTACAGATGAGATAATAACAAAATCACTCCATTCATATTTGTAAGGGTCATCTGATCATTCAGCTCTATATTAGGCAGCTAGTCCTCATTTCTGAGCTGGTCATCTCCCAGATGGCTCTGTCCGTATCTTTTCCTAGGAAACAGCAGCTCTCAGAATGGTTTGTTTTTTCTTCCAAGAGTCAGAGATAAGAAGAGAAGAAAAGAATTTTCATTGGACTTGGCTTCAGCAGGGAAGAAGTTGGCCTCTGCATGGTGATCTGCTGAATTGCAGGGGGAAGAAAACTCATTTGCCTGATGTTTGGATCCCTTTCTGCATATTCCGTTGTTTCCAGCATGTAACTTTGATTTTCTTTTCCCAGTTCCAATGACAGGTTTCACTCAAAGGGCCACCATTGATCCCGAACTGAATGAAATCCACGTCTTGTCAGGGCTCAGTAAAGACAAGGAGAAGCGGGAAGAGAACGTGAGGAATTCCTTCTGGATTTATGACATTGTGAGGAACAGCTGGTAAGTCCCAAGTTCTGACTTCCATGCTGACTTTATTTAGAAAGCAATCCTGTCTCCATAAGGCAACTCTGTAACCTCTATTAACCATGGAATTGTTGAAAATTGTGAAAGACAGCTGAGTTCCCTTTAGGCACCTCTTTTTCCCATTGTCTTTAGAGGTAATAATGGCAATAATCCAAATGAGGGAGAGAAATCATGTGAACATCTTTATTGGAACCAGGTGGAGGGGATGAGGGGAAGTGAGCAGTTAAAAAAGGCTTTTCCTGTAGGAAGGGTTCAAGGCCAGGATTCAGCATCAGTGCAGCAAATTCAGTCCAGTGTAAGTTGTTAATGCAGTGTACATGGCTCTGAGGAAACTGGTGCAAGTGAATGGTGATGAAGAAGTCTCCGTGCCAGATGGGATATTCTGAGAAAATATCTCCTGGTTTTGTACTTAGTAGCTCATTGCCACTGTTCCTTTCCAGAACTGACAGCAATTGTGTTCAAGGCCTCTTTTAAAATGGGGTCAATCACTTCAAAAGGTGTGAGTGTTGTTTTTTAAAAGTGAATTCTCAGTTATGACTTAAGTCTGCTTGGAAAACACTGACTGAAATACCACCTCTGCTATAATCTCTGGTCTGAAGCTCTACTGGGTCCAAGATATTTTCTTCCACAATAAGAAAATACTTCATGCTGACAGTTCTGTAGGCAAATAATGTAACATCTGAAGAGATCCCCAAAGCTCATGACAAATAATTTTCTAGAATTTTTTCCTGTTTGGTTGTGCTTGAGGACTATTTTCAGCCAAGATGACCTCTGATTATTGGCTGAGTTCTTTGTAGAGCTAAGAATGGGATGGGGTGGGATGGGATAAGAGAGGACAACATAAAGAGAAATAAGAAAATCTTTGGTATTTTACATCATTTGTAACTTCCAGCCTTTCAGCACCTTTTTCTGCTTCCTGTAGGTACAATTAATAATTCTTTACTGCTTTGAATTTCAGGTCTTGTGTCTATAAGAATGACCAAGCAGCAAAAGAAAATCCAGGTAAAAGCCTTCAGGAAGAGGAACCCTGCCCAAGGTTTGCCCATCAGCTGGTGTACGATGAGTTGCACAAGGTATGAAGTGATTTTTTTTTTAGTCTTTTTGCTCTGATGATGTAGCTATTTCCTTAAAGATGGTACAATAAATATACTTTCTGAATGTTTGGATTGATATGGTGAATAACTCTCATTTCCCATATTTTGAAATAAGGGGCTAAACTGCTTTTAATGTCAATATGAAATGAATATGAGATCTGTTCTCACACTTCAGAACACACGAAGCTTCATTCATTATCCTCAGGGATTTAATCTCACCTGTTGGTGAATAAATGAGAACAGATAGTTACCAAAATTTCTAGGAAAAGATGTGTTTGAGTGAGCTAATCGCAGTTAAGAATCCTCTGAACCAGATGTGCCTGACTTTGCCCCTCGTGTCAGAAGCAACTGTCATTCTTTAGCACTGTCAGCCTCCCATGGACACATTCATACTTAAATAGACTTAAAATGTGGTTTAGTGTATATGACAGCTCAGTAAACTTAGGGCTTTGTACATATTAACCAGTAAAGCACAATCCCACAGATTAGGTTCATAAATTCATTACCTCATGAATTTAAATTACTGTGACACTTTTACTGATCTTTACATGTATTTTTCTAAAAATTCTCCCTAGTCTGAAACAGTCTGAGTTAAAGAAAACATATTTTAGTCTTGCATTTTGTGGGATGTTAATCAAATTTGGGAAACTCAGCTAGCCCAAGACTTGAGGGATTTTAAGGAGGAATGGGTGCAGATTCTGTATGGAGAAATTGCATTGCTTGTTGTCTTCACTGTAATGATGATACAGTAAATAAGTAAATACTGTTCTGCCTTCTAAGTGTAAGGCATCATGAGACTGAGTAGTATTTTCTGAGTTACTCTGAAGGCTGCTAAATCACAGTTGCCCAGCTTTATCTGAGGATCTGTTTGATGTGCTTGTTTTGAAGAGTCTTATTTTTAGAAACCTCTGTTCCAATGACCTTTCTAAACTCCTCTGATATAAATAAGGAGAGCCTACAGCAGTGGGATGCAGAATACATTGTTCTGAGTGATTATTTTTAAAGCCGTGGGGAAAGGTAGTCTGTTGGACTTGTTAAACTTCAGCATTTGAAGGTCCTTTGTAGCATGTTTTAATAACAACAGTCCAGAGTCTGAAATTACCACACGATGGGAAGAAAAATGTAGTGAAGAAATAAACTGTGACACTTCCACTGTTCTGGAAATTTGCTTCTCTCTGTGTCCAGATTGTGCTGGACTGGGCTTGCTGTCACTTTACTTTGGACTTCTTTAGGACTTCCAACTCATTTTGCCAGTGCTCAAGGATTTATCATTCTCATAGGCTTTTCCTGAAGAAAAAGTTTGCATGAATTTTGGATGTTCATTTATAAATATCTCAGGTATCTGCTAAAAGGATGTTCTAACAGTACAACTCTTTCATTATCTTAAAATGTAAATTTTAGGAGAACTTTCTTCATCTCTACGGGGACAAAGTGAGGTTGATAATAAGATGGAGAAACTTGTCTAAAAGGCAGAGTTTATCCCACCAGAATAAACCTCTGCAAAGCTGCTGACATAGTAAATTGTCTTTGTTCAGTGGATTTACACAAACAATCAGTTTTTTGATCTGCCTCTCATTTCCTTAGGTTCATTACTTATTTGGAGGGAATCCTGGTAAATCCTGCTCTCCAAAGATGAGATTAGATGATTTCTGGTCTCTGAAGCTCTGTCGACCTTCAAAGGAATACCTGCTAAGACACTGCAAATACCTCATCAGAAAGCACAGGTATAGAAACTAAGGTGGTTTGCAATTTCCTTTTCCAGATGTCTCTTTTTTATTCAAGTTGCTAAGACTCAAATCTCTCACAAACCATTTTGCGAAATGTCATTTTGTTGGTTATAATGGAGCTAGATGCTCTTCAAGGTTCCTTAAACCTTCTGCACGTTTCTTGATTAGTTCTTAAAATTATTTTAATAAAAAGCAGTGGGCCAGGGCTAAACTACAAAATTAACTTGATTCATTTTGCCCATGCTATTCTAAAACTAGAAAAATCTGGTTATTGTGTGGGGAGTCATGGGGAATTTTTAGATTCCCTTTTCACTGTGCTGCTCATCAACATGTGTTTTGGTACTGTCACCTCCCAAGGAAATGGAGTATGTTTTGGAAACACTGCTTGGAGATAGTAACAGCCTGCAAGGATGCTAATGAAGTCTGGAGGCTGGATGCTTTTGCACATCTGAGACTCAACCGTAGTGAAGTCATCAGAGTTTCTCATTCAGAAACTCCTGAAAGAGCTCACTTAGGCAGAATTCAGCTACACTGCAGTGCTTCTTGCACTCTGGATGCTTCAGAGCTGCCTTGTATTTGCTATTAAGGGCAACAGCTTTTCAAAATCAAGCTTATGGTGTTGCCTTAGTCAAGAAATTGCAGCAGTGAGAGAGCCTTTTAGGACCCAGCAAATCATTTGAAGGCAGTAAATAGCTCTCCCTGCATTTTAGGGGAGAATACTTTGTTATCAGGCTCTGCCAAGAGTTACAAGGTCAGGTTAAAATACCTGATGGTATTTTATTTCTGTGGCAGCAAGCAAATTGCTGTACTCAAATCACAGCCACAGTGGCTGGGTGAGACACTGAGATTAGCACACAGTAGATGTGAATACCTACAAGAATGAATAAAGACCTTGCCCAGTTATCTGGGAGGCTTATTAAACCCAGATGTGGTGGTATAGAAATGCAGCTGTGCAGCCTCCAGAGACAGCTCTGAATTATTTGTTTCAACTTGCTTAAATTGCACTTGGAGGAAATGTTGCTGTGTGTTAAATGCCAGAAGTTTTGGGTTTATGCACCATGCTCCCATTTTTGGGGTCTGTGTGAGGGAGCCAAACCTGAGCAGCCAGGGATGGTGGAATGGATGCCTGGCTGGAGCTGAATTGCTGTGGAGTCACTGGCTGCTCTTTTACCTGCACTCCTCCAAACTCTGGGTACCAGAACAGGTACTGGTCTTGCATCCACAGCAAACCCACAGCATCAGCTGGGTCCTGTTTTTCCCATGAACTTGTTCAGTACCAGTCAGCCAGGCTGGGCAGGTGGAAAAGAGCAAGGTGGCAGTGGTTCCACTCATTTAAAGCACTTCATCTCTCTGGACCAGGGTGATATCATCTGAGAAAATCTATGGCAGTGTTTGAAACCATGTGTAGTGACCAAACTGTCAGATGCATCAGGTGACAGACAAGGTCTTTGTGCTCCCTGTGCTGCTCAATCATTGACATCTTTTGGCAGTTTCAAAATTCAGGATACACATGTCCACTGTGGTATAAATAGCCAGGTAGATGACCCAAATGAAAATGAAAAAATAACAAGATGATAAGATGACAAACAGTGTGATGCTGAACTCAGTGGGTAGGTGAGAGGAGGAAAAGGATGATTTTTAAACCTCATCCTTTCTAGGCTTATGCAACCAACTCAGTGCTGCAGAGAAGCAGCTCTGCTCACTGAGTAAAATGAGCCCAGAATCATTTCCTGAGGGCTCTGTTCATTTCTTGAAGGAATTTACAGAAGTTGCAGTTCCTGTTCATTAAAAGAAAATGAGGAAATACTGGTGGTGCACAGGATTTTTACGGAGCTGTGCTCTTTCCAAAGGTGGGATGTTAATATCCCGGGGACTGAAGTGCTTAAGGCTTAAGTCTGATCTGTGAGGTGCTACTCACATCTTACTTAATTTGTGGAAAACAAGCTGCACTCAAGATTTTATATTTATATATCAAGAAGCTTCTGTGCATATGCTTTTGAGTATTTTTAGTAAGAATGTAATACTTTACTGTTTTAACTCCCTTATACCTCAAAAAGCCCTCTTTCATGTTTCAGTCTGGCTTGAAATTCCATCAAACATGAGGCTTAGCTGCCATTAACGTGGTTTCCTTTGGAAACACTGGGTTTGTTAGATGGGTTTTGCTCCCTGTTGAGCCAGTAGTACTTAGTCCTGAAGGAAAAGGCTGTGCTCAAGTTATGTCTCTTTGCAGGTTTGAAGAGAAAGCTCAGACTGACCCTCTTAGTGCACTGAAGTACCTGCAGAATGATTTATATGTAACCGTGGATCACTCAGACCCTGAGGAGACAAAGGAGGTGAGGATCAATGAACCTTGTCCTAAAGAAATTTAGACTGCATTCTCATTGAAAGTTTTGGGCCTCTTAAACCTAGGTTTTATTCAGTTTGTAAAAGCTCAGCAGGTGCCAGACACTTTGCTGTATCACGTATTTCTCTGCACTTAAGTCACACTGTTTTGGAAACAGTCATGTAACAACTGCAGGTCCAGATAAAATAGCTTTTGTACTCCTAAGAGTGAAGACTAAGCCTTTGTTTTAATTCCAGTGTGCTGGTGTGTATTTTGGGAGCTTTAATTGAAATGTAAACTCTCTGAAATGTCACCAGTCTGTAGTTGGTTGTGCAGTAGAAAGGGAGTAGAAACTTACTCATGCTCAAGCTTCTCAATATTCAGCATCTCTTGGGGGGGGAAAGCTTTTCTAAAGATGATCAATGTTTCTGGAAGTAGTTTATACCGATACACTGCTTGCTACCCTTAAAATCTTACTTCCTTTGCCTTTTGAATATTATCCAGTAGGCATGTTCTTTATTTATTCCAGGAATTTGTTCCCATTTCCTGTTTTGATTCCAGATCTGCAGTGCGTGTCACTTTACAAGACGGATTAAAGAAATAGTGAGAAGTGTCAGATAAGGTGGTTGATTTGACTCTGGCATTATTTTCCACATGGAGTTTGGGGCAGCCAGCTGAGATGTGCCAGCATTCTGCTCCTGATGGGTAGATAAGGAAAAGTCTGGGGTTCTTGCTGTCTCCTTTCCTTAATGACTTGGGAAAGGATTCAACAGCTCCTTTTATAAAATCATGATAGGAGGAGGGACAGTTCTATTCCATGCTGAGTCCCTGGATTAAATCTCTTAATCTGTTGGCTTTAACTTGCTACTTTAGCTAAAGAAAAGATTATACAGACACTGAAAGGTCTTGGGGGAGAATATAAGAATATTCTTGTGCGTGCACAGGATGGAATTGTAGAGTTAGAATTAGGAGAAAAGCTTACTCTTACCAGGATCTTGGAAGTGATCACATTTGTCATAAATTCTAATCAGCATTTATAAACATGTGAGTCAACAAAATATTTAAGTGCTGTGACGCTCTGTTCTCTGTAAATGGTTTCTTGTTCAAATTGTTCCATATCAAGTAGTTTCACATCCTTTCTAGTCATTTCTAGCACAGGAAACACAACAGATGATCCTGCTTTTCTTAAGATAGAAAAGGAGATTTTTTTTTCCCGATATGTGCCATCTTCCCAGTGTGGTAACACTTCCAGAGTCTTTGAGGTTGGAAAAGACCTTTAAGGTCGTCAAGTGCAACCATTGCGTCAGCACGGCCAAGGCCACCACTAAGCCATGTCCCCAGGTGCCACATCTATGTGGCTTTTAAATACCTCCAGGGCTGGGGATTGTATTTCCCCAGGCAGCCTGTGCCAGAGCTGGACAACCCTTCTGGTGAATTTTTTCCTGATACCCAGTCTTAATTTGAAGCCATTTCCTCTTGTCCTGCGTTTTAACACTTGGGAGTGATCCCCCAGCTGTCCCCTCCTGTCAGGGAGTTGTGCAGAGCCAGAAGATCCCCCCTGAGCTTCCTTTTCTTCAGGCTGAGCCCCTTTCCCAGCTCCCTCAGCCTCAGACCCTTCCCCAGCTCAATTCCCCTCCCTGGACATACTCCATCCCCTCAGTGACTTTCTTGTTGTGAGGAGCCCAAAACTGAACCCAGAATTCAAAGTTTCTTCTTCCTGTTTGAGCTGTACTAACCCATACAGTACCAGCCCCCATCTTGATGCTCTCTTTTTCCCTTCTGCTCCCTCCCACTCCTATAAGATATGTCCTGTGTTCTCTGATCTCCTTTTTTCTCCATGTCACACCTGTGTGCTGGTAGCCTGTCTCTCCTCAGCCAGTTATTCCTAAGGAGATCTTGCATCTCGTGGGTGGCTGGGCCTTTTTGTTATTCCCTGAACAGCAAACATCTGTGGTGTGATGAGCAAGTGCCTCTCCTAGTTCCTGCTGCCTCCTGTCACCCACAGACCGAGGGAGCTGCTGCAGAAGCTGCATTTTGGGCACACCTGGCACAGAAAACCCTTTAATATCCTCCTTTTCCCAGCTCAGTGTTCAACTTGTCTACCTTGTAGGAATGGAGAATTTACATGCCTGCATGGTCTTCTCTGAGATTCTGGGGGAATGTAGAAGCTGTATCATACCAGTAAAAACAGAATAAAATGTTTGAAAAAAAGAATTACCCCTTTTTAGAGAGCACACTGGTGTTCTGAACGTTAATGATCCAGCAAATGAGCTTACATAGCTCAGTCCAGCTGAGTGAATATATTGTGGATTTTTTCTCTGCAGGCCTAATGTCTGATCCAAACAAAATCCAATAGCTTCTGTCTGTCCCGTCAGATCAGCACACACCATTCAGCAGAATTAAAGCTTCCATCCATTCCAGTCATCTCCAAAAATAATTTAACAGTTTCTTGGATGCTTTTTTGTTTGGGTTTTGGAGGGTTTTTTTTTTCGTTTTGTTTTGTTTGTTGTTGTTTTTTTTTTTTATTATTATTATTATTATTCATTGTGCTGGTCATAAAGCTTTAACTTCCAAAGCTTTTTTTACACTGGGACAGATCTGCCAGGGCTGTGGCACAGAGCCAGCTTCTGGGCTGGTACTGACTGGGTGCATTTCCAGTTGACGTCAATTTACCTTCCGGTTATCACATCGAGTTGGCTTTTTGCTCTGGCATTGCATCTTCAAATAGCTCCTGTGCTTTCCAAAGGACTGACGCAGGCATTTTGGATTCCATATCGAATTTCAAGCACAAGTCTGATTGTGTCTCTCAGCCCAGACACCTCCATACCCTGTCTTTATTTGATTTGTATCTCAATTAATAGCAAAGGTGACAGATGTGATTGGCTGCAGCCATTGAATGCTGTAAGGCATCTTAGAACTTTAGGTAATCCATTCCTGCCTGTGTTCCCTCTTTCCAGGGCAACTGTTAAATTTGGGAAGGACCAGGCTGGATAGATTCATCCCTAACTTCATGCAATAATTCTGGAGACTGGCCTGTATGGCTTCATGTTTTATGGATGGAGATCTGGGTGGTGTTATATACCATTACAAGCAGAATTTCCCCTTGTGGTGAGGCTTGCTTGCTTTGTAATAGAAGTAATTCCTTCTGACTTAGTTAGGCAAGTCTGTTCAGCTGTTTGCAGTTGGATGCCAAGGAAAACAAACAGACTGTTCTTGAAACTTACTTTTGCCTTAGTAACCGATTTTGTTTAAAGTAGCATGAATGATTGATAGTAGGAACATACCCCAAGATTTTCATTCTGTTGCTGTGAATTTTAGGGATGCTAAGAGGACTGTTTTTTCCCCCTTTTTTATTATTCTGAAATTAAATAGATGCTTGCAAGTAACAGGTATTGCATGGGTGCTTGGTTTAGTAGCCACAGGCTGTGTGCCAGCAACTTCTCTGCCCCCAAATGCAGATCCAGTCTTTAACTATGATTCTGCTTGACATCACTTAAACCTCCTCAGTCAGTTCAACGTTCCCAAATCAGTGGATCTTTTTAGTGGCTCTGGGTTAATAGCCCTGACACTACAGGAAAAGGAGGGTAAATTTGTAGAAAATGGGGAATTTTGCCTGTGATTTAACAGATTAAAAGTTGTATGAAAGAGTCATTTGCTGGTGTAAAATTTTCTGCTGGCATGGCTGTTCTTCTCTGTCACACACAGATGTGAATTTGGTGAAAGATTACAACAGCAGGCTTGTAAAGATAAAAGGATGGTCCAAATAAATATCAAATTGGATTTCAGATTTTGTACTTAGAGAAAAACAGGTGCTGTTAAAGCACAGAAACATCAGTAGTTCATGTACAAAAGCTAAAGATGCTCCTTGAACATTGCAGTAATCATACCCAGAGCTTTGCTGCTGTTAAATGGGCTGCAGTAGAAATCAAGATGATACAAAAAAATGTCTAGTGCTTTCCAAGTATGGGAGAGCAGGATGAGTTTGTACATGGAGATTTAACAACTGATGAAGCTTAATCCCATGATTGTTGTAAAACAGATACAAAGCAAAAGGAAAACTCACAGTATGTTTTTCTTGGAGCATGGTAGGAGAAAGAGCAAGGACCTAGAGGCCAATCTGAGGCCTGACTTGTAGACTGAGGCTGGAGGCCCCTGTTCAAGGCTGCTTCATACTTTCTATTCTTAAGACCTTGTCTTTAATAAATTTGACAGATAAAGCCAGCAGGACCCAAAAGTATTGTTTGAATCTGCATTAGACTGGTATTTCTGGGAAAATTGAAGCCCAAATGGGAAAAATAGTTCTAGGAAGGAGCTAAGAAAAGCCTGTTTCTCTTCTTTGTGTCCTGCTGTGATTCTTTGTAAAGCCTCAGAGCCTAAGTGCTGCAGGAGCAGAGGCTTTGGAGCCAAGGAACCTTTACAAAAATAGTGTTCAGCCTTCCCAATTTCAGCGACAGCTCCATCCTCAAAGGGTTTGAGCTTTTCTTTGCCTCTTTGAGCCTGTGCTGGGAGTCACCAGCCCCAGAGAACTGGTCAAAGCTGAGGAACTGGTTTATGCTGTGTTCTGAGCACTCACACACAGGCATTACAGAGGAGGAGGAGGAATTGTGTCTGATTCATACAACTGGCCATGTATCCCAAACGAGAGTTAGTCATTCCCTCTTAATCATTTTGTTTGTGCAAAGGCAGAGGTGTGCAGCAAATATATAAAAATAGACATAGTATATAACCTTCCATTAGTTACCCAGATCTGTTTATCTCCCAGGAACCCCTGCCTCCGTTCAGGAGGTTGGTTGGATCTCCGAGAGAGAAGTTAATTGTGTAACAAAGGGAGACGCTGTCTTTTGAGTGGAGGCTTAATTTGGAATGGATGAAGCCAGTGAGCCAGAGGGATTGTTAGAAGAAAATGGGTGGTGGTGTGATTAAAGCAGTTGGATGCTTCTGCCTGGATAATTGAATTCTGCTTTTGCCTTTGTAACAGAGTTGCTGTGTGATATTAAGCAAATTGTTTTTCCTAGATTGTCATTAATTGGTTGTTTCATTCTAGTGCCTGATGGGGGAGATCTGAGGTGTGATTTGCTTGAGGGCCGTGCTTTTCTGTGAATTCAGAAGCTGTTGCATAACACTACATATTTTGAAAAATCAGATACTGTTAGTTTCAAATAGACCCAAAATTAATCAGAGTTTGAAATGCCATCTGTTAGAATAACAATTAATATGATAAGAAAGTTGATGAAGAAATTAATTCCTTCTTTAGAGCAGAGCTTGAACTTTGTGAAGAAAATAGTACATTGGATATCTGCTGGGAATGGTATGTAGGAGACTTGGTATTGAGTGAGCAGTAACTGTCCCACACTTTGGGAAAAAAGTGGGGATCTTTTGGGATAACATTGTAGGGTTTGGGATTGTAATACAAATGCGGAGTGAACCAGCTTAGGTTCAGCACTGTCCTTAACTGATGTTCTTAATTCACATGCTTGACTTTTTCATCAGAAAGTGCTTTTCAAGTGTGAGCTGATACACAAATTAAATTTCAAACCAACCAAACATCAGCACTCAAGGTTAACTCAAGTGTGGTGCCATCAGTGGAGAAGGGAACAAGATCCTCCTTCCCCACAAAGCTGCAAAGAAACTGGTAGCTGTGAAAATCCATCATGCCTGGTGCAGATGAGGCTGGAAACTTGGCAGAGGCCATTTTCAGCGGGGTTTTGGTCTCAGTTCAGCGAGTTCTTGGCTGAACCCTGCTCATCTGGCCTCTTAGTCGGGCACCTGAGCCCCAGTGTGGCTTTGTGCTCCCAGCAGGGCGTTGCTGCAGGAGCATGGGAACCCCTGGGAGCACGTGGCACCCGCTTTATCCCAGCTTGGTGTGCCACCAGGCAGCTGGCAGCGGGCCCGTGAGGCCATCGTGTGGGAGGGAAGGATGGCCAGAGCGTGGCATTTGCTCTCAGAAGCCGCACGGATTTAGCCACGGGTTTTATTGGAACTTTTGGAGCTATTTATGCTGGGCAGCTGTTTAAGTACGGTGTTGCTGGGAAGCCAAGCTGCTCTCACAAATGAGGCTCACGGTGGAATCCACGTGTGGCATTGCAGTGAGTTAGTGTGACCAGGCCTTACACTCAGGAGGGCACTTTACACCCTCCCTCCCCCTCATCTCCAGTTTGTCAGTCCTGTGTCTTTCTCACCACACCCTCCCCAAAGGATGCAGACTTACCCAGACACTACAGTCCTTATTTTAGCCTGATTTTTCCCTTGATGTCACATTGAAACTGATCTTACTGAAGTGTTTTTGTAGCTTCTTGCACTGGGTTGTAGATCTCCTTTTTGTAGCAGCCTTTTACATCTGTGACTTCCGGCAGCTTTGCGCTTGGCCATCATTCTCTGCAGCCCTGACTCCTTTGAGCTTTCTTTTTAGAACTTGCTTTTCAGAATACTTAATTTTTTTTTTTCTAGTGCATTCCTCATATGTTGCTAACTGATACAGGGCATCCTAAAATGGGCTCCTTATTGTAGAGGAGATTTTAAAACCTTGATAACAGCAAGAGTATTTTATTTAAAGATTCTTCTCCTTTTCATGCATTTGTCAGTTTTATTATAAAGTGATACTGATTTGTTGTAGCGCCTAAGTGCATTTTCACAGAGCCTCTGCACCTGTTCTGTATTACTGATTTTTCCTGCTTATGTTGATTTGCACTTGGCCCTGGCGAAATGCACCTCAATCCATCATTATAATTTGGATTAAGTGGAAAAACAGTTGGAAGGCTGGCTGTTCCATGCTGGCAGTCAGTCTGAGAGTGGTGTAAGGTCTGGTGATCCTGCCCTGTTCTGCCAAGCAGGTTATCACTGAAAACCCAGGGTGATGCTGACCCCGGGGCACAGATGAATCATTCCTGATTCAAGGCTCCATTTTGATGTCAAACCATTGATGGCCACCCACAGAAAAGTTATTTGATCTGTTTGCCTTTCCCTGTTGGCTTAATCTAAGTGATGCCTTCACAATGTGCCTTAAATATCATATAAAAGTGTTAGAATTCCTATGAAAGTCAGAATGGACAAGATCTATTACCAAGTCCCATCCCTAGGGCCTTCTGCCTCATAGGAGAAATCAGATTGATGTACTGCAACTTGTTGTTGCCAAATTCATGTTGGCTGCTACTCATCACCTTCTCCACTCCTACGTGCCTACAAATTGTCTGTGTTCCCAATTTTTATTGAAATTAAACTGATGGATATGTAATGCCTGGCTGTTCTTTCCACTCCTTCCCTGAACATACTTGCTTCTCTTCTGGTTTTTTCCTCCCTTCTTTTCCTTTGGGCTGTGTGCTGAAAAGACACACAGGCAGGAGACACAAGATGCCCAGGCTTTAAGGAATCAACTCTTTCTTTGCAGGAGCATGACAAAGCACTAAGCTTTTCTGTTCCTTGGGTTCCTGGAAACAGCAGTCAGCAGCAGAGGAAGACACTGTAGTCACTGTCTATCAGTGAGACATGAAGGGAGAATAAAACCATGAATGTGTTAAGTAAAGTGTTTTTATTCATGGTCTTGATGTTCCCAAATAAAGAATTTTTATTTTTAGTTAAGAAGATAATGCCTTAAATTTGTGATGTGAGATCTCTGGCAGTTCAGAAGATGAATGTTGTTGTTGTCATTAGAATCACAGAATGGTTTGGGTTGGATGGGATGTTAAGGATCATTGAGTTCCAAACCCCCTGCCATGGGCAGGGATGCCACCCATTAGATCAGGTTGCTCAGTCCCATCTGGCCTTGAACATTGCCAGGGTTGGGGCATCCAGAGCTTCTCTGGGCAAAGCTTTCTCTGTTTCCAAGAAGTTCATGCTCATTCCAGCAGTTTCCCTGTTTTTCCCTAATCCCTGGCTGCTGAGCCTGTACCTTGTTAATCCCTGGGAATGTTACTGTGTGGAAGGGACTCTACCTTCTGCCAAAGAGGCAAAAAGTTATGTTAAAAAATGCGATTTTTAGAGCTCTCAGTCAAATACCTTTCATTGCATCAGCACTTCTCTAATTCTAGGAAAAAACATCTAACTTGTGCCAAGGTGACAAACTGTAGTGCTCATGTGAAAGTGCCTGCTGCTGTTATTCATATGTATGGCACAGGAGTTAGGAGGATTGTGTAGAGAAAACACAGCAACTCTAAAGCTACTTGTACTTCTGTGAATCCCTTGGGGTTTTTACCTTTGTGGTTAATAACACTTTTTTCCTTCTTTGTCCCTTTACCTCTTCTTCTGCAGTTTCAGCTTCTTGCCTCAGCATTATTTAAGTCTGGCTCGGATTTCACGACTCTCGGTGAGTATTGTGTGTCAGAGGAATTACATGATGTTCTCTTTGATAATACTCTTAGTTTCTACTGTTTTTTATATCAGATGTTATAGTTCCTATCAACATTGCAGGCTCTTTTCAATATGCAAAGTGCCACTACCCAGACATTTGAGAGGTTATTTATAATGACTAGTGTCCAATACCTCAAGCCCATATTTAAAACATCTCTCAACAACAGTGGTTTTAAACCAATGCCTCCTGGGATCATTTTGTGTCTCTTATTACATCTAATCCTTCACTGTTACCCAAGTAAACAGAAGCTTTGGTCAGAATAAAGCACCTCCTGTCATGTCACTTTGGAATCTCACAGCATGGCTACGGCTCTGTTTGCTGTGATAACTGCAATTCCTGGAGTAGTTTGGTTCGCTCTGTTCTCTGCAGAATGAGTTCTTTGGGCAGAGTGTCAAGAGTGAAGAAAACAGTGGCGTGAAGGGCTGGAAACAGGAGGGCTGAGCCAAAGCCATGATTTGTTTCACTGCTCTGTCCAGTTAACTCTTTGAGAGATCTCAGAGACTCATCCTGGGCAACCTGTGGGAAGGGTACAGGCAGAAATTACGTCCTTGTACTGGAGCATCCTCAAGTCACTGAGCTCTCGCTAAGAGAACGGATGACTTCAGCTTTTAATGGAAGTGTAATTCCCAATCTGAGAAACTGAGGGAAGGTTAAAGCCCACTGCAGTTCTGCCCTGCTGGATGAGGAAGCTCTGCTGAGTTCCTGTCGTTTGGAAGACATCAAGCTGACCTATAGGATCAACTGCTTTTAAAGAAAGAAAACCCAAGTTTCAAAAAAGTTGGATTTTTCATAGACTCATAGAATGGTTTGGGCTGCAAGGGACCTTCAAAAAATCATTTCATTCCAACCCCCTCTGCCATGGGCAGGGACACCTACCACTAGCCCAGGTTGCTCCAAGCCCCATCCAACCTGGCCTTGAACACTTCAGGTATGGGACATCCACAGCTTCTCTGAGCAACCTGTGCCAGTGTTTCACCACCCTCAAAACTTTTCCCTAGTTTTAAGCATTTTAAAAGATGAATTAGTTCTTCACTCAGTACAATACTTTATCCAGATTTTGGGTTTCCAGATAGGAGGGATATGTACGTTGAGAGGTGCTTTGAGAATAAAAACCCCAGCCCTCCTTGATTTGTTTAACTTGGTTGACTTTGATTAACTGAAGAGTGAGTTCACTAAATTAAAAAGCATTCCTTTGAGATAGCAGCAATGGAAGTAATCCAAAGTGGAGGAGATCATTGTGTGCCTGCCCTATTGTTCTTGCTGATGGTTTTAGTGTAGGATTTGGATAAACAATGCAAACCAAACCCTGCCGTGTTGGGAGGCAGCACTCCAGAAACCGGTTTGCAAAGCTCCTGTGTGCCAAGATGCAGCCAGGTGCAAGTCCAGTGAGTAAATACCAGCTCTGAGTTGGGACTCCTGCTGTCAGCAGAGCTTATCTCAAGGAAAACTCCAAGCAACCAAGGAGCAGTTCTGGTTGTGGCAGTGAAGATAATGAAGAAAGCCCGAGGACAGAAGAAATGAGGCACCAAATAAAAATAGCTGCATGGATTTTGTTTTCTGGGGCATCAGAGCAGTCCCCTGAGAACTCCTGCTTCCCCCATTTCTTCAGGGCTGTCAGTGAGCTTGACAGGCATTTGTTTATTACTTTTTATGGCATCTCAATGGCAGTGCTGGCTTGGGGTGACATAATCTCTCTATATGTGCTCACAGTAGTGGGACAGAGAGCCAGCAGCCTTATTAGTGGAGGCAGAGGGAGGTGTTAACTTTTATCCCAAATGGACAATTCCACAGCTAAACTGAGTGTTTGGGATTGGGAGGAGTGACTTACTTTCCCCTTTCTTTCCTCCCCCAGGATTTTCAGACGTTGACCACACGTATGCCCAGAGAACTCAGCTCTTTGACACGTTAGTCAACTTCTTCCCAGACAACATGACCCCTCCTAAAGGCAACCTGGTGGACCTCATCACGCTGTAATGGAGCAATCACTGGACACATGGAAGAGGGGAAAAGCATCCATTTTCAGTATTTTAATTTTTTTACTGCATTGATTGACTGCTGGGATGAAGTTAATATAGTAACCCCTAGGTGTTTGAAAGGGGTTTTATACTTGTATGGTGAATCCCTGGAGCTTTTCCCTTGGAGTAGGTTAATAAAATGTAACTGACGTACTTCTGACTAAATATATATATTTTTTCTGACTTTGGATTTTGAGTTAGCAAATGTAAGATGAAAAGGTGGGGGAAAGAAAAAGAAATAAAACCCAGTCGTGCGGTGATCTTTTTGCCTATGGGGGAAAATTTGAGATTTGTGAGTTGTCTGGGATTAAAGATGATGGGTTTTATTTTGTGTTTCCTGAGGAAGAGGGGGAAGAGGTTTTTCTTTCCTCATTTGTAGCTAGTCATGATGTATTGCTTTATCCTACAGCTCCATCCTCAGCAGCTGAATAACTTGGTGTCAGGACACTGGCAGGTGTTGAGATGGTGTAATTTATGTCCTGAGTCTTGTACTCACAGTGTGTTGCGGGAAGGCGAGCCTGTGTTCTAACTGTCTGTCTCCCCTTCCCAGAGTTGTGCTGACAGTCATGTCTAATTGCTTCTGAGACTCCATCTAAACTGACAGCCTACAGCCCTATCTCCTGTTCTCTGGAGCCTTCCACTTAAGCCTGGCAGGCAAGAGGGAACCTGAGATACAGCTGGAAAACGGGAGTGTGGTCACCGCCCACATGGGCCCTTTTCAGGGATTGATCTCTTTGCTGCTGTGCTCATCCACTGAGAAACGCTGTGGTCCTCAGCGAGCCTGGCAGAACTGGGTCTTCCACCACACACATCCCCAACCTCTGCAAACCTGACCCCAGGTTGGGTGTCGGATTTCTGGAGCAGATTGTCTTCGTTTCCATGTGCTTCTGTGTGTGTTTGTCCGTGTGTACATGTACAGGGCGTTGCTCCCAACAGCTTATCTCCTTCCCATGTAAGTGCAGCTCCCTTGTCAAAACATTTTAGACCTAGATCTGAATGTGAGGGAGGCCTTCTTAGCATAAATCTCTGAAAATGAGCTGATGCATATGTATAGAAAATGTATTCTTCCTTTTGCTGAAATCCTTCTTTATAAACACTGTAAGGGCTTGGTGCTGCACTGTGAGGTTGAATGAAGGACATGCATAGCCAGCATTAGAAACTCTGCATTCAGTGTCCGTGAGCATTCAGTACACACTGGCAGATGTAAATATTTATATGAAACTGCAAAACTTTCTGTCCAGCAGTATTCATGCCAGTCAGGTATCGTTGCTGCACCCGCTGTGGCTCCTGTTGAACTTGGTGGAAGTCCTGTGTGTACAAAGATGATTTGGACTCTTGAAATAAAGAGTTAGTCAAGTGTCTTTTTCAGAGTTTGAGTGTCTGCTTGCTTTGATTGTATTGCCTCTTTATCATGTTCTTTGTGTAACTTTTGTAGACCTGGTGCATTAGAAATAAATTTCAAAACCTCATACTAATGTATAATCACTTAGAAAGGAACAGTATGTCAGAGGCCAGGCTTGTCTTCAGGGAGGACTGTACAAATGAAGTGGTTTTAACCTGTCACTTGAGACTGTTCAGACACTGTGCACTTCAGTGGATGGCAAAGCAGATGTCTGCGGAAGAATCCACTCGGTGTGGGAAATGAAGTCTGATGAAATTGTTTCTTTGGAACGTGGCAGGTTTTTTTCCTATTGACATGGAAAGTTTTACATCACTGCTGGGCTTTGTGTTGCACTACCTGTGCTGAGGCTTTGTCAAGTAACATAGAGTTTATACAGTACAAATGTAGTTGCTGGGGGAATATTCCAGCTGAGCTGTTGCTTCCATTGAGATCAAAATGAGCACTTTTAGTGCAACCAGCCAAAATCCTACAACCTTTTAGTACTTAAATTTAGTGCTGCTGTGCTCCTTTATCACTTGATCTCATTGCTTGTGTATCCTCAGCTTCAATCAGGTGATTAAATACTCTTTGTGACAGTTCTGTAATTAACCAAGCTCTTCATAAACTGTTGTGTGTCCACCTTGGATGGCTGAAAGAACCCAAAAGATACACCTTGGTGGAGAAGCCCTGGTGAGCAGGCAGGGGAAGTTCAGGAACGGCAGAGCTGTGAATGGTGTTGCTGGTGAGCAGTGCATCGTGTCAGGTCTGATTTGTTTGACAGGAATTCAATCCAAACTCATTGTCCTCTGCGCCGGGGGTGCGTGCGGAGCCCGGCAGCCTCGGCTCTGTGTTCTGTAGCATCGTGCAAATCAATGATTTGTTTGAGCAGGGGGAACGTGGCTTCTGCAGGACTGACAGTCCCAGCTAACGAGAGCACTTCAGGATGATCAAATATTGACCTGCCTTTGTCCCGAGCAGATCGATGCCGCTCGCACCAGCACAGTTCATGGATTACAGCTGGTGATTAACCAGCAGAAACTTTGCTCAGCTCTGCAGTATTTGTTGAGCAGCAGAGGCACCATGTGGCCAGAGAGGTTAATCCAAAGGGAAGGCTTATTGTGGCTTTGCCAAGGGTCTTTCCTTCTTTTTGTCCTTGAGGCTAAGAGTCAAATGATCTCTTTGCGTTGATCTATGCTACATTACCTGCTTTAAATGCTAACCAAAAATTCTGAGCAGTGAAGTATAAATTTCCTTTTAAAATCAGCCACTTATTGTCAGGCAGTGACAGAGGTAGTCTGAATTTCATTGCATGCTGATCTTTAAAGACACTGATGATATTCCAGGAAAGCATCTGATGTGCTCATTACAGAAAGCCCAAAATACAAACAGTAAAGAAACCTACTGGATCTGAAAACAGCCACCTGAAAAGGTTTCACAGCCCAGTGCATGCGAGATTATAAATATCTGAGCTGTGCGTGAGAAGTCTTCAAACCTCACCATCATTGCTTGTAGGCTGTGTCTGAGGCTGCTCTTTAGCTTAGACAAGACAAACATACTCTATTTGCCTTTACTTTAGATTATAAGGTGACTTTGTGTATGAACTTGACACCACATAATCTTTGCACTACAGTGAGTAGTTCTATCTGTAAATTCTGTGTTAACTTGTAAATAAGGTATTGCAAAGGAAAACATCGTTCCTTGTCAAAGAGGGACTCATTCATCATGTTTTGGGTCTTTAAAGCCAAAGTTACAAGGTTCTGGTATGTCTTTTAAAGCTAGAGGAAGTCAGGGTGGGGTGAACTTAATGCAGACATCCAGACTTCACTCTTGCTTTAGCTTTTTAAAAAATATCCTTTGACATCCCTATGTTTGGTTCTTCACTGACTCTGACCCTTACAATACCCTTTAGTGGATCATCTCCTTGGAAAACAAGAAATTCTTTATGCTTTTCCTATCAAGTGATGCATTTTCTTCGAGAAATAAAGCCCTTCAGAATTAATTTTTTTGGTCACTTGGATTAGGTAGAATTAAGTGAGTTTGTTACTGTTCGTCTTACACAACCCCTCATAGTAGGCATGAGGTAGAAGTTGTTAAGAGTTCTCCCAAAATTATTTTTCCAAGCATGTTCTGCTCTTGCAGTGTGACTCAAAATGTTGTCATGTGGCAGAAGGACTTTGTTACATGTTGTTAAATGAGATTATAACAACTTTAGCCACCTTTTTGCCTCTTTTCTTTTGAGGATCCCATTAGTTAGTATTGGTCCTGGGAAGGCCTAAGGGGTGATGCAAAATGTTCATTGAAATTAATTGTAGTTGTTATCTTCTGGCTCTTTCAAAGATATTTGTGATATGTTTATTCTTATAATCTCTTCCTTTTGCTGAGCATAGTGAGGAAGGAGACTTCGTCTTGGAAAAGTTCAGTTTGCCCTTTCCCTGGGTGGCATCTTGCATGGGTAGTTAAGGTAGTTGTACCTAGTTGTGTAAATAAACCTCTGGAATTTGTTTTTTGTTTGCCTAGGCACCTGGCTCTGGGTGTACACAGGTACACGCTGGCTCAGGGATCATGCTGGAGCTTCCTACCAGAACTTCAGTTAGCAAAATCTTATTTTGGAAAATCAGTCTGGGAACACCCAGTTGGAAAAGCTTTTCTAAGGCATTGCCTTGTGCAGTGGCAACTGGAGTGAAATTAGAAATTTCCCTAAAAAGCATAGAAAAGCTTCCCTTTATGGAGTGACAAAGTTAAATGAAATTGCTGAAACTTTTTGGTCATTGATAATAATTACCCAGCCTGAAAATTGAATGATTAATGATTGCAGTTTAAAGATTGAGGAGTCAGTGAGCAAATTAACTGGACCCACCTATTTGCAGGAGAGTGGCAGAGGTGTGGGGCTGGTGGCCAGCGATTGCCACAGCTCATCTGTGTGTCTTTAATTGGCAGCCACAAGTGTCCAGGGCTCTGTGAGCTATTCTTTCTTCCAGAAGAAACTCCTTCCAAAGCCGAGTAATGACTCTGGAAGAGTGTTTTCCGTAGGGCTTTGTGGAACAGCTGTTGCCTGAACCATTTTCCTGATGCGTGCAGATTTTTTGAAGGGAGTTTTCTCTGCCCCAGGGTTTTGTGCTGACCTGGCCATGCTGTGCCAACCTGTGCTGGTGAGTGATGGGTTCAGAGCAGAGTCCTGAGGAAAGCTTCAAACTTGTTTGCTGCTCTTACTGTGAGAAAGATGAGCATTAGTGCTGCTTGTGTCAAATGCAGGAGGGTAGGTACCTGTAACACAAATACTATCAGCTCTCTTGCTGCCTCCTGCATTTCAAAATCGAGAAATAAATACTTTTGTAGAGCTTATTGAGTGAACTTGAAGTTTGAATAAGTTGTGTACAACCTCCATCTCTGTACAGGCAGTAATTCTGCTGATGTAGTGCTGTGCCACTTCTGGGGAAAACGGCAAAAATTAGTAGATATGTTTCCATTCGGTCCCTTTGTTTTTAAAAGTGGAAAAATGTCTTGTGAAACTTTGAAGTCCCCGTGTTTGCAATGAATTTTAGTTTATTAGTTGGCTCAGAGTTAAGGAATGTTTGGCTATTGTCAAGTGAAGTCCTGACAGTCAAAGCAGTTCATGTGTGTCTCTGGAAGTGCTTGTGTTGTTTTATAGCTGTACTTATTACAGAAACAGAGGTGGAACCAGTTGAAAAATTAAAATTATTGGTGTTTTAATTTATGAGGAAGATTATAGAAACTCTGAGCTTGGCCTATTTTAATAAGTACATGTGTTAATTTGGAGATGGGTCTTATTTTGTGAGAGGAGAGTTTAAGAACAGCTATATGACTTGTTCTTGCTATAGATTGCTAGTACTATATAAGCTGTAAATACTGTTGAAATGTAAATGTGCTGTCAGAAGCTTGTTAGTGTATCTAAATGCCTGTGGGAATGGGAGACCCGATCATACCCTGTCGTGGAAAAGGATATACTGGAGATTATTCAAGTTGTAATGGCTTATAGGCAAAACCCCTCTTTTACTGAAAGCTTCTAGTATAATGAAAAGTTGGAGTGGAGAAATTAGGTTAACTGTACTGGAACCAGGATAAGAGTCCATGGCTCAGCACCTGGATAAATTGACTCCAGATGCTTTTGCCTATAGGCAATGGATTCAAACGTGGTTTTGGAGTGGAAGGCAGTTAATGACCCACTGATTGCTGCTGGAGAGTCCTACAGGAGAGCCTCATGGGGATGCCAGCAGGTATCCCTTTGGCATTCTGGGCAGAGGTCACAGAGCTGGCTGGAGTTTGGGATTATCCACGTGTGCTTTGGTTATATCCTAAACCTCCGAGGAGGGCGTGGTTGCTGTGTGGGTTGTGTGTAATTCCAGCTGCGTTGCTAAGGTGTGGAGCTCTGCAGGGCAGCACCTTCCCCAAGCACAGATCCTGAGGATAACACATTGCTGCTGTCTGCTTTGCTTTCATGGGCTTGGTTTGATAGGGGTGAACTCCAGATATTGCTGTGACCCAAATTCGGTGCTCTGCTTCCAGTGGAGCTGCTATCAGTGCATCACCTTGGTACCCTGAAATCTCAATTTATACTTGGTGCAGACACAGCTCCACGTTGCCTTGGCTTCCAGCTGTTTGCTGTAAGTCAGCACAGCTTTTACTGATGACCTGGAGAGTGTGAGTGCTGTTAGAACTCGCTTGACTGTTCAGCTCCAGCGTGGAATTGCAGTTCATTCCGGGAAACAGATGTGAGTGAACAGCTCAAAACTGGCTCTGTCAGGTTAGATTTTTGGGTTTGCTACTAGTTTTGAAAGGAAAGTCTTATCACTAACAGGTGTGATGGTTAAAGCATGACCCTTTGGTTTTTTCCCCATTTATTCTGAATTTTCTTTCTCTGTGTGGCTGTTCACTCCTATTAAAATGCTTCAGACTTCCCTGAATTTAATGGGTATCTATGGAAGAATTAAAGGTTAGAGCTGCGTGGTGGGTATTGAGGCATCAGTTTCTCTATATCATACTCCAGTTGTTTCCTTTGCAAAACTCCTCCTGCTGCCTCTGAAACAGTCAGGAAGGATCCTTGTGATTTACACTGTTCTTTCCAGGGCTGTTTCTCATCCTGGGTAGGGACAGGGAAGCCTGGGAGATGATTTCCCACTGCAGCACACAGTTATTTACTTGTGCCCTTCCATGGCCTCACATTCAGTGCTGTGATGCTCCTTTCTTCCCATCTCAGGGTTTATTTTGTGTGGCTTCGAGAATAAAAAGGTGATAATACCAACCCTGAAGTTGTCCTACGTTCCTGCACCTGCTCTAATCATCCCAAAACTTTCACAGGTATTGGGGTGTTCGGTTTATTTCAGCAGGGTAGAAGGAAAGAGAAGAGAAATAGTCTTGGGGTTAATACAGAGATGCTGATATGAGTAGGTGTGTAAGGTGTGGTCTGTCTTTGTGGAAGGGCTTCAAAGGACTCTCCTAGCAGTAGCTCTGCTATTTAGAGCTGATTTTACAATATGAGCTGGATTCTCTGGCTCTTTTTCAGAGAGAAGTGATGCAATGTCAGGATCTTCTTGTCCCGGAGCTTCACCTCAAGCTTCAGCCCCTTTCCACCCCAGACACCAGAGAGAATAATACAAATTCTGTTCTCTCCACAGCAATTGTGAGGAAGCCAGGTGGGCTTAACCCTGCTCAAACAGAACAGAGGTGGTGCAGCCCCATTGGCTTTTGGATCAGGTCTGGCTGCCCTAAGGGATTGTTAAAACCTAAGAATGTTTTGAGCTTTCTGATGAAATCTGCCAGTTCAATGAAAGGAGATTATGTGCTTTTTAATTAATATGATGGTGGGGAGGCTAGACCATAACAGTGGCTCCAGTGGTTGCAGTCATCTCCACATCCCAAAGAGCAATGGATAGGTTTTACTCCCCAGTGATAGAAAAATATACTTTGAATATCCTGATTTAGTAACCAAGAGATTCAATCAATTACTCAGTGTTTCACTAAATAGATAAGTGCTGTGGTGTGTGAACAGGGTCTGTTCATTAAAAAAGCCACTGAAAAGTGGCTGAAAAGTGATTTTTTTTTTCTTTTTTTTGAAGTTTAGACAAAAACTCAGCTCTTAAAAGGGGAAAACGGAGGAGAACAAGTGCTGCTGACTTGTTTCCCCCTCCTGACTGCTGTGGTCATCAGGAATGCAAAGTAGCAGTGAAGGGTGAATATTGCCTTCATCTCTCCCTCCTCATTCCTGTCCCTCCCGTTGATGTTTTGATGTGCAAAACACCCTTCACTTCAGAAGCTGCTGTGCGGGGTAGTGGAAAAGAAAACAAACCCCTCGTTATTAGTGGCTGTTGCCATTTGCTAAAGCTGTATTTTCTGCTGCTTTCCAGCACTCCCTCCTCCACAGCAGGAAATGAGGGGGTGCTGGGGAGACCGTGAGCCAGAGACAAGAGCTTAATTATACAAACAAATGTGTTCATGGGAGTCTTGCGAGTTGGAGGCCCCGAACCACGCAGACCACTTTGCTGAGGGACAGAAATTGAAAGTCTGTGGGCTCATTCCCAGTTAATTGGAGGTGGCATTCCTGTCCTTGTGGGCTGGTGGTGTTGTACATGTTGTGCATTCAGATGCTGAGAATGCAGCGTGTCTCATTTTGGGAGTATTGAGCCTCGTTAAATGTTTGCCCTTTGAAGCTGCAGTTCCCCTCTTAGGGGAGTTGGTGGCGTGGACAGGACCTTGGTAGCTTGGGGTCAAACACCAGTGAGCTGGCTGGGCACCATCACCTGCTTGGGGTGGGGTTTCGAGCTGTTTGTTGAGCTGTTGCCTCAACTCTGATGGTGGCACTGTAGTGTGTGATGGTTGTTTGTTTGTCTGGACCTTCAGTGTTCATTATCTTGTCCTCTACACCCCAGTGTGGTCCCCAAAAGCTGGTTCTCCCTCCCTAGTGCTGGAAATGTGAGTGTCCACCCCCTGTCCACAATTTGGGCGCTCTGTTCTGTTTTGGCACTCAGCTTGAAGCGTTTGCACCTCCCCAGCAATCCTGCAGGCTCTGGTGTCCATCTGGATTCCCTTTGGTGTCTGTCCTGCAGTTGTTGTCTGGGACACCTGGGCACAGGAGAGCTGAGCTGAGAGGTGTGGACAGCTCTGGGCTGGAAAGAAGCACCCGTGGGGTGATGAAAGCTGTGAACTGCTCATGTGTTTTAATAGGCAGGTCAAATATTGACTGCTCCTGTGCTGAGCCCATGGTGGTTACAGGCATCTTCCCTGGACTCTGGTGATTCCCCTTCCCACCCTTTTCTTTATGGATGATCTTTGTTCAGCCTGGAGTGTTAATTTTCTTCCTTGGCATAAATCATCTTTGATGATTTCTGGGTTGGTGTGTGAGCCCCATGCTGTACATAAATGAATGAGTGACACGAGGAATATCTACAAATGTAGTTATGTTGTATGTAATGTACATAAGGAGAGAATGTATTTTGTTCATTTTTTTCTTAATAAAAATGTATATGCTAGCAAGGGTGTTGATTTAAGATCTGTTTGTTCTCACATTGCTTCAGAGAGTGGAAAAATGCCTGTGAAGGTCTTTTAGTGGTAGAGAAATGGTGAAACTAGTGGCACATTACATCTGGCCCTGTTGCCTGACCTCACTGATGAGCTCAGTCAGTATCCCATAAATCCAGCATATTTCACAGGAACTTTTCCTGGGGAGGAGCACGGAGTTAGAACATAGGCTGTGGCAAACTGCTGATTTTTAATATCTGTCTTCAAATTCCTTTTTTTTTTTTTTTTCCTTTACATAAGCAGGAGCTTAACCTGGAACAAAATGTTTTATTTTGGGTGCTTGAAGGTCAGTGGGGCCACTGAGCTGCCCACGCTGCTGCTGCCCCTCTGCTGCCCTTGGGTGATGCCTCTCCTTGCTTTATGTGTGAGGTTTAGATTCCCTCCTCCACAGCCTGACCTGAGTGCGAGGAGGGTCTGCAGACTGGAGTGAGTTAGGATGAAATGCAGAAAAAAATAAGGCTGAAATGCAGAAATAAGGGTGGAATGCAGAAATAAGGGCGAGTTGCCTTTTCCTCTGACAGTCTGAAGGCACCAAGAGCTCAAACAAGTGCTCAGGCTATGGTGGGGTGCCCCCACATCACCTCAGCTTCCCACCCCTCTGAGTCCTCTGATTTTTTTTCCACCACTATAATACTTCCTTCTGCACAGGAAAAATACAGGCTTTTCCATGGCTGGCTACCTTGAAGGTCTGGGCTGGTTTTGTTCCAGCTGGTCCAGTGTTTTCCCATGGAGCCTCTCCAGAGCAGGAAGTTGTGGCCCTGGAACTTGTCCTCTGACCTGCCCACCCCTCCTCACTCATCCAAAGACACGAGTCTTTTACATAAGAATGTTTATTGACAGAAATACATGATGCTCTCAAAATATATTTGTAGGAAAATGCAAGAATAATCTCTTACAATCCAGTTCCTCAGTAAATTCCAGTGTAAATCAGACTCCTGTCCCCGTGAGAGGTGCTGCTACACACAGTATGTAAGAGCTCTACTATATGTGCAAGGTTCAACAGGTAACCACCTGGGGAATTAGGTTTTCCTTCTCCAGTCCCTCATGGATTATGACTTCTGTGTGTCTTCTGTAGGCAGCAGTCACAGTATCAACCTCATCAGCTGGGTCACAGCACTGTGAGCGGGAGATAAAATGCTCCTAAAAGTATTTACACGTTTCCTCTTGAATCTGAAAATAGAAAAGTCTCTTGCAAGGACATCTGAGCTGCTTGTAAAGCTCCCGCCGAAAGGTAAGAGCAGGAATCTCTTTGTACAATGTGTGGGATGTTAAAGCTGTTTTGGGGGAGAGAAGAGGAGCTCAGAGAAGGGAGGAGGGGCAGGGAGGAAGGAAATGCCTCAGTAAATCTTTTTTTTTTAATTTATTATTTTTGGTCTAACAATTATGGCTACGGTCTACAAAGGGAAGGGTTAAGGCCAAAGATGCTCATTGCTGCATTTCCTACCTGATTTTTTTTTTTCCTCCAAAGAAAGAATGTTCTCAACATTAAAAAAACCAAAAAGTACTGTTTTCTTTTCCTGTGGAAATAGTTCTTTTAAATAGGGGAAGGAACATCTACTATAAAATATTAGTGGTTTAAAAATATGGTGTCTGGAAAAATAAATAAATGTACAATTCCTATTCAAATATAAATCACTATAAGCACTTGCTGAGCAGTTAATATCCTCACTGGTCTCTGCTTGGAAAGATTTAAGGTTACTTGATCTCAAGCCTCTGTAGGATTCTCTTGGAAAGTCTTTGGACCTGACTCATTAAAGCACTTTGGCATCTCTTTGCTGGGATGGGGGAATCTTTAGGCACATGCCAGAGCCTGGAGATGCCCTGCCAGGGGTGTCCTTGTGGCAACTCAGCCCCGGTGGCCACAGCATCGCTGCTGCCCTGTGTTTTCACTGTGTTTGTTTGCTGGGAAGGACAGAAATGTGAGGCCATGGACCTGCTGCTTGTCTGTCAGGGCAGCTGGGAGGCCACAATGCTCACAAGAGCAATTGTGGATGCCGAGACTCGTGGCCATGTTAAAGAGCTGAACTTGATGCTGCCAGAACAGGGACAAAGCTGTGGCACAAAGTTACCTGGGCAAGAGGTGTTCTTCTGCTTCACGTCAAATTTTTATCTCCTACCAGGCTGACCTTTAGCTTTTTTTTTTTTTTTTTTTTTTAAGATTTTAATTTTTTTTTAAATTTATTTCATTTGTTATTTCCCCTCCCCTCCAAAATTACTTCCCCATAGTGCAGTGCACAGGTAAATGAAGTGTGCGGAATACATTGCTAATGAATAGCAGGAATATTTACATACAAAAATAGAAAGGTTTGAACACTTCAGACTCTGCCCTTTGGTGCAGGACAGAAGGGGGAAGAGCCACTTGTATCTTCTGCCAGTGCCTGTCCCAGGGCTGAGCAAAACACCCCAGTCCCCTCCTTCCTGAGTACTCCAGGGTTTCTCCAAGCTTCCCATTGCTTGGCTCTGCTTTTCCCCTCATTCAGGGCAGCCGTGGGAGCAGATCCCAGTCGGGTTGACTTGGTGGCAGAGCCCAGAGGAAATCTCCCCATTGTGCCTTGGTTTGTGGCAGGCAGAGGAGAGGGGCCGTGTGTGGGCATCGCTCTTGTCTGCAGCTCCTCTGGCTTGCAGAGGGTTTGGGACAAGCACCTTCCTCACTTTGGGAGAGGGACTCAGCCAAGTGACCTTCTGGTCCTCGTGTGTCCAGGATGGACCCCAGCTGGAGGATGATCCCTGCCTCTGCCAGGACTGAGCTGCTTCACCAGGGCAAAGGCATGAAACTCTCCCCAGCCTTTTAGAGCCATTTAGGAGCTGTGGTGGGGAGTCAAAATCCAGAAATAGCCTCAGTCCAGCCATGTTTTTCTTCTCCCCTTTAAAGGCTTCAGCAAAGGGAGACCTGGGTGACAGACTAAGAGCTGCAGGACAAAGCTCAGTCCCAGTTTCGCTGCTGAGCTGGAAGTTGCTTTGCAGGTCTCTGTTATTTTAGTGGCTTGTGAAGAAGAGCTTGAGGCTGAGCTTTTAAACCTTGAGTGGGGCGAAACACCAAGGCCACCTGAATGCCACTGAGCTCCCTGGCTCACGTTCTGCTGCTCAAGCAGGAAAATGTGTCCTCAAAAATCACAAACCATCGTGGTGCGTGTGTCCCACAGTCTCGTGGAGGATGGATGAGGGCTGTGAGATGCTGCTTGTAATTCCTGGAAGGCAAGTGATCCTTCCAGAGGGAAATGCAGCACCAGAGCTGGGATCCTGCACCACAAAACCCCCAACACCACACCTGGGCTAGAGACCAGGCATCGCTCTTGCTCTCCACACCCTTCCTGAGAGGGATGAACTCAAGGAATTCCTCCTTTTCCTCTCCCTCCATCTCACCCTTTCAAAACAAGAAGCTGCTGCACCTCTCTCAGTCTCCAGGTGGGTGCAGGGTGTGTTCCCCAGCCCTTGGCATGGGGGCTGAGCATCACTTGGCACTGCTGCATCCCTGCCATCCCGCTGGGTCCGGATGCATCCATTTGCCTATGGCACAACGCGGGGCTCTTGTGCGTTTCAGCTCTGGGGAGAGGCTGGAAACTGGATTAAAAAGGAACACGCTGTTCCAGTTTTTTCATTCGCTACCTGGGTGTCAGGGAGGGCAGGGTGATGACTAAACAGCGTGGGCCAGAGGATTTGTCGAGCTTTAATTGCCAGGTGCTGCTTTGCTGTCAGATGCACTCCATCTCCCGTCCTGTTTATTTTATTTCTCTTGATTTTTGAGTCGTTCGGTAGCTGGAGGATGTGGCTGGCGTGGTCAGATGTGGGATGGGAGGGGACATGCTTGCAGGAGGCACTGGCAGCTCTTCAGGAGCAAAGCCACCCTGTTTGCCCATGGCTGGTCAGGTCTGGCGTGGGAGGTGGATGGGGGTTGGAGGATGCTTGGCCAGATGTGGCCACCGAAGTGGCTTGTGTTGTTGTGCCCCAGAGGTGTCTTCTCATGTGTTTTCCATCCTGCACCCCATGTGGTGGCACAAGGGGCCACGATTAGTTCGTTAAGGGATTTTCTTCTTTTTGGGGGGAATTTTGCCTTATTTTGGAGCTCTGTGTGCGTGTGTGTAGGGTTTATGGGTTTTTTTTTTTTGGGGGGGGGGGTCATTGTTTTTCCCTTGATCAAGTTCTGCATCCTATAAATGCGTGTCCTCCTCTTCCTCCAGGTCCTCCTTCATGAGGGTGTCCAGAGGAACGATCCAGCTGTCCCCCAGCTCACCGTTGAGGTTCACCTTCTTCTCCTGCATTTCAGAGGAGGTCTCCATCACCTCCAGCGTGGGGTTGTCGTGGTAGCCGTTCTCCATGGTCTGCATCTCCTCGGTCAGGCGCTGCTATGAGGAAAGAAAACCATAAACCCCACTGAACAACACCTTGGCCATGCTGCCAGTGTCACCTCAGGGCTGTCACCTCCCAGCCAGCTGTGACAGCTGCCCCATATAGATTTATATAGCTACATATAGAGACTTTTATGGTGAGGTTGAGGCAGGGGGCAGCGAGGGGATAGCATGGAGCTGGCAAGAGGAAGACTCCGCTGATGATGGGAAGGAGGAAAGAGAAGCCAGAGACTTGTGGAAAACCTCCAGGAGCAGCTGCCAGCTTCAATTTGTTCCACCCAGGACCGTGGGAAGAGGTTGAGCAACACTGCATCCCAACTCCTGCCTCCCTATCTCAAATCTGCTCTTCCCCTCCCCTTTCTATCTATCCCTGTCCTTTTTTAGTTGCTTTATTATTATTCTCCTTTACTCAGGGGCAGCTCCCATCTGTCAGATCTTGAGCATTATCCCTCCTCATTCTGGAACTCTCAGTGGAAACCAGGCAGGGAAAGAAAAGATGGAATCAGAGACTTTATCACCCTGGTCCTTTGGTGTGATGTGCTTCAGGCTCCAGCTCAGCCCTTCATCCCTTGGCAGAACCCCAGCCCATCCTAATTTTGCATCCACTTGGGCTTCTGCATCCCCATCCTTCCCTAGAGGGATTCACTGGAGAACTGCAGTCCTTGCTCAGCCTTTTTTGGGGAGCCCTGTTAAAATCTGCCTGGATTCACAGCTTGCTCTATTCCAGTGCTCCTATAAATGTCAGGAGACAGGCGTGGGAGGGAATCCATGGAGAAGGAGAGGGATGGAGAAGCAAAACTGCAGGGCTTGGCGCTGGCAGAGGGGCTGCAAAGGCGCTGCTGGGAGTCCCCTGTGTCACTCGTGGCAGGGTGGGGATTGTGGGATGCTCAAAAGCAGAGGACACACCTGGGCTCTCCCAAGGGCTGCTTCCCTGTGGGATTGCTGGTCTCCCACCGTGGCAAGGCACCTTCCAGCCATGCAGCAAGAGGAGAGGGGCTGTAAAGCTGGGCTTTAGTCCTGTTAAAAGCCACTGGGCCCTACCAAGCGCCGGAGGTGAGAGCTGGGGGTGTTACGGATGCGGCGCCCGCCCCTCCGATCCCTGTGTTGGAACTCACATTAAAGATCAGGGCCACATGTCCATCATCAAACCCGGGGACATCAGGGTGGATGTTCTGGGTATTTCCAAGATAAAACGACAGGGAGGGAGGTGGGGGGGGGGGGGGGGGTGAGGAGGGTTGGAGAAAAAAAAATAAAATAGGAAAAAAAAAACAAACTTTCAAGTCATTTTTGGAAATGAAACAGAAGGAGAACAAAAGAAACCACCCAAAAACAAAGCCAGGAAGGAGGAATGTGTTTGATTTTCGGAAATGGCATCCCTTGCTTTGGTTTTACTATTTTACCCTGTGCCTGGTGGGAATTTACCTCTGGAACATCCAAGTTGGACTGGTACCTATTCCTCTGCACCAGGTTATTTTAGGGACACATGTTCCCATCACTAAAAATACCTTATTGATGAAGGTATTAAGATGAAACCCTGGAAGGTCCAAGGGGACCACAGTGCAGGTCAAATATTTATTGAGGTCTTGCCTCTTCCCCTATTTCTTCCCAAAAAATCAAGCCTGGTAAGTACAAACAAGTCTGACAAGGGCATTAATTTTCTCTTCCCTCCCTTCTGTGTTCACCTACCTTGCACTGTAAATATTTAAAGCTTTATCCCTTGTTTTCCTGTGGGGCAGAGGTTGGGATCGCTGAGAAAGGATGAGCTGGTCCAGGGGAAAGTGATTTGAAGTAGGAGGGAAGTAGGTTTGCTTCTCCATCAGGAGGGTGATTTACCCTGATTGCATAATCTGATTTCATAATTATTTTCCTTTTCTGTTTCTGTCTGCCCTAGAGCTAAATCCTCAGGAACAGCAGCTGGGACCAGTGCAAACCTCGGTGCCCCAGGGTGTGGGAATGGCCAGTCCTTGCAGGTGGATGCTACACTAAAATCACCTAGAATTTCTTCCTGAGATAAAAATCATATTATTTTCTCTTTCTGTGTTGATTCTTCCTTAAATCCTGCTGCTGCTGCTCTGAAATTTGGCCCTGGCCCAGCTCCTGCAAAGGCTGAGCCCTGCAGTGTTGATGCCCCTCCTGCTGACACACTCCTTCTTCCCTGCACACAGCCTGGGGCTCCCTGGCACCCAACCCAGCTCCAATACTTGTAAAAGTATTTCAATAAATTTTTTAGAGGTACAGCTTGTTTTTAGAATGGGGTTTTGGACTGAGAAAGCCTTTCTTGTCAAAATTACGACCCAGGGTGGTGCCCACTGGGCAAACCAGGATGTCTCCACCAGCAGAGACAGCAACACTGATGATCCTCATCTCCTGAAGATGCTTTGGGTATGGAAAAGGTCTTGGGATACCTGTCCCACCTTCCTGCCACCTTACCTGGTCCTTCTTTTGGGAGAAGCGCTGGTGGCAGCCGTAGATGGCCGCGACGAGCAGCAGGGACCCGGCCAGGGTGATGATGGTGATGATCAGGGGGGTGCTGAACTCGTCGTTGATGGTCATGTCCTCCACCATTTTGTCAGAGGTGATGTTGACGATGCCGAGCTGCCACAGAAGGGACAGGTCAGGCTCCTGTGCCACCCATCACTGGGGGACATCCCTGGGGCAGCTGTGCCATGACCAGGGACCCACTTACCTCCTCTAACCTCTCCTTCTTCTCCTTCAGCTTCATGAGGACTTCTTCAGAGTCCAAGGGAACTGGGGGAAGAAAAAGGCTTCAGTGAGCACAAGGTGTGCACAGGGCACAGGTTCTGCCACCATCCCCTCATCAGAGGGGTGAGCCAATTTCTAGAGGAGGTGGATGAAGATGTGTGGGGATGAAGCCAACCCTTGTAGGTGCTTCAGAGCCAGACCAAGAGCCAGGATCGCTTCTGGAAGTGGGACAGCCCCAGAGCTCCCAGGCCCCACCATCCATCTCCAGTGGATGATTTATGAGCAAGCCCAGTGAGGGGCTGTACCTGGCTCCTCAAGGATTAGTCCCCAGTGCCTGGATGCCTTCCCTGAGGTTGGATGTGGAGTCTGGATCACCCACCCAGCTTCTGCTCTGATGATGAGTAAGAGCAGATGGAGCTCAGGCCTTCCTCCCCCTCATGCTAGGGCAGCAGGATGTCTCCATCTCCCAGGCACCCTGATCCTAAAGCAATGTTTGAGCACACCCAGGCTGAGCTGGCTATCCCAACAGGGCTCTGACATGGGAGAGAAGCTCTTCTCTGTGGTCTTTGGGGAAGGATTTGAACTGGGCACCCAGTTTTAACCACCTGGGAGGAATTCTTCCTCCTAGAGACTGGTCAGTGCCTTCACTCAAGATGGCAGAGGGATCTGGTGCATTCCTTGGGGCGCAGAACTCATTTCTGGGATCGTCGTGCCTCTTCCAAACCACTGGGATGGGGCAGAACCAGAGCCCTTTGGCCAAGCTCTAGTAGACCTGAGGGCTCTGCCAAGCCTCCAGCTCCGGGGTCCCCAGTGCCAGTGCCACCCTGTCCCCCTGCAGCAGGAGGGTGGGATCATACTCACGGTGCAGGACCACCCGCACGGCCCAGTGGTGGGAGGGGCTCTTGCAGGCCGTCAGCATCACCGTGCACCGGTCCCTGCTGGCATCAAACACGTGCTGGGCCGTGGAGCAGAAGCTCTCAAAGAAGGAGATGTTCTCGCCGGCAGCCTCCCACTCATCCTGCGGTGACAGCGAGAGTCAGCACTGCTCCCTCACGCAGGGACTGCCCAGGATCACCCTGCCCCATCGCCAGGGGTGCAGGATGTCCCATCCTCATAGAATGACCCCTTTAAGACTGGATGTGCCACTCCGTGCCGTGGTTTGGTGGACAAGGTGGTGTTGGGTCATAGGTTGGACTCGGTGATCTCAGAGGTCTTTTCCAACCAAACGGATTCTGTGATCTTCCCTCATCCCTGTGCACTGCCCGGCTGCCGCCGGCCCTCCCGGCGAACAGGAAAAGTTTAAAAGCAGTTTCTTTACAAGGAGCCGAGCTCTTGGCTGCCGTTCCTCACCGAGGCCCTGCAGCAGCCTTATCTGTGAGCTGCAGCTTTCGGTGTTCCAGGAATAGCAGGTCCCTGAGGGAAGCGGAGCGGGGGGGCTGGCGAGGCCAGGGGGCCACAGCAGGAGCAGGGCAGGGCTGTGCAGCCCCACAGTTCCCCCACAGGCATCTCCAGCCTTTCTACCCTCTGTCCCCACCAACACAGGTCCCTGTCCTGCCTAAAGCTCCCCCACAGCTCTGCAGGGAAGAGCAAGAGAGTGTGTCTTGCTTTTGGATAGAATCACAGAATGAATCACGGAGTGGCTTGGGTTAGAAGGGACCCAAAACATCATCCAGTTCCATTCCCTGCCACGGGCAGGGACAACTTCTGTAGACCAGATTGCTCTAAGCCCCTCCAACCTGGCCTTCAACGCATCCAGGGATGGGAAACCACAACTTCTCTGGGGAAACCAAAGCATCCCTGGAGAGATGGGAGAGGGGTGGATGGAGCCCACGCTCCCTCTGGGGTGTTCCTGAGGTTTTTTGCTCGATGCTTTGTAGCATCTGGGTGCTCCCTAAAGTGCTCACCCTCCTGCCTGCACAGATCCTGACGTGTGGATGTGGCACTTGGGGACATGGGTTAGTGGTGGATTTGGCAGTGCTGGGTTAATGATTGAACTTGATGATCTTAGCGGGCTTTTCCAACCTAAATCATTCCATGATGCTGTGCACAGACCGGGCCCTCACAGGTCCTATGTGAGAGGTGCCGTATATAACACCTCCTGCGTGCACAAGTCTTTCACGTGCAGGTGATCCTGGGGGTAAAAGTCCTTAATCCCTGCTGAAATGAGGTGCCTGGCTGGGAAAGGCTCTGCTCCTGCCTGCTCCATCACCCCAAACCTTGCCCTCCCATCCCAGCACCCCCCGTGGCTGGCAGCACCCCACTTGCTGCACCGCAGGGATGGGAGCAGCCCGGCCCAGGGACGCACCTAATCTCACCCCATCTTATCTAAATATTTGGGAAGCAGCAGCGGAGAGAGGATGCACTTGCCAGGGCAGAAGGCTGGCCCCGGGTACAGTGCGAGGCTGAGCCCAGCATCGGGAGGCCCTGGCTGTCCTTGGGAACGGCCACTGTCCCTTGCCTGTCCTTTCGCTTTGCACCGGGAGAGCTTCCCCGGGGCCCCTCTGTGGGGTTGTACCATCCCTGGGAAAAGAGCTGGATGGGAAATCTGCCCCAGCCTGAGGGCAGCATTCCCTGGAAAGCCGGTTCCCAGCAGGACAGGGAGGAGGGGGCTGTAGCTTGGTGGTGGTTTTATCACGTCTGGACGCTGGGTTGTGCTCCTACGCTTGGAATGTCCTGTGATTTACCAGTCCCTGTCTGTGCAGCACTTTCTGCTTGGCAGAGGAAGGGAAAGCCTCTGCTGCCTCCCTGCATCCTCCTTCCCCTGGTTTTGCCGCAGCTCTGCTTTCCCCCAGCCTTCAATAACCTGTTCCTTCCCCTACCACCCCGTGGGGTGGAAAAGGAGACCCTTTTTTTGGGTGGGGAGGGAAATGGGATGCGAGGCTAAAACCTCACGGAGACCATTTCAGTGGCAGCTGGTGAGCAGTGCCTAAAGCCCTTCAGAGGGTGAACTGGAGGGATTGGCCCTTTCCAGGGCTGGAGAGGGGCAGGGTGAGGCCGCTGGGCCGGCAGGGATGCCCCTGGCAGCTCCCCCTCCGCCGCCCGAGCCGCTCGCATTCCTTGGCTGGAGTTGACAGGCGCTGCCGAGCAGCTCGGATCCGGTTCCCACACTGGCGGGGACCTAAAACCAACATCCCCGAATGAGGTAACAGCACTTGAGTCAACAAACCACCCCCGCCAGCTGCACGGGTGAGGGGGGACCACGACCCTGCTCGGTGAGGGAGTCCCTCCGCCTGCTCCAGGGACTGTCCTGTGTCCCGGGACCAGTGGGTGTCACACAGCAATTCCAGAGGGTCTGAGTGGTCCTGCTGTGGTTTTTGCATCCCCCACTGCAGCAGGTTCTGGTGCTCCCCAGCATCCACTGACTCGGCTCCTTGGACACATCTGTGTCGAGGTGGGGGGACACGATGGAGGAGGAACACCTGGGAGATGGGCAAAGAGTTGTGTGGCTGAACCACAGCTCAGGCTACACCAACCACATCTGTCATCATCTCTTCTTGCTTCACCTAACTCAATTTGGGGTTAGGATGAAGAGCAGAGCATCTATCCATGCACCCATTTATCCATCATCCATCCATCCATCCACCCATCCATCCATCCATCCATCCATCCATCCATCCATCCATCCATCCATCATCCATCCATCATCCATCCATCCATCCATCCATCATCCATCCATCCATCCATCTATCAATCCATCCATCCATCCATCCATCCATCCATCCATCCATCCATCCATCCCTTCCAAGGCAGGAGAAACCCAAATGAAACTGCATTTGTGAGCCAGGAAGAAGTCATCCTCTGGAATGTATAGTATTGAGCTAATAAGTCTTACTAAAAAACTCATTAAGATCCTGCTGTAATCAAAGGAAGGAGAAGGAGAAGGTGGGGGAACATGGACCAAACTGTTCAGCATTGGTTCAAAGCATCACCTGAAGAGGAAGGAGGCAGGGAAACAACCAGCCTGTGAAACATCTACAGTCCACAAAGTGGTACCAGCTGTATACTTGGCTTTTTTTTTTTTTTTTTTAAAGGATTTATAGTTTGAGTTCCTTGTTTTGTGGAGAAAGTGAGGTGTGGTGGGGTGAAAGGTCTACAATTCCTGGCTTCAGTCCCAACTGTTTGCTGGGGTACCCCCACCACTGGTGCTGCCCCACCAGTCCAGCTGTGAATGGGGTGGGTGGCTCTGCACTGTCCTCTCCCCTGCCCTGTGTGATCCAGACATGTCCCCCACCGCTGGTCCCCCCACATTGCCCTGGCTTCTTTTTGGTTCTGAATTTTTAGTACAATGCCACCCTGACTCTGGCTTGTTCTCAGAGCAGGATTGGAGCTGTTTCTGGAACACTTCTCCTTATAGCACACACTTTCCTGTTTTCCCACGGGTTGTGAAACGCAGAGGATTTTTTCACTTTGCTGTCAGGATTTGGCTACAGACGTGTTTACCGGGCCTACAAAGCAGGGAAACCAGATAGTGCCATTTCTCCGTTATCTGCTCGGCTTGGGAGGCACAAAATGGGCTGCAATTTTCGGGAATACAACAAGTGGAAAGTTAAGAGCGCGTGGTGGGGAGGTGCTTTGGCAGCCGAGGAGGAGGGCGATGGGATGGGAGGATGCACCCTTGCAGCCCTGCAGCCTTTCTGTGGCTGTTTTGGGGCGTAATTGGCATTTTGTGCTAACGGCGCTCTGGCTCCTTATTACACCCAGAAGAATCAAAGGGAAGCAGGGTGGGAGACTCCCTGGCTCAGCAGCTCCAATGCTCCATGGCCATGGAGCAGGCCATGATGCCAAGATGTGGTGTCTGCCCATCCCTCAGCTCACTGGTGCTTCCCAGCCTCACCATCCCTGCTTCCAAAAGCCTCCCAGTACAACTCTGTGGGAAGGACAGCAGCTCTGGAACATCACTGTGCCCAGAAGGAGGGGGGAAGCTTTAAACACCAGCCCGGTCCAAAGTCCCTTTAGGCTCCAAAACTGGATTTTGTCAATCTGATTGAATATTTTTATACATTCAATACAAAATTTGATGAGAAGGTTTTCCAGCATGAACCTGCAGCCATGTGCAGACATACGTACGGGAAAGGGGTGGTCTCAGGAGAGGCCATCCTGCTGGGCCTCCATGGAAATAAGGTCCCTCCTTGGAATCATCCTCAGCGTTGAGAGCAGCATCACTGAGGACATCGCCACTACTGCAGGTGTGTGGGCAAGGAGCATTTACACCCGGCAGCAGCCAGAGTAGGAAGGTGACAACACACAGCAGCTAGGTGCTTTCCCTTCTCCAGGAGCACAGTGGATGATACTGGGAGGTCCAAGCCCTTTCTAGGGCTGCCAGGCAGGGCCATTACCCAGGTACAGGGAATTTCAAGAGCTGCTGTGGTCAGTAGTTGCATTCACAATGTTTCTGGAGGGGTTTTGTGAACACAGGGTGGCTTAGTTCGAGAGTCCCTTCCAACTTGGCTGATTCTGTGATTCACTTAGGACAGGGAGTGACAGGACAAAGGGGAGCAGTTTTAAATTAAAAGAGGAGAGATTTAGATTAGATATTAGGAAGATATTCTCTGCTGAGAGGATGGTGAGACACTGGAGCAGGTTGTCCAGAGAAGCTGATGCTGCCCCATCCCTGGATGTGTCCAAGGCCAGACTGGACAGAGCTTGGAACAATCTGGTCTGGTGGAAGGTGTCCCTGCCCATGGCACAGGCTGTGAGAAGGTCCCTGAAGTGCCAATTTTCCACTGCTTACACTGCTAGAAACCAGAGCATTATCATGCCAAACCCCACCCCTGAGCCCTACCCACAGTCACTCTGTCAGGACCTCACCAGCCGTTTACTGGTGTCTCTTCCTCTTTATCACCAACATAAAACTTCTTCCTACTTGGAACTTACCAATATAGTGTGTCTTCCCTATTCCAGGAAGCTCACAGTTTCCACCAGAACCATTCTGGAGGTGGTTATCCCTCAGGAACACCAGCAGACAGTGCCCACCCACCAGAAAGGGTCCTGGTGTGTGCTCCTGAGTTGGGCTTGCCTGCCCCCAGCCTTCCCACCACATTTTACTGCTCCCTGGTCTTGTAAAAGGTCTGAAACCAGTGAAATGGAGTTTTTTCCCTCTCACTTAAGGGTTCTATGAGAGCATTGAGGAGCAGAGTGAGTCCCAAACTCCAGGCTCCTCTGCTTCCCAGTGGCTCTGCAGTTGGATGCCACCCTAGCCCAGTGTGAGGTACAAGATCTTAAAAGTGCACAATAACTGTAGAGGAATACCTCAGTTTTTTTTCTTGGGTTTTGGGACAAAATTTCAGCCCCTCAATTTGGGCAAAAAGCTTTCCTGCTAGCATAGGGAAAGATTTGCCCTTTAAAATTTTCCATTTGTCTTTCTGTAAGACCTGAGTGGGCTCAGCTGGTCCTTCTACTTGGAGAAGACAACACTGGCCTCTTGTCCTCCTGCCACATCCCTCACTGGTGACACTGCTGAACACGGGTTTGCATTCACCATTTTACATTGGTTGCATCTTTGATGAAATTCCCTCATTTCTGAGCATTTTCTGACATGCTCAGAGTGCCACAGGTTAAAATATGAACCTCCAACAGCTGCTGATTCTCTGTGGAAGTCAAAAAGGTGGTACTTACACAGGTTCTGGGTTCTTTCAGCTGGATGGTGGGCCTGGTATGTTGCACCTGTTCTTTACAGATGAGCTGGAAAGGCAGAAGAAAAGCAACTCTGAGTGGTGGACAAAGGTTGGAAGGACAGCTGGTCACCGATCCAACAGCCCATCATTTGTTTCCTGGAAAAAGAGCCTGACCTCCTCCTGGGAGTTGTGCAGAGCCAGAAGGTCCCCCCTGAGCCTCCTTCTCTCCAGGCTGAGCCCCTTCCCAGCTCCTTCAGTTGCTCCTGGTGCTCCAGACCCCTCCCCTTCACCTCATCCTCATTGTCTCTTCTCTGGAAAGCTCCAGGAGAAGGGGATGGGAGTAAATGACCTCTAAAGGTCCTTTCCACCCCAAACAGTTCTGTGATTCTACAACCTGGAATTGCTTTGCTGGCAGGTCTCTCTCTCTGTGTCACAGAAACAGTGAGAAGAGCTGCAGACTCCACATGCACGTGGGATGGCAGCTAAATCAACACTGAGGGGTGCCCACCTTCCCATTTGGTGCCATTACCTCATTTTGGGAAGAAATGTTGGGTTGCTGGTGGCCAGAACTGCAGCTCTCTGCCTGGTCTGTCTCGTCCCCTGAGGCTGGAGGCTGGGCACTGGCAGGGCTCTGGGAGGTGCTGGTGGGTTTGGCAGATCCAACGTCGTGGGTACTCTGGTCTGGCTCCCCAGTATGCACCAAAAAACAAGCAGACAGACACTGACACAGTATAGAGGATACAGATGGCATAACCCTGTTAGAGATCACCTCAAAATCAGTTTTCATCTCTAGTTCTTCCTTGAAGCTCATTGTGCTGGAGAGGCTTTAGATTGCTTCTTTAATTTTGTATATTTTTAAAATTTGATAGGAAAATAATCTGATTACTGATTCTATTTGCTGCTGCTGAAACTCATCAGAGAGGAACCAAAGGCCAGTGGATGGCTGTGTGTGGGTAGCTGGGTAATCACTTAGAAGCATGGGGTGACCCTCCTTTCACGTTATCTGGGGTGTCTTCCACAGAGATTTCCTCAAGAAATCCTACCCAGGATCTGCCACCCGCCTCTGCTGGGAGGGGATGTGACACCATAACCTCTGCTGACTGCACCTCCATGGAAAAATTCTGGGGTGACAAGCTTAGAAGTAGTGCCTGGTTCTACAGGAGACAGCCTGGGGTGTCCTACCTGGTATTCCAGAAGGGCACAAGTCCCAAATCTACCAGCCCCATTCAGGTGTCTCTGATACCTGAGGTCACCTCTGAGGACTTGGTTAAGCTCTGCATCATCTTAGAATTTTTTGTGCAGTGGGAGCACAGCAGCCTCCTGCCTCCCCAGATCCCTTTGAAGACATGGATCTTCATCCCTGGCTTCCTAATTGATCCTTAAGTGGTAACAAAGAGAATTAAAATGCCACAGGATGTTCACAGCCTGTTTGCTCGCAGGACTCCTACCTCTTCCACAGAAAAAATGAGGGATATTTCTCTCCCAGACACATTCTGAAGGCTCCAGGAGAGAATTAATTCCAAAGCCATCTGTTTCTAATGCATTCTGCCAGCTATTTATTAAATATGAAGGGTTTTTTAGACCTCTTCAGGCTTAATGCTTGAGGCCAAATTTGAATTTACATAATTTTATATATGATCCTTCAGCAGAGAACAGTCCTGTGGAGCAGGAGGGGAAAGAAAGGAAAAAGAAACATCCTTCATGAAAATATCCATTTCACCTCATTCCTGCCCACACATGAAAACATGACTTGGGGGAAGCCAGTAAAGATGGCCTTGCAATAAAACCTTGGCCCATTTAGTGATGCCAACAGCTGAGAGGCTGAGGGGGATGGAGATGGTTTTTGAGTGGCTTCTGTATTCCAGGTAACTGGAAATTGGGTCAAGAAGAGCATTTTCCAGGGGAAGATAATGAAGGGCTCCAGTGCGATCACAGCTTTTATTCAGAGCCAGATGTGAGCTGAACCCACAGTCCCAGCCAAATCTGGAAGGCTCCGTGGAGCCCTCACAGTCCCACAGGGTCTGTGAATTCCCTGTGAATGCTACCAGACAAAATGCCAGTTTGGGAGGCTGAACTGTGCCTCGCCAGGACACCCAGGAGCTAACACGACTGTAAAACTTCAGAGGTCAGAGAAAACACCTTACAGGTGTTCAGCGAGGTCCTAAACATCACATGGAAACTCCTAATGCTGCCTAGACAGCAGCCAGCGCCCTCCCGCAGCACTGATGGACGTCCTACCAAAGTCAGACTCCTCAGGGGTTGTAAACTCGGAGTTTAGCCACAAAATCTTAGTCACCTAAAGCTCATTTTCTGTGCATGCCCAGCCAGCCTTCCCTAAGCTGTCAGGTGCACCAGGGATCTCCCACGGGCAGCGTTCTGGGGGCTGTCACACTGCTTCCCCAGCTCTCCTGCCTCAGTTCCCAACCCAGCGCCGCTGCTCCCGCTCGCCGTCACTGAAGATCGAGCCACTGCAGTTGATGGTGCTTCAGGCACCATTTGGTCCACCCAAAAGCCAATGCCTGCACTTTGCCAGCTGATTCATTCCTTGAATTTCACTGACTGCATTGACTCGACTTCCACTGAGGACAACAGGGACTTAAAGACGCGCTTGTCACACAGACAAGTGCGCAGGAAAGTCCTAAAATGAGACAGCTCAGAATGGCAGGAGGTGCTTAGGTAGCCAGAGGAAGAGAAAACACAAAAAAGACCTCCCAGCACAAGAAACCAAGGTTCCTGTCTCCTGTTACCTGCCCCAGGAGTTGTCGTGGTGGCTGCCGCGACCGTGTCTTTGCTGCCAGGTTGTGACATCGGAGTGGTGGTGAGGGATGGGGATCCAATCGGAGGGGTAACAGAAGTGTTGCTGCTTCCAGGACTGGTGGAAGGGGCTGGAGAACTGGAAGAAGGAGGAGGCTGCTTGGTGGCACATTGTTGAGGAGGGACAACACATTCCTTGGAGCTTTGGGAAGGGTCAGTTCCCAGCACTGTGGTGCTCACAGTGGTGTTAGGCAAATGATCCAAAGGCTGCTTTCCCGGAGGCTTTGTGGTGGGAGAGAATGTGCCAACAGCTCCTACAGCTCCTGGGGTACTGGTTGCATTAGTGACCACAGGTTTTGCAGCAGCGGTGGTCCCCAAGCTCCCCGCACTGTCTGTAGCACTGCTGGGCTGCCTTGAAGTAGTGGAGCTTGCAGCAGGGGTGGTTTTGGGGCTAGCGGTGCTGTGTGAGGAGCTGTCCTGCCCAGACGTGTGGGATGGGGTGGTGGTGGCAGGCAATGTGGTCCCCGGTGTTGTGGAGGTGGTCCCTGCCACTGTGGTAGGTGACGTGGTGGTGGAGGACGACGACGTTCCCGGGCTGGTTGTACTGATGGTGCTCTGAGTAGTGGTGGCTGCTACCACACTGGGCTGAGTCGTGGTAGTGGCGGTGGTGTGGAGTGTGGTAGGCGGTGATGTGGTGGTTAGTGGGGTCTCGCTAGTGCTCTTGCTAGCAGGTGTGGTCACCGTGGTGGTTTCCGTGCTTTTGGTGGTCAGGGTTTGTCCTGGGTTTGCAGGATCCGCATCATCCTGAGAGCTGACCCCTGGGGAAAAGTAAAAATGCCAAAGTAAATGCTGAACTAAAGGAACTGCCCCTGGTTTCCCCTCAGAATGTGTATTTGTAGAAGTAAACACTGGTATAAACCACGAGTCATTCACTCAGGGCTTGCCTAGTGCTCTCCAAAGTCATATCAAATTCCATGTTCTGCTCTCACTGTGTCCAGCAGGAAGTAGAGCAGAGGAGGAGAAGAGGAACCTCCTAATGTAGTCCAACTAACAGGACTTTAGAGCAAGAGCAGGAGGTCAAGGCCTGCTGGGTCTCAGGACACAGGTCTCCCTCAGATGGGAGGTCCACCAGCTTCCATGCAAAACCCTGCAAGTGGTTCCCAAAATAAAGCAGGTCCAGCCTTTGTAAGGGGACAGCCAAGAGATGCACTGGCTGCAAGTGTCCATCCCTGTCATGAGGGTCTCCCACATCCCTGAAGGGATAAGGTAACAGAATCACAGAATCATTAAGGTTGGAAAAGCCCTCCAAGATCATTAAGCCCAAACAATTACCTCACATTATCACATGCAAAGAGATCTGTGTTTGGTTTCTGAAGAATGCTTTAAACTTTCAAATGATGAAGCTGTTCCTCCGTGGGGGATGCAGCTGAAGGACAACTCACCTGACAAGAGAGAACTCTCCCTGCAGAGAGCTCTGCAATGTGCTGTGATGCCAAAATGGGGTATTTTCACTGCTAAACCAGTATAAAAACCTGGGTCTATTCTTCTGTTTGTAATCACTGCAGGAGCTCCACTAATGGCCACAGAGAATTTCCCTATGTGGCAACCACCAGTTCTGGGCTCTTGCTCAAATTCAACCCTGGAAAAGTTTGACTGATTTTTCACCTTTCAGGAAACATGGGCTGAGCCACTTTATCCATGGATCCCTCTGGAGTCAAAGCAATGACCTGATTTGTGGAGAAGGTTCTTTCATTTGGGGATTATGCAGAAGAACTGCAATTTTTTTTTTTTTCCCATGAAGCATTCATATATTATTTCCAACCCTCCAAAACAGGAGTCACACTTCCAAGGATTGATTTTTAGCCTACTGCTGCTCTTCAGAGATCTGCTTTGTTCCTCTGTGCTGGCACACAGGCAAAGTATCTTCTCTTATAGAGCCTTTCTATTGACACTGATTGTGCATCAAAGATCTGATGAAGCTCAAGTTTCTGCTGGGAAAATTTAATTCCACCATGTCAGGATCTGGCTTGAGAAGGACCTGGGCAGTGGGATTTGGGACTGGGAGGCTGCAACAAGTTTGGGTTCCTGTGGGAACTGCCTGGGGACAGAGTGGGTTTGGAGGAGGCAGAGGAGCTCCAGATGGGCCTTGCATAGGCATCCAAACAGGGAATGGAAAGGAAAGGAATGGAATGGAATATAGAATATTTCAGTTGGAATGGACCTACACTGATCAGCTCATACAACTGCCTGACCATTTCAGGGGAATCATAGTACCACAGACTGATTTGGGTTGGAAAGGACCTCAAAGATCATCTCATTCCAACCCCTCCTGCCATGGGCAAGGACACCTTCCACTATCCCAGGTTGCTCCAAGCCCCATTCCAGCCTGGCCTTGAAACTTTCCAGGGATGGGGCAACCACAGCTTCTCTGGGCAACCTGTGCCAGGGCCTCACCACCCTCCCAGACAAGAATTTCTTCCCAATATCCCATCTAACCCTGCTCTCTGTCACTTTAAAGCCATCACCCCTTGTCGTGTCACTCCATGCCTTTGTAAAAGTTCAGATCTCCTCCCAAAACATGGTTTCCTCACCAGCCACCAAGGGCAGCCACTCCTGGAAACACAATCAAGATGTGAGTGTAACTGAAAGTAGCAGCATGAATTATTTTAGGAAACACTTGGCTTATGAGAAAACATTTCCATTACATCTGCAGGAAAAGGGCTTTTGTGGAGATAAGTCATATTTCCTATAGGCTGACCGCTGTCTGCAGGAGAAGAAGAGGTAAAGAAGTAAAACACCATCACAGGGTCCTGACAGATGAACCCCAGGTGCTGAAGATAGGAGGGAGTTTTGATCTACCACCTCCTTAGCTGTGTTATCAATTTGTGTGGCTTGAATTGTCAGTGATGGTTGCACCAAGCTGGGGAGAGTCCAGGCATCCACAAAACGTGTCTGTCCCATAAATAGGGTGTAAAAGTTTGACAGGGGGTCTGACAACAAAAGAGGCACAAAAAAAGCCCCTAAAGGTGGAAACAATACAAAAGAGATGTAAAGAAAGAATGGGTTGAAAGGGAGGAGGGAGGAAATCCCCCACTGCTCTCATTTCCTCTTCATGCCCCAGCCTCATCCCAGAGGGGTAGAAATTAAAGGCTCCAAACAGAGGTCAAAAAGACAATTCAATTCAACTCAGCCCAAGAGAAGGGGACAGGACCATGCTTTGGCTCTAGGCCAGTCCTGGTGGCCATCTGGGACCACCCTGTGATCCAAGGAACCAGGATCCCTGCCCCAGCACTTTCCTGTTCCACCCTGGGGAGATACAGATAGGATTTTACCACTTTTAGCAAAAAAATGAGAGCAAAAGCCCAAAGCAAGGGGTTGTTCTGCTAATGGAGAGATCTGGTGACATCCTCCAGGTTAGTCCTGGCTGGGGTGGTAGAAGGGTCTTTTTTGGGGCACAGAGTGACACAATCCCAAAAAAATAACTTGGAGAAGAACCAAGACTCAAATTGGTGCTCAAAAATTTCATTATCTTTCTGTATCTCTGCATCCACTTCTAGTCTTCCTCTTCACAAGGGTCAAGAGATGTTAAAAATCCATTTATTCTTCCTCATTAAGCCAGGACCAGTGATTTAAGTGGGATCAAGCATCATGGGCTGGACCTACAACACACCAGTGGAGAGGGGCTGTGGCTACAGCTGGGCAAGATCCTCTCCCACAGAGGAGCAGCAACATTCATCTCCACACCCCTCCTGCAGCTTTTGGGGCACCTTTCTGTCAGCAAAATTTACCTTTTCTATCCTGCTGCATTAAATTAAACTGTTTTCTCACTGCTGCTGCACAAAGTGCTGCTGCAGTCACAGGGCTTAATACCTTCCTGCAGCTTTATTGCTCTGAGCCTAATGTTGTTGTTTGTCCAGGGACTCTGTCTCACTGCAGCTTTGGGGAAAAATGCATTTCATTTAGAAAAATTGGGGTTTTTTTCTTTTCTTTTTTGGTGTCTTGCAGGATCACCACCCACAAAAGACCTGGCTTAGGCAAACCCATTGCAAACTTAATTCCAAAACAGAAACAACTACGGAACAAGCACCACAGTCCCAGGAGTCACTGTTTTCCTTCCACATGTACTGTATCTCTTTCAAATGCCAGAAAATGTTTTTTTTTTTCCCCAATCTCTTCCTCCCTCGCTGGCCATCTATGCCAAATTTCAGTGGTGGACTCAGGGGTAATAACTGGTAACGAGCCCCTGTTTGCCTGGGCTGGTGGCCAGTATTGCCTGACAACTGTCCCCAACAGAAGAAACGAAAAGGATCTGGTTGAAGGAGGAGAAAACCCCTGGTAAGAACAGCCAGACAGGACAGGATTATGTCTGGGGCCCCTTCAGCATGAAAATCACTCACAAAAGATACAGTAAGTCCTTTTGCAGGGGACAAGTGATCCCTTCATGCCATGAGCCCGGAGAGAAAAGGATTTAAGACATCTATGAGAGAGGAGGAGGAGGAGGATGGAGGAGAGATCCTCAAAGTTATCACTCCCTTGCCCAGAGGAGACCCTTCTCAAAAGAAAGTCCACTTGAATTTCAGCCAGAGTTCATCACCCTGTTTTCCAGAAGGCAGAAAAAAATCACCTGCCCCTGACCTTCCTGGCTGCACTTTGGCACTCCAAGGTAGTTTTTTTGATTTCACTTTTCTGGACCATCACCAATTCCCTATTTTAGGGAAGAGGAGAGCGATTTAGCAGCTACTGGGGGTATTTTGACTTGGCTGCAGTGAGTCTAAAGGTTGCTCTGCGCTTCTCTTCTTGCATTCTTGCTTGTTTCTTGTCCCTCAGGAACCCCAAACCTCTGGTGCTGGGTGTGGGGTAGATCTGTGGGAGGAGGGCGCGAGCCCTGCACGCATCCGCGAGCTCGGCGGCCAAACAGGAGGAAATGAGTGCGCTGCAAAAACATGATTTCATGTCCGGATACGTGTATCCCATGGCCGGGCCTGCGATACAGTGTGTCTGGGATGGGGAAGCCAGGAGGGGACACAATTTTCCCTTATTGCTAATTACCCAGACGGGCTCGTTCGGCCCGTTTGGGAGGCTGGAAGTGCCCCTGTGGCTGTGGATGGGGATGGCGTGGGAGTTCTCTGGTCAGGGGCTGGTGGGATGTGAAAAGTCACCCAGGAAAGGTGAGCTGCTTTGTGCCAACACAGCTCCTCGCAACAGCAGTTCCAGACACAGCTTTGAGCTGCTGTGCGCCACCTCTAACTCATGGAATCACGGAATGGTTTGGGTTGAATGGGACCTTAAAGGGCCTCTAGTCCGACCCTCTGCCATGGGCAGGGACACCTTCCACTACCCCAGGATGCTCCAAGCCTTGGCCTTGAACACTTCCAGGGATGGAGCAGACATGGCTTCTCTGAGGGCCTCATCACCCCCACAGCAGGAAATTTCCTACTAATTTCCAACTAATATCTAATCTCAAGTGTCTCTCTCCCAGTTTAACCATGCCATGGAGTGATACTCTGGTTGTAACCTCAGTGCAGTGAGTACGTGGAATTTTGCAGGCTGGGGAAGGCACTCAGGGGAGCTTTTTTGGAAAGGTCAAGGCTTGAAGCGCAAAAAGATAATCAAACAGGCTCAAAATGCAAAGTGAAAGGACATGTCCCGTCCATCCTCCCACAGCCCACCCAAAGCCAGGGATTAATTCCCTCTCCACGCAGCTCCTCTGATTAATTCCCTCCCCAACAGCTTCCCACTTCCTATTTTGGTAACGCCTCCCCCTGCCTCCCCCCCATCCACCTTGTTGAAACAGCTCAGATATTGGCTGAAATTCTATTAATAGTGAGAAAAGGAAACTCAAAAGAATAACTTAGGAAATGGTGGGTGACACACCCCATGCCGGCAGGCTGAGCCCGGCTCGGAGCCTTACACCAGCCAGCTCCTGCTCCTCCCAAGGCGGGATGAGAAAGCTAAGGAGCCTGGGCAACCCAGGGAAGGGGAAGGGATGTAAGCCAGGCCCTGAGGAAGTTCCTATTTTCCTTCTCTTTTGTGCAGCCTTTCCTGATTGAACAGGGGCAGCGGGTTGAGTTCATCAAAGGCAAAGCAGGGGCTGAGGCTCCGGGGGTGGCCTTTCCTAGGGGACAGCATTTGCCAAAGTGAGTGAGGAAGCTCCTGGACTTTTCTTTGCATTGCAAGAGGCTCCTGGGAGCAAGGAGGGTTTTATCCACCCGCTGCAATGCAGCCATGTCTGAGGTGCAGTGGAGCCCAGTCACTGCAGAGGACAGGAAATCTGTCACCTCCTTTTGAAACTGTGAGAGGGATCAGATTGGCAGAATATCACAGAGCAGTGTTATTTATCCTGGAATTAAGCTGGGCTACCAGAGCAAGTGGTTACTTCACATGGTTTTAAATTTTGCCTGTGCAGAGGCTCTTTCCCTTCCATTGGCTTAGGGAGAGATGAGATCCAAACAGAGTCTTCCTGAGCTGTCTGCAGAGATTTTAGTGAGGGATGTGGTACAAGGACGTCTTACACACCACCCTGGCACTCTCCATGTCTTAGGATGCTTTCCTAATGAGCATCACCCAACCCCTTTGCTGCCAACCTCACCATCAGCTTTATGAAATGGCTTCACCCACGCCAAAGATCAACTTGGCTTCCTGGGTTAGAGAATGGGGAAAGGTCCAACAGCAGCTGCCAGAACATTTGCCTCTAATCCATCAGTCCAATCATCCAGTGCAGACATATCCTCTCCAAACCCCTGCCAGAATAAAAACTGCTGCAGAACAGTTTGATAGAATTGCTCTGCAAAATGTTAAAGATGAGACCTGATGGCTGGGTATAATAAGTGCTGCAATAACACCTGGGGAGGGGCTGCATCAAAGAAGTGTGGGCAGCAGGTCAGGGGAGGGGATTATTGGCTGTGAGGGGGGTGAGGCCCTGGCACAGGGTGCCCAGAGAAGCTGTGGCTGCCCCTGGATCCCTGGAAGTGTCCAAGGCCAGGCTGGACAGGGCTTAGAGCACCCTGGGATAGCAGAAGCTGTCCCTGCCCATGGCAGGGGGGTTAGAATGAGATGATCTTTAAGGTCTTTTCTAAACCAAACCATTCTATGAAATGAGTGTGCCTGGACTCTGATTTAAATCCACTGTGTTTACTGTCAGCAGGGAACCTCCTTTGCCCCGCTGTGAAAAGACTCTATTGAAAAAACTCTTCAAATTGCTGCTCTTTACATTGTGCATGGAAGTGACAGTGAGGCCGAGGCAATAATGCTGACAATGCCCTCTCCTCTGCTGTCAAATTGAAGGAATCTACAGCCACAGCCTCTGCCCTGAAAACCCTTCCCAACAGACCCTTACTGTCTGGACTTGGAGCAGGGCAGGGGGAAGAAATGGATGTGCTTCAAGCCCCAAGCAGCTTTGCCTCATCTCCAGATGGAGAGGAGCATCCAGGGCTTCCTACTCCACTGCCAGCCTGGAGGTGCCCCTTGGCAGGAGATCTGGAGAATGTCCTCACAGCATTTTAGCATCATCTTGAGGACTCTAAGTCTGCAGCATTTTGCAGTGAATCACATCCCTACAGTAGCCAAAAGGCCACTCTGCTTCCAGAACTGGGAAAAAAAATCAAGTTTTCCCTATTTTTACCAAGTACAAGTAACCCTGAAGCCCAAAGAGCAGGACTTGAAGCAAACCTCACATGAGCTTTGGCTGCTTCATCCTCTCTGTTAGATCTGCCTGGCTTTATTTTATTCACACAACAGCCTTTAAGCCTCCTTGGTTTCAACCAAGAAACCCACCCGCAGCCTGATACACTTTTCCTGCCAGGACTGCAACACATGTCCCCAGAACCCAGGTTTTGATGAACCAGCATTTTCTGATTACAAACTTGCTTCATTAACAAATTCCCCATCAGCTCTTTCTGCAAGTGTTTGAGCCAGCTCAGCTTGTCTGCTGTTTCATTTGGAAGTGTGACAAAATATTAAAAATAATCATCCCAAGGCACACCTCCCCACACTCCTCCTGCAGCCCTGACTCGTCTCCTCTTCATTCCCTTGGTCCCTCTAAACCACATTTGGGGAGGCAGAAATGGGTTCATTTGCTGCACTAATTAATGACCTGGCAGTGGGTTTGAGGGAGCAGGAATATCTCATTGTTCCTTACTCCCACCTTCTCAAAAACATTGTCGTTGAATTATCCTTCATGCCACGCTTGGAACTCTTCTGAATTTCTCCTCAGAGTCTGGGGCTTGCCAGAAATTTGTGATCAGTGGCATTTCTCACTCAAGTGGACTCAGCTGGTCCATCCCAGGCTGTTCTGCATCCCATGGCCAGCTCCAGCCAGTGGTGAGGAATGCCAGCAGTGGGAAGTCCAGCCTCTCTTATGGATAAACAGAGGACATCCTATTTGGGATTGTGTCTCCACAACTCTTCTCATGGAAAATGTGTGGCTATCTAAAAAGTGAAGGGGGAAAGACAAAAAAACCATCAGAAGGAGACAGGAAGACCACTGTGGAAAATGAAGGCTCCGAAATCCTTCACAGGAGGTTGTCAAGGAATCAAACCAACACAAACACATGTGCCCACCTCTATCCACGCAACCCACAGGCATTCTTCACCACGAAGCCTGGAAATAGTCCTCTTTCCATCAGGGGAAAGAGGATGTTTCCATCCTATCCACGATGGGATTTTTAAGGGACCTGGCTCCCAGGCTGCAGAATGAGCTGGGGTCTCTGCAGCCAGAAACGCCTCGTCGTGTAGGAAATGGCACCAGAGCTGCTGGAGCAGAAACGGGGGGAGCACGAGCCAAAAATGCCTCATGTCCCAGCCAGTCCCTCTGAAACACAGAGCGTGGCCAAGCTCCTGTCCTCTCCTGAATCCTTTGTACCACTGGACTGGAGCTATCCCATGATGACCTTGCTGCTTTGAAGGAGGATTTGTGGCGTGTATCAAGAGAGCATCAATCACCCATCGCTGAAGGACACGGTGTCTGGTACGTTTAGCCCTGAGACCCCGCTGTTTCTGCAAAAGTCACACAGGACTTTGGAAGAAACTCAAGGTTTACACCGAGTAATGGGCCAGAAAATCGCTCTGGATCAAGGTAAAGCACAGGTGCTTCTGTCCCAAAGCAGTGGTTGTGAGTCAACACAACACTGAAAACTGCAGGAAAGCTGTAAGAATACAGAACTTTGTTATACACTGAATATCTGGGGTTTTTCTTCGACGTTGTAAGTCTTTAAGATGGTCTTTCAGGATTTTGTCTGTGGACATGAGCACTAAAAAGGCCTTTTTTTTTTTTTTAAGAAAAGGCAAATAGCTTAAAAGTCTAGATTTTTCTGAACTTGGACAGGAATCTCAGGTCCATGAGAAGAACCTAAAGACTGGGGCTGCCAGATTGGGAATTCCACCTTGACCACATGAGGATCCCATCCACCTTCTCCACCTCTCAGAAGAGGGCAGAAGAAGGGTTGGAGGAACTTCACCACCTCTCCCCAGGGTTGAGGGCTGGGCCACGAGTTGATTCCAGCACTAAGGAGCTGCGGAGCTGTCAAGGTGGTGGGAAGGAGACCTTTGGAGAAGCCAACACCATGAACTGCTTGGCTAAAGCATCAGCTTTGCTCTTGAGGGCTGAACTGTCACATCCCCGCAGCCCCTCCTGGGGACCTGACCTCCTTTCTCCAGCCCTGCTGCTCACCAACGAGGGTGTCTGGGGACACAGATTTATTCATTAAGACAGAGAAGAAGTTCCTCCCTCTGCTTTTCACCCCAGAAAGATGAATCATCCCTTGCTGGCTTTTCCTGGAGGACTTCACTCCAGACAGCTTGGGAAGGAGTGAGGACGTGAGCCCGCGAGGCAGGAGCTGATCTTTATACAGCCTGATGGCTTGTCTACACAGGGGTACTCAGAAAAAAATAATCTAAAATTAAAAGGAGGTATGATTTCAGAGTGGATTAGTCAAAGTGCACACAACCCACCAGGTGGCCACTCTTGTTCAGCTTTAAATCCGTCTTTATTTAATTTAGCCCAAATGAAGTAAGTTAAATCAAGCTCTCCTCAACTCTTAAACTTGATGAGGGGGAGCTGATGCATTTTAGGAAAGTTAATTCAGGAGAAATTCGATGATGGTCCCCAGAAAAAAAGCTCCTAAATGTTGCACTAACCAAACATCAGGGATGGGACACACCTTCCTCCCCAGCTGAGGTTGGCCCTTCCTAATTCCTGGGCATGGAAAACTTTGGTTGATATCAGTTTTGATGTCACATCATAGAATCATAGCTTAGTTTGAGTTGGAACAGATGTTTAAAATCTTGTGCAACCCCCCTGCAGTGAGCAGGGACATCTTCAACTAGATCAGGTTGCTCTGAGTCCCATCCAACTTATCTTGAACATTTCCAGGGATGGAGCATCCACAGCTCCACTGGACAAAATGTGCCAGCATCTCAGCACCCTTATCATCAAAAATCTCTGCCTTGTGTCTAATCTAATTTGTACCTTGTTCAGTTTAAAACCATCATCCCTTGTCCTATTGCAACAGACCCTGCTGAAAAGTTTGGCCCCATCTTTCTTATAAGCACCCTTGACTACAGAAAGGCCACAGTTGGGTCTCCCTGGAACTCAGTGCTTCTACCATGGAGAAAGGCAGGACCAAAGAAGGCAGTGGAGAGAGCACCCTACAGGTTGTCGGGTGGCACAGGGGGATGAAATTCTTCACCCTGCTCTCCTCTCCAGCTGGCTGGGTCCATATTTGGGTTCATGCTGAGCAAGGCAGGGATGGAGCTGGCCCTGAGCTACTCATCCTGCCAGCTGAACCTCTGCCAGCTGGCCGGCATCAGGGAAGAGCTGTCACATCCAATGTCACTCAAGTTGGGTGCTGTGCATCAGCGACGTGTGTAGACTTTATACCACGGGCAATGAGGGCCAAAGGCTCCTGTGGAGCAGAGCTCCTGTGGGTTGGTTGTGCAGCCAAAACTCCCCTCGCTTTTTGTGAGTGTCACTAATTTTTGCAGTGAGGAAGAGGAAGGGAGGGAATATTCCCTTTCTTGTGGCAGGGGCTCTTCCTAAAGGAAAAGGATCAACCCCAAGTGCAAGGACAGGCTTCCCTGGAACCTCACAGCCTGACAAAGCCAGACCACAGAGCGGCATTAAAGCTGGTATTAGCAGCAGGGATCTAAAGCCCAAACTTTTGCCATCAAAACCGAGGATGCCATCCTCAGCTGGAGGCTGAAGCTGCAGGCCCAGCACACAGGAGGTCCAAGCCACAGCCCTGAGGGGCAGAAAACAAGAGGAGAAACCCTAAACCCAAAAGAATGAGGAGACCTCAGCCTGGTCACAGGCTGGTCTTGTAGAAGGGAAAAAATGGAGACGGGTGAGTGGGAGGTGAGTTTGTGCTGCTGTGGTACTGCAATACGTTGTCCCCTGCTTCTTGCACCTCCCTTTCCTCTCCACCTCCCCCGAAGATTTACAGCAGGAATCGCCCTCAGGCAACAGCTCTGCCTTCCCCTGCCCCCACTGTTGGTTGTCCTGGTGAGGTTGCCAGTCCCCCGGAGCCATGCTCAGGGCAGGACTCGGACACTGCCTGCCTATCCCGAGGACAGAACGGACCAGCGGAAAAGAGATGGCGGGGACAGGATAAGGCCCAGAGCCTCACCCTCCTTTGTGCACCCAGCACCTCTGGTGAGTCACAAATCAGCCCAAATTTACGCCCTCCAGCCAGCAAATTTACTTTTCTGTGTGGCAAGTCACGTTGCCTCCCCCAGCCCATCTCACACACCACCCAGCCAGGATGAGCCCAAAGAGGATGACCTGAAAGATCTTGAACTGAATAATCCTTGTGGGTCCCTTCCAGCTGGAGATACTCCGTGATTCTGAGATCTTTGGTTTATTGACACTCTAAGGTGATGTGAAAGACACAAGTGATGCCAACTGACATAGAAGCCACCTCCAAGAGGCACTGGTGATGCCCTCAAGCATCCCGGCTTCTCTAGGTAAAATTTTGGGTGATTCCTGGTTAAATATCCTCTCCAGTTCTGTCTACTTTGCTTCTCTTTCAGGCTGTGCTGGAGACAGATTCCTCTGCAGGCACATCTGGGACACCTGCAAATCATCACTGACATAAAAGCTTCCCCCTCACACTCCTCATCCCACGATTTTTGCAGAAGGTGGATGTCAGGATCCATCCCTCCACCACCACCAGTCCCCCATGACCTTGGCTAGCTGGGGTTACCGAGCCAGCAGCCCAGAGATTTCCTGTCTATGCCGTGAGGAGAGCTCCACATTTCCTTGGGATCCTTTGTGTGTGTCGGTGCTATTTTGGGTCCCACCTTTTTTTTTTTTTTTTTTCCCTCCAGTTCCACACCCACACCTCCCTCAGGGTGGGGTCTTCCCAGATAACCGGGAAGCTCTATATATACACACTGCATGCATGAGCACCTATATATATTTATATACTGGGCCTGTGAGTGGAGTCTTCGGGCATGGACAGGACACGCTGGACTTGGCAGGAGGCTCGGTGCTATTCTTTAGGTGGGGAGAGCCTCGGAAGGGAAGGACACAGCCAACCCTCCCTCTTATTCAAAACTATTTAAAGACTGTCTGGCACTGAGTTTCTTTCCCACCAAATGGCTCCAGTGACGATCTGGCTTTACAGGGCCCTGGTTTTACAGGCCCGTGTAATCTGATCAGCTTCCATTGTTGGCAAATTCGTAATTGCCTCATTATTTAACTCTCCTGAAACGTTCCGTTTTACAGAAAGAGAAATCCATTTTAGCTTTTTGTTTAGTTGTTTGTTTTATTTTGTTTTTCAGGAGAAGTGGGACTCAGTTTCCATTTGAAGCACTTGTGTTCTTGGATAGCTCCTACTCCTCCCCTCCTTAAGATAATACACATGATCACAGAAATCACTTATTAAAGGCACAGACAGTGAGAAACTACCTTTTGCAGTGCTGTCCCAGGGCAGGACCCTCCAGCACAGCATATTTGGTACCCAATGGCCTCTTAGGTGGAACTGGAAGCAGCACAAGTAGAGGAAGTGTCCAAGGCCAGGTTGGATGGGATTTGAGCAACCTGGTCCAGAGGAAGGTATCCCTGCCCATGGCAGGGGGGTGGAATGTGATGGTCTTTAAAGTCCTTTCCCACCCAAACCATTTTGCAATTCCATGTTCTAGGATTTATCCCCAGAGAGGAAGGATGCTCCTGTAAGCACTGTGTGCTGGCTCACCTCCTTGCTGAGCCACAACTCTCTAAAACAACTCTCATTACACTTGTCAACCTCTCCCTGCCTCAGTCTCCCCATGTGTACCTGCAAGAGTGGACGGATTTTGGACAGAAGAGCTGTCTTCATCTACAGGCTGATCCAGCACCTTTCTAACCGGGGCCACAACCTTGGTTAGGTGCCAGAGCAATACAAATAATTACTAATAGTAAATCCCATGGGAGTCTATTACATTATGGTTCAACTTCCTCCCAAACAATTGCTTCTCTTCCTTGCTTTGTGTGTTCTTCAAAAGAAGCGGCTGCTGTGCTTTAGGGCTGGGACACCGGCCCTGGTAAACACACACCCAGCGTTCCTGCTCAGCAGGGCCTGGGCAGCAAAAAGGAGATAAATCTGATTTGAGACAATCACACTGCAGGCTGAAAAAACCCTGAGGGTTTCATGGAAATGGCAAGGTAGCTGCACGAAACAGCGTTTGTCCTGTGGAGTCCATCAGGGCATATTTATTCTTTGGTTTTGGGGTGGTATTACTCAGAGTGGCAGTGACAGCAAGAAATGCAAAGAGCAGAAGTGGCCACTGGTCTCAGGGCTCAAAACATCTTCATTCAGAGAGTGGTGAGGGTCCCAGCAGTGCAGGAGCACTCAGCTGAGGGAAGCAGGGATTTACTGTGGGCACGTCTCTTGCCAGTGCTCGGACACGTCCCTGCTTTCCACCTGCACTGCACCACCCAAAAAGTACATAAAGGGAAAGATGGCCCAGAAATGGAAAGAAAAATGCCCTTGGCCCACAGCCAGTGGATCAAATTGTCATTGTAAGGCCTACAGGGTACGGGAGCACCCCAATGGCTTTAGGTGTAATATCAAACTCCTTACAGGAGCTGGGGACCCAAAATATCAAGTGTCCAACAAAAGGTAACGCAGAGAGGCCATCCCAAAGTGGCTTGAGTGGGCTTTGGGTGAGCTTTCTTGATGTCCTTGGAGCCTCATTCAAACAGCTTGCTCTGCAACACATGGTGGGACATCTCTGAGGAGGTTTTCCCATTGCCAGGACCAGGAATTAAGGCCTGCACAGCAAGTGGCAAAGTGGGGAAGGAAGAAAGGTCTTGCTTCTTAATCAGCCAACTGGCCTGACTTAATGCTGACAAAGAACAATGTCTATTTTGGTCATCCCTTCCAAGATGGAACCTGCAAAAGCTTTAATTAGTCAATTAAAAGTGGCTTTGTCATAGGAGATGAGACACAACCGGGATCAGCCAGCTGGGTTCTTGGCTGCTGAATGACATTGTCTTTCCAGCCCAATGACCTCATTGTTAATGACTCAATAGGGGAACAATGTTGTCCACCCAGCAGCCCAGCAAGGAGTGAGATTCCTGCATGGTTACAGCTGAGCAGAAGAGCATGGGAAGTTGTGGGATGTCACTGGGTTGGGGATGCAACGCTTTGCACACAGTAGGTTTCAATGGCGTGGTTGCGTGCTGAGACACTCCAGCAAAAGAAAAAAAAAGTAATATATGAAAAAAAAAAATACAGCACACAACAAGGGTCATACTGAGCTCTCCAAAAAGTCCCTGGACAGGTAGTGAGTTTGAGCACAAAGAGATTTACTGGTCAGGGAGGAAAAACCGAAATGGTGTCTAGAGGAAAGCAAAGCTTACAGCACCTGCACCCAGGGTGGTCTGGATGGAACAGACCCTGTCCATGTCACTTTTTGAGCTCAGGGCTTTGCTGACATCTCCCTGCCACCAAAACATCTCCCTGCCATCAAATCCTTCTCTCCAGGGCAGTGCCTGGAGGCTGTGCCACAGGGAAGGCTGTCAGGGAAAGGGAAGGGAGCAAAGGAAGCAGGAAGGAAGAAGGAGCTGCATCCCCTCCCTGCTGCTAATCATCCTCCTCTTTCTCCTAAGAGAGGCCATCAGGGCTGCAAATACCAGGTTGAGTTCTCACCTTGGAGGGGATCCAGAGCTCTGGGTACAGGAGGGAGCTGTGGGGCTGGGCTTGATGATAATATCCCAAGTCCTCTGCTCCTGGGGTGACAGACACCAGGTCCTGCTTTGGGCTCAGCTGGGAAACTCTGACATGTCAGCTTGGGCATTTCCTTTAGGAAACTGAGCTGGACTCATGGTGGGGTTGGAGATGGGAGGAGAGGGCAGGGACATGATGGGACCCACAGAAAGCCACCTGCAGAGCAGAGGAGAGGCAGGTACTGAACTGGGATTCAGTGGGTGCTGCTGATTGTAATCCTGGAGCTGGGCAGTGGAGGTGGAGCCCCTGCTCTGGTGAAGGCTGCAGCTGCAGGAACGTTCCTGGCATGTTTGTAAGTGATCTCTGGCCAAATCAAAGCATGGCTTTGCTGCCAAAACTACCTGAAAACAGCATCCTTGATTACAGCTAGGCAGAATAGAGCTGAAAAATCCACACACACGTTTCAAATGTGCATTTGGAGAAGCACAATCAGCTGTGCAAAAATACCCTCTCGCTGCCCTGAGCCCCATCTCATCCTGACATCTCTGAAAATCATAATTGGATAAAATGCTGCTGGACATCATTCAGAAATCAAGCCCTGAGCCTGCTGACCATGGAGGCAAGAAAGAGCTGAGCCATCAAAAGCTGGTCAGATTCTAGCAGTGCTCATTGATAATTCTCAATAATTCATTGTTGTTTGCTTTAAATTCTTAGCAACTGATTGCTTTAGATAATTAATCACTTGCAAGCCTGTGTACTGCAGATGCTGCTCTGTGGTGCAGGCATGCTCCTGGCCCTGGTGGCTGGCACAGAATCATCAGAGAATCACAGAATGGTTTGGGTTGGAAGGGACCTAGAGGATCATTTTGTTCCAGCCCTCCTGCCATGGGCAGGCACATCTCCTGCTAGACCAGAGCTCCACTCAGCCTGGCCTAGAATTGCTCTGCTTCTCCATCACCAGTCCCTCCCAATACCCAGACCTCTCAGTGTGAGCCACAGAGTCACTAATGAGAGGCTGAATTGCTCAAATGATACAAACCAACAGCACCACGTCCTTTGCCCAGGAAGTTTCTGCACAGCAGAGCAGCCAAATAAATAGAATATGTACTGGAATCCAGGCATTGCATTTTGGGACTAAGGATGATGCAGCAGATGGCCAAGTCCTGTGCTGCTGCAGGATTCAAATCAGCTCTCCCAAACAGGAGCAGAAACAGTGTTGGAGGAAAGCAAGGTGTAGAGCAAACCCCGTTCTTGCAAACCGTAACCCTCACCCTGCTGCTTGGAGGGCAGCCCAAACGTGTGATGGAGACGAGTTACAGCATCAGGATGTTTGGATGTTAGGCCCTCACCCCTGGGAGGATAGCTAAAATCCAGATCCATGCAGATCCAAAAGCTGATCCTTATTACTACAGAACAAATTCCTTACTCCTAATCTAGATTAGGAAACAGAGGGCTCCTTCTTTCCCCAGTCTTGGCAGTTTCATGGCAACAGCCGTAGCTTGAACAGACTGGGAAAATTTGCAACTCTTTGGATTTGGGGAGTCCTGAGAGATGCAGGTGGCACCAAGTTCCTGTAACAAGCCATTTCTTGCCTTTTGTGAGGAGAAAAATGGGAATTCTGCCTACAGGCACAATTACCAATTTCAGCAAGGAATAATCTTGGTGCTTAAAACAGGGGCTGAGAGATCTGAGGGTCTCAGAAACAAATTCTAATAAATATTTCCTCTATTTCCTTTCCAAAAAAATTCCTCTGAGAAATAAATTCCTGAGGCAGGGATGCTTCTAATTTCTTCAGACGTAGGCTGTGAGCATCTGATCTTGTCAGATTTGAGCAGAGACAAAATCTTACCGCCCCTTCTCTCTCCTGTCCCTCTGTGGGGTGAGTGCCTCTGCTCAGACCGAGATGAAATCCTTGCAGGAACAACTCATGGGCTGCACTTTTCCTACCCTCCCCCTCACTGTGATGAGTGTCAGCCTTCAGAATGGGAGTAAATAAAGAGATAAATAAATAAGTAAAGTGGGATCCCAAAATTCAGCTTCAAAGGCAGCTCCCCTACAGAGGCTTCCTTGTGCTGCTCCTCCTCACCCATCCACTTTATCAACACTCCTCTTCCAGCACCTCAGGGTACCAATCTGGCCAGCCAAGACAGAGATAAACCCCTGCCCCAAAACTGCTTCTGAGCTGGATTAGAAGGGAACCCTCCCGAAAAGGCCAGCTGGGGCATCCCCTGGCCGCTGCTCCCGGGGAAAGCAGCTTTACAGCCATCCCCCATCGCTGCTGCTGCTGCCCCCACAGCGAGCCCCCTCCTAACCAAACCTCCTCCTAATCAGATTGGAGCCGTCCTGCCAGACACGCAAAAGGCTCTCACGGCAGAAAAAGCATGGAGCTGCAACCCTCCTCCTCCTCCTCTTCCTCCTGCTGCTCAAACACAAACACAGCCCGAAATAGCCGGCATTCCTTCGGCGTGGCTGTCCCCCCCAGTGCTCCCCATCAAACCCCCAAGGCACACGAAGCTTCTTCTGGTGGTTTCCTGATTTCTTTTCTTTTTTTTTTTTTTTTTTTTCCCTTGCAGTATTTTATCAGGGTTGGCAGTGGGATTTTTCTGTGTGAGAACACCGCAGAGATAAGGGAGAGCTGTAGGCAGTGGGACCACTCCAGAGCTTGGCTTTGGGTCTGGTCCAAAATAACCCACTCTCCACAGTGCCCCCATGAATTTCTCACCAGTAACCACCATGCTGGGGCTCTGCAGCCATCCAGAGCCTCTCCAATTGTCCATGGCATGTCCTGCAATGCTGAAAGCCTCTGTGCTGGCCAGGGATTAAGTGCAGAGACTCCTGCAGGAGCAGGAGCTGCTGGTGGAGCCAGGTCACTTTGCTTCCATGAAGGATGCTGACAAAATGCTGGAATTTTCATTTCTAACATGATCAGGGAGGAAGAACACTGCTCCCTTGGGGTTTTCCTGTGACATCCAAACTCCTTGAAATGCCCAAAGTTTTACCAGGTGCAGCTATCAGCTGCCCGTGGCCAGGTGCAGTAATAGGAACACACAATCAGGTGGAATTTTTTAAAGCAGAAAACCATCTTTCTGCATTCTCAACCCATCAGTTTGGACTCCTGTGTTTCCCTCCCCAACCCTCTGTAAAGGGCATTCATAAATGCACACACTGACCATGACATCCCCTGTTTCTCTTGCCACCAACCCAGCCTCACATTTCTACTTTTCACCACCCTCCCACCACTCCACCCTGCTTGAGCCACTTCCTTTACCAGAATAAAAGCTTTCCCCCCACCACCCCCCAAACTGGCTTCCTTAAATCACCCCCAGCAACTGAAGCTGTGATTTGGAGAAACCTGGAATGGGGAGCGTGGACAGTGATGGGTGACAGATTTTGTCCTTCACTGGGCAGCCAACAGTGGGGGTTATATCACCCAACCTTGTCCTCATTAGGAATTCCTTAACACCACCCCTTCCACTACTGACCTTCTCCTGGCTGGAAAACTCCCCAGAAAATAATGTCTGGGGGTGAGATGGTGAATTACAGGCCAGGTTCTGATAACCACTCACCATGGAAGAACTGAGGAGCATGGCCATCGTGGGATGCTGCTCCTCCCAAGAGCCTGAGAGGGATTTGGACTAAGGAAATGCACAATGAGGGCTGCAGGAGCCTGCCCAGGGTCTGTTAGTGCATCCTCCACCTTGAGCTGGGTCAAACTTCAGCTTATCAGAGACCTTTATCAGCCTAAACTGATGTGTTGCAGCAGAAGCAGATGCATCCTCCCACTGGAATGGCTTTGTGCAAAGCAGTGATGGCAGGAGTGGCAATCACAATCACCTCAGGATTACTTTATTTTCCTTCTTTTTCTCCCCTCTGTTGCTTTAAACAGCAAAGTTTTATTTGCCAGGCTTGCTGGAGAAAATGCTCTCATGGTGGATCAGCAAAGGGGATGCATCAGAACAGGCTGGATGAGGGGAATGGGCCACAATATATCAAGGCCAAATCTCTTCCTAATTTTTGGGAGACCAGATTTTTGCATCTAGCACCAAAAAGAACATTAAATATGTTGCAGTGAGACCAGACCCAACCAGGACACCCATGGCACTTGGGGAACTCAAGTTCCCCATGTTCCAGGACACCCATGGCACTAAGTGGGGCTGGATTTGGATGTGAGACAAAAACAGGGCGGTCAATTAAAGGAAGTCTCGTTAATTTTTGCTTCTCTTTAATTGCTTTCTGCCTACACTATGGGCAGATGTCCAGGGTATCCAGACATTCAGCATGGGATAGCCAGTGAGAGTGTCAAAAGTTATGTGCATAAATCTCAGCTATCCATTGAAATTCCCTCTCCAAGTTAAGGAGAAACACATTCAGCTGCTCCACCAACAGTTAATTCCAAGCTGTGAAAACAACTGGAAACCAGCAGCTGAAAAATAAAATTGTTTCCTCTCCTGTTTTAAACAGTAAAAGAGAATTTTAAGAGAATGAATCCTGTTTATTTGACACCCTCGAGGGACACAGAACAGTTCATTTCAGTCACTAACTCCATCACAGATTGACGCTGGAGATTTGCTCACTGAATTGCTTAGCACTAAACTGAAAAGTTTGTTGAAAAGTTTATTGTATATGGTGCCCAGGTCCTCCGTTATTTGATGTATCTTAAAGGAATTGTAAATGCTCTTTTGCATTTGTCAGTTTAACAGAAATTTCCTCTACAAGCAAAGACTGGTTTCCACCAATAAACCCTAAATTAGTTTTATTCATCATCACCAAGGATGACTCCAGAGATGCATAAATTAGAGATCAAAATAGAGAGGTCTCAGGCTATAAAATTCCTTCAACAAATATGTTCAGAGTGTGCCAGCCTGGTTAGAAAACACAGCTGAAAGGCAAGAATGTGCTGTAAATCTCCAAGTTTTACAATGAGAAGAATCAGCCCTGCTTAAGGGATGTAGCTATGAATTGTAAATGAAAAACATGATAAAAATAAAATCATTCAAATTATGATTTTCTCCTTCTGTATTTTAAGTCATGATTAAAATTCATAATTTAAGCCACATCAATTTAAATCAAAGCACCCTGCCATAAAATGAGGTTTTAAACCCTTTGTGAAGCTTTAATGAGAAAAAAAAAGATCATTCTCCTGTTGAATGTGGTTAATGGGGATTTATTGGTGCCATTTGTGGGCAGGAACTGTCTTAGAAGCCCACAAAATCACATGGACTGAGAACCTTGAGGGCTTTTTTTAGCCAGCTGGGGAAATTTTAAGGAAACAAAATAATTGTCTAAAATAGGGTGTTGCATTAATCTCTAAACTTTCTTTTTCCGCAGCATTCCACGTGCTGTACAGGACAGGAAAATTTATTCTTTATGTTAAAGAAATTTCCTTGGCTTTTTAGTATGGGAATGACCCTGAGCCTTGGGAAAGTGGAGGTGATGAGGAGATTAACTCCTGCACACTTGAAATTTGGGCTCAAGGCTGGGAATTTTGCTCTCTGGCTTCACAGCTGACAAAATACCCTGTCACATTTTTTTTCTATTTTGTCCTGGTTGTCTCTCAGTTGGATCAGGATTTCTGGGAGCCCCAGAATTGCCAATTCCTCCCATTTGCAGCACAGGTATCACAGCTTTTCTTTGCCACACAGGATTTTGGGGTGTTTATGGCAATGCTGTGATTTGGTATAAAATTTATGTGCTCTTAGAATGAGGCAGTGGAGAGCACAAACACTTCTTAGCATTTGTCAAACCAGATCAGGGTGCTGATCCATCTGAAAATGAGACCAGTGTTAGAAGGAAAAAGCCAACAAAAAAGAAAATAAAACAGGAGGAGGCTGCTTTCTGCTTTTACTGCGTGTTGCTACTTTCTCTGCTTTGCCAAGAGAAACCCACAGGAACAAATTCTTGTTTGTTTATTTGTTATTTCTATTCCTTCAGGCTCCAAAACCGAACCAGGTTGCCAGCAGGGAGTGATGGCTGCAAAAAATGCATGATGAGAATGCTGATTTGGAGTTCTGCAGTCACAACCTGCTTTGAGGCTGCTCCTTATCAACTGACTCAGTACGTGGTAGAAAACCTGCTTCCCTCACCTGTGCTTTAAACATTTCTTCTGTTGCTTGATAAATTAGAAATGTCCAACGAGGACAACTTTATTGCTTATTTAATGTGGATATAGATATAGCTACATATAGATAGATATAGATTAGATATAGATATTAGATATATCTCGAGGACCTTGGTTACTTGATGTTGTTCCAGTATAACCACTGCTAACCAGATCCATGCTGGCATAGAGCATCTCTTAAATTACTCTGCTTTTTCTCACAGTCAGAGCTCACAGTGTTTTGATAAGCAGCACATAATAGTCACCCTGAGAGCTCTCCACTTTCCACAGCCTGCAGCAGTATCATTTAAACTTTTCTCTTTTTTTTTTTTTTTTTTTTTTCCCATTTGCCTACGTGGTGGAATGTCTTATCTTGCCCTCTTGCCTTTAGACTCCAGGGAGGAGGGGGAAAAAAAAAAAGTTGTCTTTGCTATTAGGTTTCAAAGAAGCACTTTCTCAAACAGAGTTTCTCCAAGCCTTTCTGAAGAGCCTTTCAAGTCCCCTTTGTCCAAGTTAGAAATTGGGCATTTTTCTCTGTGCCTGCATTCAGCAGAAGCCACTTAGAATAAAAGGTCTAACAAGGCTGTCTCCTCATTTCTCTACAATAGATCTAATATATATTTAAGTACTAGAGCTTAATTTCTAAGCCAATTTCTACCTCCTCCTCCAGTTAAATTTGCCAAAATCAATTAAGGCTGAGAGAGAAAATTTCAGCCTTTGCCATTAATAACTGAGGCCTTATTCTTCCACTGCAAAACGACCTTCCTTCCCCTTTCACCACCCTCATCAGCCGTGTGGCCTAAGACCAAAGCTCCCTGCACACAGAGCCTGTGAAACGGAGAAAAAGCCACTGGATTAATCCAATTTTTATTCAAGATGATAAGGATATCAACCAGACCTCGAAGCAACATCTAAAAGGGAACCAAGTCAGAAAGAAAAAAATTATCTTTTCAGTTTTGGAGAAGCTTTTAAGGCAGATCCCATCTCTGCCTATTTCTAAAGATCTGTCCTGCGCCTGACAACAAGCACAGATTCGGTTTTTGAACCCAAGGACCACGTTCTTCTTATTTGCCTGTTCATTTTGCAGCCTTTAGGGTGCACTCCTGACCCACCAGCAAGAAGTTCATCCAAATCCCAAAACCAATTTTTTTTTTTTTTACATTTTTGAGCACATACAGACAGTGTTACACAACGTGTTTCCAGGGGCAGGTCCTGGATATTTTTGGTGTGACATCAGACAATGTTGGGAAGCATTTATGGAAACAAGCATCTCTAGTGGAGAAATCATCCCAAGACACATTGAATTGCCTTCAGAAGACACAGCTGGATTCAAGGATAGCTCAGCTTCAACCTTAAACACCTTAGTTAAATGTCTGAACCTTCATGGCCTTATCTCAGTGAGAGGAAAAAAACAGAAGAGTCACACTGTGAGTCCCAATTTTCCCTTCCTCCTCAAGTCCAGTCATCCCAGTTTGTCCAAACTGGAACCCATCCCCTTCCTGCTGCCCCCCCCAGCCCCAAGACACAGAATCTTGGATGTTATACACAAGTGGAGCCTTGCTGAAAGCCAAATCTCAGCCTGGCCTGTTCCCTTCCCTCCGCTGCTCATTTTGGATGCACATCCAAAAGTAGATGTTCCAGCAGCGCTGGAGTTCCCATTGCCCAAAATAAAGGTTTGCTCCCGTTCCTTCCCCCTCCTGCTCTCTGCTGGGTGCTGAGACACCACACTGAGTTGATTTTAATAAGTTGTTTGGATTCTCCTTGTGTCCTTGCAATGCTTTGTCACCAAACTGTCACCAGTGTCTGCTGAGAGCGCCTGGCCCGCGGCCAAGCGAGGCGTGAGACGCACGTTATTTACGGGGCAGAAAAGGTGCCTGCGACATGCAGAGCTGCAGGGATGCAAAGATTTGCTAAACAGGCACATCTGGTGGTGAGAAAAGTTCCATCAGCAAGACCTGGGACCCAACAGGCAGATGAGTAATGAAGGATGTTGGTGCTGTTGGCATTTGAGCAGCTTCGCTTTTATGCCTCAGGTTTTAGCTTTCAGGGGGGAAATGATGCCTCAGATTTTAGCTTTTATATTTTTCACATTCTGTGCTGCCTTAGTGTGTGGGTCTGGGCTTCATATTATGGGATGGTGAGCTCTCTGCACAGAGCAGGGAGACAAAACAATTCCTGCTCCAGCTGGGCACCAAGGACAAATGATCCAAAGCTCAGGCCCAGGAGCACAAACAGCGTGGGCTGGAGAAAGAAAAACAAGCAGGATGGGAGTGCCTGGGCTAAAGCTGGAATGGGACAATGAACTGCAAGGTGCAAATGGAGCAGAGCTGATCCCAGTGAGAGCCCCCGGGAGCATTTTGGGGCCATTTTGGTTCATCTTGGGTGCAGCCCTGGCTGGGCTCTTGTGCTGCCCAAGGTGGATCCATGGAGGAGATCCTTTTAACAAATCCCTGCTTTGTTCTTTAGCTCCATCTAGTCTCTCTTCTAGAACAGCCTTCTCAAGGTATCAATTTCACCTCTTGAAGGAGAGAAGGAGAGAAGTTTTTTTCTCTTTAGGGTATCCTGGCATTTTCTGTTTCCCAATGGATTTCAGCAATATTCAGTGCCAAAGTCTGGCTCTAAGGCACACAACAGCTCAAATCAAGTGTATATGGGCATGTAACCCTCAAGAAGTCACCCTTAATAAGCCACCACAGAGCTCTGCACTCCCCAAAGGCATGAAAGTTACTATTGGCATTTTCCAAGATTCCCACCAATTCCCACTATTTCCAGCATGACTTGCAATTCAAAGCCAGCAGGTAACTTGAAACAGGTTTAGTCATCTTTGAAGGAACCTCAGCTTCCCTGTGAGGGTGGGCAGGCCCTGGCACAGGGTGCCCAGAGGAGCTGTGGCTGCCCCTGGATCCCTGGAAGTGTCCAAGGCCAGGTTGGATGGGGCTTGGAGCAACCTGGGATAGTGGGAGGTGTCCCTGCCCATGGAATCATGGAATCATTGGTAGGAAAAGACTTCTAGGAACATTAAATCCATTAAGCCATTCAGCTAACATGCCAGGTCCCCCACTAAACCACGTCCCTAAGCACCACATCTACACCTTTGAACACTTCTCGATGCTATTTGTACCACTGCAGCCCCAGCTGAGAGGATCACCCCCATCCCTGACCACTCACTGCACAGTCTTGCCACCAAACACTTGAAAAATAGGGAGAGGAACTCCACCACAGACAGTTCTTTAAACAGCATTTCACCTCTTCAGTTTACAGCTGAAAAAAAAATCTTACATGATTTTTGCACGGTAACAAAGAAGATTATCTGTTTCTCCCCAGCTCTGTCTGCCTTCCCAGACAGGGCTTTTTAGCATAAAAATTAACATCTTTTTGGATAGCCCCAGTGGCTGAGCACCTCTGGAGCTGTGATATGGGCAGAGCACGTCCCTCCTGCCTGTTTGCAGTGGATCTGTGTATTCCTCAAGGATCCCCAGAGCAAAACACTGCAAGGCTTCAGCCTAGCACAACAACAAGTGCATAATTAGAGCCCTTAAAACCCAATGAAGCTCAGATAAACTGTCCCCAAACCTCCCAAACAACAAAGCACTGGAGGAAACACCCTCACTCTGGGGTGTGGGACACCATCCCACCGGGCAGTTCAGGGAAAAAAATAAGGATTTTTTTTTTTTATTTTATTAAGCCCCAATGCCAACAGAGAGGTTTTTAGGGGAAATGGGTGGCACATCCCCAAAGGACCTGCAGGACCCAAATGGAAAATCAGGGCGGCCTCACAAACTGCAAGTGAAACACTTCATGGATTTGTTTGGCAATTCCAAGCCTAAAGGAACTGCTCTCTGCAACGTGGAGCATTTGGCAAAGCCCTGGGGGTGGCAGTGGACTGAGCACAGGTAGCTGGAGAACAAGAAATGCCAGATGACTGCGTGCGTTGCTTAGAGAGTGGGAAAGGAGGGAAAAAAAAAAAAAAGACAAAGTTTACTCAGGCTCTCTCTGTGAAGGAAAGGGCAGGCATTGCAAGAATTCAGAAACAACATCCTTAGGTGGAGATGGGCCAGTTGTGGAAGGAGCTGAGCACGTAAACAGGCTGAGGAGCAGGAAGCTGGCAGGAGCGTGCGAAAGCTCTGGAGAGGCTGGTGAGATTTCACATGCCTGCACGTGGGGAATGGACCCAACCGGGCCACCCGGATTCCTGCAGGGTTCAAACCCTCTCGTCCTGCTCTGGGCAGAGCTGGGGGTGGCTCCTGCTGGCGCAGGAGTGGTGTCAGGCTGGGAACAACGCTGGAGGTCAGGTGCATGCTCAGACTCACAACCTGCACGTTTCTAAGTGTCACTGCCCATCAGCTCAGCAGCGGGGAGGGAGGAATTCCTGCACATCCACAGCTGGGTTTGCTACAGGCATCATCCTGCCTGGACCACCTGGAGATGAAGCTGCTGAAGGCACCTGAGCTTGGGGTTTGAGCCCCTGTAGCACAGGCAGATGTTACAGCAGGACCTCCTTACGTCACCCTGTAAGGATAAAACCCCACTCACCCCATCCCCAGCTCTACAGGGCTTCACGGGGCTCTGGGTGGAATTTAAAGATGTTTTTTTGCCTAATCTGCTGCATCTCATGTACACACTGGCTGTTCTAATACCCAGGGAGCCACATAAAAGCATCTCTAAGGAGCTTATTTCAAAATTTAAGAGCAGCAACGAATGGCAGAAAACACTGTTTTGAAAGATTTAATCAATTAATTTTTGAGAAAGATGTAATAGAATCACCTCAGAGTGTTACAGAAACAGGTCCCACTCCCCCACACTGTCCCCACTCCCACTACGAGCCCGTTTTATCCCAGTCCCAGTGTATTCATCACCTCATTTTGGAAAACAGAACAAAACCTTCTGAGGAGGCAAAGTCAGCTAAACCCAGCTAAATTCTGGCCAGCACAACACAAATTGCCTGAACAGCTCCTACTTTATGCCAGTGTTAATGATGCTCAGGGCTTCCTGAGTTTTACTGGGAAGAAAAATCTCTTTCAAAGCCCGTGTTGGCATCAGGGACAGATGGGGGTTTACACCTGCCTGCCCAGCAAACCCCGTGAGTCCCAAGAGGAGAAGGAAAAAACAAGGAGCAGGCAGAGATTTGAGCCAGACCTCTGGGAATTCACCCCAGAGTTAAAATCCCCAGGGCCGGTGTGGTGGGTCCTTGGGAACACATCAAACAGGTCACCCAGGGCAGCATCACAGATAGAGGGGCAAAATTTAGGGTACCTAAACCCCAACAGCTCCTCTCTGCTCTCACAGAGCAGTAAAACCCCCAGGATCATGGGGGCACAGCACAGCCAGAGGGATCCTCACTGGCTGTAAGTGTCCCCCAGTCCCAAAAAAACACCCCAGAAATCACGCTGGTGGGTTTAGACCTTTTAGAAGTGCAGATGGGGAGACAAAATACATGGTTTATGGGGAATGCAATAACCAAAGTGCTACCCCAGCCTCCCTGTAAATCCTGAGAGCAGATATTTCCAGCCGGCATGAATGATCACCCTCGTCACAAGCCTTTAGAGCGATTCCCTGGAATTAAATCAGTATATTGCACGGTTCCAGTTCCTTTCATCCAGGAATCTTCAAGTGATTTACAAACAGTCGTTTAATTAAGCCTCCCAAACAGCCCCGGGGTAGCGTTACTCTGTCCGTGCGGGGAATCGAAGGCTTTGCACGGCTAAAATGGCAAAAAGGTTGCAAAAGTCTTATCAAAGTTCCTCCGAGACAAAATATCTTAGAAGAGCCTCTCTGCTTTGATGCTGATTCTAAAACCCTCTGGTTAAACATCTTTTTTCTCCTCCTGGAGACGTGGCCCCAATTGCCTCCTCCTGCCCGCGTCAGGATTAGTATTCAATGGATAAAATGTTCGGGTTTTTTTTTTTTTTTTTTTTTTTTTTTTTTTAATGCACATCTCTGACAGCTCTTCGACAAACACGAACTCCCAGTACCAGGGAACCCTCAGTACTGCGGAGGTAGCCTGGGAATTCAGCTTTGGGAATGAAAAGCGGTGTTTTGGCAACAAGGATTTCAAACCCATCAGTCTGTGGTTTGCTTTGAGCCCGGTGCTTGATCTCCGGTAAAAGATCTCCGGTAAAAACCCTTCCTGCCCTTTTTTGCCCCAGGACAGGTTTGAGCTGCGGCTCTTTTGAATCCCCTGAGAATAAAAAGTATTTTTTGTCTCTTCCTGATGCAATTTTCCTATCAGACCGCCAGTGGGAATACAAGATGCAATGTGGAGAAAGAATAAATAAAATAAAATGAAACATCCCATGAAGATGCTGTGATGGGTAACTCTGAGCTCCTCTCTGGCTGGTGGAATTTAAAGATGTTTTTTGTCTAATGCTATATTTGCTGCATCTCTTGTACACACTGGCTGTGCCTTGTCTAAAGCTGATTTTCTTCTGATTTAAGCAAGGATATAAAGAGGAATCTCTGCAAAATCAGGGGATTGGGATGTACAAGCCTGGAAGTCAGTATTTCTAAGGAAATTGCTGTACCCCAGAGAGCTGCTTTTAAAAACTTCAGCAACCTTGGGCTGGTTCTGCCCTGCCCCACACACAGAAGTTGTCACCTTCCAAAAACCAGCTCTGAAATCCCTAACTCTCATTTCACATCCAGTTTAATCACAGCAAATCATGCAGGCTCCATCCCAATCATTATTTCCTAAGATACCCAAAATACTACAGCTTCACTTACAAACCCAGCTTCTTCCCTTTTAAGGAGGAAGGGGGAAAAAGGATGAATTTTAGGCTTTGAGGAACTCAGATGACCACAGCAGATTCCAGTTTTGGAGTTAAGCACTGCTGGGACTCTGAGCCCAAACACTCAATAAATAGGGATGCCTGTCTTGGCCCCTAAGGAAGAAAATCCTTGTTCCAATACCCAGGGAGCAACATAAAAGCATCTCTAAGGAGCTTATTTCAAAATTTAAGAGCAGCAACGAATGGCAGAAAACACTGTTTTGAAGGATTTCATCTATTAATTTTTGAGAAAAATGTAATAGGATCACCTCAGAGTGTTAAAGAAACAGGTCCCCACTCCCCCACACTGTCCCCACTCCCACTACGAGCCCGTTTTGTCCCAGTCCCAGTGTGTTTATCACCTCATTTTGGAAAACAGAACAAAACCTTCTGAGGAGGCAAAGTCAGCTAAACCCAGCTAAATTCTGGCCAGCACAACAAAAATTGCCTGAACAGCTCCTACTTTATGCCAGTGTTAATGATGCTCAGGGCTTCCTGAGTTTTACTGGGAAGAGAAATCTCTTTCAAAGCCCGTGTTGGCATCAGGGACAGATGGGGGTTTACACCTGCCTGCCCAGCAAACCCCGTGAGTCCCAAGAGGAGCAGGAAAAAACAAGGAGCAGGCAGAGATTTGAGCCAGACTTATGGGAATTCACCCCAGAGTTAAATCCCCAGGGCCTTGCATCCACTTGTGCTTTTACCTCCGGAGCATCCCCCAGCTTTTGTTACCTTGAATAAAAGCACATTCAGCTCTGCAGAGGCTCTTCTGGGAGCCATGAGTTGGAGCAGGATTTTATTATTTTATTTTATTTTTATTTTATTTTAATTTAATTTAATTTAATTTTTTTATTTTTTTAATTTTATTTCATTTTTTTCGCATCTCCCTTGCCTTCCCTGATTACAAGGAAGAAATGCCCCACTCCTCCCTACCTTTATTCACTCTGGAAAGCATCAGTGCGTTTCCTTTCCCTGCTACTTTTCCATGTGGTTTATGGCCACCTCTCCAACAAAACACCCCACCAGAGAACCACAGCTCCCACTCCATCACCCGAACCTCACCCTGACCCCAACACTACGGCAGGACCCCAGAACCCCTTCCCCTCCCAAACCTCCCCAGCACCACACATCCCCAAGAGTCTCCAGTTTCACATTTTCCCAACTCCACCATCAACTTCCACCAGGGAATTGCTGTCTCCAGCAGTATTCCCCACTCCTCTCCCGCGCCATCCCTGGCTCGCGTTCCGCGGGTGCAGCACCTGGACCACTGCAAGAACAGCCCCGCCACGCCGAGCCCAAAGTCCCCCCCGGGCTCGATGGGACCCCAAAAGCGGGGTGAGAAGCTCGGCGCTCTCCCAGGAGCCCGGGCCCCCGAGCGGGGCTTGGGGAGCGGGATGCGGGCGGGCAGAGCTGGAGGCTCGGGCTCATCCCTCCGCAGAACGAAGCGGCACTGCGGCTCCCGCGCCCCAAGTTGCGCTGCCGCGGAGGGCTGGATGTGCCCGGGCTTCCGATAAGAGCCGCGACAAAGCCGCATTCAGGCGGCGGGCGGGCGCCCGGCGTCCCCCAGCTGCTTTTCCGCCAAACTCGCCAATAGTAACGGGAAAAGCGGAGCGCGGCGAGAAGGCGAGGGATGCTTGAAGCGGGGAAGAAGGCACGGGAAGCGGAGGGGCGGCACTCACCGAGCAGCAGCAGCAGCGGCAGCAGCCCCGCAGCCCGCATGGTGCCTCGGCGCGGCCGTCCCGGCGCGGCTCCCGGCGCTCTCTCCCGGCGGGGCGGGCGGGCGATGCCCTCCCTCCCCCGGCCCCGGCCCCGGCCACGGCCCCGGCCACGGGCCCCCCCTTCTCCCGCCGCCGGGGGAGGCGCAGAACGGCCCTGGACCGCCCCCGCCTCCGCCCCCGGCGCGGGGGGAGAGAGCGCCGGGATGGGGATGGATGGAGATGGATGGGATGGGGATGGGGATGAATGGGGATGAATGGGGATGGGGATGGATGGGGATGGATGAGATGGGGATGGGAATGAGGATGGGGATGGATGGGGATGGATGAGATGGGGATGGGGATGGGGATGGGGATGGGGATGGGGATGGGGATGGGGATGGATGAGATGGGGATGGGATGGGGATGGGGATGGGGATGGGGATGGGGATGGGGATGGGAATGGGAATGGGAATGGGATGGGGATGGATGGGGATGGGGATGGGGATGGGGATGGGGATGGGGAAGGGATGGGGATGGGGATGGATGGGATGGGGATGGGGAGGGATGGGAATGGGGATGGAGCGGGCAGCAAGGAGAGGGGGATGCACCTGCGAAGGGGATGGGGGAGACTTCATTGGGATGGGAGGTCTGGGGGAGATTTGGGCTTCTCAGCTTAGTGGAGGAATTTGGGGGGTTTCACTGGATTTGGGAAGTTGGAGAGGGTTTAAGGGATTTGTTAGGATGGAGGTATGGGAGATGGGGTTTGGGTGTTCATGGAGGGATTGGGTGTTTTGTTGGAGTTGGGAGGTTGGAGAGAATTTAGGGGTTTCATTGGAACTGGGAGGTTGGAGAGGGCTTGGGGTTCTTTAGGATAGGGGTATGGGGGGATTTGGGGTTCTCAACTTCATGGAGAGATTTGGGGGTTTCGTTTGAGTTGGGAGGTTGGAAAGGAGTTTAAGGATTTGTTTGGAGAGGGGCTTTAGGGTTTCTTTGGAGTTAGAAGGTTGGAGAGGGTTTAGGGCTTTTGTTTGGATTGGGATTTGGGGTTGTCAACTGAATGGGGAAGTTTGAGAATTTCACTGGGATGGGGATGTGGGGTTGGGATTTGGGATTCTCAACTGCGTGAGGGTATTCAGGAGTTTTGTTAGAGTTGGAGGGTTGGGGAGGATTTTGGAGTTTCATTGAGATGGGGATTTGTGGAAACCTGGGGAGGGGATTTGGGATTCTCAACAACATGGGGAGATTTGGGGGTTACATTTGATTTAGGAGTGCATGTGGGATTTCCATTGGGATAGGGGCTTGGGGGGTGATGGAATTCCTGCCTGCATGGAGGGAGTTTGGAATATTCACCAGGATTAAGACTTTGGAAAGATTTTGTTTTTTTTGTCAGGGTGAGCCATTTGAGGGGGGATGTGTTGTTCCCATCTGTGTGTGTGTTGGGGGGGGTGGGTTTTCATTGGATTTGGGATGGTGGGGAGGATTTGGGATTTTTTTTTTTTTGAATGATAGGAGTGAGGATGATTTGGTATTTCAACCTACATAGGAGTGATTTGGGGGGTTTCACCGGAGCCA